>NW_027514713.1:17515000-18115000 GCF_048772815.1 Callospermophilus lateralis | reverse complement strand
AGATTATGGGGGAAAAGAAAGGTTATATTTGACATCAATGTCATGTTTTGAAATGAAAGAAATTAAAAATTCAAGACAGAGACACAAGTAATTCAATTGTCTCTCCAGAAACTATTTTACCTCATAAATCATACCTGTCATTAATAACTCAACTTGAGAACAAGTGAAATTTTAAAAGTGTGGTGGAGTGAAATGCCTTTTTAAAAAGTATAAAAGCATGCCCTTCAGGGTAACAATGAAGGCTATTGCAAAGAACACTACTGCAATTTCCATACTTTAGAATGACTGCCTAAACCAGGTGCAGTGGCACATGCCTGTAATTCCAGCAGATCTGGAGGCTGAGGCAGAAGAAGAGTGAGAGTTCATAGCCAGCCTCAGCAATTTAGCAGAGTCCTATGCAACATAGGAGACCCTGTCTCTAAATAAAACATAAGAAAGGGCTGCGAATGTACCACAGTGGTAAAGCACCCCTGTGCCTAGTTCTCCCATCTCCCAAAACAGGGTACCTAATAGTTGCTTAAAATAAGACTGGCATATACTGTGCTGAATGTTTTATGTATTTATTTATGTATTTTATATATTTATGAATTTGTCAAGCTACTCTACTTTGGGTAAAATGACCTCTAATAAAAAGTACCTACCTATAAGTTAGATCCTTAAAAGTTCAATGGAATGGCTCAAAAAATAAATAAATAAATAAATAAATCAGCTACACCAAATGAGAAAGAGACAATTTCTCTGTAAACTCAATTAAGCTGAGTTGTTTCATGGTCTTTTAGGCCACTAAAAGACCATGAAACAGATGTCATCCAATTGTTAGCCTAATATTTTCCTGTCAGATGAACTTAACAATCTGAAGGAGAACTTAAATCACTGTAAGTTAAACATGCCATAAATCTGAAGTTTGTTTGGTCTATTACAGGCTTATTTAAAAAAAAAAAAACTGTGGGTTAACAGAAGAGCAGAGAACTGAGGGTTTGATGGACAACTCTTCATTGAAGAGTAACTGGAAGAGTTACTACTGATCAAGAACAAACTTTCTCAACCTAATGTTACACAAGGTTGACGTGCTACTGTCTCATACTGATATTTTCTATTAGGCTCAAGAGGATCTAAAGATTAGTTTTTAATTTGTATAAACTTTTGGATAAAGCATATAGGGAAAGAAATCAGAATTTTTTACATTAAAAGTTTTATAATGTAAACCTAAGAAAACTAAAGTCACTACATAAGCATACATAAAACTTTTTACTACTGTAAATTAGCTCTAGAGGCATGACTATTTATTGGTGACTATTAGTCTTATGGCTGCCTTTTTACATGATGAATACAGGGTATTAACAATCTCTACAGCTACACTATAAAGACATCCAATGGAAAACTCATATCTAATTTGATATAATAAATACAATTTAACTTCTTTTATAAAAACACTAAAGAGTAGTAGCAAGATTTTTGCTAGTTCCATGGTGTTTTTCCTTCCACTCAATTTCCTGTTAATAAGGAAAAAAAAACCACAGTACTTTTTTTTTAAAGGAAGTTTGGAAATTTTTATTGAACTCATGAAGGAAGTAGCCCTAAAGGAATTAAGAGAGTTGACGAAGAAAGATAAATTGTTAAAGACCCAAACATTAATGATCATAATTTAAATTTGATGGACCACCTGCTAACAAATTCTGCCAAAACAGCAGTAAGAGATGAGCATACATGTACTACTAAGTACACACACACATTCAATCCCCAGACCACCTAATATTTTCATCTTTTAAAATCCTTTCTAAATTTATCCTACTATCAAGCCTGTTCACAGATTTCTGAGGTAGAAGAGACCTGTTCCCAGATGAGTGAACTGAAAGGGATCCTGAAGAATACTGACTATTGACTGAAGAGTCAAACAATATTAGGTTTGAACCCCAAACTGCTTTGGTTATCATGAGAAAGCTGTTCAACCCTGAAGCCTGTTCCTTTATACCTAAAATGAGAATACCACCAACCCAAGGATTGTTACAAATATGAAAAGCAGCCATGCACAAAGCACTGGATATAAAGCAGGCATCTAAAACTGGTGTTACTATTAGCTATTAAAATGTTCCTGTTCGGGGAACTCAAGAAAAACGGATCCCTAAAACTTTAAGAAGAGCTTCTCAATCACCGTGGCCCAACAAAGCTTTGGAGCCAATTGATGCCTTTGGCACAACAGTAGAACTGAAAAAATAAAGGAAAGGAGAAAAATAAACAAAAATACAAGAAGCACGTAGGTGAGGAGCAGCAATGTAAAGCAAAGGTCCTCTTAGAATAATTTAATCCACTTCTTTCCTAAATTCCTAAGTCAGAGGTGTGTGTTCAGGAGAGAGCTGTCCTGCAGGCTTCTTATCACTATAAGGAGCATCTGCATCCATGGAAACAAAACACTGCTACAGATACACAAAACTAAAGCACGGCCCAAGAATTACTTCATTTCCTATTAAGCTAAAAGTGGAACATATCCCATCCGGGCCCTCTCTTTTCAGAATGAAACAATTGGGACTTTGTTTTACCAGTTATCCAAAGAAGAACCCTGAAAGTGTTTGCTCGGCCAGACAAGCCCAGTCTCACACAGATGTCATCTTCTAAGAAATTAGTAGTCAGAGGTGGAAAATATAAAATAATGTCTTTACTACTCAGTTTGGCATCAAAGTATTTAAAAATCTAGTCTTTTCTATCTTTCAAGTAGATATAACAGAGTTAAAGAAAATGTTCATTCTTCAGAGCCACACTCTTTCAGAAACTGGGATTGCATGAAAAAGTATGTACCCACTGCTAGTTTTTGGTGTTCTATTTGCAGATGTACAAATTTGGTATATTTTCAAAACATCTCTGTATGCAGAGGAGTATTTGAGCAGGGAGTGGGGGGTTGGGGGAAGCAAGCATGGGAAGGAATTGCATCATGTGCATTTTGGAAAAGGAAGGAGCTAATTAATGGTAAAAATGTGATCTTCTATATTCCATCCTACATACCTCTAAGGCAGACTTCTCAACCATTTTTTTTTCATTATTATCCCTCCAAGTAGCCTTTTTAGACATTTTTCTCCACTTCACACCTCATGAAATTTTAATACCATTGATATACACATATTTGTATTATGTCTATCTTTATTTTATATGTAAAGAGTAAGATTATATTTTTGTAGCCCCAAGATTCAATTTATACTCCCTGGGGGATATCAATCCTGTTGTAATGCATGCCCCAATATTCCAGTTCCATGTTCACAGTTCCAAAGTGATAAAATGTATAACTTCTTCATAACATTATAACTAGAACAGTAGAAAACAGATATCTTTCCTGAGTAGTTCTCAGGTTTGTTGTTGTTTTTGCAGTACAAGCACTACAT
Source organism: Callospermophilus lateralis (assembly GCF_048772815.1). Taxonomy (NCBI): domain Eukaryota; kingdom Metazoa; phylum Chordata; class Mammalia; order Rodentia; family Sciuridae; genus Callospermophilus; species Callospermophilus lateralis. The sequence goes on along the minus strand of NW_027514713.1, from coordinate 18,111,629 downwards.
GTATTGACAAACTTAAAGATAACAATTTAAGTATTTTAAAATATAAACTCAGAGCTGTCCAGTAGCCTTACAGCAGTAGTTCAGAATAGGGAGACTCTTATAAAATGTCCAGCAAAAAATAAATGATTGCTTTGATAGTGGAGAAGAAATCAGAATTCTCTGATTGGGCCAATTAAAAACTTACAACTTATTTTTAAATATGTTATCTAATTTGGTTATCTCTGCACATCCGCTGCTAGAAAAAGAATCTTGGTTCACATGAAATAAAAAACACATCATGCTATAACTAACTATAGGTCCAGTTGTTGAGATCTAGGCTGCAATTTTTCATTAAATCCAGAAGACTTCTGATTGTGATAAATGTTTTTGTTTTTCCTTTTCATGACAAATTTCTTTGTATAGTACCTTCCCTTTTGAAAGAGAAAGAAAAATATGGAAGTGTTGAGTCTAATTTTGGGGTCAATGAAGGTTTGAAGTTTTTCTGTCAAACAAGAATGCTTGCTGTGAATTCTAAAAGTAATTGACAAGGTGAAAAAAGATTTCATTTTATAAAACATTCTATACCAGCATGTTTGACAAAACAGTGTGGAGAATCAACTAAAAATCCTGCTCCATTTTGCATTTGAAAACAATGCTTTGTCTAAATTCAGTTTCATGGATAAAAGTGAATATAATAAAATAGTACTCTATATTCCCCCTAAGAATTACCTTCTAAGGATACTCAGATTTCTTTACACTATTTACCAATCCTATACTGGCTTCAAAAAAAACTACCTTAGCTTCATCTTGAGAGGAAAATCATTAATTAAATAAAGTGTGATTTAAGGTTGGATCCGTTTACTATTTGGAGACAATAACAGGTGTTTTATGTTTTCTTTAATTACAAAATTAACGTCTTTTATTATTAGAAATGTTTTTCCATTTTAAGCTGTATTTCATAGCAAATTATATTCTTGAACCAGCCATCTCACAAGTATTTTGGAAATAATATTTTATTATAAAATTCAGTCTGTGTCTAGTGTTAATTAATGCAATGAAGCATTTATTTTCAAAAAAAGAAAGTATTCTTTTCAGTGTTCAAAATTTATTAAAAATCACTATATATTATATAAGTAGTATGCTTCAATTCAAACAATTCAAACGCAAAAAAAGTAGGAAGTTCATGTCTCTACTCACCTGTCCCTAAATATGTTACTACTTTTACCATACTTTTTTAGGGGGGGGACTGAATCACATCTAGAGCCATCTATGGTAGGCAAGCAAGAAAGGGTTACTTTAAAAATGCTTTTACCGGGGTTGGGGCTGTAGCTCAGTGGCAGAGTGTCTGCCTAGCATGTTTGAGGCACTGGGCTTGATCTTTAGCACCACATAAAAATAAACAAAATGAAGACATTCTGTCCATCTACAACTATAAAAAAAAATAAGAATTACAAAAAAAAAAAAACCTTTACCACTTCTCTACAGTCTCTATTCAAATGGAAAGTTCTTATTAGAAAACATAAAAAAGTTAGAAAACATACATTGGGGATATAATTGTAATATCTGGATTCAAAGTTTTGTTTTAGAAGAAAACTTAGAATGTCTAGTATTTCAACCTATTTTCAGACAATATTTGATAAAAGTTTACAGATGAAAATCAAGAAGTAGCTGTCTTTTGAAGGTCAATCAATCACCGGGTTTTAGAAACTAAAACATTTCAAAACACTAACAGTAAACACTTCAGTAAAACATACCAGAGAACTAAAAAATTAGAGCCAGCAATGTGGATGAAGCATGATGTAAAAAAACAAGAATAAGGCACAAAGTTCTTTTTCTTTTCATACACAATCAGCCCAAATAATTAGGAATTGCAAGTCTAATCCTTGCAGAAGGATAGAGAGAGACATCCTGATTAGAAGCAGCTGCAGCAAAAAGACATCGTACATTTATCCAGTAACTACAATGCACACACTATTGTGTAGACTTTCCATGAAGAATCTTGATTAATCTGACACTGACACTGCCCTCAGTATACAGAAAACCTGAGGCTATCAATACAGCTTAACTGATGCAAAGAAATTATCAGTTAGCTTCAGAAAGAGGACACAGACTTCTGCTCCAAGCTAAGTGTTTAATTTGAGAATCATTTCTGCCCCTCTCCCCAAAATTAGGGAGAAGGGGGATATATATATGTACATTCACCTTTCCAAAGGATCAGCTTCTGAGAACTAGAATGATTACAACACAGCAGAAACGTTATCCCATCAAGTGGCAGGAATTCCTAGAAGAAGCCTTCTTAGCGCGTACCACTGAAAGAAAGAAAATTATTCCCCTCATAAACCTAACTAAACCTTAGTAGAAGCAGGCAGAAAATAAAATAAATAAGCGAAATATATTATGTGTTAGAAGTTGATAAGTACAATGAAAAAACATAAAGCAGGAAAGGGGAACATGGAATTCTGAGAGAAGGCAGTTGTATATTGTTATAAGGTAGACAAGAAGCCTCAATGAGACGTGATGAGCAAGAACATGGAGCAAGGGAAGGCACAAGTTTAAGAAGTACAAAAGCAGACTTAAGGCAGTTTAATTCTAGCCTAAAAAATTAATTCCATGATTAAACAAGAAATTAAAAACTGAAGCCATCCATGGAGATGCACACCTGTAAATCTCAGCTACTCAGAAGTTGATGCAGGAGGCCTGCAAGCCTAGAAGGGTAACTTAGACCCTGTCTCAAAATAAAAAGGGCTGGGTATGAGCTCCTGGGTTTAATCCACAGAAAAAGAAAGAAAGAAAAGGAAAACCAAACAAGTGGGAAGAAGCAAAGAGACAAAAGGGAGGGAAAACTAAGTTAACCCCCAAAACACACTTATCTCTATCCTTTCACAACAAATTACCAAATTATTCCAAATGTCAGTAGCTGAAAAGAACACAGAAAACTTATACATGATGACTAGAGCAGAAAGATTCAGTTGTCAATCTCCTTTGCTTAAATAGTTGGCTTCTAGTGCACCAACTAGGGGTCTCGCTGATATCCTTACAAATCAAATATCAAATATTAATCAGCAGAGGCTCACATGCTAAAGAGTTCCCTGGCCTTCCACAAGTAGAGTCTTCAAGGACTCTAATCTTTTCTTCACATCTGTTGTGATTAAGCTACCTGACTGAATGTGGGTAGGTAGCAGAATATTCAGGGGAATGGGGGGGCATGGCTGGCAAGAATGATAGAGAATGTGGGAAGGGGATAAGAAGAACGCTGATAAGTAGAAAATGAAAGAGATGGCATTACTACAGGCCTGAAGAAGTGAATGGGTCAGGAATAATTTCTGTTGATTCAGACAAAAACTCTATTCTGCAGAGGAGAGTACACAATACTCATTTTGATTGGCTTGGGATGGCAGTGCAGGGCACCCACAGTCAGCAGGTACAAATGGACACTCAAGAGGAGTGTGGTTTGGAAAGGGGGGTACTGAGACATATAAAGAGGTATCAGAACCAAAGTCAAGGGAAGAAATGGAAACTAAAGTTCAGAAAGTTATCCTGGAAAAAATGCTACAAGGATATAGAATAAATTTAGAACCCCAGCTGTCATTATAAGTTCAGTTGGTTTATGTTTCCAAGAAAAGTAATCGCCTGCTACCTTCCTAATTTAAGGACCCTTCTAAGGAAGATTCCAAGCACATCCCTCTCCATCAAAGTACTGGACTCTGCTGAGGTTTATTATTATCATGGCTAAAACCCAGGATTGTATCCCTGTCCTACTTGCCCTTCCCTAACTACTCATATTATTCTACTATCTAATTAAGATGCTCCTTTCTAGGTACATACGTACACATATATACATATAAAGACACACACCTTTAACTTTAAAGTTTTTCTAATTCAGAAATAATTAGTTAATAAAAATTACCTCCATTCCTTTCTAAGAGCCCAGTCACAGACTGATTCTACCCAGTTTCTCCCTATCACCAACATATAATACATTTTTAGCAATGGTAATGAATGGTACCTGCTAGACAGCAGACCTCAAGTTCCAGATATACCTTTTCCAATATAATGCACATCGCAGCAAACAAGATGACTGGCAGTCTAAATTATAAAAAATACCTAATACTCCTGGGGGGCGGGGAATCAGTATCTATGCTGACCACTATTTTTTATTTCTTATCCCTAACAGTTTGGGAGAAAAATTCCTGTCTCAAATCTTATATCCCATATTTTTCAAAATAACTTTTGCAATGCAAGAAGGTAAATAAAACTTTCAGTAGTCATAATCTTAGTTCTTAATTGTGGCATAATTTTCAGAATTTGGTAGGTATCAGACATAAAGATAATTTATATGAAATGTCACTGGAATGAAAATGGGCAACCTGATCCAATACTGGCAAAAAACAGATATTCAAAGTGCTTCACAAACAAATTAACCTTACAACACCTACACCAACAAAGTGGAACTCATAAAAAAGATTGACAGTCTAATCATTCTCTAGATGGTAATAGTTAAGCTGTTGGCATTTTTAGAGGTTCCCTCTAACTATACACTCTTCTGAATTCTGATGAAAACTGGTTTATTGTTAACTTTAAAGCAAGGTCAACTGAGGATAGAAGCTCATCTCCAAATACAAATCAATATATCTTCAAAGGCTAGAACAGGCCAAGAGATAAGCATTACCGGATCACCCCTTTCTGTTAGAAGTAGCATTGTCCTCATAACTTCATAAAAATTTTTATTAAGTAAACATCTTTTAATTCTATTAAATTTAAAAATACAATAGTGATTAAGCTTTCATTCCACAATGAACCATAACTTATGAATTTGGGGCAAATTTGGCTTCATAAAAGTTTTGCAGGTTTTTTCATCCTAGATATGAGAAATGCATAACTGCTTGTGTTTTATTTTTTAGTTTTACCACCATGAAATTCAGAATAAAATCTGTATGCCCATGAGAATTCATATCTTCTACCACGTTTTAGTATTTCCAAAATTTCAACATTACAATAAATTAATATTTTTGCTGATCCTGATTTTTATTTTTCAAATAATAACACTTTATTTCATTTATTTCTAATTAGGTTCACACTTCTTTGGAACAAACAAGATTAACAAAATAGAGCACCTATGTATTTAAAAATCTGAATCACTCTGGTTCACTCTTAATATTATTCTATAGTAAAGAACATAGAACAAAAATATTCAAGAACTAGTAAAGGCTAAAAAAGATCCCAAATATTTACCAGGAGCAATGGTCTCCAAAGTATCAGAACTGACCTTCCGGGTACTTGTACAGTGATGGAGGGTAGAACCCGAAAATACCAGGTAAAAAACTACATCATCTTCAACTTTGTCCTCTTCAGCAAGCAGTACTGTAACAACACAATCACCCTAGGAAAGGAAAAGATATAGCAAATTTGCGTTAGCAAAGCTCCTCTTGGAAGCCTATCTTCATAAAATATTGTAGTTAAGGAAAATTACATATATCATCTCAACTGTGAAACTATACCCCAATTCTGGTAGGTTATAACAACAAACACATACTAAGCACTTACCTGCCAGGCAATATTTAGGCATTGGAATACAAAATGAGCCTGAAAATAAGATCTCTAACTTCTTTGAGCTTACATTTTGGTGGAGGTGATTAGATAAACATGTAAATTATTAGCAGTGTATTTACTTGGTATGTAGGTTCGCAATGAGATTTAAAAAAATTAGACAAAGAAGATGGAGTGGTATATTAAATAGTGATACCCTCACAGAATACTTTTGGCCCATTTTCTAGTTTCAGAAATAATTCTCTAAACTCTACACCTCAAGGATCATCACCAGGTCCACACATTCTCCAACGAATAATGAACCCAACTGGAAATACCAGCATACAAAGAGCATGTGCCTAGACTCCAGATAAATCTGCACTGAAGTCCCACCTACAAAGACTTTAATTAGCTCCACTAAACTCACTTCCCTTAAAAACTACACAGAGATGATCCTTCTCTCCTTATAGCTCATGTATGAAAACTTTTGGAAGAGATTCAGCTCTCACCTTAATCTAACAGAATAAAAGGTCACTTTTCTAACTATTTTGTGTCTCCTGACCATCTGGCATCCAAGCTCTTTTTCATTCATCCCTCCATGAAGACTCTGTAATCAGATAAAAATCTTATGCCAATAACTTATGCCCATGCCTTCACAACTAAAAGGCAAGATACTTTCGTTATATTCTTTTAGCAGTTTTTATAGACTGATTTTTAAACCTGGGGTCAATGGCTAAATCCAATATATTCTATGAAAAACAGTTCTAATCACTATTCTCTCAATTATAAACATTACATAATTTGTGTTGTAACCACAAGGTAAGGAGATTTTAAAGCATCAAGGTTTAAGGCACTGTAATTTAATATTATGCAAATCTTCATAATGAACTACAGGGGGAAAAAACAATTTAGAGAAAACCCGGTCATTTAAACACCAAAATTAGAGGAAAGACTTTTCATTAATTAAAACCCCTTTCCTTTCCATTTTAACAATGAAGTTTGTAAGAGAAACATGCCACCCTGTGGTCAGATCTCATTAAGCCTCAGAGAAATCTATAAAGTCAAACACAGGACTGAGTCTATTAATAGATGTGCTCCAGTAGGTCAATTCAGAAAACAGAGTTCAAACTATTTCCCAAAGTGCTGGGATCTCTTAAGAGTTCAAATTTGTAAAAACACAACATGTAAGAAGTCAGAATAAACCACAATCATAAATAAGCTGTAACTTATGATGCCTCAAATTTAGTTATTGACATGATTACTGAAGAGTTCCAAAAGTATCCTAACACAAGGAGTATAGTAAAACAGAATTATCACTAACTTAGATCAGTTGACAGAATTATACTCTCTTACATGTAAGTTCTCCTCTTGGAAACAGTTGTGAAAAGCTCAAGCTTGTAAAATGTTTAATATCATTTGCATGACACAACAAATTAAAATGTTTACAGCACAAAAGAAGAATCAATTTCTCAAGGCATTGAAATATCATTATATCCTGAAAAAATGCAAACCAAAGTTCAAAAGTTTCATTCCTTTTCCACACAAGTTGGAAAAAAATGATCCATGGGCCATATATTGCCTCCCACTTGTTTTGTAGGGCTCACAAGGAAGGTTTTCACATTTTAAATGGCCCACAAAAAACAAAAATCAAATGAAACCTTTAATATAAAAATTATATAAATTTGAATTTCAGTGTTCATAGTTTTGTTTATATGCCTATTTTATTAAATTTTATTTATTAAGTGCTTATTCATTTGCACATGGCTACTTTTGCACTACAATGGGCCACAGCAATTGAGTGTATTTAACCAACTGGATCTTCAAAGGGGAGGGATTACTTAAATTTCTAATTGTAATTTTTTTTAACTTAGATTTCTCACCTTGAATTCTAAGACTTTATATTCCTTTTCTAATTGGAGGATTTCCTTTTCACATCTTTCTGAGAGACTTTCTGTGACCTTACTGGTGATGTCTGGGACCTGTTTCTTTTTTCTCCTATCTATCATTTCTTGAAGGTAGCCATTTTCCTTGCTCTGTCTTTTGAGGGTTAGGGGTTTTGATTAGTATATTTTGGTTTCATTTTGTATTATTTTTCACTTGTCTGTTTCCCTTGTTTCTACTGCTCTTGCAAATAGCCAAATTTGATCATGCTCTTTCACTTTTCCTTTAAGGTTTTACTTCTATTTTCTCTCCTCCTCCCTCATAACCATCACATCCTATATCTCTTTTGCATTTTCCCTGTTCACCTTTTGAAACTTCAAATTCTTTTATACCTACCTAAAATTCTTCCCTCGCACTGAACTCTATTCTTAACATCTTTTAGCACTAATTGGTTCATATAATGCCTGCTCCCATCACTAATGATGTAGCAATTATTAATGCTACGGAAGTCATAGTCATAGTCACTTCTTTGGTTTTTATGCCACACATAATACATAACTTGCTGTTCTTCCTGGTGGCAACTGCTCACCATACTATTTGTTTCTTGTGCTAATTAACATTGTAGAAGTCACAGTAGAAACTAAGTATTTAGTTTAATGCTGTATGTTGTTTGCATAGGTTGTTGACATTATTTTCCTTCCCCTAATCTGTGAGGTACTGAAAACCTAGAGAGACACTGTAAATTCATGGGGTAGAAAACTCTGCCACTTCAGATTCATACTGATAAATGGGTAGACACACAAAAAAATATAAAAAAGGGAACAAACAATCCCAAACAACCCAAAATGCTTCAAGAACTGTCTCCATTAACAGCAGAGCAGAGGAAATGTCAGAGAGAGAGATTTTCTTCATCCATTCATCTGTTGAAGGGCACCTAGGTTGGCCCCATAGTTTAGCTATTGTGAATTGTACTTCTATACATAAACATTGATGTGGCTGCATCACTATAGAATGCTGATTTTAAATTCTTTGGATATATACTGAGGAGTGGGATATCTGGATCAAAAGATGATTCCATTCTGTGTTTTGAGGAATCTCTATACTGTTTACCACAATGGTTGCACCAATTTCTGTCCCACCAGCAATGTCTGAGTGAGTGTACCCTTTTCCCAACTTCCTCGCCAATGTTTATTTTTGCTTATATTCTTGATAATTTCAGCATTGCTTTAATTTGCAGTTCTCTAATTCAACACCTGCTAGAAATGTTGAACACTTTTATAATACATTTGTTGACTGTTCATATTCTTTTTGGAAGTGTCTTTTTAGTTTGCCGATTTATTGATGGGTAGTTTTGTGTTTTGTTGTAGTTGCTGTTTTTGGTGTTAAGTTTTTTATGAATTGTTTGTTTAGAAATTAACACCCCAGGGGGACCCAACATGGCTGCTGGCAAGGAGGCAGCATTTTCAATGCCTCCGCAGTTACGGTAGCAGAGAGGCCCATTAATTCACCTGCATGCGTCCTGCTGAGGGACTTCTAGCAAAATTCCGCTGAAAGGAGACCTGCCGGGAATTAGTAAGTCTATTAGAGGGGTCACTTTGTCCCAGACGAGTGAATCTCAGCCAGTGAATCTCAGCAGCGAGGATCCCGCCGGCCAACGCCGAACTCCCGCTGCCCACACTTTGCAGCGTACTTACAAACGGCCACAGCCTGCTTGGGCCCCAGCCAGACTAGCGCAGAGGCGGTTCGGCACTGCAAACGACCACCCCCTCCCCCCTGCCGGCTCGGCGCTGTGAACAAGCGTGGCCCGGTGGGCACAGCTCCACCTACTGGAAGAATAGTGAATCGAACTCTAAGACTGCATGTATTAAAAATTTTTTCTTTTTTTTTTTTATTGGTTTTGTTTTGTTTTTGTTGTTGTTGTTTTCCCCAAATTTTTTTAATTCATTTTATTTTATTTTTAATACTAATTTTCATTTTTATTATTGCGATTATGATTTCTTTTTAATTCTTTTTAATTTTCTGTTTCCTTTCTCTCTCTCTTCTTTTCTTCTGTCTTTGCATTTCTTTTCAATTCTCATATTCCCCCTTCCTTGAATTCTGCGTGCTTACTCTCATTCTCTTTGGTGACTTATTCCCTCCACCTATAATACCTTTCCTCCCAAGCAGCAAATAAATTTATAGGAGTAATCAGCAACTCAGTAGTCAAACAGAACAAGAAGCAATATGAAAAAGCAAGGAAGGAAAGGAGTACAAACAATGCAGGAAGGCCTAAATATCCAGGAGGATATAGATTCATCAGAAAAATGGTCATACAAAGAACTCAAGGAATAACTTAGACAGATGGAATGGAACCTTAAAGAGGATATGAGACAGCAAATTCAAGCAGCGAAAGAACACATTGAGAACGAATTACAAAAACAGATAAAAGAAGAAGTTAAGCATCTTTATCAGGAGATAGAGATTATAAAAAAGAATCAGACAATAATCTTAGAAATGAAGAAACTTATAAGCCAAATTAGAAACTCAAACGAGAGCACCACTAATAGAGTGGAGCAAGTAGAAGCCAGAACATCAGATAATGAAGACAAAATATATCATCTTGAAAAGAGTCTAGCCAACTCTGATAGGCTGGTTAAAAATCACGAGAGAAGCATCCAAGAGATATGTGATAACATTAAAAAACCAAATTTAAGAGTCATCGGGATAGAGGAAGGCACAGAGATTCAAACCAAGGGAATGTGTAATCTACTACATGAAATAATTACAGAAAACTTTCCAGAAATAAAAAAGGAAACAGATATACAAATTGTAGATGCATACAGAACACCGAGCATACAAAATCAAAGTAGACCAACGCCAAGACAAATTGTTATGAAGATATCCAATATACAGAACAAAGAGAAAATATTAAAAGCTACAAGAGAAAGGAGGCAGATTACATTCAGGGGTAAACCAATAAGGTTAACAACGGATTTTTCATCACAGACACTGAAAGCGAGAAGATCCTGGAACAACGTATTTCAAACACTGAAAGACAATGGATGCCAACCAAGAATTCTGTATCCAGCAAAATTAAGCTTCAGGTACGACAACGAAATAAAAATCTTTCATGATAAACAAAAGCTAAAAGAATTTGCAGCCAGAAAACCAGCATTGCAAAGCATCTTGAGCAAAACACTACACGAGGAAGAAATGAGAAACAATAACCAAAGCCAACAGTGGGAAGTGCCCCAGTAAAGACTGACGGAGGGGGGAAAGCTAATCATGGAGAAATAAACTAAATTTAAAAAAAAAAGAGAGAGAGACAAATAATCAAACATGGATGGAAGTACAAACCATATAGCAATAGTAACTCTAAACATTAATGGTTTAAACTCTCCAATAAAGCGACATAGACTGGTAACATGGATTAAAAAAACAAATCCAACAATATGCTGCCTCCAGGAGACACAGCTGACTGGAAAAGGCATACACAGGCTGAAGGTGAAAGGTTGGGGAAAAAATATACCACGCACACGGTCCTCGCAAACAAGCAGGTGTGGCCATCCTCATATCGAACAAAATCGACTTCAAGACTAAGTTAATCCAAAGGGATAAGGAAGGGCATTATATACTGTTAAAAGGAACCATTCACCAACAAGACATAACAATTATCAATATTTATGCACCAAATAATGGTGCTGCGACGTTCATAAAACAAATTCTCCTCAAGTTCAAGAATCAAATAGACCACAACACAATAATTATGGGTGACTTCAACACACTTCTCTCACCATTGGACAGATCCTCCAAACAAAAGTTGAATAAAGAAACTATAGATCTAAATAACACAATCAATAACCTAGACTTAACTGACATATATAGAATATATCAACCATCATCAAGTGGATATACTTTTTTCTCAGCAGCACATGGATCCTTCTCAAAAATAGACCATATATTATGCCATAGGGCAAACCTCAGTAAATATAAAGGGGTGGAGATAATACCATGCATTTTATCTGATCATAATGGAATGAAACTGGAAATCAATGATAAAAGAAGGATGGGAAAATCCTATATCACATGGAAAATTATCAATATGTTACTGAATGATCAAGGGGTCACAGAAGACATAAAGGAGGAAATAAAAAAATTCTTAGAGATAAATGAAAATACAGACACAACTTATCGGAATCTATGGGACACAATGAAAGCAGTTTTAAGAGGGAAATTCATCGCCTGGAGGTCATTCCTCAAAAAAAAAAGAAAAACCAACAAATAAATGAGCTCACACTTCATCTCAAAGCCCTAGAAAAGGAAGAACAAAACAACAGCAAATGCAGCAGAAGGCAAGAAATAATTAAAATCAGAGCGGAAATCAACGAAATTGAAACAAAAGAAACTATTGAAAAAATCAACAAAACTAAAAGTTGGTTCTTCGAAAAAATAAACAAGATTGACAGACCCTTAGCCATGCTAACGAAGAGAAGAAGAGAGAGAACTCAAATTACTAACATACGGGATGAAAAAGGCAATATCACAACAGATGCTACAGAAATACAGAAGACAATTAGAAATTATTTTGAAAACATATATTCCAATAAAATAGAAGATAGTGAAGACATCGATAAATTTCTTAAGACATATGATTTGCCCAGACTGAGTCAGGAGGATACACACAATTTGAACAGACCAATATCAATGGTTGAAATTGAAGAAGCAATCAAGAGACTACCCACCAAGAAAAGCCCAGGACTGGATGGGTATACAGCAGAGTTTTACAAAACTTTTAAAGAAGAATTAATACCAATACTTTTCAAGTTATTTCAGGAAATAGAAAAAGAGGGAGCTCTTCCAAATTCATTCTATGAGGCCAATATCACGTTGATTCTGAAACCAGACAAAGACACCTCAAAGAAAGAAAACTACAGACCAATATCCCTGATGAACCTAGATGCAAAAATCCTCAATAAAATTCTGGCGAATCGGATACGAAGGCACATCAAAAAAATTGTGCACCATGATCAAGTAGGATTCATCCCTGGGATGCAAGGATGGTTCAATATACGGAAATCAATAAATGTTATTCACCACATCAATAGACTTAAAGATAAGAACCATATGATCATCTCGATAGACGCAGAAAAAGCATTCGACAAAGTACAGCATCCCTTCATGTTCAAAACATTAGAAAAACTAGGGATAACAGGAAATTACCTTGACATTGTAAAACCTATCTATGCTAAGCCTCAGGCTAGCATCATTCTGAATGGAGAAAAATTGAAGGCATTCCCTCTAAAATCTGGAACAAGACAGGGATGCCCTCTATCACCACTTCTATTCAATATAGTTCTCGAAACACTGGCCAGAGCAATTAGACAGACGAAAGAAATTAAAGGCATAAAAATTGGAAAAGAGGAACTTAAATTATCATTATTTGCGGATGACATGATTTTATACCTAGAGGACCCAAAAGGGTCTACAAAAAAACTACTAGAACTAATAAATAAATTCAGCAAAGTAGCAGGATATAAAATCAACATGCATAAATCAAAGGCATTCCTGTATATCAGCAACAAAACTTCTGAAATGGAAATGAGGAAAACCACTCCATTCACAATATCCTCAAAGAAAATAAAATACTTGGGAATCAACCTAATAAAAGAGGTGAAAGATTTATACAATGAAAACTACAGAACCCTAAAGAGAGAAGTAGAAGAAGATCTTAGAAGATGGAAAAATATACCCTGTTCATGGATAGGCAGAACTAACATCATCAAAATGGCGATATTACCAAAAGTTCTATATAGGTTTACTGCAATGCCAATCAAAATCCCAAAGGCATTGCTTGTAGAAATAGATAAAGCAATCATGAAATTCATATGGAAAAATAAAAGACCCAGAATAGCAAAAGCAATTCTAAGCAGGAAGTGCGAATCAGGCGGTATAGCGATACCGGATTTCAAACTATATTACAGAGCAATAGTAACAAAGACAGCATGGTACTGGTACCAAAACAGGCAGGTGGACCAATGGTACAGAATAGAGGACACAGACAAATCCACAAAGTTACAACTATCTTATATTTGATAAAGGGGCTAAAAACATGCAATGGAGGAAGGATAGCATCTTCAACAAATGGTGTTGGGAAAACTAGAAATCCATATGCAACAAAATGAAACTGAACCCCCTCCTCTCACCATGCACAAAAGTTAACTCAAAATGGATCAAAGACCTTGATATCAAATCAGAGACTCTGCGTCTGATAGAAGAAAAAGTTGGCTACGATCTACATATAGTGGGGTCGGGCTCCAAATTCCTTAATAGGACACCCATAGCACAAGAGTTAATAGCAAGAATCAACAAATGGGACTTACTTAAACTAAAAAGTTTTTTCACAGCAAGAGAAACAATAAGAGAAGTAAATAGGGAGCCTACATCATGGGAACAAATATTTACTCCTCACATGTCAGATAGAGCCCTAATATCCAGAATATACAAAGAACTCAAAAAATTAGACAATAAGATAACAAATAACCCAATCAACAAATGGGCCAAGGACCTGAACAGAAACTTCTCAGAGGAGGACAAACAATCAATCAACAAGTACATGAAAAAATGCTCATCATCTCTAGCAGTCAGAGAAATGCAAATCAAAACCACCCTAAGATACCATCTCACTCCAGTAAGATTGGCAGCCATTATGAAATCAAACAACAAGTGCTGGCGAGGATGTGGGGAAAAGGGTTCTCTTGTACATTGCTGGTGGGGCTGCAAATTGGTGCGGCCAATTTGGAAAGCAGTATGGAGATTCCTGGGAAAACTGGGAATGGAACCACCATTTGACCCAGCTATTGCCCTTCTCGGACTATTCCCTGAAGACCTTAAAAGAGCGTATTACAGGGATACTGCCACATTGATGTTCATAGCAGCACAATTTACAATAGCTAGATTGTGGAACCAACCCAGATGCCCTTCAATGGATGAATGGATTAAAAAAATGTGGCATCTATACACCATGGAGTATTACGCAGCACTAAAAAATGACAAAATCTTGGAATTTGCAGGGAAATGGATGGCACTAGAGCAGATTATGCTTAGTGAAGCTAGCCAATCCCTAAAAAACAAATACCAAATGTCATCTTTGATATAATGAGAGCAACTAAGAATAAAGCAGGGAGGAAGAGCCGGAAGAAAAGATTAACATTAAACAGAGACATGAGGTGGGAGGGAAAGGGAGAGAAAAGGGGAATTGCATGGAAACGGAGGGAGACCCTCATTGTTATACTAAATTACATATAAGAGGTTGTAAGTGGATTGGGAAAATAAACAAGGTGAGAAATGAATTACAGTAGAAGGGGTAGAGAGAGAAGATGGGAGGGGAGGGGAGGGGGGATAGTAGAGGATAGGAAAGGTAGCAGAATACTACAGTTACTATTATGGTATTATGTAAAAATGTGGATGTGATTCTGCATGTGATTCTGCAATCTGTACTTGGGGTAAAAAAGGGAGTTCATAACTCACTTGAAGCTAATGAATGCTAATGTATGAAATATGATATGTCAAGAGCTTTGTAGGGTTTTGAACAACCAATAAAAATAAATAAATAAATAAATAAATAATAAAATAAAAATTAAAAAAAATTTAAAAAAAGAAATTAACACCCTAGCTAAGGTACAGATGGCAGAGATTTTTTTTTTCTCATTCTGTAGGCTCTCTGTTCATGCTCTTGATTCTTTCCTTTGCTGTGAAGAGGCTGTTTATTTTTGATGCCATCCCATTTATTGACTTTTAATTTTAATTTTTGTTTGTTAGAAGTCTATTTAAGAATTCACAAACTGACAGTGACATGTTGGAATCTTGGGCCTATGTTTTCTTCTAGTAGTTGTAGAGTTTCTGGTCTAATGCCTAGGTGTTTGATCTACTTTGAATTGAGTTTTGTGCAAGGTGAGAGATAGGGTTCAGTTTCATTCTACTACATATGTATTTCCAGTTTTCCCAGCACCATTTGTTGAAGAGGCTATCTTTTCTCCAACATATGTTGCCTTTGTCTATTTGAGATAACTGTATTTATATGGGTTTGTCTCTGTGTCTTTTCTTCTGTTCCATTGGTCTTCCTGCCTGTTTTTATGCCAATACCATGCCATTTTTGTTAGTGTAACTCTGTAGTATTGTGATGCCTCCTGCTTCACTTTCTCACTAAAGACTGCCTTGGTTATTCTGGACCTCTTATTTTTCCAAATGAATTGTATGATTGCCTTTTCTATTTTTGTGAAAGATGTCATTGAAATTTTAATAGGAATTACATTAAATCTGTACAGGGCATTTTGACAATATTAATTCTGCCTATCCAAGAACATGGGAGATGTTGCCATCTTGTATGGTCTTCTTTTAATTCTTTTATTATTCTGTGGTTTTCATTGTAGAAGCCCTACACCTTTTTCATATTCTCTCTCTCTCTCATTCACACACACACACACACACACACACACACACACACACACACTGGAATGTTACTCAGCCATAAAGAAGAATGACTTTATTATATTTGCTGATAAATGGATGTGGCTGAAGACAATCATGCTAAGTGAAGTAAGCCAATCCCCAAAAACCAAAGGTCTGAACATTCCAATGTTTTCTCTGATATGCAGAAGCTAACCCACAATAAAGGGAGGAGAGAGAATAGAAGTTCACTGGATTAAAGGGGAGTGAAAGGAAGGGGGTAATAGGAAAAGGAAAGACAGTAGAATGAATCTGACAAAACTTTCCTATGTTCATATATGAATATACCTCAGTGACTCTTAAAATCATATACATCCAAAAGACTGATTATATCTAATTAATTATATCTAATTAAAATAAGATATATTCCATGCTTGTATAAGAATTATCAAAATGGACTCAATGTTATGTATAACTAAAATCAATAACAAATAGCTTTTTATAAAAGGACTATAAAAATTATTCCAAATGGTAATCACTGGTCTGTTTCCCCATCCTAAATTCATTTATATAGTATATCTACTGCATTAATAGCACTGTAATTACCTTTATGTGATTATTAAGTTTAATTTTTTTCACTTAGATTTCTAACCAGCAATTCTAACAAAATATCTTCCTTTTCTTGATTAAAGATTTCCTCTCCACATAAGATCTTGCTGGATGACTCTATTCCCCAGGATACTACCTATAATTGGGGAAATTAACTTCTTAAGAAAACAATGGGAGGGGAAGAGATGGGGATTTGAAACAGGAAATATGATAAATAAGGTCAGGAGAATAGGAAAGGAAGTGTTGTGGGAGAATGGTAAAAGAAGGGCTAGCACTGTCATCTTGGATAGTAAAACAGTGCCAATCATCAGGTTTTGAAGGTAGGCCTAGTCAGCAAAAAGATGCCTATAGTGGTATATGGAGCTGACATGTACAGATGCATGAAAGCTGTTAAACTTTCAGGAATTCTACAAGCCAACTGTTAAACACAGCCATTAATAAAATTTAAATATATAAGTTTACAATTAAGTTAATTATATTAAGAATAAAATTTCACAAATACTAAAAATCATCACTTTTTAATCTATATCTTCCTTTTATCTGTGTTGAAGTTTGTGATAGAAACTCTGATAGAAATTCTGTATAATGGTGTGCTACTACACATGTCTTCCCAAGCAAACATCTCTTGCCAATTCAATCTTTAGTAACACGAGACTGCCAGCCTTGAAATCAATCATCTGGGAGTATTTGCACAGATGAAATTGGCAAACACTAGGAATCAGTGCTTTTAACCAGAACACTGCTAAGAACAGACCAGCAGAAGACAGGGAGGGGAAAGGGGAGAATTTCCATAGGAAAGACAAAGGGATACGATCGCAGACCAATATAAGAGAGTTCACCACTTGTAAGAGTGGAGGCCTTGCTGTAAGAGAAGACCCTAGGCAAGAACAAAGTACCTCAGTTTATGGGTAACAATGCTGCCACAGTTGTGCTTGGAGCAGTCCAGTAATAGCACCTTAAGTCAATAATAGCACCTTAAGTCAATGTGTTTTCTACCTTTTAAAATTTGGTTTATAACTTGTTAACATACCATGGTGTTAAGAAGATAGGCTCTGATACAAGCCTGCCTGGGCTTGAATCACAGTATGACACATCATTTTTTTGTTCAACTTATTTAAGTTCTCTGTGCCATAAGGCAGAACAGCAAGCATGCTTACCTCAATACCTTACTAAAGAATTAAATGACTGATAAAAAAGAAAGCAGCTACGGCAGATGGTAATTTTCAATAAAGGACTCCTCTCAGGGAATCATATTTGAGCTTGAGGAAAAAAGTGTTCAAGGGAAGGCAAGTACAGATTCAGCATGTTCAAGGAATAAAAAAGAAGGTAGGTCAGCAGGAGCAAGTAAATAATGTGAATAACTGATATGGGGTGTGAGGATCAAGTGTGGATTTTTAGTGTGATGTTAAACCACTGGGGTGTGTGTGTGTGTGTGTGTCTGTGTGTGTGTGTGTGTGTGTGTGTGTGTTTTAAGTGTGATGCTAAAACACTGGTGGGTTGGAGGGAAAAAAAGAGTGACATTTTTTAAAAACTTAAAATGAGAAATTTTAAAAATTAGTATGGTTCCTCTGTACGGAATTGACCACAGTAGGGAAATCACAGAAACAGGAAGATGATTGAGGAAGCTAGCCAAAGTGGTTCAGACAAAACACAAAAAGTAGACAGAATTGAGAGGTGATGCAGTGCCAACATCTCTCTTAGAAGGCTTGGAAAATCACCTCTCCAACCCTTACCTAAGTCTTCATCAAGTGTCTGATGAACAGAAAGGATCAATCTCTATTTCTCCCAGCTTGTTCCTGCTTGAAATGCTTGGAGTAATGATATAATCCATTTCTAAAGATAATAAGATACCAACTGGACAAAGCAAAACCCTACAGACTAATAAAGGAAGTGCCTCCACCTCCAAGATAACTAAGTCCCAATCCCAGGTTCCCTGACCACTTATTCTCCTGCCATTTCCTCCTGGACGAGTCTTAGATGTATACTCAAAGTCTCTCTGATAGCAAATGCCCATTTATACCCCAAAAATATAAGGAGTCTGAAACTCTCAGTGAATGGAAGTAGACTACTACCACACCCTGTTCCAACTTGCTGCTGTTTGGGGGACCCGAGTTCTAGAGGAAGCAGGCTGATGACACCTGTTTCCAGAGCTTGCATTCTTGGCCACAAGACCATCACCTGTCATTAGGCTTTGGTGAAATCCAAACCGATTCACCAGAAGAATACCAGGTCCTTTGTGCTAGGGTAAAGGGAAAGTCAGAAGTTAGGTGACTTGTCCTGCCTTCACTGTAGTTTCTGGGCCCAAGGAAGGAGTAAATAGTTGTTTTGTGTGTCATATGGCATCACGTTTACTTTTTAATCCTAAGGACTCACTAAGACATACTGTATTGTTTTACCTACACAAAGGCTACCAAAAAAAAAAAAGTGAGAGTAAGGTCTCCTCCATGTATTTAATACAGCAGCTGCCAAATTTCATCTGTAAAGACACAAATGGTAAATATTTTAGTTTCTGTCAAATATGTGATCACTGTTGCAATTACTCTATTCTGCTTTTCATAGTCCAAAAGCCAGCCGTAGACATACATAGAGAAATAAGTATAGCTATGTTACAATAAAACCTTATTTCCAAAAATAGGCAGTGGGCCAGTGGCTCACAAGTTGTAGTATACAAGCCTCTGTCCTAATAATAAACTTATCTGAGGGGAGGACAGGGGACATTACTGGGGATTGATCTTAGGGCCTTACGAATGCTAGGCAAATGCTGTGCAACTAAGCTACACTCCCAGCCCAAAGTTTCAATATACTGTATTGCTTGGATCAGATAAAAACTCTAATCCTTCTTCCTTGAAAGAAACACAGACCAAAAGAAAAATAAATTTGCAGGTATATTCCAGAGATTCACACACTAGCCTAACCCACAAAAGACATCAACAAAAAAAAACAGATTATGACCCAAGATTCAAGTAAGAGAAACTCGTGCAAATTCACAGGTACAGTCACATAAGAAATGCTACAAACAACAGCATTTCAAAAGTGCTATGGCAGGGCTGAGGTTGTGGCTCAAAGGTAAAGCACTCACCTACCATGTTTGAGGCACTGAGTTCGATCCTCAGCACCACATAAAAATATATTGAGCTCACCTATAACTAAAAAATAAATATTAAGGGGTGGGGTTGTGGCTCAGCGGTAGAGTGCTCGCCTCACATGTGTGAGACCTTGGGTTTGATTCTCAGCACCACATAAAAATAAATAAATAAAATAAAGATATTGTGTCCATGTATAACTAAAAGAATATAAAATATATATATATAATTTTTTTATAGTGCTAAGGCATAACAAAAGAAAGAACAAGACAAAATAAAATCAGCCAGGGTAAGATTAAAAAGGTTACCCAGAGAGGTTAAAACTTAAGGTGAATTTCAAAAAAAACCATATAGAAGCTGACTAGGGAAATAAAGGATAAGTTACGGAAAGGAGGTGAAAAAATATGAAAGGGCATAGAAGTGAATAAATACAGCATATTCGAGGAGTTATGTGCCATGGCTTGACCAAAGGGAACACATAAGCAAAAGACAGGACCAGAACAAGGACTTCTGCCTTGATGCTCTAGATCAAGGGGAGCCACGAAAGGATTAACATTATCTGTCCTGTGAACTTCTATACATAGTTGGTGAAGATCAAATAAAATAAACGACTGTTGTTTATTTAACATTAATCTTCACTATTTTTCAAAAATCTCCTTATCAATGAGGTCTTCCTTGATTATACCAAATGAAGTAAGAACTCTTAACTTTTATCTTGCTAAGCTTTACTTTTTCCCATAGCATCTTTTACTATCTGGCACACAGATTTATTCATGTGTATAAATGTATTTAATATATTATACATACATGAGCATATATGAACTCACCCAGCTCTTTCTATTCTGTAAACTTCCTGAGGGCAGCGACCATATTTGTTTCATTCAGTGCTATATCAGTGCCTAAAAAAGTGTCTGGTTGTTTTAAGACTCAATAAACTCTGGCTGAATGAATTATTAACTACAGTCTTTCTGTAAACAATCTGCTTCTCTCTCTTCAATGAATCTTAGATAAGATGACTGGACGAAAAATCAAAAGATGTATAATCTAATGCTAAGTGTAACAAATTTGTAGCTCAGTCCTTTAAAAGGTCACTTAAGCAGTGCATCTGTAATCCCAGTGGCTCAGCAGGCTGAGGCAGGAGGATCGTCAGTTCAAAGCCAGCCTCAGCAATTTAGCAAAGCACTTAGTAACTCAGTAAGATCCTGTCTCTAAATAAAATACAAAACAGGGCTGGGGATATTGCTCAGTGGTTAGTGCCTCTGAGTTCAATCCCTGGTACAAAAGAAACAAAAAAGGTCACTTAAAACATAACTAAGAGTCAAAAGGACTACAGACAAGAAGAGAACATAATAGAATCACCCCTTTTATTTAACCTATGGGCTTTACCCATCTCTTAGAGATTAATATATATATATATATATATATATATATATATATATATATATATATATATATATATATATTTTTTTTTTTTTTTTCAGATACACTCCCTGCCCACTCTAAACTGGCAGGCAAAGCCCTTTTACACAGCTTTTCTTAGAAAATGTCTCAAAGTACCTCATGCTGCATAAATAGGAATTGACTTGGAAACTTACTGACTTTTACCACAAACTAAAGTCATTCCAGATACAGACTTAGGTTGATTTCACTGTTAGACAATATTAAACAAATTTACTTGATGTTTAAAGTTACTTTTTATTTCAAACAAGCTAATCTTTTGCCAGTAAAAGATACTGGCCAATGAAATCCCTATAAAATATAATATATATACAGGATTGAAAATAAAAGCCCAGAGCATCCCTCTGCTCAGTACTAACACATAATGGTATTATTTTAAATGAAAATAATAAAAAACACAATTCATATACTTCCAGGATCATAACTTTGCATCACTAATATATAGGCAAATTCTAACATTTCCAGGAAGCATATATTTGGTCCATTATGACAAAGCCAGCAGATGGTGCTCAACAGATTTCTGTTGAAGTCTCTATTTAGTAAGAAAATTTTCTCCCTAACAAGGAACAACTTTTTCAGATGGAAAAGAAATCAAATTCAAAAAGTTTAAAAATCATGTAATGTATGGTCCCTCAATTAAAAATGCTTCTTTAAAAGAAGAGATTTGTTTAAAGTTCTAAGAGTATAGAATATGTAAGGTCTTTTAGTTTCAATATACAACTCTGCCTCAGTTTAGCAAAGCTAAATTAGCTTTGGAGAATGCTGGTTTTCCTGGTGGCTTTAAAAAAAAAAAAAAAAAAAAAAAAAAAAAAAAAAAAAAACTCCAGTCTCTCCCCCTCACCACTGTTTCACAACTCCGTGGAACTGTTAGAATAATTAAGTCAGCATTAAAAAAGAGACACTCAACCTTTTGTGACAGGACCAGATATTTGGTTGAAATGCAGACAACATAGGATTTTTATTAATTTTTGCTAAAATTTTTAGTGAAAGGCTGGAAATTATTAGATAACATTAACCTCTCTTGGCTCCCCATTCCTACCTTCTTCCTTGTCTCCCCTCCCAGAAAGCAGATGTTAGAAGCTTATTCTCTGATATTTGTTCACTGACTGAAAAGGAGACATATTCTGTCATTACACACTATATCGCTCTGACATCTGTTCTCACCCATCTCTCATAGTTACTTACCAGCTTCCTTGATTATGTATCATTCTTGGTTCTCTTGGTTTTCCTCTAAAGTCATCAATAAAGTTGGGTGGGCTGCAGCTTCTAGGATATTTGGTATAAAATGTATGTGCTACAAAGCACAGAAGAGTCTCCAAAACCTTTATCAAGTCACTCCCCTGAAACTCTTGGGTGGTCAAGAGGATAAAATCCTAACTCCTAAGCCTGCTCCTTCTATTTGTAGTGTACAAGGATATTCCATAATCTAGCCTAGTCCCTGCTTACCTCTCCAGCTTCATCTCCCTCATAAAACCCAAACCCTGTGCTACAATCATATCAAGCAGCTGACAGTTCAAGGTCATACATTTTTGTTTTGGGGGATTTGAGAGAGGTAGGTTTCAATCCACATACTGGGGATTGAATGCTGCTGCCAGTGCTTTACCACCAAACTATATTTCCAACCCTTTTTATTTTGAGATAGAGTCTTGGTAAGTTACCCAGGCTGGCCTCAAACTTGCAATCTTCCTGCCTCACCCTCTCAAGCTACTGGAATTACAGGTCAGCACCACTGCACCCAGCAAGGACATATATTTAAGCCTCACTTTTATTACTTGTCTCATTGGTTGGCCATGCTTCCCCCTACCTGTTAGAACAAGATAGCAAAGCATGAAACAACACAATTCTCTCTATCTTGAGTAGAAATCTGGGTTCCTTCCTCAGGTGAAAAGTCTACTTACCCGACTTAACATATACTATGCCTGACCCACTGCATGTAGATCAAGGTTCCTCCAATTCTTTGAGCCTATCAGATTTGGGCAATGGAAAATGCTTAAGTAGGAACCAAGCAGGCCATATATAATCACCTCTCTTCAGATATCATTTCTACATTAGGATACAACATACTATTATTAGTATGGGAAAAAAAGACACTCAAAGTTGGAAAGTGGGAAACAGCCAACTACATCAAAATTATGGAAGGAATTACAAATACAGAACAAGGAGGCATTGCTTGGTGGGATTGGTCTAATACTGGAAGAAAACCACAGGCTTTGAAATAACATGAATCTGAATTTTTAAGCAAGTACTTCAAATTCTTTTGGGAACCTGCTAGACTATAAATTCTATGAGGGTAAAAATTTTATCTATTACAGACAGTCATATTTGAAATGCATAAAACAAAATGACTTACTCATCACATGGTTACAATGTGCCAACACTGTTTTAAATGTTTTACACAGAGATGGGGTCTGGCTCAGTGGTAGAGAGCTTGCCTAGCATGAGGCCCTTGATTTAACAAGTACTACTGCAAAAATAAGTAAATTAAAAACTAACAAAACAATAAAATGTTTGTTTTACACAGCATTTAATCCCCTAACACCTATATAAAGTTATTAGCATTGTAACAAGGTATGGCGAGTACCCAGTATACAGTATATTCCCTTCCATCCTAGATTAACCTATATTTCAGAAGCTCCTTCTTTATACCTCTCTTTATAATCTCTTTTAATAAAATGTACCATTTTTCAAATACAGCCAAATAAGGAATGACAAATTTTAATATATTTCGGTTTTACTTAATTATGGGTAAAAGAATTTTTAAATGGATGGCAAACTGGCTTTATGAAAATCTTCTGAAAAAAAACTATACCCTATACTCAAAAGAGAATACAGGAACAGTAAATAACTTATCACATTAGTTTTAAAAGAAAATGTATAGGGCCTGGGATTATGGCTCAGCAGTAGAGCGCTCATCTAGCATGTGAGAGGCCCTGGGTTCAATCCTCAGCACCACATAATAAACAAAATAAAGGTATTATGTCCAACTACTTCTAAAAAATATATATTAAAAAAAAAGAAAATGTATAGTGTTTTCTTAAAACTGGTTACTCTTTCTACTTTATAACAATATGGGCATTAAGCAATACATAGTACTTAAAAAAGGTAGTAAAGAAGGCAATTCTATCATTTCAGATAATAACAATTTTCTTATCTAAGATGATAAGAAAAAATGTTTTAAATAAATAATGCAGTTTTTTGAAGTTTCCCTTTGAAAGTTGAAATTTTTTAAGCTTTGTGAAAATCTATATAAGGTACATTATACATTTCCAGGCTTTCTTAAGGACAGGAATATTAACCAAGCAACTGCAATGTACTAGGATCTTTATGTGTGAGTAACTGCTGAAAATCGAATGATACCTGTGAAGCACTGCCCAAAGTACCTGATACGTAGTAAGTATATAATAAAGATGAGCATTGTTCTTCTTTTTAACATCCAGTTTAATCCTCACAAAAACCCTGCAGTATGGGTACTACTCTGTTAAAACTTTTCAGATGAAGAATCAAGGCTCCTACAACTGGTTTTAGAAGTACTGCAGAAATTTAAAGCCTAGGTCCTTGCACTTTTCTCTGCATGATTTCTCTAAGTGTGGTCCCGAACCAGTAGTGTCTCCTGGGAACTTACTAGAAATATAAATTCTTAGCTCTGCCTTAAACATAGTAAATCATAAATTCTGGGGGTGCAGCCCAACAAACTGTGTTTTAATAACCCTCCACATGATTCCAATGCATGCTCCAGTTTGAGAACCAGTGATCCTACAGCAGTACAATCCATGTGCCAGTTATCACAAAGGTCTAGCATCTGGCCTAAATGGTTGCTCTTCCTCCCAACTGATTCCACTTTTCAACACCTTGTTCTGCCTAAATAATACCATCAAAGTCCTTATTTTACAAATCCTGAGCAATAGCCCACTTCCTTCTCACACCATCAGGGTTAAGAATAAGACAGTGCTTAGGCGCACACACACTCTATTTCTTTCCCTAATTCTGACTTCCTTGAGCTGAGCCGATTTCCTCTACAACACTATTCTTCCATGATACTCTGCCTCGCCACAGGCCCAAAGAAATAGAGCTGATCAGAGACTGAAATCTCTGAAACCATGAGCCAAAATAAATCTTTCCTCTTATTTAAAAAAAAAAGACACATAATAGCACTACATCATTAGGAACCTAGGCTTCTGGTTTAAATTCTAGCTCTGTCTCTTAGTAGGTTGCAAGACCTCAGCAGATGATGTAAGTTCTCTAAAATTGTCCATCTTGAAAATATAGGAAAAAGTTATGTCATGAGGTTGTGAGTATGATTAAATGAGAACATGGAAGAACATATGGCATAGTGGATAAGTATTATCATGTATTAAATATATGGAGACACTTATGATTATCATTTTAATACAAAATATATTTCTGCCACCTTCTATTACATACACAGGCACATACATACATTATGGCAACTGAAAAATCAATACAACCATAATCAATACTCAACATAAGAACTGGGGCTGAAATCTCAGAATATCATTTCTCAAAATACCCATTTTTTTCCTATAGTCAAGGAAAGAAACCATTTTTAATTCTGAGATTTATTAAGACATGGACAACATATGAATATACCAGATGTGGCAAAAATAAATTATATTTCACAGAGATCTGGAAAATGGGGATTTGTGGAGAAAAGACATTTGCTATAAAAATATCTGTGGTAATAGGTTCTTAATATAACGCTGCCTGGGATCCTTAACCATACAGAATAGAACAAACTAGGCAGTCAGCAAAACCTAGTAAGTTCTACTCAAAGTAGAAATTACGAATGCCAGAGGTGACTAAGGATTCTGTGTTCCTACAGTAAGTTGAGATTGATCTCAATTCTGTGTTCCTAACAGTAGTTGGAGATTGTCTTTAACAAATTCAAGATGATGACAGAAATGGTAGGAAATAAGCCTACAACCAGATTGGTGGGTCTTATGAACCAAAAAAGGAATGTACCATCACCTGAGCAGTAAGATAAAACTCACATTTCCTTCTGTGGACAAAACAAAGAGAGAGAGAGCTGAAAATGCCACCCTAGCTGCCAGATGCTTTGTACATCACATGGGGTCAGCTGTTAATCCAGAGTTTTGTGATGGGCTCCAAGGATGCACAAGAGCCTACAGCTTAAAAGAGTAAACAAACAAACAAAATTCTGAGAGTATTAAGTGGATACCTTTTATACTTAAGGGTAAGTACCCTAAGTTATGTTCTCACATAAAAGGATACAAAGGAAACAATAATCTCTGGAGCAGAAATGTGTACAAATGAGAAAAAGTACTAAAAATGTGCATCACCAGCCCACTCATCAATAAGTAAATTTGTACACCTTTCAGAAAATATTAATTTCTATGCCCCTGATGATGTAAATGCATTCTCCACATTCTATATGAATGGAGCTAATTTTGGACTTCCAAAGTATAACTTCGGTAACTTATACTTCTGAAGTATAACTTCATGAGTCTAAGCTAACAGGCTGATCTTATGTGGTAGAGCAAAATTTCAAAGAGGGCAAAGAAAATCTTTAACCTTATAATAAGCATACTAGAACGTTAAACTATTAAGTCTCACCATTTCAATTTCCCTTTGAGTAAAATAAGAAACTAATTTCTAATTTATAGATTTATCAAACCAGTAAAACAAGATTAGTATCATAAGAAGCACACACAGAGAATTCCAAGTAAATAACCCACACATAATACAAAAGAATTAGACTATTTTGACTAAAATTCAAATTTTTTAATGGAATGTCAGTCTGTTTCACTAGCACAGTCTCCTAAAACGTCAGAGCAGATGTCAAAGCAAAGTGGCACTCTGTCGCTGGTTTCTGGTCACAACGTACTGTCCTTTCATTTCTGGAGTGATGAGCCAAAAAAGTCTTCCCTTTGGGGGTCAAAAGCCCACAAACAAAGAAAGACCTCATCTTTGGCTAATCAGAAATTTATAAGCATCCACACATGGGGCAAACCACTTACTGAAGATGAAATTTAGTTCTAATTGGGACTGCTTAATTAAAAATAGTTAAGTGCCTATTAAAAATAGTTAAGTACCTACAAGGTACTGTGATACAAACTTAAATGAAAAAAAAGCAATAAAAATAATTCAATCCTGAAGTCTGTTTTAATCAATTTTTTCATTGCTATGACCAAAAGACCTGACAAGAACAGTTTTAAAGGAGAAAAAATTTATTTTGGGACTCATGGTTTCAGAGGTCTCATTCCATAGACAGCTGGCTCTATTTCTCTGGGTTTGAGGTGAGGCAGAAAATTATGGCAGAAGGGTATAATAGAGGAAAGCAGCTCAGGACGTCATACCAGGAAGTGAGACAGACCTCTGCTCAACCCAAAGGCATGCCTCCAGGGACCCATCTCCTCCAGCCACACCCTACCTACTATAATTACCACCAAATTAATCCCTACCAGGAGATTAATGCACTGATTAGATGAATCCTCTCATAATCCAATCATTTCACCTCTAAACTTTTTACATTGACTCACAAAGAGATTGGGAGCAGGGGACTCACATCTAAACCATAAGAAAGTCCCTGCCCTCAAGATGCACACAACAGAGCCACATGTGGCAACTGAGCCCTTTGCAATTAAGGGACTGAATTTTTAATTTTACTTCATTTTAATTAAACAGCCATGTGTAGCTAGTGACCACCATATTGAATGTAGCAGCTCAACATAATCTCATCACCAGGTATCCTCCAGTAAAGCCAGGTCCCTAAGCAACCCTATAACACTATGTCTACATCTAACTCAAAAGACTGTGTTTCCTTTTCTGGCTCTGCTCTTCCATCTCTCTACAGCCTATCTGGCTAGGCTGGCAGAGCACCATCCTTCCCAAAGGCTTCCCAATCAATTCTGTCAATATATCATTCCTCTGCCTTCTATGAGCTTCACTACCTGCATAGTTTGTGTAGCACTTGAACAAGTATTGCTGGCACTGTCATTAACTACTCATCAGAGCCCCTGCCTCCCCAATGAAAAAATATTTTTCTTTAGTATCTTCTTAATTTCTTCAATTTTCTCTAATTCACCTAATTGGTACTTCATAAAGACTTGTTCTGAATAAACTAAAGGTACAGAACATTACATTTCAATCTTCATTAGACAGCAAGTCTTTTTTTTCACTAAAAAGCTTAGAAAACATCAAATTATTATAAAAATTATGCTGTAAACATGCTCTGAAAAGTCTCTGACCTACATACTTTGTCTGTTCTGCAAGTGACAAGGAAAAGTAAGAAAATACTACTTACAGCTGGACATGATGGCACACACCTTATAATCCCAGTGGCTCAGGAGGCTAAAGCAAAAGAATCACTAGTTTAGAGCCAGCCTCAGTAATGTGGTGAGGCCCTATGTAACTTAGCAAGACCCTCTCAAAATGAAACATAAAAAGGCATTAGGGTTGTGACTCTGGTTAATAGCCCTTGGGTTCAATCCCCTGTATCAAAAAGAAAAGAAAATACTATTTACAAATGTAAAGCACATTAACTTGAAAGCAAGTTTCCGAAACTGATTAAGACATCCAACAAAATTCCTTCTGCAATTCTTGCTCTGTGAAACTATCAAAAGCCAGATTGAGGAACACTTGACTTCCTTATTTCTGCTGGCACTAGTGACAAAGTGTCGTTGTTTAAATACAGGTCTTAGATTTGGCTGGACAGGGCCACCAGTCCACAAAATATTGGAGTAGACCCATGAGAAATGTATTGTTAACCCAGGTTGGTAATCCATTTAAGAGATCAGAAGGCTGATAATGCACTTTGTAGTCCCACAATGCAAACAAACAGCCAAATGAGAATCACAGATTATTTCAACTACAGCTACAGAAAAAATACATTTCCCAAGAACAATGATAAAACTGTGAGATGACTAAACTGGTCCTCTTCTCTACAATCAGGAAACTGAGAACATTAAGCTCAGGCAACCTAAGTTCTACAGTTCTTTTAAAACACTAACTAATGCAAACTGTACTTACTGAGGAACATTTTTTTTCTTTAACTGATTAAAGTTTTACAGCCTCCTCCCTCTGAGCAAATATCTGCACTGGCACACTTATCTTCTAGTATCATCTGAGTTCTGAGGTTTGCTTTAATTAGCATGAGCAGACCACATTAATCTACCACACAAAGTCTAAGTCTTACCTGAGGCTGGAAACCTTAAGTCCAGAGTGGACAAGAATCCAGTGTGGTATCAAGAAATAAAAAAAATAAAATAAAAAAAAAACTGTTTTCCAAGATCTAAATGCAAGTGTAAGAGATATGCCTTTCTGATTTTCCTTTTTAAATGGGATTTTTAGCCATTCACAACATCTGAATCCTACCACCACTGCAGCTGCTAGTGGCACCCTCTCAATCTTCATTTCTCTGGATGTAAAGTGGAAATATTAACCAAGCCCTTTGTTTGCTGTTAGATTAAAACAAGCAATGTGTATTAAGTTGCTGGCTATAGTACATTGCCAAAAATAGGTTCCCAGGAAATACAAGTATCTTATTATACTTTTTCATTCCCTTAGAAAACAGAGAACAATAACACCATAAAGATTGATCCATATTCTAACAGCTACAGTTAAAATCATTCATTAGAAATGGTTTTGTTTTGTGCTTTTTAAATAAATCTAGTGCCAGAATTTTTTTTCTTACGATGTTCCTCTATTGTCAGGAAATTTTTGCCTCCTTCCAAAAGCTGTAACATGCAAAAATATTCAGTACTAAGAGAAAAAAGAAGAAAGGAAGAGGAACATAATAAGCCAGCTCTGTTGAGGTTCTGGAAATTTGTTTTGTAATTGAAATGGCTCTTCCCCTTGAAAATCTAATAAACATGGGTTTTATCCCAAACATATGGCAGGTAATGACTATTAGTCCATATATTACATTGGAACATGTCTCAGAACAAAATTTATATCTTGCATCTGCATGTCTTATCAAATTAAAGTACTTTTAAAAGATGACTTTGCAGGGGGAAAATGCCTTTGGTTTTCCTGAGGGAGGCATAGACATAAGTTAATGTAGAAAAAATATTCTTTATAGACATAAAAAAGCAAGTTTCTAATTGAAGAATCTGAGAAATGCACCCCAAATGTTTCCTCTTTCAATGTGTTCTTATAGTCATTTTGGTTAGGGGATCATAGATGTCTAATATAAACCATTAGGGTCAGTGTTAGGCCCAGTAATCTCCTCTAGAGTGCTCAAAGTTGCATGTGACATTAACCACAAGGTATCTGTAGACCACTGCAACACTTTGAAAACCAGTAAAGAATATTATTCTAATACAGAAAAGGCATCAAAGAACCTGTGCAGAAGTTGCATTTCATATGAGAAATGCCTTCCTGTTCCATGATCTTGACATGATTCTCACTGGTCCAGAGCTAACAATTCACCATCCTCTTGAGGAAGTTCTAAGTATAAATATGAAATATCCAATCATATATTTTATAACTATTACTGACTTCCCTAAGTCAAAAATTACAATACATATTTTATTCTATTTCTCCCACTTAAGAGTAATTTCAAATAATAATCACAAACTATTCTATGTGTCTGTCTACAGCTTACAAAGACATTCTAATCCTTACCTGTCCAGTACAACAAGGAGCTCTCTTTTCAAACATTACTCCCTTCTTCACCATGCTACACTTTTTCCTCTTGGGCCATTTATTCCATAACTTACACTGTAACTACTCTGTGCATATAGTCTGAATCTTAAATTCAGACCAATTCTTTAGTTGTCTTGGCCTAACTCCTGCACATTGGGCAGACTAATTATCCGCAAGTTCTGCCACCTAACCTTATAATCATAGCCCCTTTGGAACTATAAACCAATCCTTCAATCTCCTTGTTGCTCACTTTCCCCAATCTTCCAGAAAATTAGGCTCACCCATCTCCAAAACAAAGTGACACCTATGACTCATCAAATTTTTCACCCAGGCTGACCTCTCTCAGAAAGTCCATTCCCACTTGTAGAGTTGACTGTAGGACATTCACTTGGGTGCAAAGTGGTGGTAGGACAGAAGTGACTCACTAGTATAGAAAGTATGGGATTCATCCAAATCTTCTCTAATTCTTGAGAACTACTGTCTCCTTGTACCTTTAACCTATCATAAGAGACATCAAATCCCTTTCCTCCTCCTTTGGAAGTCTAAAAATCTTCCTTCCTTTTCAGCTGTTAGTCTAGGGGAGGATATATTTACTGCTGCTAGTGTGGTTACTAGGTCCGGAAGTGCTTAGTGTGTGGGAGTAGTGGCAGGTCCTATTTAGTTTGTTTTCTAACTACCAACCTTTCCTTCATGTACCTGAATTTTTCTTTTATCAGACAGCACTCCTCATCCCTTCTCTCCTTGGGGAAAACACTATCCTAACATTTTAGAGCCAAAGGATATATATACTGTTCATAAAATATATTAGCAGTCACATGGTTTACTGCAAACAAGTAGTTCAGATCCCAAGTCCCATAAGGACTAATGTTAATAATGACTCAGGAGTCAAGATACAGGCACAGTTTCTAGCATGTTTTTCAACTAAGTGTTTCCTTATTAGCAACATCTTCAATCACTTTTCCTTGTTAGCAACATCTTCAATCACAACGGTGACATCACTGAAATTCTGGGCATACACAGGGTAAATTAATAAATAAAAGCCAAGAACAAGTGAGCAATTTGAAAGGGAACTGTTCTAACCAAAAGTGAATTGACTAAAATATTAGCTTTATCTATCCTGCTTTTCATTCACTCACCATATCAATGCTTACTGAATGCTCACTACATCTATATTAAATACAGTTGTGATAGTTCAGATGGGAATTACATTTGTTTATAAACCATGTATAGCTACAAAGGTAGAGACAATGTTTTGCTCAAATCTCAAGCAATTCATTACTCATTATGAGCTCTCTGCTGAAGTTAGCCCTTTTACCTATTTTCAAAGACATAACTTACAGAGAACCAGAGTGTCCCATTTTAGGATAATCCAGTATGTAAAAGGTGCTTCCAAACTAGAGAAAACATTAGAGGGGCAAAATGAGCACTCACACCATCTCCTTAAAATATCCAATTCCTCTCAAACAGATAAATTTATGTACTCAACCAATTGACCAAAGTCAACATCTCCAATAATTAGACAAGAATATGTTAAGTGTTGGAGCAGGGGTTGTAGGTCAGTGGTCAAGCACTTGCCTAGCACATGAGGCACTAGATTCAACCCTTAGAACCTCATAAAAATAAATGAGTAAAATAAAGGTATTTTTAAAAAGAATGTTAAGTGTCCTCAGGTTATACACCAATGAGGACATAATTTATGCAGTACTTTTGCCAAAACCAGGGAAAAAAAATCACGCAAACCCAAACTCCTACAGAATAACTTGCTTATATTCTTCACAAGTGTCTATATCATGAAAGACAAAGAAAAACAGAAATTATTATGGATTAAGAGTCTAAAGAGAGGAATTGTTACTGATTAAGAAACTATAGAGATATAAATACAATGTGTAATTCTGGATTAAATTCTGGATTGGGTTGGATGTAAAAGATGTTTTATAAAGGATATTACTGGGATACAGAAATTCAGAGATAGGCTTCCACAAGAGTATGACATCAGTATTACAATTCCAGTTTTTGTTAACTGTACGGATTGTGAAAGAGGCCCTAGTTCTTAGAAAATAAAAGTTGAAACACAGGGAATGGTGTATAATGTATACAACTTTCAAATGACTCAAAAACATAAAAATACATAATATAGATAATGATAAGCAAATATCAATAAATGTTACTGGGATGATTAGAGATAAAATTATGTTCTTCTTACCATTTATCTGTAAGCCTAAACTTATTTCAAGTAAGTTTTTAAGATTTTTAAAAACAGGTAACATGGAAGATTAAATCTGAGGTACTTACAAGAAAAAAGTCTAAAATGATATTAACATTTTCATTTTTTATGGAACTGCTGTGAACTTACAGTAAGACAGTTTGGAAAATAGATTTGAGAGGTCCAATTTTGGTTAGACCCGCCCCCCTTGTCATTTATTAACTGAGCCATCTTGAGCTTATGTTTCCTCAAAACACAACACAGCTTCCTCTACCTTCACAACTTTACTGTGAAACCCAAATGACATAAAGCATGAAAATGAGCTTTTTAAACTATTAGATACTATTCAAATATGAGCTCTTGTTATTACAGGTTGTCTCCTGAAAGATTATAGAGATGCAAAAAAAGTTTACATACCATTAGGTAAAGTATTCAGGGAAAACCAAGAGCAAATTAGTGAAATGGACCAATAGAAAATTATAAAAATATGGCGGAGTTTTCCTCCCCAAAAATATACT
Source organism: Callospermophilus lateralis (assembly GCF_048772815.1). NCBI lineage: Eukaryota > Metazoa > Chordata > Mammalia > Rodentia > Sciuridae > Callospermophilus > Callospermophilus lateralis. Next base: position 18,078,324 of record NW_027514713.1, on the reverse strand, counting down.
TTTAGCAAAGGAAGAATATAAAAACAAAGTCGACTTTTTTTTAAAATCAAACTCAGGTAAGTGAAAGCCATCTCCACTAAAAGATATTTCTCATTTAAACGATGTCTACTTATATCTGAAACATGGAGCTTAAAAATTACTAAAGAGATCTAAAACTATTGTTCCTCAAGAATCCAGACAGCCCAGCAGATACACATTAGGATAAATGATATCTCTAAGAGGTCTGACTTAACCCCAAGCCGCTAGGGCCACTAAAGCTTTCGAAGCATACACCAAATGTAAAAAAAAGGAGGACCCAAGTTAGAGTCAACCGTCTGTGAAATTCTATAAGACATAACTTTTCCCTTATCTCCTAAGTCTCCAACTTCATTCTGGAGGAGAAAACAGGCCCAGCCCGCCTTTGTCCTCACTAAGACCCAGACACTATTCTTTCTGTCCTTCAAACACATCAAGTTGGTACTCACTTTAGAGCTTTTGCATTTTATTCCCTTGAGGCAGAATAATGCCAACTTTTTCACAATGATAGCTCCTCCCAGTCACTCAGGTTTCACCTTATACGGCATGTCCCTCCCCTCAGAAGCCTCCCCTCACCATCCACCTAAAACAAAATAGTTCTAGCCACCATCACATCCTCTGGTTTTATTTATTTTCATAGACCTTTTATTCCTGTTAGGTTTTCTAAGTCATCTGCCCCTGCACACTGTAATGCAAGTACCATAAGAGAAGGGACTGTATGTTTTGTTCATGGGTAAATCCATCCATCCAGAACAGGACTTGGTATAAAGAGGACATCTGAATGTCAGAATTCCCCAGCTCCAGCCCAAAATTCACATCTAATCCTTACACGTGAGTGAGATTAATTGACTCTTAGGAATAAAATATTAAAGGCTCAAACGCAACTAAAGTTTCTGGAATTCCTCTTCTCCTGACTTAACTTTTCCTTCTTTCCCATTCTTCACTAATTATAATTCCATCTACTCTTTTATCTTAAAGAGCTTATTTATTCTCACAGTAAGAAGTACCAATTTTTAGAGATGATGTGTACTATCCCTACTTTAAACCCAACATCCTTGCCCCACAATTCCAAGCCCAAATCTCTTGCTATCAAGAGGATACTCATGTGTTCTTTGTTTAAAGAACAAGTTCATCACTGCCTCCCTATGCCTGATAATGGCATCAGCTGTCACTCATTCAAAATTTTCTGTCAACTGTCATTCAATCTGTCTTCTCTTTCACTCCCCATTTCTAATGAAGTGTTCAGTCCTTTTTTAAAAATATTTCTTTCATCTGCCACTGTCTTTCCATTTTCAACTCATTAACCTATGGACACCATCACACAAAAAGGGGTATTACTAAGCTTTTCAGAGGTTTTACCACCACCACCCAATGGAACCTTATAAATCCACCTGGCAATAATCAATATTTCTGTGGAGGCTGTTAGAAATACCTGACCTAGTAATGTAACTATACACTGCCTAACACAAAGGCTGTACTCAAGGAATAAGAACTGATAAGACAAGAAACAAAGGCATAGTCATGTTTGCACTCCTGGTTGTCAAACGTTCTAAGCCAGCCAGGCATGGTGGCACACATGCTAGTTTGCAAGTTCAAAGCCAGTCCCAGCAACTTAATGAGGCACTTAGCAACTCAGTGAGACCCTGTATCTAATAAAATAGTTTTTAAAGGGGCTGGGGATATGACTCAGTGGTTAAATGTCCCTGGGTTCAATTCCTAGTACATCCCCCAACCCAGAAAAAAAGTTCTAAGCCATCCCACTGTGAACATTTCACTAAAAAAAAAGTCATTAAAGGAATTTCATTTAAATTCAACAGTACATACTTCCACCTGCACAGTATAGAAACTTTCTTACAACTGCAACTTATTCCGGATGCATCTTTATTTAAAGACTGATTAAAATATTTATTTGGAATCCAGCCTATTTTTTTCTTAACTTGTAGAAATAAGTTCTCAGGATTATGTGTTTTTCATATTTAGTAGCAGTTTTCTCTCTCCTACCAATGATGCTCATCCCTAGTTGATCCCAAATATGAACTAAAAGAAAAACTTCAACATAATCTTGCCATTCCTTTGATCATTGTCTGGTTTTACAGGTGCAGAGAACTGTACCTCCAGTTCAACAAACTCACCTTTAACTAGTATTTTTCTTCACAATACACTGTCACTTCCCTTTTTAAAAGAAGGATAACAAACTACCCTACTTATTACTAATAATAAATGTATTTGAAACCTGAAGTTTAAGCGATTCTTCAGTAAAGTCTGTTCAGTTCACTTCAACACACAGAGTTAATAAAAACCTTCGATATTATCTGCTTCAGCCCCATTCCATCTTAGAGATGAGGAGATGAGGTCTGAATGTGTTGTGATAAAAGGCATAGCTCACTGGTGGTAAAATTGTGATTTGAGTCTGTGTTTTCTAAAATTAGTCATAGAAACCAATGTAAACCTTGTTAAGCTTATACAAATTTTATTCTGCTAGGGAAGCAAGGTTGCTTCCCACCAATAATTTTTCCCAAACTACTACAGAATAGTTTTCTGTTACTGTTACAAAAAACACCACACCACCAACTCAGTAGCTTTAAAGAACTCACATAGATATTGTACAATTCTGAAAGTCAGATGGCTAAAATGACTTTTACTGGACTATTAGCAGGGCTATGTTCCTTCTGAAGTTTCTAGAGAGAAAAAGTGTTGTCTGCTTTTTCCAGTTTCTAGAGGCTGTAATTCCTGGGCTCATGGTTCCTTTCTTCACCTTCAAATTCAGCAGTGTGACATCTTCAAATCTCTGAAACTGACCCCAATTCTCTTCACACCCTCTTTTACTTATAAGAATCCCAATGATTACAATGAATCATCAGGATAATCTTCCATCTTAAGATCCATAATTTAATCAATTAGAAGATCCTTTTACAGCACAAGGTAAATACATTCAGTTTCTAGGAATTAAGATGCAGACTATAAAATTCCTAGATGAAGACACAGGAGTCAATCTCTGTGAACTTGGTTTCTGCAAAGAACTCTTAGATAGGATACCAAAAGTATAAGTGATAAATAAAAAAATAATCTGGGCATTATCAAAATGAAATTTTTTTACATTGTTTTTTTAGTTCTAGATGGACACAATATATTTATTTATGTGGTGCTGAGGATCGAACCCAGTGCCTCACATGTGCAAGGCCGGTGCTCTACCACTGAGCTACAGCCCTAGGCAAAATGGAAACTTTTTGAACTTCAAAGAACATCACTAAGAAAATAAAATTCAGCCCATAGAACAGCACATTTTGCAAATCACAAACCAGATAAGGAACTTGAGCCCAGACTATACAAAGAATCCTTACAACTCAATAATAAAAGACAATCCAATTTTTAAATGGGCAAGGAATCTGAATACATATTTCTTTAAAGATATATAAATGACCAGCAAGCACATGAAAAAAGTGATCAAAATCATTAGCCATTTGGGTAATGCAAATCAAAACTACAATAAGATATCACTCCACACCCACCAACAGGGCTACAATCCAAAAGTCAGACAATGAAAACATTGGCAAAGATAGAAATGGAAAGTCTCATGCACTGCTGATGAGAATGTAAAATACAATAGCCACCATGGAAAACAGTTCGGCAATTTCTCAATATACTAAACAGAGTTATCATATAACTAAACAATTTTACTCTTAGTGTGTATACCCAAGAAAAATAAAAACGTATTCCTATACAACAACACTATTCATAACAATAAAAAGTGGAAAGGACTTGATTGAACAATAACTAGAATGGATAAACAAAATGTGGTATAGATAGATACACATCAGATTTTTCATCAATAAAAAATATCAACACAAGCTCTAAAATAGTTAAAACTTGAAAGCATGCTGTTAAAAAGACAGTCACAAAAGGTCACATATAGTTGACTCCAACTACATGAAGTTTGTAGAATAGATAAATCAATAAAGATAAGTAAATAAGTGGTTGCCAAGCACTGGGAGGAGTGGGAAGTGAACTGCTAATGAGTATGACATTTCTTTAGGGATGATAAAAATGTCCTAAAGTTACATAATTATCATAATGGCACAAACGGAAATGTAGACTGAGCATCCCTAATCTAATAAAATCCAAAATGCTTTTCCAAAACACAAAACTTTTTGAGCACCAATATGATGCCACAGTAGAAAACTCCACACCTGAAAATGTCACACAAAATTATTTAAAATTAATTTGGGGTTGTGTGTCGAATATGTACATAAAACAAATAGATTTCATGTTTAGACTTTGGTCCTAAGATAGCTCATTATATATACACAGATATTTCAAAATCAGAAAAAATTCAAAACATGAAACACTTCTGGTCCCAAGTATTTCAGACAAGGGATTCTCTACCTGTATATAAAAAACCAATTAATCATACTTTTGAAAGGGAGAATATATGATATGTGAATCAACGAAGATGCTCTAGAAAAATCTAAGGCATTCAATTCACACGAAAACTAACTGATGAACATATATCATTCCCAAGTAATCAGGAAATAAATACATAAAATATTTTCTAAGATCATGTATTTTTCTTTATATGTTAAAATTAACAAAATCAACTATGCATAAGAATTATATGAATGACTCATGTTGGAAAAAAATAACTACTGTAAACAGCAATGGTTAAAAATAATTAAATACATAATGAACAGAGTTTTAAAATATACATCATCAATGACTCCTTGGTGGTCAAAAAACAAAATTCCCTCACCTTTGTCTTCCTTTGGAACTAAGCTTCAACACTCTATAGTTATCCCACATGATTCCCCAACAGAAATTCAGCTGGACAAGAGTTTCTACTGTTTACCCTACCACCACTCAACTAACACCACCCTTATTGCCCATCTCCCTTTTGTCCTAAACAAATTAAGGAGATGTTTCAATCAACTAATTGGTCCTGACTCAAGGCCTGACTCAAATCACAAACTTTTCTCACCCTCTCCAGAACATAGCAACCCAACATCCTCTGGCCTCTCACAACTCTGTCAGTAGCTCTAGATGGCTCCTCCCTAACAAGCACCTTTCCAGCCCCCCAATGAAGTCAATGCACTTCCACTCCTTGTCCAGCCTCAATCTGTTAATTTATCCATTTCATCCTATAATTCACTCTCTTCAAGAAGAATGGTGTGTCAGCTTTCACCCAATCTTAAGGTAAACAACACTCTTGCCAATGACAGGGTGCCACCTAGCTGCAACACAAGGTAACTCACAATGGGAATGGGAAAAATCTCCATTTAAATTTTACAGAAATGCACAGCAATAAAAGAAAGAAGCCACAGTACAGTACCATTTGCAGGGCAATTTGTTTCATAGGTACATCTTATCACCCTGACTAGATTACCTCACAAGTCTTATAGGTATTATTTGTTCTCAGCTCAGTTTCATCGTGTACTAGTCAATTTAGTATTTACTAAATCAAACTCAATTCCTGATGCATAAAAAATTGTTTTGTAATCTCTATCACAAGAGTATGAGTTTATTACAAATAATGAACAACATAGATAAGTACAAAATGAAAAGAAATCACATTTACTCACATATAATGGAGCTTGTTGTGGATTAAGTTTCATGACCCAGGACACTGAAACAGAAATTGAAGAAATTAATGAGAATCAAATTGGAAATGGTCACCAAAAATATAAAAATCACCCACAGCTCTAAGAGTACAATCCTATGTCTGAGGTTACTGTGTGTGTGTGTGAGTGTGTGTGTGTGTGCGCGCGTGCATTGTGTGTGTTCAGCTTTCCTTAGAGATTTGGGAAAAAGGAGGCTCAAGGATTACAGAATTCCTTGTATTCCAGCCACTTTTCAAGTGGGGAGAATGATTTTCTAATTGAAGAAGAAAGACAAAGGCTTCATTGTCACAGAAAACCATTGATCAGATATTTAAAGCATTTATCAAAGCAAAACCATTAAATGTTCACTTGTGCTTCTGTATAACCCACCAAACTCACAAAATGCTGCTCTACCCAAGATATCCCCCTAGTCCCACTAAGGAGTTTGGGGAAAGGGAAAGGAAGCAGCAAAAGAGCTCTTTTGCTCACTGACATCTTCTCAGAGAAGATGCAGCTTGCCTTTAACCTAAAAACTCAGCTTCCTCAAAATTAATAGCTGAATTCCTTAATTATTTGTCATTAAATGAATGCTCACAAAAATCTTGAAGAACTTTACAGAAGATTCCCAATATTGTATAACACATTTCTGAATATTAAGAATAGCATGTAGGATTTCAGAATGATAAACATCCTGAATGTGACTATAAGCTGATCTTGAGGGCACTCTTTCCTTTCAGTACGCCTAAAGAAATCTACACTAAAAACCAACTTTAAGAAATGTAATAGTAACTAACTCTTTTAGTGGAAAATTTAAAGTGTATTTCAGATTCAAATAACAAACACTGATGAAAAAATGGCAGGCTTGAGTAATTGCTCAATGTATTAAATATCCATTTAATTTAAAATTAACTCACTGTGCTCTTTGGCCTTTAATCAGATTTCCCGGTCCTGTTCAGACTCGCTGAGATATGGGATTTAAAGAACCTATAAATTTATAAATTAATGGGTCTTGAATAACTTAAGAAGTGTTCCTGCCATCGCAAGCAGAAGAAACTGATATGAAAATTAACACATTGGTAACCCACAAGAATTATAGAAATCTTTGGGTACAAACTAATGACTTTTCAGCCCTCTTATGCGTCATAATTTGATAAGGAAACTTATAATACTGTGTAAGGACCACAACATCAACTATCTGAGGGGCTCCCACTGCATACAGATGTGAACTGAGAGATGAGAGAGCTCAGAGGGCTCTAATGAAGAGCTGATGCCATCTGAACTGCTTGAACTATGTGTTTATTCAAATGTATTTCAAAGCCATAACCCATAACAAGTTGCTCTGATAAGAGGATTAAAGAGGGATGACAAAGTGTCTGTCCTCTCCGACTGGTCAAAGAGCCAGGTCATTGTGTTGTTGGCAACACAGGCTACTGAAAAGAATATATCTGTCAAAAGTAATAAAAGTAATGACCAGAAGGCTCCAGGAACAGATTGGTTTTTAGACTTCTTCAATGATGACACATGAGGGGAAAGAGAGAACTAAACTTCATTGTGTTTTATATATGATATTGTATTCATTCTCCATAAAAAAAAAGATCACTTTTCTCATTTCACTGGTGGGGGAGTCTTTTCAAAAATTAAACATATTTAACACAAAGAGCAAAAAGTAAACAGGAGAGCCTAAATTCAAACACTGTGTGATACCAATACATTTTTTTCTCCACATTGCCAGTTCTGATCAAGCCTTCCCAAAAAGAAAACTAAAGAAATGTACTCTGTCCATTCAATGGTTTTAAGACAGAATGTTAGGAAAAAAAACCTACAATTTCTTTCTTACCTAGAAAGCAATGAATGACTTGAAGCAAATTCACAAGTCCAATAGGACTGTTTTCATGTTACAACCAATATATGAGAAATACTGACAATAAAGATTGCCTAGCATTTGAAAGACTAAGAAGAAATATCAAAATTAAAAGACTACACGACATGGTGTTAAGTACGATCAACAAACCTACCACTGAACAGTAAAATCAGCTAGAGTTTTGAGCAGTCATAAATGTAAGGAGTGTGAAATAAACAGAAGCATAATAATTGTTTTTATTCTTTAAAAAAATAAGTTGTAGATACACACAATATATTTATTTACTTTTATGTGGTGCTAAAGATTGAACTCAGTTCCTCACATGTGGAAGGCAAGCAGTCTACCACTGAGCTATAGCCCCAGCCTCTGTTTTTATTGTTTCCACATTTTTCACTTTAAAATGTTGAAAAACAAAATTTCATAGTTCAGTGTCATATAAAAGTGACAAAATCACTTTATGTCAAAATAATACTCTCCCAATTTTAATGCAACTGTCTCAATTATATAAATTGATGTTGTCCCCTAACACTCACACATAAATCTCTTAAGGTACTTTAGAGAAGCAAAGGTTGTGGGTACAAGTGTTCCTGCATTTTGATATAAACTATGGTCAGTCTTTTCTTCATAGAGTACAGTGAGGACACCTTCATCAGAATGAACCAAAGATGGGCATACAATGCTTAAAAGATAAACAATAGCACAAGTTTTAGAATTTTTGAAATTCATGCTGTTCACAAAGGAGTATGCAGAAACTCAATCACCACAAGACTACACAGAAACTCAGGCATGAAGTGATATGGCAGTATGACCTGATTCAGAGAGAAAGGGAGACAGAAAGCACCTCCAACCAATGTGCCTAAGCAAATGAATGCAAAATCTTAAAAGTTACAAAGGAAGCTACACCTAAATTAAATTTGGTGTCTATGGCAGTAGTCAGCCATCACTGTAAAAGGCAGGATGAACAAATATTTTAGGCTTTGCAGGTTGTCTCTGTTTCAACATATTTTTTTAAAAAAATGGATATAGCTGCATTCTGATAAAACTACTTACAAAAAGAGGCAACATGCTGAAGTCAGCCAGCCAGTGACAGTATACCAACCCTTAGTTAAAAACTAACAAAATAGCTCTTAAGCTCAAGAAGGATTACATCCATATTCAACAGCTTTGTTATGTCTCAATGATGCTGTCAGCTAAAAAACACTCCTCAATACAGGAAAATTATAGGGTGCTGCACAACATTCTCTAGACAAGAATCAGATTAATCCAGATTCATGGTGTGACTTTGAGCAAGTCACTTGACTTGTCTAAAACTCAGCCTCCTTATTTACAGAAACAGCCTAATTATTCCTGCCTACACTACAGTGTTGGTGGAAGAATCAAAAACACAATCCAAGTCCAGCACTTAAAACACACTGCCAAGCACAGAGAAGCCACCATTTCTTTTTCTTGTAGTTTTTGAATGTCAACAGAGATAAACCATGAAAGACACCTAAAAACCATAAATGACTAAATGAAACCCTTCAGGTACTCAGAGATATCTTTTTGACACAACCACAAAAAAAGAATGTGGGGTAACAAATACTGAATTCTTAAGTGTATGTATCTCTGGGCAGTGCAGGGAAATTTCATTCCTAAATTATCAGTTTCTTAACTGTAACTATTCAAACAACAAACAGATATTACTTTTGCAAAACAGTAAGAAACATACACAGAGCATCTGTTTTAAGTTCCCTGTCATTCAACATACCACAACTAATATGGATATGATTAAAAAGACATAGTTTCCTAAAAGTGCAAAACTGAAATCAAATAGACTACAGAATCCTTTAACAGGTGCTTCACCTATAATGAAATGTCTCTTAAAAGCTGGGCAGGGGGGCCAATATCATATCAGGTAATTAAACTATTAACTTTCTAGTGCCTGTTTAGCTGAGTGATATCTCATTTCTTAAGGACCAGCTGTCCCAGTCTGATAAACTTGTCAACTCAATTGACATGGTTTTTATCATTCACAATAGAGAAGCTTCATAACACATACACACACAAAGAGGGGTGTGTGCAAATCACCCCTCACATCTGCCCCAGTCCCAACAGGAAGGGTATAGCTGTTTGAGTCTCACCCAAGTGTACACAGAAGATTTTTACCTTCCAAGTATTTCCATGGCAGAATATGTTTCAAATAAATCTTCCTGGCCAGGAACCTTGCTAAGACTGGGTTAACAGTCAATGACACAGTATGCTCTAGATTCTTGTAACAAGAGTCAATTTTCAGTTCTTGAGGAAAATAACAGGATCCAAAGAGTCTTTCCTTCAATTCTAAGGAATAGGTGCTGGAGGCTATAAGCTTGTTATATACTGGTTGAGGAAGTTAGGGAGGCTGGAGAAGGAGAGAGGCATTCTGAACAAAGAAGAAAGAAGCAGGGCACACAGAGTAAACAGACTTTTCCTGTTGAAGATGCCAGGTTCTACATAAAAAATATAAATACCACATGTATCAAATATATTTCCTGAATGAGATACTGAAGAAGTCTGACAGCACTCATGAATGCTTTTCTTCTGCTGTAGCTATGCTAATTAATAATTGTGAAGTTAGCCTTAAACAGTGATTCTTGAACCTTAGTGTACTTGAGTATAAGTTGAAGGCCTTGTTAAGTAATGCAGATTCTTGCCCCCACCACCATAGAGACCAAATCAGACTAGATCTGATGATGTTTCTACTCTGGCCTACACTTTGGGAAACTTATGATATTGAGGCCCACAACATGTGTCTTATTTTCATTTGGCAGATAGCGTTGCTCTGCCCAACTATCACATGATACAAGACTTACTACCACCAAAAAAAAAAAAAAAAAAAAAAAGCAAAGACAAATGGGGGAGCCATAGCAGATAGAGAGGACAGAAAGGAAATAGGGTTCAATAGGGTAATACTACTCCACTGGAAAACAAATGAACATAGCAAATTAAAACAAAAATCAAAACAGCAAACAAAAACACTAACTCCCACATTAACTCATCTAATTTATTCTTTAATCAATGCTAAATTATACAATAGGCAAAACGATAATGAATTTAGGGCAAACACACATACACCCAAAGTAAATATTATGAAATTTTAAAAAGTTAGAATTCTTTCAATATAAAAATGATTTTAAAAATTAAATTTAAAAGAATCAAAACTCAGAGTTTTTTAGAGTTTACTTTGAAATTCACATGGAAGAATATAGCATATGAATACAAACAACAATAAGTGTTGGCGAGGATGTGTGGAAAAAGGTACACTCATACATTGCTGGTGGGACTGCAAATTGGTGCAGCCAATATGGAAAGCAGAATAGAGATTCCTTGGAAAACTGAGAATGAAACCCCATTTGACCCAGTTATCCCTCTCCTCTGTCTATACCCAAAGGACCTAAAAACAGCATACTACAGGGACACAGCCATATCAATGTTTATAGCACCACAATTCACAATAGCTAAACTGTGGAATCAACCTAGATGTCTTTCAGTAGACAAATGGATAAAAAAATGTGGATTTATACACAATGGAATATTACTCAGCAATAAAAGAGAATAAAATCGTGGCATTTGCAAGTACATGGATGGAGTTGGAGGAGATAATGCTAAGTGAAGTTGGCTAATCCCAAAAAAACAAATGCTGAATGTTTTCTCTGATATAAGGAGGCTGATTCATAGTGGGGTAGGGAAGGGGAACACAGGAGGGATAGATGAACTCTAGATAGGGCAGAGGAGTGTAAGGGAAAGGGAAAAGGACATGGGGCTAGAAATGATGGTGGAATGTGATGGTAATCATTACCATAAGTACATGTATGAAGACATGAATTGGTGTGAATATACTTTGTATACAATGGGGGATATAAAAAATGTGCTCTATAAGTGTAATAAGAATTGTAATACATTCTGCTGTCATATATAAATTTTTTAAAAATTAATTTAAAAAGCCCAAAAAATATAGCATAGTGTTTGCAGTGGGTACTGCCTCCTTTTCTTATGTTTATAAAACTCAATGTCTGGAACACAAAGACTCAATAATGGTTGATAATTTTTTCATTTTTCTGAGCCCCTAGAAACTAGTTATGCAGTTTCAGAGAGAAATCATATATGGCTCCTGCTGATTTAATACAGGACTTATATATGTAAACAGATTTAAATTAAGAGTATAATTAGGGGCTGGGGATGTGGCTCAAGTGGTAGCACACTCGCCTGGCATGCGTGCGGCCCGGGTTCGATCCTCAGCACCACATACAAAGATGTTGTGTCCGCCGATAACTAAAAAATAAAATATTAAGATTCTCTCTCTCTCTCTCTCTCTCTCTCTCTCTCTCTCTCTCTCTCTCTCTCTCCCTATCTAAAAAAAAAAAGTATAATTAGAACAATAATAAAAGATCAGTAAGGTGGGAGCCCAGGCAGAAATTACTGGAGGAGGCAACTGTGAAGGAGTTTCACCAGGTAGAATTAGGAGGAGCATAGAGTCAAAGGAACAGCAAGCACAACACATGATAGCACAATGAGTTCTTTTTTTTTTTTTTTTAGAGAGAGAGAGAGAATTTTTTTTAATATTTATTTTTTAGTTCTCGATGGACACAAAATCTTTGTGCTTGAGCCACATCCCCAGCCCGCACAATGAGTTCTTCACAACAATACAGACTAGTGAAAAGTGCAAGCAGAAGATGATAGGTATGGAGTCAAGAGAGGAACTTATGTCAATTTATATACCTCAAAGCTGCATGGCCTTAGAAACCAAGGAAGAGAGAGGGAAGAAAATAAAACCATTACCATGACATGTCTCTACAGTAAAGAAATTATAGCCATTCAAGAGAAATGGCATCAAAAAATTTCTGCCCCTCTCCCACCACCATCACCACCCTTTTTAAGCTCAGTTCAAATTTCTGTTATTTACAATTGCTTGTTGAAAGATTCACAAAAAGTAGCATTGGATGTTTATAATCACATAACCTACACTCAAGCCCAGACACAGCCCAGAATCTGTTGTTGGTCACAACCAATCCAGAACCCTACCATGGCTCCCCTGAGGTACAGCAAACCAACAGCTGGCTTCCAGATGAATCTGCATTAGAGTCTTCGTCCCAGTCCCTAACCAAATCCCATCAGCCACAAAACTTATAATCAAGAGGGGTCTGTCTCAGCATCAGTCCTGATCATCTTGCTTCCCCAGGGAAGAATCACTGCCAGCTTACTTGCCTCTGCTTGTAGACTGGGTGCCAGAGCCTTATCACCCTGAGAAAATCTCTCCATGCTCCCTAGGCACCTCTGACTCAACCTTCCCCAAATGTTATTCTTGTTTTCTATAGCACCCTCTCTGCCTACACTGAAGTAAGCAATCTTTTAAAAGTGTTCTTCTGAGGTACCAATCCTTTTCTTTAGGGATTTCTATGGCATGGTACTAAAATTATAACCTGCCATGACTCAAGAAGGGAAAAGTATAAAACTAAAATGTAATTGGCTTGGGGGACATATCTGATCCACCTTTAGTTTTCTTAGAACTTCCAACAGCTGGAGCATTGCATAAGCTTAAATACTGCAACCACAGACACACATGGCCAGCACAGCAACTAATAAGCACACTACATTGCCTCTATTAAAACGACTAAATAAATTTATTTTACACCAAGCACCAATAAGCCACTTTGATGAAGATATTAAAAGAAGAAAAAAACTGCAAAGTCCTCATCTAGATTGGAAACAACCTTTTATTGTTTAAGAATTTTTTAAACAAGCCCTGAAAGAAGAATGTAAAGATTAAAATGAGACTACCAATATAATTCAGAGATGGAGACAAACAGAGTTGGATTTGAATTATAACTCTGGTACTGGTACTTACTGACTATTGTTATCTTGGACAAGTGGCTTAATTGCCAAGCTTTACTTTCCTTATCTCCTAAATGGGGATAAATAAGAATAAAAGATATGTGTAAATGTCTAACACAATTGTAGGCAATAAAATCATAAAATTAAGTTCCTGTTCCTAATAATTAATGTGAATCACTGAAAACCATTTCAACACTAACTTCACACCACAATCAACTCCCACATCTTGTAGACCCTCTTAATCACCTGTGCTGATCTTGAATTCTAAACAAAAGATATTGCTGAGGGAAAAAGAGACCCCAACATATCTGGTGTTCTATTAAACACGATTTTTATCATTGCTGAGCTCTCAGAAGCCACCCACACTTTTCTTGCTTCCCTCTGGTATGTCTGAACTATGTTCAAGCCCCGCCCCGCCCTCCCGTCCCCTGGCCCTCGCAATTATCTCTGTGGTCTTCTTTGCATTCCTTTTCCTTCAGACTCTGTACACACCATCTGTGAGCATCATGCTCTCAGTCCAGTCCTACCTTTGCACATGTGAAGGCCTCCTACCTATTACTGCTAATATTTTAACCCACACAATCAGCAGTGACATACCGTCTGGTTTTTTCTCTTTGCACCAATACCATTCATGCCACAATATCTGGCACCACGCTGGACCCTCCCACACACACAAAAAAAAATACTAAAGAAAAACATGTTTGGTATGAACATCAGAGACAGAAATTAATTAGATTTCTGTGCCATAGTTTATGGAAAGGGATCAATACATACAGCTATAAAAATCAACCTACCAAAACCAAAATATCTAAGGTTAATCTAGTCCCAAAAGGTTCATCTAATAGCTCATTAAAGACAGTATGGATCCTGCCAAGTGTTAAGAAATCCAGCCTTAAGCAATTTGTTTAATCTGCCAGAGAGGTAACAGGGAGCAGATTCAGAGGACAACCTCGAAGCAAAGAGGGGGGCAAAGGGTTATTTAATACTATACTTGGGTTCTCACATGATGGTTGCTACCTCTGGGAAGAGGAACATGCACATGTTATTTCAATTCTCCTTTGGTGCTAACACAGGCCTGTGGTTTCCTGAAAAAAAATGGTTTCTAGTGTTTTGCAAAGATCTATATGGAGAAGAAAACTCCCAGTGGCATTCCACAGGTGAGAATTTTGCCGCCAGCTTTATCCTGTTATCCAAAGGAAACGGAACTACAAGCTGCCTGGAGGTCCAGACAAGGAAGAGCAAAACCATAAATTCAAAAAGTGCTGACACTCTTATCCCTATGGCAATAAGAATAAACTTTAAATTTAGAAAAATTCATACCAGCTGGGCTGTATGTAAATTAACTTCTACAGGGGTTAAAATAGATATCCGGTAAAAAGACTGCCAAATTCAAGCCTTTATTCTTCCTCCATCCTCTCTAATCGAAAAAGCAAGCAGCCCAATGGGCTAAACCAATTATAAACCACCTGGAAAGACTAAATATAGGCAAGTGGGCACACATACAAATGCAACAGACATTACTGAGCTGGATGAGCTTACCTGGACAAATCCCAGGGCCTGCTGTGGCTATTCTATTAGAAGTGATTTCACAGGGACACATAGCCCACCTTCTTGAACAAATTATATGACAAAAGAAATATCAAATGAATTCCACAAGTAGCTAACAGAAGAGCTTAGAAACAAAATGCTGCAAGTGGTCAAGGTAGGTCTTTAAATTATGAAAATGGTACTCAGGTCTTAAGGATAAATACTGCCTTCAATGTTATACAATAATAAGTTTTTTGAGAACACAATGCTGAAAAACAAGAGGAATGGCATTTTGAGAAGGGAACATCTCAAAGTTGCAAAGTTTTAATAAAAACTTAAAATAGAATTATAAATGTCCTAATTAGGTGAAAATGCTACACAGAAAAAGAAAAGTCCCCTGTTAAAGACTTTTAATGAACTAGGATAAGCCATGTAAATGCACAAGAAAATCATCATCTCCACTTCTAAAAATCAAGATGCCATGTCAGTATAGAACTTGTGACAACATTAATATTTTTTAATAGAAATTTTGACTACTTAAATACAAAAAATTTATGAGTATTCTGAAATAACCAAAATGGGTTTTTTTATTAATATTTGATGCATTTTGTTTGAATTTTTTTTGTATTTGTAGATGGACAGCATGCCTTTTGTTTGTTTGTTCCTTTTTTTTTTTTTTTTTTGAGGGGGGATACCGAAAACTGAACCCTGGAGCACTAAACTACTGAGTCACATCTCCAGCCCTTTTTTATATTTTATTTATAGACAGGGTTTCGCTGAGTTGCCTATGGCCTCAATAAGATTCTGGGACAGACTTTGAACTTGAAATCCTCCTACCTCAGCCTCCCGAGTTGCTGGGATAACAGGCACGCACCACTGTGCCTGGCCCTTGTTTTGTTTATTTTTATGTGGTGCTAAGGATCAAACTTAGTGCCTCACTTAGTGCAAGCACTCTGCCACTGAGCTACAGCCTCATCCACACAGAAGTGTTCCCAACCTCTAACTACATGGTAGAAAGGTATTCCTCACAAATCTCTCCTCCAAGTAACATGTAGGGGAGTAATAAATGAACCTGAATCTGCATTCATAACAGTCCACAGTAGAAGTAGAAATACCTATGCATTTTTTGTTTGTTTTGGTACTAAGGGACTGAACCCAGGGGTATTTGCCACTGAACCACACCCACAGCCCTTTATATTTTTTATTTGGAGACAGGGTCTTATTAACTTTCTTAGGGCCTCACTAAGTTTGAGTTAAGTGCTAACACAGGCCTGTGGTTTCCTGCAAAAATGGTTTCTAGTGTTTTGCAAAGATCTATATGGAGAAGAAAACGTCAATCCTCCCACTTCAGCCTCCTGGTTCATAGGCATGTCCCAACCATGGCCAGCGCCTATGTATTTTTAACACGGTAATTTAAAAAACTGAGGTTAATCCTGTTAGGATATTAATAAAGACAATTCACTTTCAATGCCTTCATAAAACAAACATAACTGTTTGACAATGCTAAGATAAAGAAGTGGAAGATTAGTTTATCTCTGAGTTCAAAGTCATTTTCTAGGCTAAAAAAGCAAAGCATGCTTTGCAAATTCTCATAAATTCATTAATTCACAGAAAATTATTTAAGAATGATTTAAGGCATGATTTTCATCAAATTATTAAAAAGTTATCAGGTTTAACTCAGATAATATTACAGTGCTGAATTTAGTAATAACAGATTTAAGAGAAATTTCAGTAGTTATTTCTGAATTTCAAATTTTCTGAACTCCTCTTTTTTTTTTTTTTTTTGAATACACTTCCTTTATCGAGGGTGACAAACAAAAAGAAAAAAAGACCAAACATGTAAAAACCCAGGGTGCTGGAAATACAAACTCAATTCATTCAAATTCAAGCTCATCCAGACCCTGGGCACAAACCCTAGTGAGGTGCATGGGAGCACCAAGTCAGAGAAAGGGGGACAGGAGTGAATCTGAGGCCAAGAGAAAGGGTGGGAAGGACCTCCCCCTAGGTCCCTTGGTGTTCACTCCCACAGTGGTATCTCCACCTTCCAATGACTGTGAAGACCTTCCAGTCCCTGTCCTCTTGGCTTCCACCCCAGCCAGGGCTTTGAAGGCCAGTCCTGAATGGTTCTACCCTCCCTTGCTCCATCCTCACTTGCTCAGGCTTCTAGCCTCGCTCTTCTCCTCCTCCACGTTCTTCTCAGTGATTAGTAGCAGGTTAGGGTACTGTATAAGCCGAAGTGAGGCTGGGGGCCATGGGAGGTGGGATGGAGACAGGTGAAGAGAGAAGAGCTGTCCAAAGACCCCTCTCTTCATGGGATCCCAAACTGTACAACCAGCTCCTCTTTTGCGTCCACACGGATCTGAGAAAGTGCACTGTAGGCATAAGCAGCTATCCTGGAGACCTGCTGCAAGTCAGAGAAGGGGATAGGCTCGCTGGCCAGCACTTGGTGGGGCTGGCCGGTAAGAGACGGCAGCGGTGGCAGCTTCTTCCAATGGGTCAGGCTGCTGCTCAGCACAGCCAAGCGTGTGCTGTACTGCCTTGCCCGGTCCATGTACTCATGCTGCTCCATGCCCTGGGAGTCTGCAGCAGACACATCGATGATGTTGCTAGCTGTTTTTGCAAGGATGGAAGAGAGCAGGGCCTGCTCATCTGTGCGAGCAGAAGGCAGGCTGTGGTAGTTGGGCTCAGCTCCATTGAGGGCTTTGGTAGGGGGGCTACTAGGGTCCAATAGCAGCTTCCGCTCCTCTCGGTCCTGGTCCGAATCCTCGTTTTCGCTGCTGTAGCAGCACCCCATGGCCGGGGTCGGGCCGGGCGCTCAGGCCGAGCGGAGGAGGGACGGCGTCCGTCAAGAGCCCTTCCGGTCCTGAACTCCTCTTAAAAGAAACTTCTAATGGGGGCTGGGGTCCTTGGCTCAGTGGTAGAGTGCTCATGTAGCATGCATGAGGCACTGAGTTCAATCTTCAGCACCACATAAAAATAAAATAAAGATATTGTATCCACCTAAAACTAAAAAATAAATATTAAAAAAAAGAAACTCTTAATGGACTAGACATGTTAATGATTTACCATACAGTGCATGAACAGAAAATTAATCTCCCCACTGAACTAAAATTAATTAAAAGTTGTCATAAAAAATGCAAATCTAGTCCTTTAAAATATTTTAGCAATTCTAGCTGTGTGTGGAAACAAATGTGCCTTGTATAGTAGAAACACAAAATCATAAATTGTTATTTCTAATAAGTGTGGAAACAGGATCTATTAGTATGCACATGAAACTTCAAATATTTAATATATGTGGTAAATACACAAAAATATCACAAGAGAAACAGCCAGGCATCTACTGTACAATACCCTTTCATTTAAAAAAAAAATACAAACTGAAAAAATATTGTTGTTCCATAAAAATCAATGCTATAATAGTGTTAATTATTGGTCCCAAGTGATAACAATTTGATCATAATGAGCACACAAGGAGCACAACTGGCTACCTCACCTAAAAACCTTTCCAATCAAAAAGTAAATTAATTAGGGAAAAAAAGAGTATAGATTTTAGAATGTACTGTCCTAAATATAAAACCAATGTTTTTGTAGGTTTCTCTAACTGGGTCCAGAAATGAGAGAGTGAAAAGTAGATGGATTATGTATGTGTTCAAAGAACCCAGGCCATCAGCAAAGCAGCTCAGTCTAGAAGGGGTAAGAAAGATATAAAGAATGCAAATCAGCATACTACAGTGATGTAGCCACATCCATGTTTATAACAGATCAATTAACTCCGAATAGTTAAACTATGGAACCAAACTAGGTGTTCTCCAACAGATGAACAGATAAAGAAAATGTGATATATATTATATACACAATGAAATATCACTCTGCCTTAAAGAAAAAAGAAATCACAGCATTTACTGGTAAATGGATGAAGCAGGAGAATATCATGCTAAGAGAAATAAGCCAATCCAAAAAAAAAAAAAAGGCCAAATGTTCTCTCTAATATGCAGATGCTAATTCACAATTGGGGTGGATGGGACTAGGGAAGAAAAGAGGTACTTTGGATTGGATAGAGGGGAGTGAAGGAAGGTGAGGGAGTAGGAAGAATAGCAGAATAAATTAGACATTATTACATATAATGTGTATATATATATATATATATATATATATATATATATATATATATATACGACCAGTGTGATTCTAAATCATGCAAAAACAGAAGAATGAGAAATTAGACTCCATTTATGTATGATGTGTCAAAGTGCATTCCACTGTCATATACAACTAATTAGAACAAACAGTTGTTTCTGTACTAGACAAGTCATGGTCAGATGCAAACAAAATTCAGATAGATCTAAAAGACCAAAGAACTTAAGCTGCTCCAAAAACCTGGACACATGCAAAACAGAATTAACAAAACATCCCACGCCAAGTAAAGAACTGACAGACTGCTTTGGTCATAGTAAGAGGGCACTGCACGGAAGAGGAAGAAGCTGAAGCATAACCCTGTGCTAACTGAAGGCTCTCTTCCTCTGTATTTTTTTTTTTAAGTAACTTTATTTTATTTGTTTGTTTGTTTATTTTTAATGTGGTGCTGAGGATCAAACCCAGAGCCTCACATGGGCTAGACAAGCGCTCTATCACTGAGCCACAATCCCAGCCCCTCTCTTCTTCTGTATTAAGCAGGTTTAATAATCACTTGCCTCAGAGAGCCTGCTGTAGGTCAAATTAGATGCCATTGGTGCAGCAGTTTAGTATAGTGGTGACCCAGAACAGGTGTTCTGTAGACTGTCTTTCACTGACACCAAGCAAACCTGACACAGGATAACCAACAAGAAAAAGATGGTCATGGTAAACAAATTAAATCCTTACTTCTTATTGGTTGTCACAGCAGAATCTTTTAAGAAATACAGCCTACTCAACACTAGTTTGAGAGCTTAAGGTTAGAACCTCGGTAAAATCAATTCTGTCTTTAGGCAATTTAAGATGAAAAAAATTGTTTTTAACTATCAAACAGAGTTAGGAACAGTTGTCTTTGTGGCTGGCTCTCCATCAGCAGGGAGTAGCAATGATTACAAACCACAATTCAGCAGATTTTCAGTCCCTGCCCGATGAAGTAAAAGCTCAAAAGTCAATTTTTTTCAGTTTAAAAATTATATTCTTGATTCCCTTTTCCTTCTCTATGCTCCATTATTCCCCAAATGTGGGCAGAGCCACTTTCTAAAACAAAAGCACCCCAATTACCCATCACAGGAAGAACCTAAACAAAGATGAAAGGTGAAGATTGACTACTGATTCTATTCCACATTCTCCTTACTCTGTGGCTTCTCCCTCCCCAATTTGACACATGAAGTTTCTATGGAAGGACCTGGCATTTTTAAGTTCACATGTTTGTACGGAAATAGAAACACTGTAAATGTTTGGAGAACAGAATGAAAGGATTATCAACTAGCTTCAATTATACCAACTGATCTAATCATCATGTTACATGCTTCTTCTGGCATCTGAAGTCTATTTCTTAAACTCAAGCAGGAGCATTTTTTAAAATATTCCTCCGTCTCTCATCTTTCTCTCTCAAATATAACCAAAATATACCTGGTGGTAAACACATGTGCTTATTGGCTTGTAGAATTCATACTCATTTAAAATGGACCTCACTGACAGATAAATTTCACTTCATCTGATTTCATTCTGATAGTCTTCTCATTTGTTCTTCTAAAGAGTATTAATTCTGTAGTTTTAACAGCTTATATCTTATAAATTAGGAAGAAATACCACATCATCATTATTGCTGAAACCTATAAAGTTTACTTACTCTATAATTCCAGGTACCATACTAATCCTGACATTAATCCATTTTACAAATAAAGGGATTCATGATTAAAACACTAACCCATGTGAGGTCACACAGGTGGTAACAGTGACAGCTAGAGTGTGAACCCAGATCTGACACCAAAATCCATGCTCTTAACCCAGTGCCACAGGTATATAAACAAATGAGGCAAGGTAATTTTTGTGAGCTGGGAACTAAATATAGAAAAGATGAAAACAAAGAAATTTTCTGGGTGTGATGGTACATGCCTGGAATTCCAGTGATTGGGGAGGGTGAGGCAGGAGGATTCAAAGTTATAGGTCAGCCTAGAAAACTTAATGAGACAGGGTCTCACTAAAAAAAAAATAAAAAAAAAACAGAGCTGGGGGTGTAGTTCAGTGGTAGAGCACCCTTGAGTTCAATTCCCAGTATAATAATTATTCACTCAAATAGAAAATGCATGTTGGAGGAAGGAAAATTTCACTAAGTAAAAGAATAACGTGAGAAGAGGAAGGCAGTAACATATGCCTGTTTAAAGCTTCTTTGCAGACTAACTCATCTATTTTATCTCTTCAAAGCACATCACTGTGGACCAATTTATAGATGTGTTGTATTCTGTTTTGCAACAGTGGTAGGTAATGAACTATAGAAAGAGTCAGCTGCTAATTACCCAACAAATAAAGCAACTCAATAGGCCAACATGTTCTTATCTATATTCAAATGGAAATGTTTATAAGCCTCAGAATTAGCTAGAAATGGAATTTCTCCTACACAAAATAAATTTACATCAACCATGTGAAATCTGTTATCCCCAAAATTTAACTGCTGTTATAAGCAACAGAAATTTCTGAGAATGTTTTCCCTAAATTCTATAAAAATATTATTTTAAAAAATAGTCAAGCTTCAAAACCAATGCCCAAACTCAAGAAAATAAATAGGCAGTCTTTTCCATTCTAATTGTGATGTTTCTGTCAGTACTGCATTGAATTTTATAAACTTTAGGTACAAATAAGTATTATACTATCCTACCATTTCAATACTTAAAAAACACACTGGCTTTTCAAACAGATAAGTATCAGCCTGGAAATCTGCCATTAAGGTGAAAAGACAACTAAAAAATAAAGCAGGGCTGGGGTTGTAGCTCAGTGGTGTACTTGCCTAGCATGTGTGAGGCAATGAGTTCGATTCTCAGCAATGCATACAAACAAAATAAAGGTCCATCGATAAGTACAAAAAATATTTTTTTTAAATATTTTTTAAAGAAACAAGATGGGTAGACTAAAGACCAATATGACATGTCCTTCCATTATAGACTTTGATGGCTAAACTAAGTCAGAGTAAGAAAAAAAAGAATGCACTCACCCAATGAATGCTGCCCCACTTGGTCCAAAAGAAAAAATACCACAGAATTGAGAATCTTAAAAACTTAGTTATGAAATCTTCAAGATAATCTTTTCGGCATTCAGATGTGGGCTAACACTCTCAGGCAGGCCTGCAACTTAAAAGCAACCAAAATCTCCCCTAGTAAGTAATCTGTATTAGCTGTACTTAATAACCCCTAAGGCAAGATCTGCCTTTCAATAGCTATAATCAAATCATAACTATAAGCAAAGATAACATTTTAAATCTTACTAAACAAATCAACCTTTCATTTTTAAAAATGTGAAACTTTTGAGTTAGGCTTCCTAAGATATGTACTATAAAAAGCTAACTGGTGGTAACAATGAAAAAGCTTAAAGGTTTGGAAAATATTCTCTAATTGATATGTATTTCTAAGAGGGACCAGAGATAGCTCACAAATACTGAGCAAAGGAAAAAAAAAGAAAGAAAACCAATATGAATATCAAATCCAGGAGAATGGGTAAGTAATGATTTTAAGACTTAAAAAAAAAAAGACTTCCACTATTTTAAAAAGTCAACAAGGAAGTAAAAGCAGAATACAGATTGTAAACTCTGGACAATATACAAAAGTGACTATTTGAAAGCACTAAAAAAAGACAAAAGCTGACAGAAAGCTGAATGTTACTGATAAAACACTTTTTTTTTAAAGCCAGGGACTGAACTCAGGGGCACTCAACCACGAAGCCACATACTCAGCTCTATTTTGTGTTTTATTTAGAGACAGAGTCTCACTGAGTTTTTTAGTGCCTTGCTGTTGCTGAGGGTGGCTGTGAACTTGCAATTCTACTGCCTCAGTGTCCCACTTTTATATTGTTTTTCAACTAAGGGCATTCCCCAGATCACATGATGCAATAGTTAGAATTCAAGTAAAAAGATATCATTCTTATGATCGTGTATAAACTTTGCCCAAATCTTTAACAGATTCCCAACTTGTACTTGAGGGAGAGAATTCATAAAATTTCCAGGAAAAAGTCAATATGGAAGCCTGAAAGAACTAAGCAAGATGGAACTAAATTGTGTCCAAAATGAACAAAAGTAAAAATAACTCGGAACAAAGTTTAACATTATCCAGAAGAGGGGAGGGAAAAAAATAGTGGTCTCATCATCTACAATGTGCAGCACACAATAAAAAATTACCAGATATGTTTTAGAATTTTAACATGAGGTTACTTTGTATTTGCATAAGAGTTATTTTACCTTTGACAAGCTGCAAATAATATCTGCATGTATCTGATAATGAATATATATCTAGAATTTATAAAGAACACTTCCAACTTAAAAAGAAGACATCCCAATTAAAAATGGGCAAACATTTGAAGAAGATAAATGAATGACTAAAGGCATGTGAAAGTTGCTCAACATCCTATTTAGGGAACAGTCAAAATTATTATTATAAGATGCCTCTATACATCAAACAAAATCACCCTCTTATCTACTTAAAACTTGAATTTTTTGTTTTCTCACAAAGAAACTCAAGTCCCAGATAGCATTATAATGGCATGCACCAAAAATTTCAAGGGGGAAAATGATACCATACTTACACTATCAAAAAATGGGGGTGGGAGAGCTGCATTTTCCAGTTCATCTTATGAAACCAACTTATCCTGACATCAAAACTACATAAAAACATTAAGAAAAATACAAGCCAAATCACTCACAAAAATAGACACAAAAATCCTTAATAATATTACCAATTCATATCCAGGAATATAAAAAAATAATAATACAAATTGGCCAAATGAAATTTACTCCAGAAATGCAATGATGATTTAACTTCTGAAAATAATACAATTCTGAATATAATAGTATATAATTCACCTGAGAAAAAAATTTGAAAGAAAAAGCATACAACTACATTATTGCAGAAAACTCATTTATAAAACACCATTAATCCATGATAAAACCTCTCAGCAAACTAGGAATAGAAAATTTCTCAACCTGATAAACAGAATCCATTAAAATCATACAAAAAGGTAAAAAATCTGAATGCTTACCATTAAGACAGGCAACTTAACCAGAATGTGAGTTCTCACCCATGCTAATCAACACAGTCCTGGCAGTCCTAGCAAGTACAGTTAGGTAAGAAAAAGAAATAAAGGTATACAGATGGTGTGGGGATAGAGAGAATTAATGCTGCCTCTCATCTGCAGACAATAGGAATCTTCCAAAAGGCTAACAGAGAAAGTGTTTTATAAAGCAAGATGGCAGACTACAAGGTCAATAAACAAATAATTGTATTTCTCCTAGTTGCTAAAACAAACAAAAGAAACTTGAAATTTCAGATGTTTATAATATCATCAAAAAACATGATATAATATCATCCAAATATTTAAGGATATATTTAATAAAATATGTGTAAGATCTGTATACTGAAAATACAAAAGCTGCTTTTAAAAAACCTGAAGAAGATCTTAACAAATTTGCAAAAAAGTATAAAGGCTAGAAGAGGGCAAACTCAACCAAATGAGTGCTCACTGATGAAAAAAGAAAAAAAAAATCAATAAAGGCAAAACTACTCCCCCAAATATGAACTTATTTATGTTTTAAAACTGTATACAATATTCTACAAATCATACCCATATCCTAAGCTCTTTACTTGTTCTCCTGTTTTTCCACACAATAACAAAACTTCTGAAAGTGATACAAATGGAAATCATCTGAGATGACCAAGACATCTATTCAATATCCTTGTATTCTTTAAAATAACAATTGTGGTCATGTTTTGTTTAACACTGGAAATATGCTGGCTCTCTTGTCATCCTGGAAATATCACAGAGTGCATTTACACAAAACTACATAAAACAGTCTGCTACACACCAAGGCTTCATAGTACAACCACTATTGTGTTATAACTCTTCAATATCCTCAACATTAAGCAGAACATGACTATACTGTTAAAATGCTACTATGCTTATTCTTCCAACATAAAAATCACTATCTGTTTTACCAAAAGTTAAATTTCATTTCATAGCCTCTTTCCAAAGATAATCTCTCATCTGCTACTAGAGATTAAAATAGTCCAAACTTGTGTAAAGACAACTACTAAATCCAGAAGAGTCATCATAACAGAGTGTGATTTTCAAATCACAATATATCTCTAAAAGGGCTGTGAATTTAACCAGCTTTAAAGTGACACTGGTTGTAAAAGTATATGTTTCAGCTAATCAAAACATGTAATACAAACTGCAGACGGGGCTAGAAAGATGAGAAGGCAGAGACAGGATTCCCAACTTCAGTTCTTTGCAGTCTTAGAGAGTCTCCATGGAAAACCTTAAAACTTCCTTTATCCTGAAAAATATAAGCAAGCTTTTCTAACATGCTCTCATCATATTCATTCATCTGTGAATGCATGTAAGAGCCCCTTTAAACTCACACAATACTGAACAGTAACACTGATTTATCTCAAATGATCATAACTCCTTCACAAATTTGCAAATAATGACCTTTCAAGCACTGCATTATTTATCCTGATCTGGACAGTCCAATGGCTTATAAAAACTGAATAAACTGCTTCTTCTGAAAATAAAACGGAGTGGGGGTAGTAACCAAAGAAGGTCCAATGCTAAGCACTTCATATTTGCCTGAGGCAATAAACTCTCAAAATAACTTCATTACTGAGTACAAGAGCAAAGAACGAACACCAAAATATTGCACAATCCAACTTTGTGCATTTCTGAGTACACAGTAGGATCTAGAAACAATACGTCGGAACTATTCTGTTAATTATTTTTTTAAAAAAGTGTCTACTCTTTCTTAATGGAAAAAAAAAATTCCCCATGAGTTTTTAAAACTCCTTACTGGTTGGCTTAGCAAACAACAAAAAAAATTTTTTAACTGTCCCTGAGCCATATTTACCAAAAAAAAAAAAAACTGTTTCTTTTGGTCTCAAAGTGTAGCTGCACTTGAGCTCTGTGGCAAGGCTAGCTGAATGCACGGTTCCCGGAGCGCGTGTGGACCGCACCGGTCCCCCCTGACCTCTGGTGTCCGGAGAAGACGCACGGGTCAGTAGGGCCACGCCCCCGGAGAAGGCGCAGAAAAGCCCCCCCAGGCGGTCGCGGCTGAAGTGTTTATTTAGAGACAGCACCGGCCCGGGGGAGCCGCTCCCTAGCGCTCGCAGCACTTGTTCAAGGCAGCGCACTCCGCCCGACAGGCGAGACCCAAGGAGCGGTTGCCCGCCCGGGAGGAGAAGGACGCCCCCGTGGCGCGGAGCCCCGGGCGAGGGTCCAAAGCCTCGCGGGGGGCGCAGGCGCCACCAGACAACCGCGGTAGGGAGAGGTGCCGCGCCCCCCACCCAGGCGCAGCGGCAGCCCAGAGGGGAACAGCGGGAGCCGGAGGCGCGCCTCAGCCCGAACACAGACAATACCGGAGGAGGGGTTCACAGAGCGGGGCCGCGGAAGTGCCCGCCGCCCATTCATCCCCGCCCGGCGCCTCCGGCCCGGGCCCCTGCCCCCGCCCCGAGGAGCTGCCGCAGGGGGAGGGGCCTGCGCTCCGCGCTCCTCGCCCCGACCCCTCCTCAAACCACAAAACTTCCCCCAACTCCATCAACTAAATTGCCCTCTCACCGTGCGGCTCCCGGGCCGAGCCGGAGCAGCTCTGCACCTTCCCCGCGGAGAAAGACAACAGAAGGCCGCTCTGCGGCGACGGCTACTAGGCGAGGAGCCGACACAGCGGTTTCGACGGAGCCCAGGCACTTCACCACGGCCGCTTCGGCTCCGCGCTGGCCCAGCACACAACCAGCTACCCACGCATGCGCCGCAAGCCACCGGGCTTTGGGCGGGGCACTAGAGGAGGGCCATAAAACCTAGGAGCCCTCCTGTGAGTAAGCGCGGAAACCAGGGCCAAGAGCTGGGATTGCATGGTAGAGCTGCCCATCAAACTCCGTGAGGCCAATAGAAGTCTTTCTGGGCAGTGTGCTCTGGTTGCTAAGGGAGGCTGAGGTTGACCGCCGCTTCTGCTCCGAAGCAAAGTGATCAAAGTCGGGTAGCCAGCAGCTGCCTCTGGTTAAAATGCCCACTCACCTTCTCTCCACCCCATCTCCGGAAACCGCCCTTCCACAGTGTGCTTGGCGCTTACTTGAGCTGTAGCACTTACCACACACACTCAAACGATTTTTTCTTCTATTCTCCCCCTAACTCCATTGAGGAAGTGGGGTCTTCCAGTTGTCCCGTGTAAGAGACTCATGCTAGGTACTCAACAAGTGTTAACTTGGATAGACGGCGCAATGGAGAGATCAGGACTGTCACTATGCATTGTGAATTTTTGGCTACTCGATCACCACAAAATTTTAGGCTTACAAATGCAAAGGACCTCAGAAATCATCTGGTGGCTTCTGAGAAGCAAAATATGGTCCAAGTTCCAATGGTGGTCCAGGATATTATATTGGAATACGAAGAAACGTTTTCACTCTGTGTGTGTTTTAATAAGTATTGCAGAGGAGGGTGGGAATGACTGTCATGTCCAACCACTGTTTACCCTTTGTCATTTCTTAGGTCAATAGAAAGTTGTTTTTTAAAAAAAAAAAAAGAAGAAGAAGAAGAAAGAAAGAGAGAAAGAAAAAAAAGGACCCTACCCCGGTGCAATGGCGCACTCCTAATAATCCCAGCGACTTCAGAGACTAAGGCAGGGGGCCATAAATTCGAGGTCAACCTCAGCAATTTAGCAAAGCCCTAAGCAACTTAGGGAGACCCTGTCTCAAAAAAATAAAATAAAATATCTGGGTTTGTAGCTCAACGGTACAGAGCCCCTGGGTTCAATCCCTAGTTTAAAAAAAAAAAGTACTTAAAAATGTTAAGTGAAAAACGGAGACTATATGCAGTTCAAGAACGTGCAAGACCAATTTGTAGAGATTGATGAAAAAACCATGGTTACCTAGGGGAAGAAGGCTATTGGCTGGAAAGGAGCAACAAAGGACCCCTTGGGGTGGTGGTTCTGCATTTTGATCTGAGTGGTAAAAAAAAAAAGTATATACATATGAAAAATTCAAAAGCAGCTTAAGATTAGTGCAATTTACATATTTTAAACAAGTATTTTTAACGTCAGCTTTTAAAAATCCTACAGGACATGGAAAAAAATTTTGCAAAGATGCAAATGACTGTCATTTGGGAAACCTCTATCCAGATAAGCTCACTATCAGCAACCAAACTTCTGAGAGAATATTATGAAAACCTAATACTTGTATCAGGCACTCCCATCTTTAAAGGGTTCTAAATCTTAGAACTGCTTCTACTATTGAGCTTAAATTTGCTTTTCTGTCAGTAAACCTGATTCTTATGTGTTATTTTCTCAGTTCACCTTCACAAAAATGATAAAAACCAAGGCTAACCCTGGTTCTTCATGTAAAAAATTTTTTCCAAATCACCTTATCATGCTGCTTAACTTCTTCTATATTCACTCAAAACCCTCCTTGATGCCCTTCAATAGATGAATGGATTAAAAAATGTGCCATTTATACACAATGGAATATTACTCAGCACTAAAAAATAAAAAGATCATGGCATTTGCAGGCAAATGGATGGCATTAGAGCAGATTATGCTAAGTGAAGTAAGCCAATCCCTAAAAAACAAATGTCGAATGTCTTCTCTGATATAAGGGGGGGTGACTCAAAAAGGGATAGGGAGGAAGAGCATGAGAAGAAGACTACCACCAAATAGGGAAGAGAGGTGGGAGGGGAAAAGAGGGAGAAGGGGAGTTGCACAGAAGATGGAAGGAGAACCTCATTGTTATACAGAATACATATATGATGTTGTAATGAGAAAAAGAAAGTGGCACATTAGATTGGATAGAGAGAAAGGATGGGAGAGTAGGGGAGGAGTAGGGGGGATAGGATGGGCAGCAGAATAGAATAGACATTATGATTGATGTATGTACATTCCATGTATGTATTATATGTCAAAATACATTCTGCTGTCATGTATGACTAAAAAAAATTTTTTAAAAACCCTCCTTGAAAATATTCAATAGTTGGCACAAAGAGAAAATCCTCCTGCATTCTAGTCCTGACCCTGCCACAAAAGAGTTCACCATGAGCAGGTTGCTCTTCCATGAAGAACCTCACAAGGGGGCTCACCCAGAAAGTCATTTGGACCTTAATGTTAGCTGAGGCAGCAGTAAATGTTACCATGTCATTTTTCTAGTGACTGTCTGAAAATTCCATTCCCTACTCCCCACTCTTAGTGGGATATTTATACCTTTCTCAGGAGCTGCAGAAAGGATTGAAAGTTCAGCACTTTCCAAATTTACTGTACCTATGAAATATCTGGAAATTTAGTTAAAAGTAGATTCAGACTCAATAGGTCTAAGGTTGTGGGATTCTCTATTTCTAAAAAGTTCCCAACTGGTACTGAAACTGCTCATTTGGGATCCCAATCTGAGAGACAGAGTCTACTCTAAATTTTCCAGACAGCTGAGCCCTTCTATCCTCTGGGAAGTCCTAAATAGTTATCTGCATGGCTATCATTCAGATATTCCTCTGAATATTGGCTATCTTTTCTCATTTTTCCATGAAAAGTTATGTGTTGATTGCACATAATAGTGGATGATTCACAAGTTTTAGTCCAATAAAAAATTTTATCTTGTACTATTATTCAATTTAGATATATTGCATAGTATATCACATAGAATGTGCCAATAATCTTCTTTGTGTGTGTGTGTGTGTATCTTTTTGACAGTGCTGGGCATCAAATCCAGGGCCACTCACATGGGAAGTGTGAGCTGTAACATTGAGCTACATCCTCAGCCCAGCAATCATTTTTTAAATATTTTTGAGAGAGAGAGAGAGAGAGAGAGAGAGAGAGAGAGAGAGAGAGAGAATCTTTTTTATTATTTTTTGTAGATGGACACAACACAATGCTTTTATTTTTATGTGGTGCTGAGAATCAAACCTGGGACCCGCCTGTGCTAGGCTCTATCGCTGAGCCACAATCCCAGCCCCCAGCAATCATTTTTATAACCAAGTAATTCCATAACTTTGCTTGGATGACCCTTTCAATGGTCAACTATACCGAAGTTTCTGAAGACAACAGCTTTTCCACCTAAACTGGTTACACATAAATTTCCAATGGAACCTGGAATCACCCTCAAGAAATTTTAATTTCCCGTGTTGGGGAACTTCACCAAGATTATTTTAAATAGAAGAACTTTATGCAGTACGCTTTTAGAAAGACATTGAATCAGTGTCATGACAAGACTATTATATTTAGTAATTAACTACATGGGTTTAAAAAAAATTAAAATCTATATTGAAATCCTTTGTTGGAATGCTTTATACTGTCCATAGAACAGAAACCAACATCACAATAAACATTTTACATAACAATGAGTCATAAGTACAGTCCTCGAAATTCTTTCCAATACACGTGACTATTGTCTAAAACATGTCTTCCTTGTAGCAACTAGATCCTGCTACGACTCCACTTGCCTGACCAACCTATCTAGAGTAACCCACTCTCACATGTAATTGTACCGCAATTATGGAAAAGAGTATGGAGGCTCCCCCAAAAAACTAAAAAGCAGTAGGATGTTTGGCACACACCTGCAATCCCAGCCACTCAGGAGTTAAAGGTAAGAGAATTGCAAGTTCAAGGCCAGCCTGAGCAACTTAGCAAGACTTTGACATAATATAAAAAAATTAAAAGGGCTGGGAATATAGCTCAATTGTAAAGCACTGCTGGGGTTCAAGCACCCATATTGAAAAAAAGCTAAAACTAAAAATAGAATCCCAGGGCTGGGGTTGTGGCTCAGTGGCAGAGTGCTTATCTCACACATGTAAGGCGCTGGGTTCGATCCTCAGCACCACATAAAAATAAACAACAAAATAAAGATATTAAAAATATATTTAAAAAATAGAATCCCATATGATCTAACTGTCCCACTTATGGGTATGTATTCAAAGGAAATGAGATTAACATGTCAAAGAGATACCTGTATACCCATGTTTATTGTAGCACTATTCATAATAGTCAAGATATAGAATAAACTGAGATGTTAACTAATAGATGATTAGAAAAAAAACAATGGAATATAATTCAGCCATAAGAAGAATAAAATCCTGTCATTTTTTGCAAAATGGATGGAAATGGGAGTCACTATAGTAAGTGAAATAAGCCAAACACAGAAAAACAAATACTGCATGTTCTCTTTCATATGTGACCTCAAGTAGAATAAAGTAGACGAATGATTACTGGAGGCTGGGAAGGGCAAGAAAATAAAGGGTGGTTATTTCTGTCCCAAAATATAGAAAGATAGGAACAATAAGTCATAATGTTCTGTAGCACAGTAGGGTAATTGTAGTTCACAATAGTTTGTTATATATTTGAGAAAAACAAGAAGAGAGGAGATCAAATGTGCCAAACATAAAGGAAATGGTAAGGAAATGGAAATGCTCATTATTCTGTGTTGATCATTACATATTATATACATGTATTAAAAATTATCACACAGCACACCACAAAGGTATACAATTATTATGTGTTAATTATTACATGTTAATATTGCATGCTAAGCAAGAAGAAAATAATGAAATCAATAATAAAGAGGTCCACTGTCACCTAGTTCTCTTTAATATTACTCAATTTTTTTCATAGCATTTTTTCCAATCTAAAAGTATCTTATTTATTTTGTATGTGTATTTTGGTTCTGTCCCCCATTATAATGTAATCTCCCTGTTATTTTGTTTACTCCTCCATCTTCTGCACCTAGTACACAGTGAGGACTCAATAATAAGTTTCACATGAATGAATTTGTACAAAAAGAACTCCCATGAGGTGCCCTCAAACTGAATGTCCCTGATACTGAAGATTTGTTTTTCTAAGGTGCACCAAATCTCTTCAGAGAATGTCCCATTTCACAGAAAGAGATTTCAGGTTTAATAATTTTCTCACTTCCCTTAAGCTTACAAGCCAGAAAAGAGGTCAAGGCCTTATCAAGCTATCATAGGATTTTGTGTCTCTCCAGTATCTTTCTAATTGATTTAATATAACAAGGATAAATCCCATTTTATAGAGACCCTGGAAATAACAAAGGAAAGAAAAAAAATTGGAAGCATGATTAGAAGAACAGAAACTTCTGTGGAGACCCATGGTTCCTAATATGTCTAGTTTTGCAAAGGAAGCACTGGAACAAACTTGTCCCAGGGTTCTTCTTGTGCAGCAGTGGACATTTTATTGCTTTGTGATAGAAATAGTATCCTGATGTTGCTTTGGGAAATTCTCTGAGCCCCTTGTTTGGTGTGAAGCCAGCTCTACCACAGTCCATGGTCTTACCATAGGACCCAAATTTGAGCCAATCAATGCATCCTATCCACAGGCAATAGAAATTAGTTCAGGGTTGGTCACATGATCCTAAATATGTCAACCAGGGGCAATGGGAGCAAATTTTACCCTTTCTTTGAATTATCAATGTTTTCATTGACTGGAGTCTTTGCCTTGACAGGATTAAGAAGGATATGTCTGATAGCCATCTTATCACCATGAGGAAAGAACTTCTTAGGATAGAGCCAGCACAGTGGAAAAGTAGGAAACATGAAGAAAACAATGTCTTAGTGACTCTTCTTGAACTGTTGAGTCCAGTACTTCCTAAAGATGGAACAAAATGTAGATATTTCAATTATATAAGCCAATAAAGCCAATAGCAAAAGTTATTGTTACTCACATTCACAAGAATTTTAACTGATACACCATCCATGAGCATCTGCCTCTTTTTTCAATTAGCAAATAGCTGTCAAAAGTTTACTGTGGCTGGACACGGTGGCACACACCACAGTGGCTTGGGAGGCAGAGACAGGAGGATTGCGAGTTCAAAGCCAGACTCAGCAAAAAGTGAGGCACTAAGTAACTCAGTGAGATCCTGTCTCTAAATAAAATACAAAATAGGGCTGGGGGTGTGGCCCGGTGGTCAAGTGCGCTTGAGAGTTCAATCCCTGGTACTCAAAAAAAAAAAAAAAAAAAAAAAACAACTTTACTGTGTGCCAGGAATTAGGTTTGGTCCTGGGGTTACATGTGAAAAACAAGGTTCCTGTCCTAAAGTAGCTTACAATATCGAGGGAAACAGATAGGCAAAATTTTATTTTTAAAAGTGTTGAAATGTGTAAGTGCCTTTAAATACAACCACATTTCAGCACAAAAACAGGTGAAATTATGTTCAATAATATCCTACTTAACCATGTATATGTGTATATGGATATATGTACATATATGTATCCACATATATTTTTATATATGGATATGTATCCCAAATGTTATAATTTTGATGTATACTCAATATAAAAATTCATTAAATGGGCTGGGGATGTGGCTCAAGCGGTAGCGCGCTCGCCTGGCATGCGTGTGGCCCAGGTTCGAGCCTCAGCACCACATACAAACAAAGATGTTGTATCCGCCGATAACTAAAAAATAAATATTTAAAAAAAATTCTCTCTCTCTCTCCTCTCTCACTCTCTCTTTAAAAAAAAATAAAATAAAAATTCATTAATGAGGTATTTTGCTTTCTTTTTATTACACTAAGTTTTTAAAATAATCCAGAGTATGTACTATATTTACATCTCTTCTCAATTCAGACTAGCAAGCTTTCATGTTGGCAGGCAGCAAGTGCTCTACCACTGACACATCTCCATCCCTAGCCACATTTCAAGTGCTTAAAAGGGTAGTGGCTACTGTACCTGACAACAAAAGTCAGGTTGTTTAATTTTCTTTCTTTTTTAAATGGTACCAGGGACAAATCCAGGGCATTGCACTCACTAAGCACAGGCTCTACCACTTGAGCTACATACCCAGTAGTTGATGGATTTTTATCTCATTTATTCTTTACAATACCCCTTAGGCTGGCACTATTATCCCCCTTTAATATAACATAGGCTTAGAGAGATTAATAACTCGCTCCAAATCTCATAGCTACTGATTGGTGCAGTTTATCTCCCAAGAATAGAAAACTAAGGCAAAGTC
This sequence comes from Callospermophilus lateralis, assembly GCF_048772815.1. Lineage (NCBI taxonomy): Eukaryota > Metazoa > Chordata > Mammalia > Rodentia > Sciuridae > Callospermophilus > Callospermophilus lateralis. The sequence continues at coordinate 18,044,345 of NW_027514713.1, read as the reverse complement.
ACCAAATCTAATTTAGAATAGTGCATGCACTAGATCTTCCCTTACTCTGGCCCTCTCACATACCCTCTCACTCTACTTAGAACTGTGAGCACTTAGACTACCTACAAAGTGGGTGCTTGATAAAGAGCCACTTAATCAACAGATCCATGTCCAGAATACATTCCTATAATGCATTTCAGAAACTCTGCAGGCACAAAATTTAAAAAGTAGGTTAGAATTATATACTGATTGACAGGGAATATGTACAGTGAATGACATTTATCATTATTAACCAGCCACATTAGTCAGCTTTCTGTCACTGTAACAAATACCCAAGATAATCAACTTATATAGAGATAAAGTTATTTTGACTCATAGTTTTAGAAGTTTCAGTCCATGATCTGTTAGCCCCATTGCTTTCAGGCCTGTGGAGATCAGCTCACCTCACAGTCAGGACACAAAAGAGAGAAAGAGACCAAGGTTCCACAAAGGCAGGCCCTCAATGAGTGTTATGGCTTGGATCTAAAAATTTCCTCTGTAGAACTCATGTGTTAGGCAACATACATTGTTCAGAGGTGAAAATATTGGATTATGAGAGCTGTGACCTCATCAGTGGATTAATCCATTTGATGGATTAATAATTTGAATGGACTACTGGATAGTAACTATCAGCAGGTGGGGTATGGCTGAAGGAAATAGATCATATAGGGTGTACCCTTCTCTCTCTCTCTCTCTCTCTCTCTCTTCCCCCCCCCTTCCCAGCTGCCATGAGCTAAACAGTTTTCCTCTGTCATGCCCTTCCACTATCACATTCTGCCTCACCTCAGGCCTAGAACAATTGAGCCAGCTAACCATGAACTCAGATCTCTAAAACCATAAATCCAAAATAAACTTTTCCTTCTTTTAAGTTGTTCTTGTCAGGTATTTTGGGCTCGGTGACAAAAAGCTGACTAACCCAATGCCCTAAGACCTCTTAAAGTTTCTACCACCTCCCAACAGCACCAAGCTGAGGTCTAAGCCTTGAACACATGAGGCTTTGGGGAAAATTTAAGATCCAAAGTGTAGCACCAGATCAGGCAATAATAAACATTTTTAGGGAATTTAAGTTACAAATAGGGATCTCAGTTACAAGTAGAATCCCAGAACAGTTGTACTGATTTATGAGTGCCTAACCTCTCTGATTGAAGTTCTTTCCATATGAAACAGAAAGACCTGGGTATTAGAAGCAATCAGGGTTATTCCTGAATCTTGGATATTCAAAATTCTTCGTTTGAAGGGATCAGTTGTAGGATAGTCACCCTACAACAAATACATAAAACAACCTGGGCATACCCTTCAGTGTGTTGTCTGTCACAGTACAAGTGCTCTGCCTACATTAACTCCTTCCTCCATTTCCCCTTTTAAAGACAATGAAACAATCTAGGATATTATTTGCAGAAAAAGTCAGTGTTAGAGAAATTCAGGGAACCATGCACCTTGCCGCGATTATAATAGAGAATCTCCAATAAAGAGTGCATATGGTCTTGTGTTAACCTCCTCAATAGAAATGGCAGCCACCCAGCCTTTTGCCCCCAGAGGCTCCCCATCCTTCAATTAATGTACTCCAGATGTACCATTTATTGATTGAACAATTTATTTAATTTCTGAAACCCTTGCTTTTCTCTATAACAATCCTTCCAGCAATAGGTTTATTTAAATCTGCCCATGGGACCACATTAACCTTCTAAAGCCATTATATTTCCAGTGGTAGAAGGGTTAGGGCTGAAGGGTTGATGGAAGGAAGAGAATCACAAAAGCCTTGGGATTAATGGACCACCCTGACCTCAGACAAAGTTATTGCTGTACTTCTCAGTCTGGAGTCCAAGGAATTTAATTTTAGGGTAAGAAAAGGATCTAGAGATTCCCTCTTAATAACCCCCCAAAATAAAAATAAACAAAAGTCAGAATCATTTTTTGGGGTGACATTATTTTGATTTGGTTGGGTTTTGGTTTGGGATTTACTCTAAATATAAGTAACAGTTTAAAGAAGATGGGGACTGTTTCTCGGCCTCTGCAGAGATTTATGGGCTGGCTGAAGTACTGCACATTTCCTCCTATTGCTCTTCTCTTTATACACAGCCTTTTCCAGTTTATTCAGCTGCTCTCATACTTATCCCCAATTATTTATAATGGTAGGTTTCTGAAGATTGAGTTAGAGAAACACCATGTTTTTTAAGCCCTAAACACCATTTAATGGAAATGAACTCCAATAAATAATGTGAGGCCTAAACTCAGGTTTTCCTGGGCAAATTTTTTAAAAATTTGTTTTCACCTTTAATACATTATGTTTTTCCTAAAAGTATAGAATTTTAATTATTAAAGAAGATAAATCCATATCTGCAGGCAACTGCACTTTCTTCACAGTTTAACCCAGACTTTTCCTAAGGTACTTTCTTTGGAACATTTGTTCCTGAAACTTTTCATTAGAAAAAGCTTTGCATGTTGTAATAAGTAGAAGAAATACTTTACTGTATATTCCTTTCCTCTTGAGGCTTCACCGTGCACAGTAGCATTATATATTAGGGTTTGGAGAATATAAAGAATAAAGCTATTTAGCTTTGTTTAATCCTATATTTCTCAAATTTCTTTGACCATGAAATCAATTGCTCTCAGAAAATGCATTAATTCATCATATTGCACAAGGGATACAATTTAAGAAACACTGCCCAAGTCTCTTCAACTAATTTTTCAGCAATAATAGGACAGATATTCTGAAGCATCATTTAACATTCACCCCACTGTAATGAACTGAATGTTTGTATCCCCTCAAAAATCATGTGTCCAAACACTAATCCCCAATGTGATGGTATTGAGTTGGGGCCTTGGGTAGGTGATTTGATTTAGATGAGATTATTATGGTGGACCCCCATATATGATGGGATTGGTGACTTGATAAGAAGAAGAAGAGACACAAGAGTTTTTTTCTCTGTCATGAGAGGGTACAGCAAAAATGTAACTGTCTGCAAGCAAGGAGAAGACCCAGGCCAAGAAACAAACCTACAGCACCTTGATTTTGGACTTCCCAATCTTCTGTAATTAATAAATAAATGTCTATTGTTTGAGAAACCGAGTCTATGACATTTAGGAATAGAACACTCACACCGCTATTCATTTCAAAAGGTTTTAATTCCTTAGTCAAGAATAGAAATGTAGGGACTGGGGTTGTGGCTCAGTGGCAGAGCACTTGCCTAGCATGTGTGAGGCACTGGGTTCAATAAACAAGTAAAATAAAGGTATTGTGTCCATCCACAACTAAAAAAATTTTAAACAAAGAATAGAAAATATATACTTCCCAAATCCCACACCAACCAGATCAGATCACTCCTAGGAAGTGTCAACCTATGTTCCCACCTCTTGACTTGTACAGCCTGCTAAACCACAGCCTCAGTTCCAAAAGTGAGTTCTTTTTCCCCCACCTGCTCCATTTCTGGCTTTCCCCTTCTCTCAATTCCACTCAGTCATCTCTAGCATTTTGCCTTTTAATTTCACCACAGATTGAGTCCAGTTTCCCTTTCCTGCAGTTCTTGGGTCCATTCATCCAGTTTTGACTAAATGATTATGGTAAAGCCAGCTTCTTTGCTTCTAATATCTCCCAACTGTCTGTATTTCCCTCTGAAACTTAATGATTTTCTTAAAGTACAACCCTGACAGGGGTCCTTGCTTGTTCAAAGCACTTCCAGGGAGTCACTGTCTTAATATTGATAGAATAATCACTAAACACCTTCACAGAAAATCCAAAAGTAATTGACTTTGCAGTGTCAATTTGCACAAAAACTACCTCAACTCAAATAGCCTCTAGCACTTGGTGTGTAAACAGATCTTCTACTGAACAGAGAACATTGGAAATATCTAAGTGCCTTAAATCGCTTTAGCCATCTTCTCCAGGAAGTATTACACTATCTTACCCTCCAGTCTCATGTCATTTCAGTTCCTCCAGAATTTTACTTTATAATTTGAACATTCTCTTTTACATCTTTAAAAGACGTAAACTCCTCATCCACTGCCTTCAAACATATTCAAGCCCCTTTTATCCTAAGAAATGAACAAATAAAATTCCTGACCCAGATACATTCTTAAGACACTGTCCCATTTCTCTTCTTGCCTTTACCATCTCGCTTTTTAGCCCAATGACCCCCACTTCTTCATCATTTACCCACTTTTCCTAAAACCAATTTACAAAGGTAAAATGTACACTAATACATTCATTTTTAGTGCACAATTCAATGTGTGACAAATGTATAACTACCTGCACAAACAAGATGGAGAATACCTCTGTGAACTCCAGAAGTTTCATTGGCCCCTGCCCAGTCATGTTCCACCCCCGGTCAGCATTCCGGGTGACAGCTAGATAAGATTTGTCTTCCTGAGAGCTTGTTTAGATGGAATCACAGAATGTGTGCCTATTATTAATTACTGTATTAACAAATTACTCCCAAATTCAGTTTAAATGATCTTACAAAGTTTCTGAGGGTTAGGAATATACGGACCACTTAGCGGGGTAGTTTTGGCTCAAGGTCTCTGCTGAGGTTTCAGTGAACCTGGCATCTGGAGCTGTAGCCTCTGGATTGAGCAGAGGATTTTCTTCCAAGCTCATTTGCCTGACTGTTGGCAGGACATTTCAATTTCTTGCTATTTGGGCCCCTATTCAGGGCTATTCACAGTGTGGCTTCTCAAAGGCAGAGTGTTATGTTTTAAATCTTAAATGTCCCCCAAAGACCTATATGTTAAATGCTTGGTCCCCAGCCTATTGTGTTATTGGGGGTTGGTAGAACCTTTAGTAGGTGGGGTCTAGTGGAAGGAAGTTAGATCATTGAGGGTGTGTCCTTGCAGGACCCCACCCCCTTTCTCTCTCTTTTTGCTTCCCCCTTGCCATAACATGAGCCATTTCCTCTACTACACACTTTCACCATGATGTACTGCCTTGCCATAGGCCCAAAATCAATGGGTCAGCAAACATGGACTGAAATCTCTGAAACCATGAGCCAAAATAAACCTTTCTCCCTTTTAAGTTTGTTCTTTTTTTCATGTATTTTGTCATAGCAACAGAAAGATGACTAACACACTAAGTGACGAAAGTGGGGAGGCTACATTTGTGGCACAGTCTTCAGCTCATGTACCAACACTTACCAACACTTCTGCCCTATCCTTTTTGCTGGGAGCAAGTCAATAAGGGCACTCCACATGTAAAGAGTAAAGTGTGGTTGTGGGAAAGAGGAATCACTTGTATAGCTGTTTTTGTGGAGTCTAAACTCCCTTCAGCCACTTGGGAGTTCTTGTTATTAGAAATGGAAATGTTCCATTGATGAATGAGTAATTGTAAAATTAAGTGCATGAAATTAAGTATAGATGTGTTAAAAGTAAAATTCAATGGTAACTTTGGTAAAAGTAATTCTTAGTTATGCAGGAAGAGAAAAACACAAGAGTGAGATTCACAAATGAATGGAAGACTTGGGATATGGCTCAAGGTAGAGCATATTCTGGATTAGATTGGAATATCTTCAATCAATCAATCAATCAATCAAATAAAATAAAATAATTAAAAACTGATTTTAGTGTTTGCAGACCCTCCTTTTGAAAGACATTGTATCTAAGTGGAATAATGGAGAATAATCTTTGTTCTTTTTTTTTTTTAAAAAAAGAATGGCTTTAATCATCATTTTAAGTATACGGTAGGGGAAGTGTGCTTTAATTAAATATACATCATACCAGTGATGCTGGCAAGGTTGAGATAGTTACTCCTACTGTTGATAGCTATAAAAACTAGTTTGTACATGATAAGACAATGAGAGGAAAAAGCAATCCCTTTGAAACAAAATTTTAAAATAAAAAAATGTTCACAGTGGTTTGTATCAACACAGTGGTTTTGTATGCATTTTATGACAATAACATGTACAGATTCAGAGCACCCTAGGGCTCTCTTTATATCCTAAGGAAAATGAGCATTTACATTATTCATGGGTTGTACTGAATTTAAAAAAGATCAATTGTACACTTACCCCGTAGACAGGATAACTGTCCTGGGGTGTACAGCTTTAACACCATCATTAAAGTTGTTTGCAAAAGGAATATTAAAAAAAAAACAAAAAAACTAAACACCTTTTCTTGGGAGTGGAGTGTCTTTCATTTGCTGTTATAACCAGCAAATGCCATTCATTAACTCAAAAATGGAAGGAAGGGCCCCCACAAACACAGATCTATCTGAGCAGGCTGACCAGTACACATTACAGCTTTAAAAATGAAGGTTATATACTCTATGTTACAAGTCCCAACTAGGCAGTGTCAAAATGACATCTATTTCTTTGCTTGCTTTGTGATCATACCCCTTGGAGGTGTTACAGGTCTTGTGGCATTCGGCTTCTTTTTCTCTGCAGGCTTTAAAATCTGAAAGGAACACATTAGTGTTTCATCCACACTCATCATGGCACCTGCATTGTCAAACTCTCCACAATAATTGGGTGCAGAAAACAGAGTGACCAACTGCCTCTTTGCAAAAAATTCATATCCATCTTCAACCACCTGATGGGCTCTACAAATAAGATCCAAATCATGCTTATGGAGAAATTTTGCAACCACTTCTGCACCAAATGTGAAGGACACTCCTCTGTCATTTTCACCCCAGCCTAAGACATCTTTATCGGGGTCAGACCACAAAAGATCACAAAGAAGACCTTGATCTGGTACATCAGTTGGTCGCATAATTCGCCGAATCTGCTCCACAGATTGAAGATCTGGTGATAAACCTCCATGACAGCAGAATATTTTCTCATCCACGATGGCTGCTATCGGTAAACAGTTAAAACAGTCTGTGAAAGTTTTCTATAGTTTAATGTTGTATCTTCTTTTACACTCATCATAAAATCCGTAAATTCTATTGATGCTGGCACATTCATGGTTTCCTCTGAGAAGAAAAAAATTCTCAGGATATTTGATTTTGTAGGCCAGTAAGAGGCAGATAGTCTCCAGTGACTGCTTCCCCCTGTCCACATAGTCCCCAAGGAACAGATAGTTGCTTTCTGGCGGGAAACCACCGTATTCAAAAAGTCGAAGCAGATCATAGTACTGCCCATGGATATCACCACATATCTTGAGTGGTGCTTCAAGTTCTAGTAGGATAGGCTGACTGAGAAAGATCTCACGAGACTTCAAGCACAGTTCTCTGACTTCATTCTCCTGTAGCTGGACATTCTTACCTGGCTTGGACCCTCTCACTTCCAGCAGCCGTTGGATGATGCTGTCGATGTTGAGTTTATCTATATCCGCCATCGCCTTCCCGCCGCCGACCCTCCCGCAGCGGCGCCGCCGCCGGCTCGCGCCCGGGACTCACACCTCCTTTCCCACGCCACGAGCACAGAGGCGGTGGTGGCGGCGGTGGCAGCAGCCGTGGCGGGTCCCCCCCCAGCCGCCCCGCTCCCTGCTTCCTCCTTCTCTCCCCACTGGAACCACGAGAAGAACCAATCTTTGTTCTTTAACTGTATTTTTCAATTCATAATGATCATATGTAAAACTCTGAACATTTTAAAAATTACATATGTAACACGAAAAATGCTAAAAATGTATTAAATAATAAATTCATAAAAATTTAATCTACAGTCACCTTGAAAATTTCTTCCTGATTTATTAGATAAACTGAGTATTAATTTTCTTATTTTTAATGATAACACAGGACTGGGGTTGTTTTTCAGTGTTAAGAGAATTTTTCTAGCATGGTTGAGGCACTGTTTTTGATACTCAACACCACATATAAATAAATAAATAAAATAAAAGTTTATCAACAATTAATAATATTTTTAAAAAGATAACAGAATAAGTTTCAAGGGCAGATATGCAAAGAACTTATTAATATTGAAATGGTGAATTCAATAACAAAACCTGAGAGCAAATTCAGAAAATATTCTTATTTCATAAACTGAATTGTACAGAAAGTCTGTAGAAGAATGATGTGGTGCATATGAAGTGTGTCCTGCATACAAAAGAAAAGACATGCACGCAGGTCACCACTGAAGTTTCACAGCATTAGAGGAACATTGGGCCACCAAATCAAGACTAAATCCAGAATGTAGCTTGGCAAATAAAGTGTTTCTGTTGTTGTTTTCTTTTGCCATGCTGAGATTTGTCCTCAGGCTTCATATGTGCTATACACGTACTCTACCACTGAGCCTCACCCACTTACCCTGAAAATATAGTTTTATTGGAATGCCATCAGGCATTCAATTATTATATATTGCAGATTTTAGGCTATGACCAGAGAACTTCTGGTCCACAAAGCCTAAAGTCTTCATCATGTGCTCCTCTAAAGAAATATTTTGCAAATTCCATTGGTATTAATTTTAATATCACCAAATATATTGACATATTGGTGGAACAGGGATCCCTGTGTGCAATCTACCAGCAGCATTCAGGTTAATTTGAGAGTCAAATATTTTGAGCATTTATCCACTGGTTATAAAAATTAACATTTAATTATAAATGAAGAAACATCTATAGAACTACTACTGAAATACACCATTCAAAAATCAAAATCAAAGATATCATGAATAGCCCAGAAATGCCCAGAAATCATCCCAGATTAAAAAAAAACATAACAAACAACAACAAAAAAAAAAGAAGAAGAAACAAGACCACTGGACACAGTGAATAATTGATATTAAAATTTCCCCAAATTGGATTTATTTTGGTTCAAAGACAATAGTTAAAATAACTGTCAATTTTTGAATAAGATTTGTAGAGTAGATATTCACAATATAGTTTACCTATTTTGATCATTGCACCATAGTTACAGAGATAATTTCTCATTTTTAGAAAATGTGAGTTTTTTGATTTACAAATAAAAAGACATTGTGTGCATCTTGCAAATGGTTCAGAGATAAAAACTGTTATGTACCTAGACTTATCTAGAAATGAAGAATAACATTTGGGGAATGTTTCTTATGAATTCCTTTCACTACTGTTTTAAATCTTCTATAAATCTGAGATTATCAAAATAGAACATTTATGAAAGAAAAATAAATTTTTTAAACATTAACAAGTAACAGCAAAAACAATACAATAAACCATGAATCTGTATAGGTATAATAAATGAACAAATTTAGTGGTGAATAATACACAATTATATTTATAGTCTCAAACTATCTTCACACAAATAATAATTACAAAGTAAAATCCTGCAAATACCACATTAATGACCAATATTAACATCAGCAGTAATGAGGATATTATAGGTCACATGATGTGATTCAAAGTGAAAATCATAGAATTGATTTCTGTGGTACTCTTGCCAAAAACATGTAATCTATCTCCAATCATAAAGAAACAAGAGAATCCATTTTAAGCACATTCTACAAGCTTTCCCCCTGAAAAATTCAAGGTCGTGAAGGTTAAAAAAAGACTAAGGAATATTTAAATCAGAAGGCATCTATAAAATAAAACAATTAAGTTCATTTCATGCCTATGAATGAATTTTTTTTATAAAGAACAATATTAGGCTACTAGAAAAACATGAAAATAATCTGAGAATTAAGTGGTCGAAGGCATAATGATAGAATGTATAAGTGTTGATTTGAGAAACAGCATTTGCTTAATGTGTTTTTTTTTTTTTTTTTGCTTTTTTTCTCTATACAATCTTGGAAAATACTAGTGAAGTTGCAGGTTCTAATGCAAAGTACTTTTTCCCACTGAAGCACTTTAAAATGAATTGTTAACATATGCCATCTTTCATGATAGGTTTAGTATTTCCTAAAAGTCAGGACATGCTAGATAACAATATAACCTTCATAATGAAACTGATATAATTAACAACTATGCTGTTACCTGTTAATATTTGAAAAATATATTCATAATGAATGAATGTTGAATTGTAGTTATCTAGCATGTTCTGACTTGTACAAAATACTAAAAATATCATAAATGATAGCATATGTAAGCAATTCAATTTAAAATGCTTCAGCAGACAAAAGTACTTTATATTAGAACCTGTAAGTTTACTATTATTTCCCAAGATTGTATAAACAAACAGAAAAGAAAAAAAATATATAGATAGAGCACTAAGCAAATATTTTTATTAGAAAAATTATTAAGTCAGTGCCTCAAATATAAATTTAAAGATGGCAGTATAATAATTGCAATACATTAATCCATTAGTGAATATAGTAACCAGCATGTAAAAATAATGTTGCCTAATTCTCTGGACCCATATTCAGTGATATAATATAAATAATCCATCATTAATGTGATATTTAGATCTACCAAATTAGTGTTGACTTGGTTGCTGAATTGAGCTTAAATGCTAATATAGATAGTCTGAAAAACACATCTCCATAAAAACTGATTTGCACTTGCAATTCAAATTTTCTTATAGATATAAATAATTTTCATATTTTGATAATTTCATCATATATGTTACACACATCCATTTCAATAAAGTATTTACATCACATTTCATAAATAATTTAAATATTATATTAACAGTCTGAAAAACACAATATTAGCTTTCATTATTTTTTTTCTTAAAATCTCTGTATATCCTTATGATGTTTCAAAAGTAGATCTTGTCTTGTCTTATTAATAATTCTTAAGGCAGAAGCTCCCATGGTCAGGATTCAAATTCTGCAGCAAGTGAAGAGAAAAAGAATTATATTTTTTCTCAAACATTTTATAAGTATAAATCAGTGAAGAAGTTTAGAACTTTTCATTGTTTATAAGAAGAAAAATAGATATCTCCACAATACAAAATCACTATGGAATGCAGTCTGCCATATTTTCATACACAGTTGTCATTATGACTGAGTATCAGAGCTTTGGGTTTTCCACCCCTTATGCATAAATTTGACAACCATATGCTAGGGTATTCTGGCAAGAACTGGGATGACAACATGGAGATGATAATGGACACCTCTCAACAGTCATATATCATAGCTTCAAAAGCAGACAACCAGGAAATTTCCATACAGAGTCATTGGCATTAGGACAAGGATAAAACAGGATACTACTGGAACACTTAGAAGGGACTTCTGTCCCAAATTTGTGTCAGTGTTCGAGGTCCTTCAAAGGAAGTGATACATGAGTTAACACCTGAAGTAAAAGGAGAAATCGTGAGAGAAAGGGAAGAGGTGCATGCAGACACCGAGATGAGAAAGAACACTTGTGGAATCACAGTGGTCCAGTGTCACTAGAATCTAGAGCAAAGTGGCAGTAAAGCAAGTGAGATGAGATAGGCTGAGTAACCTGACAAAAATCCAGTTGATTTGGATATTTTAATTTTTGGCTAAGAAATTTCATACTTTTCTTGAGGCAAATGTAAACTAATGACAGAGTCATCACAGGGTATTTTAAATGTGTGACTGTTACTAAGTCAGTCTGGGCTTTTGGCCGTAAACCACAGAAAATGGGTGATGCCATTTTTTTCCCACCAAAGAATGTCAGTGTATAGGGTGAGAGTTTCATAGTGGGGCAGAAGTGGGGAAAAAGCAGTTTCACACTTAAGGTCTTTTTATAAAACTCTTCTCTTACTAATTCCCCAAATAGGATCTAAAATATATTACTGAACATAGTAAGTATGTTGTAGTGATAACAATAAGGTGGTGTCTAATGCCTTTACACATTTGATGTGAAAACAAATGATTTTGACTGACAGAATTCCCATTGCTGTCTTTATGTTCTATTTTTAAAGAAAATTATTCTAAACAAAAATTTTTACTGGTGCATTAGACTATATATAATAGAGGAAGCAGTTATGACATATTCACAGATGCACATAAAATAATTTGATCACTCTTCCTCTCTAGTAGTTTTTTCCTCTTCTTCTCCCTTCACCTTTGAAGGCATTCTACAGTGATTATGGAGACATATCTTTGTATCGTGATGAGAGAGTTTAAAAAACACTCTTCTATTCAGGCTAGCATGATATGGCAAACTAATGTTCCACTAGGAAATGTAGAACCGTTACATTAAGTTTTAAATAAACTAGATTATGCATAAGTAAAAAAGAAACACCACTTTCTCCCAGAAATACATTGGAAAAACAGTTGCCTCCCAAATCCCCTTTGCACTGTGTCTACATAACAACTAACTTTCATTCTCTTTTTGTATATAGTCATCCAATTTCATGACTCTGAAGCACTTCAAAACCGATTCTCTCATTTTTTAGAAAGATATTCATGTAATCTAAGAAACTGAAAAAAACATATATCAGCTATTAAATTAAATTGTAATTTATGTACTAAAATTATTTCTTTCTGTCATAACTATTTAACTTCAGCATTGTTTTATAAAGCTTAGATTTGTTCTCCTGTGATATTTTAGGTCAAAATGCCAAATAAAAGAATAAAGTTGAGGTCACATTTAACATAGATATGCATGGCTTTACTATGTGTTAAGAAGTTCATCAAAACACATTGAAGCAGGGTGTTATGGCACATGCCTGTAATCACAGTGGCTTAAGAGGCTGTGACAGGACAGTCTTGAGTTCAAAGCTAGCTTCAGCAACCATGAGGCCTAAGCAACTCACTGAGACCCTGTCTCTAAATAAAACATGAATAGTTTGTGGATGTGGCTCAGTGGTCAAGTGTCCCTGAGTACAATCCCTGGTACAAAGAAACAAAAAATCAGGAAAAAAAACATGAAAGCTCTAAACCAAGCTGCAATAAAAGCAAGGTAGTATCTTTTATTTGTTCATTTTCAAGCAGATATTTCATTATTGTAATAATACCCCTGATAAAATATTGTCAAATATTATACAAATATCTTCAAATGGGTTCGAAATAGCTGGACATTGCTTTTCTTTTCAGCTCTTAAAAATATAACTCATCATTGTTGGACTAATATTTGACTCACTCAAATGAAGTCTTAGTATGAAGGAAATCACCTGGTTGTACTGAAGGGCTCCTGTTACAGAATGCAACTCTAACCCTATCCCTAACTCAACCCAAGCCAGGGAGGTGGGGAAAGCACTCAGTTTGGAATAGTGAAATGAATCTGATCAAGTTTTTTGTGAATCCATATGAAAATATCACAGTGAATTTCACCTTCATGTATATTCATAATGCATAATTTAAAAAAAAACTTAAAAACTACAAATAAGTATAAGATAAGTAGAGCAGAAGAAAGAGAACACAGGGAGGAAGAAGGGGGGATAAAGTGGAAGTACTGGTTACTGAATTAGAGCACATTACATTTCATGTTGTTAAATTATGTCAAAATTAACCTCAATATTATTTATGTTAAAATGCACTTTCAAAATTCTCATCAAATAAAAGAATAATTTAAATTTTCCATAAGAGTAAGTGGAGGGATTGTTGCTCAGTGGTAGAGTACTTGCCTACACATGTGAGGCACTGGGTTCAATCCTCAGCACCACATAAAATAAAGAAAGTAAAAGTATTGTTCATCTATAACTAAAAAAAAATATTTTAAAAAGAGAGAAGGTAGAAATTCTCCATATGTTGGCACAACACTGAAAAGAATCAGAACAGAGACAGTGTATGCAATTATGGGTTTGTAATTTCTCTAAAGAAGTGTACATATTTCCAGGGGGCTTCAAACTTCCAATTAAAGCAATGTTGGTGGAAGAGAGACAGAAATCAGCGATGTATGACTTTGCAAGTAACAATGCTGCCTTCTTGAAAGACTCTCCTTGGAGGATTCTTGAGGATGCCATGAGAAATATTGGTATTTTAAAGATAAATATAGCAGATGATGTATACCTTAGTTTATTTGACTACCAAAGTCATTTTACTATGTTGAAGTATATTAAATCATTATGGTTTCCTTAAACATATGCAACTAGAAAATTTTAGTAAAACTAGAAAGATTCATATTTAGTTAACCAGTTCAAGCACTTAAAGAATGTTCCTTGAAGATATTGTCAAGCATTTATTACCATTATATGTATATTCTACCTATTACCTAGATAAATTAAGCATTTGACACTGAGACAATTCAGAGCAATAGCCACTGGTTCAGAACAAGATAGGTGAGTGGGTGATCAAGATAGATTAAAGCTGCTGCCTAGAAAGTTGGCCCATAAATTTGTTACCAGGGCTTCAGGAGACTGCCCATTCATTCTGTCATTCATAGGCCCCAACACGGATCATCAGAATATTTTTAACCACTTTGCAGGTTATACTTCCCATCATCACAAGTATGACAATGTAGAAAGAAAAAAATTATATAGAACATTTTGTCTCTAGATACCATGTAAGGATAATATTAAAAAATTAAAATAAAAATCAGTTAATCTGTCAGGTGTCAGAATGTGCTCAGAGTGTAGTCATAGCAACACTGGACACTTAAGGTTTCAGTTATAATCTTTCAAAAATTGTGAAACTTGTTCATGTTTCCATGTAGAAGCAGTCACAATATTAATATGTGAATCACAAAACTTCAAAAATACTTAACTAAAAGTCTAATAGACCAGATTACATATAGGAGAACACTAAGGGAAGAAAGCTTAATAGTTTACCTTCAGATGTAAAATGCAAAGGTGAGTGAAAGATAAACTTCCTAGACTAATATTTCAAGGGCACATTCATTTCCTAACATTACTTACACAAATTATAGGGTCTAGTTAGCTTTTGCATGCTACCGATCTCATCAACCTGTCTCAAAGTTATGCAGTAGACACAAATTAAGGAGACTAAGTTGCTCTCTTTCAGTCTAGGTTTTGACATACTTTGTGGAATCTGGATTGTTCTATATGGAAGTGTCTATATTCTCTCAGTTGCATTTCTTAGAATTTTCAGTTCAGATTCCAGATGGCTAATTCTGAGTTCCATCTGACTTCTTATTGAAGTAAAATTAGTCTTTCTGAACTGCTCTGTAATTTCTGGAGCTGCTTCTTGTGTCTAAAGAACATAAAAAAGAATATATTTTAAAAATAATTAGAACCCAAATAATTATTATGTAGTTATTTTATTTAGTTCTGTGTAAAAAATTCAGACAGCAATTTTAAATGTGAAGAAAAGAAATATTAGACTGTAAACTTCTGTCATCAGTATCAATCACATTAAATCTGAAACAATAATAATTGAGTTCTTCCTCTCCCCCTTTCCCTCCTCATTCCCTGCCCTCCTCCTCCTGCTTTCTACTGCAAATGGAACTCAGGATGTTGCACAGGCTAGGCTATCTACCATTGATCTGTGCTCAAAGTAATGAGTCATTCTCATATTAGGACTCAGATCATATGACAATTTAAAGAATAATAGAATCAATTCAAAATATGAAAGTTGAAAATTTTAACTTAACAATTCAAAAGTATATTTCTGCATCACATTTTTTCTCCTCATACTCTTACTATGCCTACTATTATCAAATATCCAAAAGTTATCTGATGAAAATTATTACTCAGATCAAATTAGCTGAAAGGATGATGTAAATTGTGGTATTTGAAGGGGCATCAAATGTCTTCCTTCTCTTTGAAATCTACACAACATCTTTCCTCAAGAGATATAGAATACACCTATAATATGTATATCCAAAATACAGTTTACAATGAAATGAATTAAAGCAAATTGCAGATAAGATAGCCTGTAAAATCAGAAATACTTGTTTTTGCTTCTCCTCTAAATCCCATCTTGCTTGATGTTCAATGTCACATTCCCACCATACTCCTTGGCCTCATTCTACTCGAGTGCTCCGTGTGTGCCTTGGAAAGTTTACTACATTTTCTTCCAACTTCTTTTGATTCCTTTTTATTTTTTCAAATGTATCTTGCATACTTTTTATAAAAAACAAGTTCTGCATAAAACAGTCATAGTTTGTTCTCAAATTTAAATGCTTTGAAGATGCATTTTTCATCTTTGTAGTAAGATCATCCATCTGCATGAATAAAAGAAGTATGAAAAACCCAATATAAAAATAAGATACTGAAAATATTTGACACAAACTCAAACAACAAATTTTCCATAATTTCAATTGCAACAAAACATAATCTATACCAGCATTTTGAAGAGTAGATTAAGTTTCTATAATAAGGTATATTAGCTTTTCAGTTGGTAAGGATTACACATCTATAAATCCCAATTCTGGCTACATAATAAATGTTGAGGAAATCAATATAGAAGATGATTTTTTCCCATACTGAATTTACTATTGGATTACGTGAATATAATTTTATATTTTGTCACTGAAATATAGTTAGAATAAAAGTCTTAACAGGCCAGTCTACTAACAAAAAATATTGATTGATATCAAATAGTAATTTTGTTAAAACAACTATTAGGCATTAATATTTTCCATTCATTCTAGAATAGGTGTGGATATCAGATATTACTCTCACCTTGGGATAATTTATATCTCAATAAGATAATCACCATGCAAACACTTTTGGTGACAGAAAAGTCAGAGAAAGTGCATGAAAAATAAAAATTCATTTTATGTGATCTCTGAATAAACATGATCAAGTGAATAAAAACAGACAAGTCAGAAAGTACAGCATGAATAAGACAGAGATATGGTACAATCAGCACAATTCATGAAGACCACAAAGAGGCAGGGTAATAAAAGCATGTCCAAATATTGACTTGTAAACAGATGCCCCCAGTCATGTAGTACTGGAGTTGTCAAGAGGTGGAAGCATTTTGTGGTTTAGCAACTGATAGGCTAAGTGACATGGTCATAAAACAAAATTCTATTAGACAACATAAACAAATAAAATAGTGATGCTTGCTACAACACAGAGGATCCTTGAAAAAAGTATTCTAAGTCAATGAAACTGGTAAAAAACAAAATACCTACTGTTGTATAAATTCACTTGTATGAAATATCCACTACAGAGTAATTTTAGAGTTAGAACTATAAGCCAACTTCCAAACAAGATTTCCAAAAAGCAAAAGTTAATATCAAGAATCAGCAAATGGTGGCTGGTAGTTCAGTGGTAGAGTGCTTGCTTAGCATGTGTGCAGCTCTTGGTTTGATCCTCAGTACCACACATGAATAAATAAAGATAATGTGTCCATCTACAAATAAAAATATTTTTTAAAAGCATCAATATGGGGCTGGGGCTGGGGCTGTAGCTCAGTGGTAGAGTGCTTGCCTTCCATGTGTGAGGCATTGTGTTTGATCCTCACCACCACATAAAAATAAAGATATTGTGGTCTATATACAACTATTTTGCTTTTTTTTAAAAAAAAGGATCAATAAATGGGTTAGTATCAAACTAAAAAAGTTTTTTCACAGAAAAGAAAACCATCACGCATTATGAACAGAGAGCCTTCAAAATGTGAGAAAATCTTTGCCATGTGCACCTCAGATAGAACATTAATCACCAGGATGTACAAATAATTCAACTTTTTTAACACCAAAAGAACACCAACCAATAATCCAATCAATAAATGGGCAAAGAAACTGAAAAGGTACTTCCCAGAAGAACATATGCAAATGTTCAGAAAATATATGAAAAAATTTTCAATTAGAGAAATGTAAATGCCACACTGAGATTCCATCTCACTTGGATCAGAATGGCAACTGAAAAGAATAAAATAATGATAGATGTTGGTGGCAGTGTGGGGAAAATGTTCACTTACACATTGCTGATGGGACTGCAAGTTGGTGCAATCACTCTGGAAAGCAGTATGGAGAGTCCTCATAAATCTTGGAATGTAACCGCCATTTGACTCACTTATCCCACTCCTTGATTTACACACAAAATCCTTAAAATCATCATACTACAGTGACCCAGCCACAACAATGTCTAAAGCTTCTCCAATCACAATATTGAAGCTATGAAACCTTCAATAGATGAATAGATTTAAAAAATGTGTCATGTACACAGGAAGGAATATTAATAAGCAGTGAGAAAGAATGAAATTTTGGCATTTGCCAGTAAATGGATGGAACTGGAGATTATCATCCTAAGTGAAATAAGCCAGTCCTCCAAATCCAAAGGCTGGAAGTTCTCTTTAATAAGTGAATGCCAACACACAGTAAGGAATGTGGGAAAAAAGAATAGAAGTTCATTGAATTAAGACAAAAGGAATGGGAATGAAAATGGAAACAGAAAAGACAGTAGAATAAATCTGAAACAACTTTCCTATATTCACATGTGAATACATGACCAGTGTAACTCCACATTATGTACAAATGTAAAAATGTGAAGTTATAATCTATGATGTAAATACTCAAATACAGTCTACTGCCATATATATCTAAAAAGGACAAGAAAAACAAATGCCGAGTGTCTTCTCTGATATAAGGGGGCTGACTCAAAATGGGGAAGAGAGGAAGAGCATGGGAAGAAGATTACCTCTACATAGGGAAGAGGGGTGGGAGGGAAAAGGAGTGAGAAAGGGAATTCCATGGATGGTGGAAGGAGACATTCATTGTTATACAAAATACATGTATGAACATGTGAGAAAAAAAATAATAATGTTACCTTAGATTAGGTAGAGAGAAGTGATGGGAAGGGAGGGGAAGGCTGGGGAGATAGGAAGGATAGTAGAATAAAACGGACATTATTAATACCATGTGTATATATGTGAATGCATGACCAATGTGATTCTGCAACCTGTATACTCAGAAAAATGAGATATTTTATCCCATGTGATTCAAATGTATGATATGTCAAGGTCATTGTATTGTCATGGGTAACTAATTAAAACAAATTTAAAAATCACATAAAAATAAAATAGTCATTCCTAAAGTTAAAAAATAAATAAAAAATAAAAAGTACTATTGTTTACATTTGTTAATTTCTAAAATAATATATTGTTAGTTTTCTAGGACTTAGGAAGTGTAGGGATTAGAAAACTGACAGCTAAGAGGTTCCAGGTTTCTTTTCAAAAAAATGAAAATGTTATAATATTGACTGTGTAAATGGTTACACAACTCTGTTACTGTACTAAAAGACAGTGTATTTTACATGTTATATGGGTGATTTCAACGTCAGGTGCATTACATATATAATAAAAATGCCTTTTAAGAGATGTACTGAAAAAACACTTAGCTAACATTTTTCATTCTCTAGTTTGGATATCAGTCCAGACATAATACAAATATTTATATGATTCATAATGTATCTAAATAAATGAAAAAAATAAAGAAATAGCCTAAGTTTTTCAATAATTAAACTAAAACCTAAAACATATCTGTATTTTGAGAAAATCATAAAACAATTTGTACACATTTTTAAAGTCAATTTAGTAATTACTTGCAGATTTTGAATAGATGCACAAAAATGAAGTAAAAATAACAAATTTTCCTGAAACATTCTATTAAATAGTACCTCTGAGTTAGCTTTCCTTGTTGTACCATGGAAGTAGAGACAGCATGAAAAGCTGTTGGGTTATACAAAAAAGCCTCAGCTTTCCTCAGACTAGATATTTTAATGAAAGATGCTGATTTTGTAAGAGAAAAATTCTAAAAGAAAATTTTAAGTGTAAGAAATAAGTGCAGTATAAAGATCCCCAAATATAATAAAAATCAATTATAATGAAAATATAAAGAAAGCTGTTCATTGAAATTAGTATCCCAGAATAACTTTTATTACTTAAGCAGGTGTTGATTGACAGATGACATGTCAATTATCTACATACTTGACTTGTCATTTGTCTTAGTTTCTTCATTAAATCCTGTCTTTATTTTTTAAATTTATGTGAAAATATGCTAAATCTTCTAGAGAAGACTCTGATACACATTGTAGTTTCAGGGTACCAGCTGGCTGTTTTTCAAGATGTCTCGCAACTACCTGATATTTCTGTTAATGATTTTGTTACTCAGCTCACTTAAAAAAATTATTATTATTATTGTTATTGTTATTATTATTACTATTGTTATTATTATTATGATATAATGATGTTTACTCTGAAAAAAATATCACTACATACAACAGTAAGCTGCTGTTTATTTCTGAATTCCCTTAAGAAAATAGAAGATTGTGTACTCCTGCTGAGTCACTATCACATTCCTTACACAACAGGGAGAGCCCTGTATCTCTACATACTGCCCTTGATAAAGTTGCAATGTTTAACAAACTACTGAAATCTCAATCAAAAATGGTTACACAGGTCTCATTGGTAGTGGTGAATTCTACAGAGGTTATTATCCCTCTCTTATTGTAAGAGACTCAAATTAATACCCCACATCCTCACATCTCTAAAGCTTTGCTAACATAATTCCAATATACTTTCACAAAGAATAAAGGAGATGCTAGGTAACCTGGTCTCCACCTCACTGTGAGCCTGTCCACATCTCCTAGATTTCTCACTGATCCTCAGACCACTCCTGCTTTACATAAACCCTGCTACCCTCATTAATCTGGACATGGGGGTTCAGTGCCAAATTAATGAATTTTAGATGGCCACAATTATCTTTGTACTGAAAGTCACTATATAATAGGAATTAGGCCATGAAATGAAGAAAACTATTAGCAAGTTATCATGAATATATGCATCAAATTACAGATGAAATCAACTGTGGCTTTGCTGCAATTCATCACATTAGTCCCAGTTTATGATAATGACAAATAGATGCTTTTAAAGAGGTGGACAAGACATGAATGAAAACAAAAAATATCAGGACAGTTATTTTCAAATTTATGTTAAACTTAAATGACTTATTAATTTACCAACTAGAAATATACAAAAATATACTGAAGAAAATCTATTATAAAACACAGCATCTACATTTCAGTTCAACTGGAAAATCTGGAATAAACTGTAAAAGTAACTGATTTATTTGAAACTAGGTATGAACATTTCCATTATTTGTTTCATTGTGATCTTCAAGTATAGCAACAAGAAGACATTAAAATTGTTATTCAGAAATGGGATGTAGCTCATTGGTAGAACATGTGTTTAGCATGTGCAAACTTTGGGTTGAATTAATGGCACCAAAATTAGATATTGTTTCAACATTATTGAGACCATATTACTAATGGCAGCATATAAACCTACAAAAAAAAATCTTAACTCAACCTATTAAACCTTATAAGAAACAATTTCTTAAATTGAAGGGTCAGGCCCAAGTTTCAAAAATTTCCTCCTTTTTAAATATTAAAATCCATTTTAACTAAGTCTTTTGTGTTTAGTTGACATATGAGTACCTATAGTTATTTTAAAATATGTACACGGTGTGTAAGAATAAGAGCAGGGAAATTGGAATACTTAGTACTTCAAACAGATTGGTTGTGCTGCAAATGATGTCTAAGTTATTTTTGCTAGACAACAGGTTGTAGTTCTGTGTTGATACAGAAACACATTCATAATATCTACATTTTTATATTCATCAAGAATCAACATTTAGCCATAAGCAGATATCACTTTGAGTATTCCTTTGAAGACTCTTTATACAGATATCTTGCTTGATATTTACTTCTTCTGCTTTCTCCTTTCCATATTGATCCAGTTGTTCTTTTAAATGATTAGTTTCATTGATTAACTCCAAATATTTGTTTTCCAGCATGAGACGATACCTGTCATTCCGAGCTTGAAGTTTTTTTATAACATCATAAAATTGAGTTTGGACATTAATAACTCCATCTATTCTATTGTCACCTTTGTTCTGATAGTCATGCAATTGGTCGTCATGCAATTGTTCTTCATGCAATATAGTTTCTCTTTGTAGTTCAGATACCTTCTCTTTAGAAACTTCCTGCTTTCTGAGGTGTTCATTCCTTTTTCTTTGTTCATTTTGATACCTGTGTTCCATCTCCTTCAGTTGGCACTGTCTTTGTATTAGGTGTCTGTTTACCTGATCTGTAGCCAAAGTCATTACTCTTGACTGATGCGGCTCATTTTCTAGGTTACTTATTTTTACTTCAGACTTTGGAACCTGTTGGGAAGGAATCTCACTACTAACATTTAGGTTAGATACATCAATATTCTTTTCTTCCTGTGAACTAAAGTCTTTATCTCTGCCTCTCTGGAAAGCAAGTTCTAGATTTCCTTTTGGTGTTGGACTTTCACTTTGATGGGGTGGAGCAGGACCAGATCTGGCAGGGTGAGATTTGACATCTGTTTCTGGTCTTTCTGTGCTTTGTTTTTCACTCTCAGGTGTGAAATTTTGCAATGTACTCTCAACTTTCCAAATATCCAACAGTTCATTGTCCTGGAATATTTCCATAAGTGTTTCCTCATTCAATTTTTGTGTCCATGGAAGGCTGGTATTCTTTTCTCTTAAAATTTCAGTATTCTCAAAGCACTTCTTTTCCTGGTTCTGATATTTTACTGTGTCCATTCCCAGTCTCTTCATAGAGACCTCATCCTTCTTCTTGTGATATTTATGCAATAGCTTGTTCTCTGTCCCATCACTAGGAGAAACCTAAATAAAACCAAGGATACATTTAGCTAGCACTCAATAAAATGATGTTTCATAATTTTCACTGAAATTAAAGAAAAACCTGTATATTTATATGGTGAAAGGGTTTCAATAAATAGATACCCACTGAAGAAAAAGTAGATGTAAACTTCTGAGCTTATAAAAATATAAATTCCCAAGAGTTCAAAAGTTAATTCAAGAAGAGGGATCTATGAGAGTAAAAGAAAATTACAATTTAAAGAATGTAAGAACTGCCAGGTTCAGGGGCTCATGAATACAGTTGAATTAAGAACATTACTTAATTCAATGGGACAAAAATTGCACCCCTCACCTCCGAAATATGTACATTATGGTTATAAATATATGGATTTAAAACCCTCTATACTTTCCCATGATTAATAGATTTACTGTTTAACTATGTTACACACACACACACACACACACACACACACACACACACACTCTCTCACTCACTCATTTGAAAACAGAAGAAAATAATTCAGGAAACATTTCCTTTCTGCACATATCTATCTCTTTTTGTTTGCAAAGATGTGTTACTGAAATTTCATATCGTAAATTCTGGCATTATGGTCTCATGGAAATTGTCTGTAGGTTTCATTTTGTTCTGCTAAAATCTACAAATTTATTTCAGCAAGGTTTTGGCTGTATTTCAGAAGGTGACAGAAGTCTAAAAGCTTAATTAAAGAGTGGGACCTTCAAGATTAAAAAATAATTCCTAAAGGTAGATTTATTCTTTATGAGTAAATGTCTTACATTTAAATTGCACAAATGACAGATAAATTTGGGTGAGTTAAAACATTTCTTAAATGCAGACAGAAATGTAAGTGTGAAACACTTTTTAAAAAATGTTTTAAATAGTTGCATAGCTATTTAGTTTGTATTTTAACATAAAACACCTAAATTTGTATTTATGTCAGCGATTAAACTAAACTTCTTCATTCAGAAAACCAATGCCTAACAACTACCAGATGCTAAGTTTTGCTGTAACTAGTTTTGTCATAAATATCATCATTTAATTTTAGAGTCATATAACATTGTGGTTTTTTTTTTTTTTCTGGTTTGTCAGATCTTTTTTTATTTTTTTCTATTGCCAAATAATGAACATTGTGTTTTAAATCAAAATAATATACCCATGCTTTGGGAAACAGCAGACTGCATCTAAATGGAGGTGCTATAAGTCTGTGTTTCCTGGCATTGTGGGAGATGTCTGAAGTGTGTGGAAGTACACACACATGATGACTGCATGTTGGTGAAATTGCCAAACAGCACATTCCTCAGACCACATTGCCATCATTAAGTGAAACATGGCCATATACAATAAGTTAAAGGGATTTTATAAATAATTCAAATGAAATACAGTAAAAATTTGAAACTTTACTGAATGTTCATTTACCTGATTAAAATGATTTCTTGCAGTCTCCAATTCTGTATCTATTGTACAAACAGAGATTTCAGCTTGCTTTCTCACTTGATCCTCTTTGTTATATTCTGTTTCTTTTTCTTTTAATGAGTTCTTATTTTTTTCATGTAACATATCATCATTTTTTCTCTTCACCTCATCTTCTTTTAAGGTATATCTGAAGTTAATATGGATGCCTTTTAATTGATTTTTGCCAAAAACCAAAAATGTATTTTTATGTTCTGGCTCTTTGTATGCTGATTTAGTATCTTAATAAAAATTCTATGTTCTCTGAAGCTTTTCTAGCTTAACATTTTAAATTTCTCCTTTAATCTTATGTAAAACATACATAATTGAAAGTCAATAATAAAAGATTGTTTTGTTATTTGATAAGTTTCTGTTACTAGCAAATTTTTTAGATACCACAGAAAAGGAATTTAGAAATGATTTGGTAAATTGACAAGATTAAGGTAATTTTTTTTGCACAATCATAGATCCTCCCCAGTTAAAAAGATAATTTCATGTCAAATAAGTTTTAAAGACATTGTTTATATACAAACTTATGAATTCAGTAGTAATATCATTTATCTTCATAAAATATGTCAGGTATACCTATAATTGGCTTACAGTGTAACAGCATATTCAGACATTCTTTTTTCAATATGTGTCTTTTGGGGCTGGGGCTGTAGCAGAGTGGTAGAGTGTTTGCCTAGCAAGGGTAAGGTGCTAGGTTCGATCCTTAGCACCACATATAAATAAAATAAAGATATAAAAAATATGTATCTTTCATATAACTATAACCCCGAATTGGGATAAATAATCTAATACCTGTTATTATACTTTTTATGTTTCTTTTATGGTAACACTCTCAACTTAGCTTTTTGATCATTATGTATTTTACAAAAAACTCAAAATCCATTTTTGAACAAGATGGGACCTAATATTTAATCCAATAATGAAGAATAATGTTTTTCAACAGATGAATGGATAAAAAAAATACGATGTGTGTGTGCACACACACAATGGAATATAAGACATAACAAAAATAAATTTATGTCAACATATAGTCTACTGTCATGTATACCTAAGAAACATAAAAAGTATATGTCCTTTCAATATAGAAATATGAACAAATTTATGAATGAGAATGAATTTGAATAAAAAATACTCTGTTTTCATTTCATTTTTTAATGAATGCTAATGTTAGAAGTGTAGCCAAGGGTCTAGCTCATCACTAGCACATCACACTAGTAACACAAAACCCTGAGTTTGATCCCGAAAATCAGCCTAAAAACTATAAATGTATAATAACATGTTTCAGGGCAGTGAAAAATACCTCATTGGTGGAATGCAAACTTTCTTGAGAGAAATTTATAAATCCTGTAATCTTTTTAAAGTTTCACAACTTTAACCAAATAACTCTATATTGAAATTTTTTTCAAAAGTAAACAGAAATATAGAAAGTTATTTTTTTTTCTTTTCTTCTCATCCCCAACTTTGGTACCAGGGATTAAACCCACAAAAGCTAAATTTCCTTAGCTACATCCCAAGGTCTTTTTCATTTTTTTCTTTTTTCTTTTTTTTTTTGAGACAGGGTCTCAATAATTTGTTTAGGACATTGCTGCTATGTTGATGAGGATTATTTTGAACTTTTGATCCTCCTATCTTAGTCTCCCAAGCTGCTGGAATTATAGGCACATGCCATGGTATCTGAGTAGGAAATGATTTTTTTATAAATGATATTTCTTGAAATATTAATTGTAATAAACAGTTAAAAATATAAACAAATAACAATCCCAAATTATGTTTGTTAAATAAATAGGTTACTAGCAGATGGGGTTCCATAGAGCCATTAAAATTGTGATGGGGAAAAATATGAACTTATTTTTTAGAAGTAATCACATTTAATAATATGCTATCATATTTGTAAGAATTTTATAATTTATTCACGTTTTCTCCCTTGCAAAGTGCTAACAGATGAGGCAGTAGTTAAAAAAAATTGTCCTTCTTATTTTACTGGATTAAAGGAAAAGATTTCACTCCTTCTTTCAATCTAGGATATAATACCTCAAATTGTGGAGTTGTTGTTTGAATTCTATATTTTCTTGCTTAAACTCTGATATCCTCTGTTTTAGATCATGAATCTCATTTTCCAGTTGTGCATTTTTTTTAACATGTAGTGAACACTGTGTGCAGTGACTTTTTTTGCTCTTTATTATTCTTTGAAGTAATAGAACTGCTTTCTGGGTTTTTGACAGGCTAACAGAATCTGTCAGAAAAAAGAAGATAGAAATAAAATATGTGACTAATTTAAATATATGAATGCTGTATATTTCACATGCATTATTTATACACTAAAGCAATGAGTGCATAAAACACGTGACACAATATGAGGAACTCTGAAGATATAGCAGATGAGATTAGACCCCTATTTTTCTTTAGCTTAAAGTCTAATGGAGAAGACAGACACACAAAAAAGTTCATTATAATTTTAGACAGATGATATTAGAAAAGAGGTTTGTGATCTAATACATAAATCTGATCTATAGAAAAGATTCCCTGAGGAAAATAAAAATACACTAAGAAATGAACAGAAAGCAGGTAGAATGTGAAGAACATTATTCTTTCCAACATAAAAATTGAAGTTTTCCAACTCCCCTGTGGTCTATACTTGTCTTGTACAGAAACTAAGAGAGACACTCCCACTATAACCTGCTGCTGAACTTCGGTCTTGAGAGAGACAACTCTTTATCTTTCTTTCTTTTTCTTTATTCCCTGTTTACTAGGTTCATTTCTCCCAGTACTAGAATATATCAGCACTCATGTTATAAATCAATATTCTATCCAAAGAACTGTGTAGAATATGTTCTCTTACCATGGACATGTCTATCTTCTTTCTCTTTTGCTTTATGATGTTTCTCTCCAGATGAGTGAGAAACAAACATCTGTGGATGATCCTCAGAAAATACCTGCAAAATAAAGGACCCCAATGAGCTGCATGAAGACTTCACTATCACTCTTTTAGACATCACCCAAATTTTGGTCTTGAAAGCAGCTAACTAACATGTAGATAACTACAGACTGAGCAGTCATACCTTCCACAGGGTGTCTTAGCATTGTGCTCCAGATGAAGCTGAACACTTATCTTCCAATGGCTCCTGATTTGGTAAAAGCATGGTGGATTTCATAGAAAAGGCATTCCTTGACAACATGCTAACAAAGGTGTATACACCCCAAAGGACGGGAGGAATGATATTCATTGTAACTCATCTGACTTTGCATTCACCATCAAATGTGAGAAGGCTTTCAAGTCTTATTTTAAAGAATTTTGGGGAGTATGTTTCATATTAAATAGGATTACACTTTTTAAACAATGAACTAAGTTTTTGTTTGAAAATATGAGACTTAGGTGTTCAGTTGGGGATTTGACACTGAGATATGGCCCCTGCCCAGGATACACCCCAAAGGGAAAGCTGTAAACCCAAGGACCTACATGTCAGCCAAATAAAATAAATCTAGATGTGTGCTAAATCTCACACCAGGAATGTTGGCAATGTGAGAAAAAAGATGAGACAGCATCTCTAAATTCCATCATTGCCCCATTAATGCACACAAATACATTTCTTTAATATACTAAGACATTTTGATAAAATTATTCAACATATTGACTGAATTTTCTGCAAGGATGAGAAACAAAATGAAAAGGTCACCACAGAAAAAAATTGTTTAATACACGTAAAAAGACAAAAATTGCGTCAACATACTTTATACACAACCAGAGGTATAAAAAATTGTGCTATATATGTGTAATAAGAATTATAATGCATTCTGCTGTCATTTATTTTTTTAAAAAATCAATAAAAAATAAACAAAAAATAACAAATAAACATTAACCAGGATGTAAAGTTAAATATATATATATATATATATATTTTTTTTTTCCAACTTGTAGCAAATAACTACTAATTGTCACTAGAATTTTGAGCCTTTGACAACATCACCCTTTCACATGAATGCAGTCTGTGACCATTACCATTCATAACCCAGGTGGTTATTCGTCAGTCTCAAATTTAGTCTCAACATTTCATTTTTCAAAATGTTTATGCAAGTGGAAGCACAAGCAACATTTAGAATTGTTTTGCCTCCATTACATAGTAAATTTAGCTATAGGTTGACAGGAATACTAATACTATTTTCAGATTCTAACCAGTTCAGAGTGGTTTTAGATGTAATTAGCAATATATAATTCCTGGATTCCAAAAGACTATTTAAATGGTATTTTCATTTGGCCTCCTTTACTTTCTTCAAGAAAGAAAAACAAGAGGAAACAGGAAGAAATGCTTTATATGTTGACATACCTGAGACTGGGTACACTGACCGTCATCAAAACTTTTGTGCTCTTCCTCTGAAGTCATGTCAAAATGGGTCTCTGCTGATAAATTAATACATTTACTCACATTCCTTAGAACTGCATTCGAAAGAGTGAACATCAATCCAAATAGAAAAGTGTAATTGTAACACCAAAACAACTTAATATTCCCAAATATGATTTTCAATTAAGTTTAATATTTGGTGAATAATTACTGGTTTCAACTTTCCACAGTTTTTCTTTTTTCTTTTTCTTTCTCTGTGTATACACCTTGGGAGTGGACCCACAAACTTATGCTTTCTTGTCAAATACTCTACCACTTAGTTCTATCCCATGGCCACTTTAATTGGCAACTGGAGTCCTCTGAGTGGACTGAATACAGCCATCCTTCAAGGCTTGGACTTCCAAGTAGTTGTGAATAAAGATGTACCCATTTGCACCCAACAAACATTGATTTCTCAGGGAGTAGTTTTTCTTGATCCAAATCCTCAAAACACACCTTATAGAGACATGACAGGATACAAGGTTCAGTGCAAACCATATTGCTAAGAGTAGACTACTCAAGATCAATGAAATTTGCTCAGAAACAAGCTTGAAAATCCACATCGAAAGAAGGGCTGATTCTGGGAAAATGTTGGTATAGAGTAAGCTGCATTCTAAACTACACTATTGCATGGAGACCAAAGAGTTGGTGAAGAGCTTCTCAGCAAAATGAGTGAAAGAGGGATTTTATTCAAATCCCTAAAATTTCTGAACAATGAAAAGGTCCAGAGATTCAGTAATCTGTGTAACATAAACAAAAAAAGCCTACAACCTGCATGCAAATATCAGTGCAGATCTGCCTCAGACAAATGGGGAGAGAGAAGAGGAAGTTGCATTCTGAGTTGTACCATGATGTGCCCTGCTAGAGAAACCTGAGATCAAAAATATTGCTTAAACTGATCTGACCAAAAGGTGCACTATGCACTGGTGCTTAAAAAGCATGCTCTTCTCTCAATGGGTGATGAGAGTGCTGAAGCCGTAGCCATCCTTGGAAAGAGTGCAACAGTGGTTTCTTTGATTCAGTTCCTCTAAACAACACACACACACACACACACACACACACACACGCGAGGATCCTGGAAGTGCCTATCAAGGGACCTAGGTTGTGCCTGATGGAAGGTAGAAAAAACTGGTGCAGGCTAGACTATACCTGTGTGACTCCGGTGAGAAGGGCAAAAGGGAAACTATGTGTCTGGAAGCTAATGTGACCAGCTGAAGTGTCAGAGAAAATGAACTAAGAAAGCAGAGAAAATGTGCCCCTAGGGATGGTGTTTTTTCTGGCTACTCACTCCGCAAAAAGACAGGTGAGAGGTGAGTAGCCAGAGAGCAGGAGATGGTGAGAGCATGAATTGCTATAGGCCCACACAGAGAAAAGTATCAAATAGGTCAGGATTTGTCTCAGAATAAAGGGATAGGTGAGGCCTAATGCCAGAGGACAGTTGAGGCAGAGGAAAGGTAAAAAGATATGGAATGAGGCTTGCTCATGTCAGGAAATATTTCTAAGAAATTTCAGAAGGTTGACCTTTCACATTCTAAAGAGATGCTTATGGTGACATTTGCATGGTAGCTAGTTCACTCCAAAGGCTGGAAATAGGGAGAATTTAACAGTATGATAGGGAGGGGAAACAATTCAGAATTGAGGGAATATTCCCAGAAACACAGAGGCGAGATCATTTTCTGCGACTACTGATGACATTGTGAGGAAAATCCTCCCACCTCTTTGGGAAAACCACCTTACATGTGAGAACACTGGTAGCATTTCAAGTGTTTTAACACTGTGTTCCCTGGAGTGTTGTAAAGCAAAACTTACCCAATTTGACTGTCTTTTCTTTCACCTTGCCTAATCCTTTCCTTGGAAGGGCCTCTTTTATTGTGATGGGATCGGTGTGCTTAGAAAGAAGATAGTAAATAAAGAGTGTATTTTTCATTGACTACAAAGTTAATAATTTAGAATAAGTATAGAAATTTAATTACCTTTCTGAAATCAGATGAATCCCTAGAGGCTGAAAAACAAAAGGGGTATATAATCAAGCAAAGGTGAAGAGGACAAAACAACTCATACATTACAGATGCCTCCACATACAGCTGAGGTCCATGGTTCAGCTGTGCTAAAAATTATGCTATCTCCTGGGTTTCTGTGTTGGCTGGTTTGGCTGACAACAATCATGTGACTAAACTATGCCAAAGGAATTTTGTGAATAAGTTTTGTGAAACATACTGTTCATTTCACAAACCTGAGAGAATTTGTCCAATGACCATAAATAAAAGAGACAAGGGAACATATACCAATGCAAAGATTGATGGAGAATCCAACAATCTTCTAGTGGAGAAGCAAAGAATGTTCCTAAGAGAGTCAATGGCATAGTGAAGTCAAAACAAAAACAAGCCATAGAACCTATCTTATGGAAATACTATTGAAAAGACTTAATCTTTATAATTTTAAGTATGTATATATTTACTGCATTTGTCCTTTCATTTTTGTTTAGTAAGGCCAAAGCTGTGTTCAGATCCCAGGGAAATGTTAGGTTCATTTCTCAACAAAGATATCTGAAGGAGTCAGTTGAAATACATACTTTGACTCTGAAAGCTATGACACCTATTGTTTGTTTCTTATACTCAGGTGGGATGCTGGTTCCTTTTGTGCATCCTCTATTCCTGTATTCTCTGGTTTAAATGGATTAGATTTTCATGATCCCCTTGTGTGAGAACAGATAGTTTCCACATCTAAGAAATAAGGTTTGATTGGTTTAAACTTTTGAGACATAAAAATTTAAAGGGAAAGTTGAAATGGAATAGCATAGCTTTATCTGATAACAATAATATATTATTACACACACACAAACACATGCATATATGACAAAGATTTGGGGTATACAAAGATTAAACTGTATAAAGATTTCTGTTTACAAATGAGTTTGGTTTGGTTGACTTGCCAGTGTTTTAAGTGTATTCATAAAAGGCCAGGCCTATCAAAAAATTATAATTAGCTTTTGATAGATGAGGATGTAGCTCAGTAATGAAGTGAATTTCTAGAATGCCCATGGTCAAAATTTTATTTTCAGGCAAATAGGAAAGAAATACAGAAAGTAATTATGTAAGGAAAAAAGACAGGGAGGGAGGGAAGGGAGTAGGAAGGAAGGAAGGAAGGAAGAGAGGAAAGAGGAGAAAGAGCAGAGCTGTCATTAAAAACCATGAATGATTCTGAAATGTAATTTTGCTCCTCAGAATGACTCAATTTAAACCACAGGAAGCAGTATGTCTGATAGGTATGGAGAAAAGATGATCATGGCTGGAATCTTTCCCCAACTTACAAGACCCTCATGATTCAAATGATGGACAAGTTACAATCTCTCACATATTGTAAAAGATAGATATACTGATAGCCCCATGAATTGCATGCTCTCAGTTTCCCCATCATTCCCTCCAAGATTACCCAGCTAGCTTATTTTATTTCTTCCACATTTCTCCTTCCCAGGAACTTTTCAAAAGCAACACCGTGATCTCTGGTCTTGATTCTTTATATTTTCCATTTTGTCTATGAATTATCCCCACTCTTTCTTTTTCTTTTTTTTAGTTGTAGAGGGACACATCTTCTCTTTCTTTCTTTCTTTCTTTCTTTCTTTCATTTATTTATTTATTTATATGTGTTGCTGAGGATAGAACCCAGTGCCTCACGCATGCAAGGCAAGCACTCTACCACTGAGCTACAACCCCAGTCCACCACTCTTTCTTAATTCCCAATTTAAGGATTAGACCTAAGAAATATAAATTCTATACTTTGAGTTCTTATCACTTGCCAAGAGACAAGATCAGAATAAAAACAAGATGTATGCAATAACTTTATTACATTTGATGTTCCAATGGCTCTGCATTTAGTTTGGCTAAAAGGAAATCCTTTGCTGATGTCTTTACATGGTGGCCGGCAGATAGTGATTATTGGAATTACCTTACATGGAAGAAAACATAGATGTGCAGGCCAGGTAAGTCAGAGTATGCATTTTGAATTGGGTTCCCCACAGATGATCTATTAGAGTCTGACAGTCTGGGTCTGCACTTAGTCTGCTTCTCATTTCCCTGCCTTCAAATGCCTTACAATAATAGAGCCAGGTTTCCACCCAATGATGTTCCCAAACCTGAAGGATGAGAAGAAGTCCTTTCTCCTTCATTTGCTCACTGTATTCTCTCTGCTTTTCTCAATGTCTATTCTCCCTTCTCCTTTCCAAATTGTCCAAAGAGTATTTTAAAAACCTATGAATTTAGGTATCAGTCCATAACAATTTGCACATTTTTCCACTTCCCATACTGCTGTGTCTGCCATCTGTGCTTCATCCCAGGTAGTGGCAAGAATGTCTATAATATAGGTATTTTTATTTTTTATTTGTTTTAATTACAATATTGTTTTAAATAAATTTATGACCAGACACATGGATTTATGAACATTTCACTTAAAAAGAAAAAAAAAACTTCCTCTCTTCATGATCAGTTCTTCACATGTCAATTCCTTTCTAATGACAACTCAGAAATGAGTCGTGAGAAAAAATATTAATACCTTGAGTCATTTGCACAACTGGAAACTCCCATTTTCTTTCCACATGTTGAACAGGTGGTCTTTTTATTCTGGTAAATGACTGAAATTTACCTGCCTTCATTGTTTCTTATTCCTTCATTTACTTGCTGCACTCACTCTCTCTGCCTTTCCCAATGTGTATTCACCATTATCCTCTCTACTTCACAATTTCCAACTCCCCTATGATCTATGCATGTCTTGTATATAAACTGAGAGGGACACTCCCACTATAACCTGCTGCTGGACTTGGTCTTAAGAGAGACAACTCATTATCTTTCTCACTTTTTCATTATTACCTGTTTACTAGGTTCATTTTTCCAAGTATTAGAATAAATCAGCACTCATGTTAGAAATCAATATTCTGTCCAAAGAACTGTGTAGAGTATGTAGTTCTTACCATGGATATGTCCATCTGCTTTCTCTTTTGCTATATAATGTTTCTCTCCAGATGAGTGAGAAATGCACATCTGTGGACCACCCTCAGAAAATACCTGCAAAATAAAGGACCCCAATGAGCTGCATGAAAACTTCACTATCACTCTTTCAGACATCACCCAAATTTTGGTCTTGAAAGCAGCAAACTAAAATGTAGATAAGTACAGTCATATTTTCCACAGGGCAACCTAGAATTTGTGCTTCAGATGAAGCTAACTCTTGTCTTCCAATGGCTCCTGATTTGGTAAAAGCAGGATGGATATCATAGAAAAGGTATTCCCTGAAAATTTAATAACATGAATGCATGTATTCTAAGAGTGTAAACAAACATATATCACAACCCCACAAGATGAGAATGCATTAAATACTTAATTAAACATTCTTAAGAAATATAATTAATATTATGTTGCATTACATGTTTTAAATAACAGACTTATGAGACTCAGTGTGATAAGAGTTTTGGAATTATGTGATGTTGAGCAGGAATAAGACTTTGTTGGACTTGCCTCATTTTGGTCATCACAGTCTCGCAGGATCTAAGGAGCTTATAGTAAGTGTTTCACTGAGAGAAAATCCAGTTTAATAAAATGACAAAGTAGGGTGAAGAAATATTTCTATTGTACTGTTAGAAAGCAACACACAGGATCTGGGTAGAGTAAACAACAAGTTCCTCTGAGAGAGAACTAAAAAGTACATCAATGAAGAAAAATGACAGCACAAAAATGTACAGCACTTCCTGACGATTTTTCAGAGCTTGAGTCATATTGGCTCCTGTGTGCATTCTGGATGAAAAAAGAGCAGCTATGGAAAAAAAGAAAACCTGGAGAGACACTGTAGAGAGCCTCAGACCAAATGAAACCTAGAACTTTGGCTTTTAGAATAGTAAATGAATTCAAGGATTTCACCAGCTGTCCATGGGCTGGGTGTGTGAGCTATGCACATTTGAGTGTATGAGAAAAACTGGTCTGAAATTGCTGTCTGATTAGGATCTGCATGTATTTGTGCCTTTTCACTCACTCTGCCTATGATACCCAAAGAGCACCTGAGATGGGTGTGATTTTCCATGTTTATATGTAACTAAAACTGAGCCCCTGGGAAGGACCATCTTTTACCATAAATGTACTCAATGACCATCACAACTATATATGTTCATTAATTAAATGGTTATTTGCAAAACCACTAATTTTAACTTCTTCATCCTTTTCAGGGATTAAAAAAAATAGAAACCCAAATAATATTCAGAAAAACTTCTGCCCGAATCACAAGGATAATATTTATCTATATATTATCCTGAATTTTAATGCTATTTTCAGATTCATAACCAGTTAAATTCTATTAGGTTTGAATATTAAATTATCACCTTTAGATTTCAAACTACTGTTAGGAAAGGGAATCAAATTTGCCCATATTGACTTTCTTAAAATAAGGAATACAGTAAGAAATCAGAAGTTTTAAAAAATATATATGAGTGAACACACCTGTGGCTGCTTACTTTTGGTGTCATCAAGACCTTCCTCCTCTTCTTCAGATGATGAGAACCAAAGTGGTTCAGCTGAAAAATGTATGTAGATTTACGTAAACTACTTAGAGCATTTAGAGAGAATGATAGTCTGCCAAAAATAAAAAGTAATAATAAGCTTGAATTTTAGGTGATATTACCTCTTTAACTGTTTATTGGTGGGGTATACTTGTGTGTACTCAGTGATTTAACCCTAGAACATTGCAACATTGGCAAGAGCTCTGCCAGAGTTGTATATTTGTTTATTTTTGGAAACTGGGTCTCTCTAAAGTGTTTGTTCTGGCCTGAGACTTGCCATGCTCTTGTCTCAATCTCCCAATAGCTTTGTTTAGAGGTGATCCACTGTACCCAGCAAAATATTTTTTTCAGGGAATGTTTTTAGTGGAATAAAACTTCAACAGTCTACCTGAGGAGACACTATGTATCACCAGGTTTAAGAAAACAAGAATATCTCAAAGGTATATCCACTCAAGATGAATGAAAATTTGCCAGAATTAAATTTTAAAAACACTATAGAAATGTGGGGATACACATAATTTCCTATTCTCTTCCCCATAACATTAACTTTTAAAAGCAACTATTCATAAGTAGTCATTTCCACAGTGACTTAGACTCTTTCTACTGTTATCAATGAATATCTTGCATATGCAATGTTTTTTCTATAATACTCTAAAAAATGTGTTCTTCTGTAAGACTTAGTCTGTTCAGTCCTGCATGATTACCAATCTCCTTGTCATAACCTGTTTTTACCCCCTTGAGGTATCTCAGCATTTCAGCCACTGTTCAACTGGATATCTACCAGTTGACTTGTAAATTACTCCTTCCCCTGTCTAGTCCTTTGGCTCCTGAACTTGAAAAGACCTCTTTTAAATCACCTCAGCATCAACAGTTTATTTGAACCAAGAATTAATATGTTCCCTATGAGAATAGAGTAAAAAGGTGCCAGGAATAGTGGCTTTCCTAGAGCTAGAATTCAGCAGAGACTAAAGGAATGAGGTTACCAGTCAGAGGCAGAAAATGGGGAAAGCTTAAAAAGCTGTAGCTACACACAGACTGAAGCATTAAATGGGTCAGTATTTGTCTAAAAATATAGGGATTGGTGAGGAGCCATCCAGATGACAGTAAAATTAAGGGAAAGGATAAAGTGTTAGGCTTAACTCATGAAGGATTTCTGGGTAATTTTAAAAGCTGGCCTTTTATCTTCTAAAGCGGTTCATAGTCACATTTGCATTTTAGCTAGATGGCTCCTAATGCTGAAGATAGGATGAGTATGGAGAGCATATGCATGAGCAGAAATGACTAAGAAGATGGCAGGAGTGCCAAATAGAAGAAAGCAGGCCAGAATGGCAACAATGTTCCATGAAAAATAGAGGATATATCATTTCCTGGGGCCAGTGTAGAATGAAGTTTCATTAAGTAATAAAGGACAAAGCTGGATCTCTGGAATAAGAGCTCTGTACTGTTACACAAGGTTTCAAATGACATGTAGAATAAAACACACCAACTGTTTAAGATCTTTGGGTTTACCATGTAATATTTGAATTTCTCATTTTTAAAATTCTCCCAATTTGTACTCTAATTTGTAGATGTATTAGAAGTCATAATCTTTCCAAGGAATGTTTTATCAGGCCATCATCAATGTGCATCTGCTTATTTTTTCTTTTTCTTTTTGGTTGTTGTTGTCTATAGTCTTTTCTCATTCTTCATTTCTGAATTCTTCTCTCCCCTTTTCTTATATCCCAACTTTCCTCTGATTTAAGCAGGTCTGGAAATGGACCTAATAACTCAGCTCCTCCAGGACAACTCCAACTTACCCTGTGGTTGCAACTTGTTAAGATACACTATTTTAACTCCCATACTATTTATTATTTTCATTTCTTCCACTATTAAATCACACTAGTGCTCATGTTTTAAACATGCATTATATCCAATGATTTTATAATGAGTGGTTCTTACCTTCTGTATGTCCATTTATACCATCTTTTTCTCTTTGATGTGCATCACCAAATGAATGACCAACACTATTCTGAGGAAGAATCTGAGAGAGAGTCGTCTGCTAAAATTATATCACCAATGAATTATATGAAGATTGCCTAATCAGTATTCTAAGGAGACACCTAATTTTCCAGATTTGAAATAAATTAGATTTAAAAACTAGAGAAGTACACATTAAAAGTTGAATTATTTTATATCACAGTGTTATATATACTCTGCAAATCAGCCAAATATTATATTGATTTGCCTACTAACTCTATAAAACCAGGATAGAAGGACAATAGAGAACTATCAACACGAGGGCTAGGGTTGTGGATCAGTGGCAGAGTTCTTGCCATGCATGTGTGAGGAACTGGGTTCAAGTCTCAGCACTGCATATAAATGAATAAAACAAAGGTCCATTGACAGCTAAAAGAAGAGGGGGGGGAGGGAGGGAGGGGGGAGGGAGGGAGGGAGGGGGGGGGAGGGAGAGGGAGAGAACTACCAATAGTACACTAACTGATGTGCATATTTCTATCAGGAAGTAACTTCATTACACCGAGCACTACTCATAAATTACTACTAAAAATAAGAGGACCTTCTACCATATATAACATATATACTATATAACATGTATAAAGTTTAAGTTGTATACACACACATATATATGTATATACACATTTGCTACACATCATTAAACATTTAAAACATTCTAATTATAAGCTTTTCCTGTTGAGAATGAATTATGTCACATCAAGTAGAAAAGAAGCCATGTTCCCACTGTTTTATTCAGGGAAGCAAGGGCTTACAGAAATCTAAATTTATTTTGGTGAAACTTTTACTGATAGGAAAACTAGTGTAATAAAATGATAAACTGGTTTTGAAAAAAGTTTTCTTTCTTTTCCAATACAGTTTCCACACAAGAAAAAATTACAAAATATTATACTATGGTAAAAAACATATATGTAGATACGTACAGTGGTTACTGACTGCACCCTGAATTTGAGTCAAATCAACTAGTGTATGTTTGGCAAACCTGAGTAAGGGCATGCAGTGGAGTGCAATTACAGAGAGCCAATGAACAGATTAGACCAAAAAATATGTTTTTTAGAGTAATAAAATAGTTAATAAAATAATTTAACTACAGCAGTTTTCAGGGAAAACTGGCTAGGTGGAAGCTCTTCTCTGGTAGGCTCACACCCTCTATAATCTTAAAAAAAATTGTATTTTAACTTCCAGTAATGAGTTTCATCAAGTTGGATTAGCCTGAGATGTCAATGGAGGACAGGTGCACTGCAGATTCTTCTCAGCAGAATCAGAGTGCTTACTGAAGAAACTTCTTTACTGGGGGTCCTTTTTTTAGACTTTCTTGATGGTTGATCAGAAACCCTGGCCTTTATGTTCTTATATTTCCAGGACCCAACAAGGACATGAACTTGGCAGGTCAAGAGTCATCAACAACACAAGTCAGGCTCTATCAACAAAAGAAACTGAGACACAGATCTCTAAGGAGCTCTGGAAAGCTGTAGTCATGGTTACATGGTCATCCAAGGGATAGAAACTGAGGTGAGTTTCAATTAAATGTGCCTGTAGGAATTATGTAAAAGAAGACAGTCAGAATTGGTTCTGGTAAAAAAGCAACAACAACAACAAAAACAAAAACAAAAACAACTTGCTGCTACCATCGACAGAGAGGAGAGCCGATCTCCAGAGTCTGGCTATCTCACTGTGCTTAGAGACATGTGAAGGAAGAACCCCCACTTCTTCAACTGAAGCAATTATAGTCATTTCCTTGGTGATTCACCAAGGGGGTTCCCTCTTTAGAAAGGTCCCATTGCTGGAACTCTGTCTTTGAGATATCAGGGTCTCCTGTATGTTTTATCTCCAAGACCCAGGGACTGCCTGTATTTACTGGGATTGTGGATACCCACCCTTTTGGTCCAGATTAACAGAGATATGTTGAAAACTCTGATCAGCAGGAAGAATGGTGTGCTGGTTGGCTGCATTATAGAATGGAGGGCAGTGGGGACATCTCCCTTTCAAAACTGGTGTTTTGAGATTAGTAAAAGAAAAGAAGATGAGTTGCATGTGATTTTGTGGGGCAGAACATTTTTGGAATGCTTTGAAAGGTCTTTTGAAAAGCTTGTTCCCTGCATCTCCCCCAACCAAGCACAGACCTTTATGTAGTCCATCTCTACCATGCTTAAAAGAAGTGAAACCAACCACGGAGACTTGAAGTCTTGCATGACCTTGAGCTCACTGAAAGAAGTGTGGAATTGGAATTTTCAGCACAGACTGACCCACATGTCTTAGAGTTTTGTTGATAGCTCCTACTCTAACCAGAGCCCTATACTCAGGTACATAAAAAACCAATACTGTGATTGATTTACCTCTTCATATAAAAATGATTCTACAGTACTTCCTGGTAGGCACAAAGAAAACTTTTCAACATTCAAGACTCCACAACCAGTACTGACTTGTTGAGGCTAGAATTGAGAAGAAACAAGTAGAACTATAGTTGCTCCCCACAAACACCCCCAAAATGGTTAATCTTAAAAGTAGAAGTTGGGGAAGAAACTGTCTATATTTGAATTACATCAGATGAGGAAATCATGCTTTTCTTGTCACTGAATCTTTAAATGACATTTTTTTTTATCATTTGTTTTTCACTTTCTAACATACATGATCTTTTGTTTAATTTTCTTTGTACTTGTTTTCTTATTTTTCATTTGTATTTGCATTAATTTTCTTTTTTCATTTTTTCTTCTACTTTTTTCTGTGTACTTTAGTATTAATTTTAGAATCACTCACAACTGAATGTTGGATATTGTTTATTCTTACCACTTTTTCATTGGTTACCTGAGTTGTAGAGATCATTTTTAAAAGTTTTTGCTTTGGTCTTAAGTCAACATATGCTTAGCTTCTAACTTTTAGATATTACTGGTGGCTATTCTTTCCTCTTAAATTACTTTGGATTAGTGGTCCCAGCACGTTTGTCAATGAGTTGGGGCTTTGAAAATAGAACATACACTAAGTTTGGGGAATATCTGAAGGGAAATCTGCTGAAGAAAATGGCCCACATCTAAGAGAATAGAAATCTATTTGAATATCTGCACAAACCTCTGTATATTAAAACAAGAAAATGAGAGTGCAAGGCACTAACACATTGCCCAAAGTGTTTAAATCCCTAATAACTTACTACACATACATTGATGTGTAGGACAGCAAAGAATTCAAACAATTTATTATGAAAACAATTTCAGAAATTAAAGGACTAAAACAAGAACTAATGAAGAAAATCCAAGTTTTGAAAGAATATCCTCACAATGAAATAAGAGTTTGTGGGGAAAAAAGGTCAGAAAATTTGGAAACAATAAGTTTATTAAATCAAATAAAA
The DNA here is from genome assembly GCF_048772815.1 of Callospermophilus lateralis. Lineage (NCBI taxonomy): Eukaryota > Metazoa > Chordata > Mammalia > Rodentia > Sciuridae > Callospermophilus > Callospermophilus lateralis. The sequence continues at coordinate 18,004,359 of NW_027514713.1, read as the reverse complement.
GTCAAAATGAGAAGTACTGAAAATATACTACATCAGGTAGATGGAAGAATGTTAAGTCTTGAAGACAAGGTGGATGATGTAGAACTTTCCTAATGTAATAAAAATGAGAGACTTTAAAAAGAGAAAAAAAGTGTGTAACATTCAATTGGATAGAGAGAAATGATGGAAGGGGAGGGGAGGGAAAGGGGGGATACGAAAGGCAGCAGAATAGAATAGACATTATGATTGTATGTATATAGGTGACTCTATGACCAGTGTGATTCTGCAATCTCTACCATCAGAAAAATGAGAAATTATACCCCAATTGATTCAAACGTTTGAATTACCAAGATCATTGTAATGTCATATATATCTAATAAAATGTAATAATAAAAATAAATAAATAAATAAATATCACATATTGTGTCTGAGGAAAAAAAAAGAATATCCACGTATTCTAGGGCAACTTTAAAAGACCAATTGAGATTAAGGTCTTAAAGGAAGGAATGTATAGACAGACTAATGGCATAGAAACATATTCAATGAACTTGTACCAGAAAAAAAATATTTAATTGTGGAAATAAGAACATCAGAAAGCATTTAGAAGGCCAAATAGACATGGCCAAAAAGAAACTGTCTACATTATATTTTGGTTAAAATGCCAAAATTCAGAACAAAGAAAGATTTTTACAAATTCAAGAGAGAAGCACCAAGTTATTGGTAAATGGCAATGCATCTGGATAACTCTAAGGGCCAACAGGACATGTAATAATATATTTCAAGCATTAAAACAGAAATATTACAGTGGCACCCCCTCCTCCACAAACCCATCTTCATTAAGCTTCCCTAGAGACCCTCACCACAATTGTTCTTGTTTACAATGTATTAGCTAAGATCTCTACAAAATGACTCAAATGTTGTTATACACCCTATTTTCTGTTGATCTGCTCTGTCTTGAAAAAACTGAATTTATCCCTGGACTTAATGAATGTACTCTGCTTTTGTGGTATAATCTGTAAAATCCCTGACAGTTCTAAGAAATGAGACAATAGGTAACTTCTGAGAACTCACAGAAAAAAAAAACTTTCATGTAGACCCCTGCAAAATGGATACTTCCAGGCTCCCATTTCCACACCACCGGGTATAAAGCTCAACAAATGTCTAGACTCAGCATTCATAGAGAGAATTTGTTTCAGGTGAAAGCCCCCTCTGGACAAGCTGCAGACAATAAACCTGCATTTTGCTAATTCTTCTGGTGTCCAGTCTTATCTGTCTTACTTCAGTACTGCCAGCCTACATTGTTATCTACATCAAAGTTATTCTTCAGAAATAAACACCTTTCAAGACAAGAATAAACTAAAATAAACTATGACAACTAATCTGCCAGTGTAGAAGATTCACTATGGAATTCTATATACACAAGAAGAAGATTAAAATAAATCATGGGAGAATATAAAAGAATAAATGTAACTAGAAGAGTGGATAAGCAAATAGAAACAAAGAGTGATCCCTATATTATAAAGAAACACACTTCATTAACATTGGATTCACATCAAGTTAATTATCAACTCAAAAGACATAGATTAAAATACTCAATTAACAAACAAGACCCAAATGTATGTTGTCTACAAGAAACACAGCCTGACATGCAACGATGTTCACAGAATAAAACTGAAAGAATAGACAGATATTCCATGTAAATAGAAGCCAAAAAAAGCAGTAGCTATTTGCAAATTTGATAAAGGTGACTTTAAACAACAATTACTCAAAGTTAGCAAAGAAGGTCACAACCTACAGCTAAAGGGAAAAATCCAACAACAAGAAAAATGGCTGTAAATATTTATATGTGAGTGGTAGTGCAACCAATTTTATAAAATAATCACTATTCATCCTAAAGGGACAGAAGGACCCAATAAAAACAGAAGTGTGGGTGACATTAATACTAATCACCAGTGACTGGTTACGTGGACAAACTTTCCTATATATTCAATATAGGAAACTTTCAATAACTTTCCTATATATCACTTTTACTTTTTATCATGACAATGTAATATTTGTCTACGCACTCTTTCATCTGACAAGAACAGAACTCATAATTTGTTAGCAATAAAAAACTTTCTTTATAATAGATGATATATTAGGATACAATGCATGTCTTAGTAAATACAAAAACAAAATAATTCCATTTATCCCTTATCACATCACAATGGATTGCTATTAGAAAACAACACATGCAGCCTTTTTAACAAGTGGGTCTGGGAAAAAAATACCCAAACTCATGAAGAGGAAAAGCAACTCAAGAGTGGATCAAAGATTTAGGAATTACCCAAGAAACTCTACAGCTGCTAGATAAAATTGTAAGCTGAACTTTTCAACATATTATAACAATCATCAATTATCCTAATAAAACTCCTAAAGCATAAGACATAAAACCAAGAATCAATAAGTAGGACGGCATAAAATTAAAAACTTCTGAATACTAAAGGAAACAAATAAGAGCATGAAGACAGAGGCTGTAAAAATGGAGATCTTTGCCACCTGATGCACAAATGTGAGTTAATATTCAAAATATATAAAGAACTCAAAAAACTTGTCACAAACAATTAATAACTCACAGAATAAATTGAAAAACACTAAAGGTATCTTTCTAAAAAGAATTACAATTGAACAATAAATATATTTTAAAAAGTTCAACATCTCCAGCAGTTTGGAAATACAAATAAAAACTACATTGAGATTTTATCTCACTCTCTTCAGAATGGCAATTATCAAAAACACAAATAATAGTAAATGTTGATGAGGATGCAGAAGAAAGGTACACCCAACTCTTCCATTGCTTGGTATAGATTCAAAAGATTTAAAATCAGCATATTTTAGGGATGTAGCCACATCAGAGTTTATGGCAGCACAATTCAAAATAGAAAGGATATCAAATGAAGCCTAGTTGCCAATCAATAGACTAATGTATAAAAAAAATGTGGCATATATATAAAATGAAGCTCTACTCAGTAAGTCATCAATTGAAAGAAATAATGGCATTGGTTAGTAAATGAATGGAACTGGAAAATGTCCCACTAAGCGAAAGTAAATATCCTGCTCAGACTCAAAAAGTCAAAGGCTGAATATTTTCCCTTCTATTAAGAAGGTAGATAAAAATAAAGGGAAAATGGGGGGGTTCCCTAAAAACAGAAGAGAGGTCAGTGGAGTCAGGAGGAGATTAGGAGGTATGGAGGGACTGCTAGAGGAAGTGTGGTGAAATGAATCTGAAAAAATTTTCCTTTGTACACTTAAGAATATATCACTCTGAATTTGACCTTTATATCAATGATGCACTAATTAAAACAACTACAAATAAATACAAGAAAGAACAGTGGAGTAGAATTGGAAAATTGTATACCATGCTTGTATGATTATTTAAAAATGAACCTCAATATTATATGTGAAATGATGATCTAATTAATAAAAAGAAGCAAACAGTGAGTAAAACTATAGAAATTGCATGGACACTTGAACAATGAATAATAAAGTCGGGTCACTAATAAAATTAGGGGAGGGAAGTTTTAAATAAACCTGAGAACCACATGAGAATAAAAACACAACATCTATACATTTATGGGTTAAAGTAAAAGCAGATCTTTTTTGTTGTTTGTTTTTTTTTTTCTTTTATTGAGACATTTTATATATACATATATGATATATATATGAGATAGTGGGGTTCATTATAACGTATACAGAAATGCATATAACATATTTAGACAAATCTTACTGCCCAGTATATTTTCTATCCCTTCTGATATCCCTCCACTAATCCACCAAAAGCAGTTGTATGAGGGCAGTTTATACTAAGGGCTACCTCCATTTAAAAATCTAAGATATTTCAATTTAAAAACCTCATGATGCATCCCAAGTTCTAAGAAAAACTTCAGCAAATGAGTTCTAAAACCAATACAAGAAAAGAATTAATTAAAGTCAGAGCCAAAATTATAAAATAGATAATTTTTTAAAAGACATAGTAATAATGAAACAAATAGTTCGTTGTTAAAATGGTAATTTGGCCTTGGAAGATACAGATGAATAAAGCTAGAAACAAAAAGTGAAATTAAAACAGATATCACTGAAATCCAGAAGTTCTCTAGAGTCTATTAGAAAATTTATATTTCAATGAATGGGAAAAATTTAGACTATTTTAAAGAATAAAATTGAAAGATAAATAAATCTAAGTGATATTAATGAAATATGTCATAAAATGTTGAATCAAATAGATAGAGAAAAACATAGCTCAATAATAAGCAAGAAGGTTGAAGCAATAATAAAAAGCCTTTTGGACCGGAAGTTCAGAGGTGAATACATGGCTAAATTTTATCAGATATTTAAAGAAGAACTGATATTAATCCCCCATTATATTTAAGAGCAAAGGAAAGATGCTTCCAAAGCAATTCTGCAAAGTATTACCCTGACTGGAAAAGTGAATATTGGACAGAACAAGGAAAAAACTAGATATCAATAGACTTGAGAAACATAGTATAAAAATTCTCATAAAATCTTTGCAAACCACATTCAACAACACATTACAAAATAACATACATATCAGGCATAGTGGTATAGGTGTATACTCTCAGAAAAGCATCAGGTTGTTTGAGGAACACTGTAATTTCAAAGCCAGCCTGGGAAACTTAGTGAGATCTGTTATCAAAGTGAACAATAAAAGGTGCTGGGGATGTGGCTCCTTCGTACCATGCTCCTGGTTTGAGACTCTAGTCACATACCAAAAAAAAAAATCGATAAAAGCTGATTTTGCTCCAGGATGATCCAATACATGCAAATCAATAAAACTAATACGCCACATATAGAATCAAGAGCAAATTGATCTTTTAAGAAGCTGCAGGAAAATCCTTTGACAAATTCAGTGGACCTAATGACAAAGCCCTGAGAGATTAGAAATGGGAGAATTTTATTAAAAGATAATAAAGACCAAGTATATCAAATCCAAAGCCAATAGTAAAATGAAGAAGAACATTTTCTCTAGAATCAAGAAACACACAAGGATGTTCATTGCCACCAATCTCACTAATTACAGTACTTAAAATTTAGAAAAAAAGAAAGAAATAAAAAGGATTCAAATAGGAAAGTTAAAATGTTAAATTATTTCTATATGCAAATGATGTAGTCCTATACTTAGAAACCATAAATAATATATTATGAAAATTCTACTTTGATGAATGAATTCATCAGAGTAACAGGACACAAAATAAACATATAAAAATAAACTGTCTATATACCATAGCAAACCTAGAGAGAATAAAGCAAGACTAATAGCTCATTCAAATAACTTTAAAAATAGCTAGGAATAACCCTAAACGAGAAAGTGAATGACCTCTTCAAGTAAAATTACACATTGATGAAAAGGAAAATAAGAAAACAATAGGAAGTAAAAAGATCTGCTATGTTCATAGATAAGCAGAATTAATATTGTGAAAATGGGCATAGTACCATAAATGAGTTACAGATTCCATGTATTCCCATTCAAATTCAAATGGTATTGTTCGCAGAAATGGGGGGAAAATAACTACTTCTAAATTTGTATGGAAGAAAAACAAACAAACAAAAAAATACTTAGACAAAGTGATACTGATAACAATGGATAAACTACAATGCCCAATTTCAAAATATAAAACAGAGCCATAGTAATAAAAACCATGGTCCTGGTGTAAAGAAAGACCCATAGACCAATGGATAGAAGAGAAGTCAGACAGCAAACCCACACAGGTACAGTCATGTGATACTAGGCAAAGACACCAAAAATATATTTTGGAGAAAATATGACATTTTAGAAATAGTGTTGGAAAAACTAGATAACCATATGTAAAAGAAGAAACCTAGATGCCTATTTTCTAACAGTATACAAGAGTTTATTCAGAAAGAACTAAAGACATATGAACCAGACTAGAAGGTTTACAAATGCTAGAAGAAAACATATGGAAAACACTTCAGTATGTAGGCAATAACTTCCTGAATAGAGCCCCCTACAGCTCAGAAAATAAGAGCAACAATGGATAAGAGAGGGTGCATCAAACTGAAAAATTCCTGCATAGTAAGTGAAACACAAAACAGTAAGAAGTGGTAGCCTCCAGAAATGGAGAAAAGCTTTGCCAGCTCTCTTCTGACAGAGGATTAATATCCTAAAAATATTAATGCAAATATCTTAACACCAGAAAAACAAAAACCTTTTCAATAAAGAGCAAATGCACAGCTAGTTCTCGAAATAAGAGATACAAATGGCCAACACTTCAGGGAAAAAAAAAAACCATAATACCTTTATCAATCGAGAATATGCAAATCAAAACAATATCAAGCTCCCATTTCCACTATTCAAAAAAGCAATCATCAAGAAGGCAAATAATACTGGGAAGATGAGGAGAAAAATCTCTTATATGTGAATGGCAGGAACATAAATTACTATATCCCTATGGAAATTCATATGAAGGCTACTCAAAAACTGAACATAGAACTACTTTATAATTCAAATATACTACTCAGTACTTATCAGAAAATATTAAAGTCAGCTTATTTTAGAGATATACATATGCCCATCTTTGCCATGACACTATTAATAATAGGCAAGTTATAGAGTCAGGCTAGATGCTAGTTAATAAAAGAATGGATAAAGAAAATGTGGTATATATACACAAAGAAGATTTCTATGCATAGAGAACAACAAAACTAAGTTAATTTTTAAGAAAATGTATAAAACAGGGAAGCATAATGTTAAATAATATAATCCAGTCTCAGGAAAAAAGTATCATATATTTCTCTCACATGGAAAACTAGAGGTGGAAATGTTCAACATAAAAATAGATGAATAATAAATTTTATCCATAAAATTGGGAGTATGGAGGAAGGAATGTTAAAGATAGCATTAGGGGAGTATATTTGATCTATATGTATGTAAAAATATGCCACTGTGAAAATTCTGTATAATTAATGTGTATCAATTTTTAAAACCTGATCATCTTTTTTTAATTTTTACAAGTTCATTTATTTTTCATTTATCATGTTCACTACCACTATTACTCACTTGTTTGGATTTGTATTTTTTAATAGCAGTACTATTTATATATGCATATATATTTATTTTATTGATTTCTTTTTAGTTATACGTGACAATAGAGTCCATTGTGATATAATCCAACAAGCACTGACCATCAACATATTAAGTCTGTATTAATTGTTACTAAATATAAATTACTTGAAGCTTTAATAGGAACAGAAGCACAAAGAATGATTTCTTAAGCATCTAAAATATGCCACATTTATTTGTTTATTTTTCTATTCATTATAATAACAAATGATTGTGATTGTAATCCCAAACCCTGCCTCCTAGTCATTCAAGGATGTCAAGAGTAAATAATAGACAAATATAACACATTATTCTATTGTCCAGCATGTACTTCCCCTAACATTCCTATGTTTGGCCTAATATTGAGTTGATGCTCTTCTTAATTTCAATATTTCTTATTTTAAGTATCAGCCATCTTGACTCTCTTATTCAATCTGGGTACTTGAATTTCCCTTCATAAATGAATTCTTTGTATGCATCCACTTTTCTCAGCTTCATATTCATAAAGCTGTTCTTTTTCCTTCTTTTCTATTTCTTTCCTTCTATAAGGGCACACTGAGGAACTGTTTATTCCCACCACTTTCTGGCAATGTTAATTCTGTACATATACCTCACCTGTTGCTCTCCTTGTTTTCTACTATAACCTTGTAGCCATATTTCTTTCTAGCATGTTTTTCTTCCTGGAAGATGATATGTTCAAAAAATGGAAAGATTTTTTTTAACACATCACCTTTGATTCAGGTGATGGAATTGAAGGACAATCATTCTTTATTCTGATTGCCTGCACAAGTGTGGTTTCAAGTATTTCCTTCTTTTGACTCGAAGGTTTACTCTTGTCAGGTAAATTTCCACTCTTTTGGTTCCCAGTGTCATATTTTACTTCTGACAATATAAACAAAATAAAGAGTATATAAAAATTCTGTAACTTAAAGTCAATAAGCAGCACAATTTCAGGCAGTCTTCACATTGCTTACCATCCTTCATGGATTGTCTGGAAGCTTCAATAAATTCTCCTCCTTTTTCTGGGATGTTCTAGGAAGAAAAAAAAATTAAGGGATAATAAGAACCAAAGATGACAAAATAATTATTTTTCTCCACTACTATAGGACACAACAGAATAAGCATTCTGATGTATACTTATTCCAAACTAAAGGCACCAGGGAAATTCCAAATTCTATAAAAATTAATTTAGGCATGAGTATTGCAAGTCATGTAAGAATGATTTAAAAACCACAGTAATGAAAACTGATACAAAAAAATCCTTGAATAAATATTATATTTCCTCTATAGTTAGAAAGCTTTTTCTAATGCAATTTGTCTTTCACTATGTATTTCACAGCCCATTGTTACTTCCAGCCCCCACGATCCTCAAGTACTTGAGAGAATAGTGATACAAAAAGCATTTTTTAAAAAAAAATCAACATAATTCTTTGAAATGGATTCTTAGAAAATATTCATATAAAATATAAGAAAAAATATAGCTTAATTTTCAGCAGTAACATCTTAAAACACAAAATTTAGAGCAAGAACATGAGGTTTTTTACAAAAGATCACTTTACCTTAATATGAGCTTCATAGCTGCCCCCAACCATTGCAAACAAGGAATCATCTGAGTGTGATTTTTTGATAGATCTTTAAAGCAAAAATGTGTAACAAAAATGGTGAATAGTTTTCTTTTTAAAATAAACTCTGTGTAATTTAAGGTATAACTTATTAAATGGTATTTCTTGATTGATATAATTAAAATATAACCTCCAATTAAAAAAATAGCTTGTATTCACCTCTTTGTGACTCTACTGCTGTGAATCTATAAAATATTCAATATAGATATTAAGGAACTCTTAGTTCCAATTCAGAGCAACAGCCAATACATGAGCAGAAACAGATAATAATTTGTTCTTGCAAATTGCCTGTCTTGAAGGCTGAATTTAAAACCCAAGTAATGGCTGATATTTTTTTTTTCACCTGAACTGAAACAAACCTCTGGTAACACAAGTCAAGATAACAAGAGGCACAGTTCTCTCTCATGGATATCCAGGAGTCTAAAATACTAAGCAATGTTGTTTTACAGGATGGAAATCACCAATAATAATACACTATTTATTCCCTCTACCCACAAATAATGCAGAGTTCTCTGGAACTTTAAAATTTATTGAAAGTTAAAAAGTGAATATATATGTTATTTAGAATACCTTTGTCAGAAACATTGAAATAAATTATAAAATTGATTTTTCCTGTATAGGTCTCACTTTATTCAGGTCCTCATAAACTAGCAAGCCCTTTAAGACCTTTCCAGGAACTCAGACACTCAGAGGGAAAGACTTCCAGAAAAGCAGAATCTTGGTATTTGTACCTCTGTTTCCCTAGCTATTATGTAAATATCCTCCTTCCTCTGGGAATCCATTTCCCAGTCACTCATCTGCAAAACTCAGTGGCAGTCTCTAAACTTGAAATCTATATCCCTTGAATATTCAGATTCCTGACACAGGTTAAACTAACTGGAGTCTCAATCATTGGCCTGTCTGAATACCTTTCCAAATACTCAACTGAAGCTTTTTAATAACTTTCCCTGTCAATCACTCCTTTGCCCAGCACTACATGTACATTTTAAGGACATCAGCAATTTGGAAAGAAAGAAAAGGTGAATGAAAACCTGTTTTGTGCCACAGATCCATGTATTCTAACAATTTCCACAGTCTGTTTCACTAGTCTCTAATCCATTCTTGTATCACAGAGATGAAAACAGGCAAAATACAAGCTATTAAGACTTCCTCTAAATTTTGTGTTAATATGCCATTATAGAGAGCTGTTAATAGTCTGTGTCCTTCATTCCTGTTTTGTGCTCATCAAACTAATCATAAACTCTAAGATTTTGGTCTCTTTTTTAAAATGCTTATTCCTACCCAACATAGTGTTGTTACTCTTGGTGAATACTTATATAGCCCTTTCCTTCACTAGTTAAATTTTGATCCTCTACCACTGTGTTCACTTAAAAATTCTAGTCTTGTCCTCTTTAGTTGGGTTCTTATAGTCAATCTTCAATCTATTATTTTTTTAAAAAATCACCTTAAAAATGATAAGCAGAAAATGTACTGAGCTCAGAATTAAGAAACTGGAGTTTAAATCTCGTTGTCATTGTTTGTACCCAGAAAACTCCCTTTAATATATTTAAGTTTAAGGTACATCCTCAAAACTATCATTTGGCTGGCATGTAGAACACATGCTGAAAGACTAGAAGGTTTCTAAAATTCCTTAAAATTCTGAAATTTCTAAACTTTTGATCTGTCAAAAGAAAAAAATTCAATTGACAAAACAGAAACACAAAGAGAACAAAACAGAAAACACAAATAGAAATTACATAAAAGGTTAGAATCATAAAAAAGAAAAAAAAGTATAAAAGTAAAAGTCTTCATAAAATTGTTAGGGGTAGTAATTGAAGAGAAACTAACTGGAAAATCAGGAAGTAGAGAAATAAGAATGTCCTCTAAGGATTAATATAAGTAATACAACATTGTCTAAAAAGTGTTATTCTTAACTTCCAGTAAAATAATTTCTCTACAGCACTTGCTTGATCTTCTTGTTTATTAGAAAACATGAGGCCATAGCTCTGTGAGATTTTCCACAAAAGCTTTTGATATATTAAAAAAAAAAACCTGATTACTAGTTTGAACTGTCAATATCAGGACAAAATCTTGGACTATAACCTGGCTTATCAGGTAAAATATAAATCAGAATTAACACACAACTGCCTTTGACTTTCTAAATTGATGATACGCAATTTGAAAGTTAAAATGTAAATATATATGTTATTTAGAATACATTTGTCAGACACATTGAAATAAATTATAAAATTGATTTTTCCTGTATAGGTCCCACTTGGTATCAACCTGTACAATGGAACAACACAATGGAGTTGTCATCTAGGTAATACTATAGCCTAAACACAGGCCTGAAACTTATTAATTACACAAATATGAAACCAATAGTCAACCTCTATGAATGACAGCTCTTTATTAGTAATTAACAGATTATAATAGCACAGATATAATAGTGCTTATAAAACAACTTCAGGAAACAACTGTTAACTGAATGTGGTGTCTGTCCCACACTAGAATACTCAACAAATCCTTCTACCTTCACTCTCCACTTAGTTAATAGACATTTTTTATTTAAAATCTATAAATTCATACCTTCTTAATGAGTCATCTTTAGGACTTTCTTTCACTATTAAATAAAACAGTAAAATATATAATTAATCAAATACAGAAATATAAAATATAAAATTTTACGACTCTGACGTTTTGTTATAAAATGTTCCTCCAGACAAAGACTTGGAGAAATTTTTAGAATTAATATTAATTGTATTTCTGACAGGTAAGTAATGAATGCATTAACAACACCTATGTCTCCCACTTTGTACTTATCAAATGCAAGGAAGAAACAATAGGAATTATAAAAGTTTGATACTTAAAAGTAAATCATTGGTCCCATAATCATAATCCTTAATAAAATTTGCAAAAATGAAAAAAAACCTTATCATTGTCAAATAAAGTAGCATAAATATATAAGTGTCAAACAAGGGGAGACATGATGGTGAATTAGCAGGAAGTGGATTTCCTCACAGCTCCACCATAAGGGACTCAGAGAGTGAGAAAACTGCTTCTCTGTGAGGTGGGAGATAAAAGCATGCCACTGATACTCAATACTCAATATTGAACAGAGACCTTGAAAACTGGGGAATTTGGGGTATATCAGAAAAAGATGAGAAACAGAGTTGGAGCTTAGGATCTGATGTGAGTGGGGGAAATCAGTACATTAAGACAAAAAAGACTGAAAAGTGATGTAGACAAGGGGCTAGGGTTGTGGCTCAGTGGTAGAGTATTTGCCTAGCATGCATGAGGCACTGGTTTCAATCCATGTAAAATAAAATAAAGATACTGTGTCTATCTAAAACTAATTATACACACACACACACACACACACACACACACATATATATATATATATATATATATATATATATATATATATATATATATATGAGAAAAATGCTGCAGACAGTCTTGGAATGCAGAATATGGGACCAGAAGGTCAAGCTATTCTACTCATTAAACTGTGGCATGAAAGTCATCACCGGTCTGCCTGGAATGTACAGAGAGTTGAAGCTGGAGACATATTTAAACATCTGCACCAACTCAGACTGAGAATTTAGATCCATTAGTTGGGCTCAGTCCAATATATAAATCTGACAGACACCATCCACAAGACATAAACTGAGCCTAGCAAATCAGGAGAATTTCTGGCATGGACAGTATTTCTCCTGGGGGTAATAGTAGTCAGATAGGCCAAAGAGAGTCTGTCCTCCTCTCTTCCCTTGACATAGCTGTGCCCAAAACCAGTGGCAGTTGCTTCAAACTCTCAAAGAGCAGAAGTGATGGACCTTGGTGCTTGAGGGCAGACCTAAGGAGGTAAGAAAGAACAGTACCCTGAAAAAACAGTACTGGTAAAGCCTGGCTTCCCTGTCCCATGAATGTAGCCCTGGGGAGAAAAGTAGTGTAAAGTCCTAGGTGTGCATTGATTTATTTATGCCCAGTAACTACCCATGAAGTGAAACACATGGGGGCAAAGACAGGAACTCACTGCCTCCCCTGAGAACATATTGTAGAACCTAGCACGACCTATACCCTGGGCATGGAGCTGACAGCACATTTCACAGCTCCCCATACCATCCCATGGTGAATGAAAACTGAGATGGAAAGACACTTTGGAAGAGACAGCAAGCACATAATTTCAGTAACAATCCTGTTTTGTTTTGTTTTTTTAATTTTTTAGTTTTAGTATGTGTACTGATGGATACATAAGGACATTCATACACTTGCACATATTTGTTCATGCTTTCTCATTTGTACTATCCTGAAACATAGTTATTTTTCCTTACTCTGTTGTTAAGGGTTAAAGTTTTCAATTAGCCTGTTTTGGATTCAGTTTGTGTTCTGTTTCAAACATTTTATTTCTTTTTGTTTCTATTTCTTTTCTCTTACAAATAGTCAAATTCCATTATTCTCACTTTACTCTTTATTTCTTTTACTTGTTTTTCCTTCTTCCTCATAAACAATACATCGTATATCACTTTGCTTCTGCCCTACTCACATCCTGAAACTGCTAATTCTTTTCTATCACCATTGGTTTTTTCTTCATAATGAACTCTATTTTTAATTTCTCCCAGAACTCTTGGTTTATAAAACTCCACACACCACCACTAATGCTAAAGCAACAATTAATACAATTGAAGCTATAAAAAACACCTACTCTTTTATTTTATGAAAGATATGTCATGATTACTTACTGTCGTTACTGATATAAATTGATACAGTTCTGTTTATTGTGCCAATTAACTTTGTGTGAATATAAAAATTAAGTATGCAATTTAGTTCTATATTTTTTATGCACAGCTGGTTGCAATTATTTGGCTCCCCCCCCAATCTGTGAGCCACAAGATATCTACAGGATCACTAGAAATGCACAGAATAGAAGTTCTGTTGCTACAGATCCATTTTGATACATGAATAGACACACAAACAATATGAACAAAAAAGGGAAGAAAGCATCGCAAACAAACCAGAATAACTAAAAATTAGATTCCACAAAAACTACAGTGAAGAAAATATCAGAGAAGGAATAAGTTCATATTTCAACTGATCTATGAGATAAAAGATAATGTAAAAAGTAAAATCACAGAGACACAAGAAGTAAAATATCAATAAGGAAATAGAAGTTCTAAAGAAAAATCATTCAGAAATTTTCAAAATTCAGAAATCAATAAAACAAATTATAAATGCAATGCAAAGAATCACCAATACACTAGATGACTTATAGGACAAATATTCAGGTAATAAAGAAGTAGTGCATAATCTTGAAAATAAAGTTCATCATGGAGAAAAGATGTTACCAGACCATGAACAGAATTAAAAAAAATATATATATGGGATAATAAGAAAAGGCCAAATTTAAGATTCACTGTGATAGATGAAGGTATTGAATTTCAAAACAAAAAATGAACAATCTTTTCAATGAAATAACTGAACATTTCCTCCTTAGTTTCATATTTCTCATGTTTTGATTGATTGCTTTCATGAGGTATATAATAAAAATACTTCCACCCTAGGCCATATTCTCAATCACTGTCACTTATGGATCTCACCTATTACATGCTAAAAGCAGTCATGATATGAATTTCACAGACAATAGTGTTTAAGAGCTAAAGACTTTCATAATACAGTAAAGCAGATGGCATAGAAATTTTAAAAATAGAGAAATTTTTATACTCACAAATTCATATGAACATATCCATAACTCAAATACAGAATACCCACATATTCATAAATTTATCAGTCTGGAGATCCTAAAATAAGCTAGCATTTTTGTACAGAATATGTATATTTCTATGAACAAGGAATTTAAAACTTGTCAGAATAAATAAATAGCATTTATGAAGACAATTGAGGGAATGCAAAGCTATGGATACCTTGGGAAGCATATACGGTATAATCATTCTACAAAACACTGGTATAAATGGGTGTACATTTCTAGAGTTGCAGTTTGAACCACAGACCCTCAGAACAAGGACATTAGGAGAGACATGATTCTTACTAATTGATATGAGGTAGAACTTGTGCTTGTCATAACTAGATTCCATCTTACAATTAATAGTGAAAACTTGCTAAATAAAGAGACAAAATATAAATATAACAATTAGTATAAGATGATCCAAAAGCAGGAGTTCTGAATTAATAAGAATTATGAGATTAGATAATCAACACAAGATTAATAATAGAAATGTAAATTTTGAGATGTAACACCAGTAATAGCATTTAAAAAATAGCTTTATATTTTCAGTCATCCTATGGGATACAGAAGAGGTTAGTTGTTTTTATAAAAAGAGACTCTCAGAAAAGAGCTTCAGTCAGCTAAGGTAACAGCCAAAGAAAGTTACTAAAAGTCAAATTTGAAGTTTTTTGGGGTTGACTAAAATATCACTACTAAGAAAACCTGGAGGAGTACTTGGTCTTGAGGAAAAGATGGTCTGTATCTACTGAACATATTCTTCTCTTGGGTGAAAGTCTGCAGGAAAAGATGGAGTATTTACATTAGAATACTTAAGTATTTCTTGGTTAGATTGTAGCCAAGAAAGCTGGGTGTATTTAGATATGTATAGTGTATATATATCCTAATACAAAAGATTGGAAAGGCTCCAAACACAGGAATACTTACAGCTAGAAAGTAGACTTCCTAAATTACAACAGTTATTTAAGTAATACACAAATTTCCGTTTAGAATATATCCAGGATGTGCTCCCAATAGTCTCCAAGTAACCCAAATTTTGCACTGATCAGAATTCAATCACCTAGTGTGCTGAAGGTGTATCTTTTTAAACCAGAGGGAGGTTCATAGAAGTTTTTTATGTTGGAAGATAGCTCACCATAATTGTGATCCCCAAAATGGACTATGGGGTCAACACTAGGAGCAGAACCAAGAAACGTGTCATTTACTGTCTCTGTGACCTTCAGTCTCCTCATCTATAAAAAGTAACCATATCTATGTTAAAAGATGCTGTGATCCTTAAATGATCTCAGCATATATAAAATGGTGCCTAGTACATAGTACATGTTCCATATTTATCAGCTGTTATTACATGATATGTGAATGTATTCCGTAAACAAAATAAAAACATGATAGTTATTAAGGTCAAAGTGAAAAGTATGGATATTTAAAAAAAGGAAGTGATTATGACTGCCTTTCTCTTTGGTGACACTGGCATTGGGGGTCCTACGGGAATCAATCTCAGTTATGATCAACTTTAAAACCCAACAGTGTTCAATGTTCAGGAACCTGTGCTTAGTCCGCTACATAAGCCAAATTTGCTGTTCTAAACTTCTCCACCTTTAATCACCTCAAGTTATTTCATCATACCCTAAAGGACTTTAATAAAAGTTAAATATTTAACACTAGTTTGTTAAATGCTGGTGATGAGTACGTGAATATGCATTAGAGTATATAAATTTGAACAGTCTAACAGGTGAAGTTTACATGAAGAATTAAATAAAGAATAATTTATAAACGTTTACCTTTTATAACCAGGATACATTTCCTTTGGTCAAATTATATATATATATATATATATATATATATATATATATATATATATATATATATATACACACACACACACACACATATATATATATTATATACATATATATATATATATATATATATATATATATATACATACATATATATTTAACAGTGGTTGAAATTTAATTATTTTAAGTCTAAAGGGTTTACAATATGAGAAAATGGGTTTCTATTTACCAGGAGAAACTGTTATGGTTAATCATTAGAGATATTCAATTATTTAATTTAGTTAAAGCTACTGATAAGTCTGTCTGCCATTAGTGACCACTGCACCTCTAATAGAAACACACTTCACCAAACTGTGTGCTCTGTGAAAAGGGAAACACTACAAGGAAAAAACAGAATCCTCTAGCAAAAAGGGCAACGTCAGGTTGAAAACCAGGCAAGATAGTTAGTGTCCCACAATTCTCATCCAAATCAAAATTCACTGGTTCAAATGAAACTAAATAAAAGTTGAAAACAGAAATAATGTTCAAAAGACTGATGACTAGCTGAGGACTAGCTTTGCACTAGTTACTAGGTCACTTATTAATCACTAGGTGAATCATAAGATGTGGGTCACTGGAATCAATGCATTCTAGATAAGAGTTAAAGAACACAAAAAGAAAAAAATGAATTCAGGCATATAAACAGTAGTCTAATTTCAATAATGTTATTTAATATATCTATTAGGAGTTTTTTTATTATCTGTTTACAATATTATCTTCACATGTGGGGAGGAGCGGGGTAAATAGAGAGAACCTAAGAAATCCTGTAAAATTATCATAAATTATATATATATACATATATATGTGTATATATATATATAAACTTTACATATATATATACATATATATATACACACACACATATTTTTTTCACCATTATTCTTCGCCAGCTGTATATTCCTAGTAAATACTATGAGATAGTATGAAATATTCAAGTTCATTAACTTGAATGTCTTAGCAACTTCGTTACCTTGAACACATCTTCATGAAACTAAGTCTTTGAGCACTTTTTAGTAATACCCATGTGGTCCTTCAGGAGTCCAGGGAGAAAGATGTCCATTATTCAATGTCTTAAGTTGCTTAAGTTTAGGTTTCATAAATCCTCACAGATTTGAAGTAGGCATCACGATCTCATTACCACTGATCAAAGCTTCCCACAACAAAGCCCTTTCATCCAATTTTAAAAGACAATCAAAGGATTAAAATAATTTTACAATACTAGAGCTGGAAGACATTTTGATGAACACAGTTACAAAACCTATTCTACAGAGGAGAAAACCAAGCCACAGAGAAGTTCAATGAAGATGATGATGGAAAAGAAAATGACAAGGACAAAAAAAAAAAAATCATAGGCCCAAGAATAGAATGTAACCATGCTCCAAACCACAACAATTCCTGTTGTGCCACAATATACTTCTTTTTTCCAGCCCTTCTCTATGCAAAGAATAAATAAATTACAAATTTTACAACTTGTGTTATGACCTGAAAATGTTTTTACACTTCTCTTGAAGCAACATGCATTTTCATTTCATAAGCCCTACAATTTTCTGCGATAGCATACAACCAGTTCTTGTTATTGAGAAACCTTTGCTTATTACATTTTGTTGAAGACCAAAGATGAGGGCCTCTCTCAATAGTATATCTTGTGGGGAAAAAGACAGGATGAACCAGAAGAGTGCAGAGCCCATGATCAAGGTTAAAGATAGGGAATGGTGGTAACTCTAGTCTTCTGTGATCATTTTAGCAGAAGTCTTTCTAGGGACAGGGTAGGAGAATATGAAACACCTACAGGTAAACAAACTGGGGCCAATTCAGTTGGTTCCAAAAAATGCACCAAAGATGTATAGCTGGCTTCATTCCAGACAGTGCCCCACCTCTATAAGCTTATCACCCTCATTCTAGGAACGATGCCCACTTCTCTCTGCCCTGGCCTCTGTTAACACAAACCAATTACTACTGAAAGGTGAATCTCTCCCATGGCAGACAGGCTAAGCAAACTCTGAACCACAAGGACTGGTCAAGAAAGCCTCCTAACACTGATGGTTTTCAATATGGTTTTATGAATATCTTGTGCAATTTTAGAGAGAAACAACTTTTTTGCATATTAATAGATAAGGAAGAGAAATCCACATTAATCCCACAACCCATTGATCTTTGAATAATATTTTTATTTAAAATTTAAATTTATAATGAGCATTTTTTTTTACTTTTCAGTCAGAAAACTAAAAAGTAGTTATACAGAGGGTTATTGTGGAGATTAACTGGGTAATATTCTTTAAACTTGATATGTAATATTAATAGTCAATATATAAGCATTCACAATTGCTTTTGTTATTGTGACCCTTGAAATGAACCTTATGAAAACCACAATGACAAAATATGCTTTATATCTGGGAAAGATTAAATATATTGTGCCAGTGCATTTCTCTACTGAAACCAGTCATATTTTTGGAAGTACAGACAGCTGAATTCCATGTATCGAACTGCAAACGCCATGGTAACCACTATTCCTAGGCAATTGTAGAATGATGTGTGTGGTCCACTTTCCATGTGATAAGAGGAGAGTGGAGGGGAAAATAAAATGTTACCCAATGATCTGGATTAAAAAACAGTATATTTCTTAAGGATTACAAATACAAACTTTACATATACAAGAGTACAGCCTTAATTACTCTGTTGAAAAATAGGATTAAAATCAATTAAGTAAAATGAAAACAAATATATACCTACTCATACAAGCAGATACATCATCTGCTTGTAAGCCATTGATATAAAAGTGAGTAAAAGATGAAGACAGCACATATTTTAAAAAATTAAGTTACTTATTAAAAATGAATACACTAGGTATTAAATTTCACTTGCATAATACTAGATGGCAAAAGTCTCAATTGCTCAATCTTTGAGTGTTTGTAGCAGAATGCAAAAGGAGACAAAATGAAATATCCACTAGAGATTATTCCGACTGTGTTTTCAGTCACAACTCAATATCCCAAGAAAATGGCATACCATGTTAGTGGTCAGTGGAAAAGCTGGTGGGTGTTGTATACACACAGCTCTAAGCCGCAAAGACACACCAAATATGTCAAATGAAAAATTCTCCCAAAGGTTCTATGAATTCTGAGTCAAGATTATCCACAAATTCAACTCTTTTACCTCTTCTTCTAATGTAATACAGTGTAGAAACTAGATTTCTGAACTTAGTTTTAGTTCCAGAATTATAAGTCACTTTCAATTTAAGTCAAGTCACTGCATTTCTGACTTCCTGTTTCACACATGTTGGTCTTACTATATATAACTGTATACATTTTCTATACTAATGCATGGAATATGGTTTGCATAAATAAGAGAATGAGTCAAATGTTTTATATTTTGTCACAGAATTGACATTTTGAATCATTAGAACCACAAAGTGCTCCAAAAGTTCCATTAAAAACTGCCAGAAAAATTCTAATTGGAAAGTTTTTCTTTTCAAATGAACATTTTTGTAGATAGGAATATATCCACCTTTATAGGGAAAATGACATAAATCCTGAAATAATGGAGAAAAAGTACAGAAAAGTTTAAGGACATGAAATTGACAGTGAAATATATGTTCTATAAAATACAGTCTTAAATGGGGAAAATTTTAGGTGTGGAACTATTCCAAGAAAAATTTAGACTATTTTACTAATTTTAAACTTTTATGAATCCTTTTTGGAAACTGCACAATCAGTTGTCAAAATCAGCTCAGAAAATCAACAGCCTGTGTAATGTGAATAATTTCAGTATAAGTTCCAAAAACACAATCCAAATATCTTAATTTGCCAATATTGAGAAATGTCTTAGAGGAATTAGGCAAATTATTAAATATGGGCAGCCAAAAAAAATATAAAAGAGATGTGTTTGACAATTTTTTTCAAGATACAGATGAACTAACTTATTGGTAAGCCTTGACTGTGGGAAACATAGTATTAGTGACTTTAAAAGAACACTAAAATGAACTCAAAGCTCAAAATGGATAAAACTGCTAATTATAAATCACTGTCAGATATTACTGATATCTCTCTTACTCTATTTTCTGTCACTTTACTCATACAAAGTAAGCATTTGTATTTCTAATATAGCGTAAATATTTCCAATATTTGCTTTCTGCTTTAGTATAGTTTGGAAGAAAAAAATGGAAAAGATTACAACACTGTACTTCTGTTAAACAGCGCACCCTTGTAGTTTATTTTGCATCACAGACAATGAAAATCATAGGATATAAGTGTATCTAAAATTCTTTGCATACTTAAGAACAGATTTGTAGGGCTGGGGATGTGGCTCAAGTGGTAGCGCGCTCGCCTGGCATGTGTGCGACCCGGGTTCGATCCTCAGCACCACATACAAACAAAGATGTTGTGTCTGCCAATGGCTAAATAAATAAATAAATATTAAAAAAAGAACAGATTTGTACAAATATTTTTTCTTCCAGTTACATTTTCCCCAACATGACTATAGTTTCAATCACATAAAATAGTGACTTGTTAAAATTCAAAGTTCAGCCAGGAGTGGTGGCATCTGTAATCCTAGTAACTCAGGGGGCTGAGGCAGGAGGATTGCAAGTTCAAGACCAGCCTCAGCAAGTAATCAGTAAATTAAGTAATTGATATGCTTTGCTGAATTTTCTGAATGTATGTATATAAGTAATGTCAATCCAATGGTTAATTATATTTATATGCACAGTGTAATGTATAATATAATGTTTTAGGTGTTCATCCTTGATTTTTAAATATAAGGTTGTCAAAATTCTGGATTTTCTATAAAAGCCTAAGAAAACATTGCTAAAAATCATGTGGTCCAGTTACCATAAAACTAAATATAAGCAACCTATGTTATCCAAGTGTTTCAGAAAATTCAACAAATACAAAACTGAAATAAATACTAAAATTTTGTGATATGACAAATTCTCATTGTATATAATATACTTGGATATGTGGAAGCTCTACTTATTAATGTTTGTCAATTCTCTGTACTATACCACCAATTCTCTTGAATACCTACACTGTTATAGGATTTTGCTGGAGAATACAATTCCTGCCCTATAGCTGGAAGAGGACAAAAGGAAAATTTAACAGAGCCTTAAGCTTTAAACAATAATAATTTAACCCTAATATTTATCTTTAGATGACAGGGTAAGTAAATCCTGTTATATCCATCAATGTAATATTTTTCAATCTTTAAACAAGGGAAGCCCTTTATGTTCTAATAAGGATATCTAAAATGAATCATTAAGTACCAAAAGTGAGGAATAACATGGTATAGGTAGCACATGACCATGGGAAAAGAACAATAGGTAGTATGAGTATTGACTTGAATGTGCATACATCCATTAGCTCTTGAAAGGGACTTGAACTGTCAATATTGTTTGCCCTTGGGCAGAAGAATTTAGTTGAGGACAAAGCAGAAAAGGATGATTTTCCTTGTATTCCCCTTTTTATCTTTAGTGTTATGTAATATATGAACATACTACCTAAATATATACATAAAAAATAAAAAGGCACAAGGGAGACATGTTAAGAGAAAGTAAAAAATATTCTATGCAAAAATCTGAAAAAAAAAATTCTTCATTAAGTTAAAAAAAAATAGGATCTACCGAATGGGATAGTAGGGATGAATGTAAGGAAAAGGTACTGAGATGCCTAGGCAACCAAGAATTCATGTGTGTGCATACATGCACTTTTGTAAGTGCAATCGGGCCATTCAATTATGAAAGGAAAGGAAGCAGGATTTCACATGAGAGACAATAAGTCAAATCTTGTGGTCAGAGTTAAAAGCATGCTGAAAATGACGAGGATTAAAAGTTTAAAAGTTATGATCAGTCTGTAAAGAAACTTGAGACCCAGAAAATCAATCACAGCAAACTGACGTTTCTGAACTGGGAAATGATAATTAACAAATAGAAATGTGGCAGCTTGCTCCATTTAGAGCATCCTGAGGATAAGTTCAATACTATTTCTCACCTTACTCTGCCTGGATTTTCCTAGGAATGACTTCAGCAAAGGAAATGTAAGACATTATGAAGGGTGACTGTGAGAAGAATTGGTTTCTAAGTAGATGTGAAAGAATAAGGAGAAAAGTAAAAAATGATCTTTAGCTTTTCAGTCTAGGAGGGAAAAAATAATTTTGGTTTTAAATATGTTGATTTATAGGTGTAATGAGTCACTAAATAACAGTGAGGTCAAGGTACAACCAGAAGAATACCAGGATTGGAGTTACAATTGGAGTTACTGATATATTGGTTTCCTATAACTGCTATAACAAATTACCATGACTGAGTAGCTTAGATCAACCCAAAGTTCTTCTTTCATGGTTTATAAGGCCAGAAATCCGAAATCAAGGTGTTGGAAAGGCCATGATCCCATGGCTTCTGCTGGCTGCTGGTGCTCCTTAGCTGCATTCAGCAGCATGACATCACCTTTGCTTTGTCTTCACCTTAAGTGCCCTCTCTGTGGACTCATCATTGGCATACCCACCAGTGGATTTGGGTCTAACTTAACATTAAGATGCTCTCATCCCTATACCCATAAGTACATCCACAAAACACTAGCTTTAAATATGACTTCATTTATTTAAGACCTGGACATAGGGGGACACTATTGAAATCACATAGTGATAATTATCAGCCCATGGATTTAACAAAAGAACAGATGTGCTGCCTCTTAAAGAGTAGAGTGAACATAGTGAATCATGAATTCAGGTATTTCCAATTCAGACAATGGGTGAAAGAGTGACAGCAAGGAAAATAAAAATAGGATGGGGTTAAAGTATAAGAAGTTGGTTCCTAGCAGGGTACCATGGTATACACCTGTAATCCCAGGGACTCAGGCAGGAAGACTGCAAGTCCAAAGACAGCCTCAACAACTTAGCGAGACTCTGTCTCAAAATTAAAAATAAAAGGGCTTTTGATGTTGCTCAGTGATAAAGCATCATTGGTTCAATCCCCATCTAAAAAAAAAAAAAACAACAACAACAAAAACTGACTATTCCTGGATCTGTGCAAGGTACAGAGGTACACAGTGAGATGCAACAGAAGATAAAGAAATCAGGACCAAAGGGTGACTATTCACATCAAATATGACCAGGAATGTAAGGAAAAGGCACCAAGATGCCCAGGCAACCAAGATTTCACGTGTGTGCATACATGCACTTTTGTAATAAATAAATAAAAAATGGCTCTTCAGCTTCTCTAGGGAAAAACAAATAATTCTGGGTTCTGCTGAACAATACATCAAAGAACTATCCAGAGGTCCAGATCAAAAGAAAAAATAATTAAAAATTGTATAAAGATGTGTAGTTTGCCAAAGGCAACATACTAAAAAAAGATTACTTAACACAGGGCACCAAGTGGTCATAGAGCAGAGGGCGAGGATCAAAAGAAATAGATTTCAGTGAGGTCACTGGTAGCACAGTCCAGAATTTTAAGAGACAACCTAGACCTCCTGGGGAGCCAAGTACAAAGGAAGTTCACTGGAATGGATTGAATGAGGAAATCCAGAAGAAAGATTTATAAGCAGGGGCTATGATGATTTCTATATACAGAAAAAGATGCTTTGGTAACTACTTGAGAATATAATAACTTACACACTTAGGATGATTTTAGGGTAAATACAAGTATAAAAAATCCTGAAAATGCTTTTGCTATGAAGAAATGCACAGGAGCTACAAGCACAAAATGAAGTCTCTGACCCTGACTTGGTTCTAGATTTCCTTGCTGGGTCAATCTGATCCTTGCACACACCCAGGCAAGCTATTGTATTCAGGAACTGAATCTCTGGACAGGGTCCTCCACCTGACTGATGAACTCCCACACTCATTTTAAGACTAAACTCAACAATCACCTTTTTTGCAAAGCTTCACTCAACTACCAAGCAGTAACCCTAGAAAACTTTGTCAGAAAAATGACTCCATCACAGAAAAAAATTCCTGATTTATGAGATTTTATACCACACACATTAAATTAGACATCTTAATAGAAATAAGAGAGTTGATTTTCTAAGTAACAACTTAATTAAGCATTTCTTTAAAGATGTGTTTCTATTCAAATTGCTATGTTCTAAAGACACACATGATAGTTTACAAAAAACTATAATCAAGTTGCTGGTTTTTTTTTAAATTAAGAAAGTACCCAAATGCATATTAGGTGATGGGAAGAGTTCATTTCTTGAGGCTAGAATTTACTAAACTTCTGAGGAGGAAATAAAATCCTTCAACCAGATATGAGAAGACCACCTGTTGTCTTGAATACTTCAAAATAAAAATTGCTCTCAAAGTCATTTAAATCATTGTGTGATTACAAGCAACATAATACATCATCTTATATTCAATCACATTTACTTGAAAATCACCTACCCTCCACATGAATAAAGCAAGAATGTACAGATTGCTTAGTCATAAAAACCTGTTTGCTAATAGATTCCCAAAAATAAGACAATAAAGAAGAAGACAAATAAAAATAAAACTTAAAGGAAAAGGTACACATAGAACAATGCTTTGAACATAAGAACACATAAAGGTAATCACAATATGTTCTATTAAAAGGCTCATTTTAAAAAATAGAGTATTGATTTTAGGTAGACACCAGTATTTCCTCTGCAGAATCTCAAAATTAGGTAAAGAAGACATACAAATTAGAAACCCATGAATTAGCACAAAGACTGTTGTTTAAAAATTATCTGTAATGTATGCATTATGTAAGACTTAATGTTTATAGACCAGCTATTTGCTTGAAAAAAAAAGAAGCTCCTTAAAATAGCAACTTACTCTTCATTGCATCAAACTACATATAATCTTTTCCCAGTACCAATTTTAGTTAAGTACTTATTCATGTTATTACATATTAATAACTGTTACTAACTTTCTTGGGGGTCTAAGTTACGTAACCTTGTCTCATCCTGTAAAACAAAACAAACCTACCCACCTTATCTGTCTCCTCCACACTTGTGGATTTCACCACACAAGAAGCTGGCCTCTCCTGTATGTTTGTAAGGTCCTGAGGGGCACTCTGAGATGCTGGCATTGGAGGCAATGGAGCACGCCTCTTCTTGGGTGCATCCGATGGCAGGATGTTTGAAACATATGGTTTGGAAATTGTATTGGACCTCGAAAAAGTTGGGCGGTGCTTATTTATTAGAGGGGTTGCAGGAGCACTTGCAGTCTAATAAAAAAAAAGACAGTGTCTATATGCAATTTCAAGATAAAAACCACTTATTTTATACAAGATTTGAAGACTCTTCTAAGATATTGCATAAGAAAATACTTACTTGCTCCCACTTTTTCTTACTACATTGAAAAAAACTAAAAAAAACCTTTATTTTCTTTTTCCTTCATAATGTCCAGGTTTTGTGCTATTTGGCAGGATTCAAACAAAGAAGAAAGTCATCTTTGGTACAGAGAGTTGAATATTCACTTCCAAGTTTTTCTTCTCTTACTTTCCCTCTAAAACCTTATCTAATATGCTAGGCATGGAGGTATATGCCTAGAATCCCAGTAACTCAGGAGGCTGAGACAAAAGGATCACAAATTTAAGGCCAGTTTCAGCAACTAAGCAAAATCATCTCAAAAATTTGTTTTAAAAAAGAGGGGGTAATAGGGAAGGTAACTCAGTGGTAAAGCACTCCTAGGTTCAATCCCTAGTACCAAAAACTTTAAAAATAAATAAAAACAAAAACTTTTTTTGTCATTATAATCTGAAATGAATCACTCAGGACTACTTTTATCAAATTCTCAAAGAAACAAATATTCCTGTTTCACAACATAGGAAACTTAAACTAAGATATACTCAGGATCAATAATCACAACTAAGACATACACTCAATTCTTTATGACTCAGCCAGTGTTGCATAATTACCAACATTTCAGAAGTATAATGAAAGCAGTACTAAGATGGAATTTTATAACTATGAGTACATACATTAAAAAAATCACCACAGCAAACACAAATAATCTAATGATATTTCTCAGGGCATTAGAAAAACAGGAGCAAACCAAATCCAAAATCAGTAGCAGGAAATAAATCATAAATATCAGAAAAGGAAATAAATGAATAGAAAGGATAGAAAGGATCAATAAACTAAAAGGTGGTTCTTTGAAAAGATAAACAAAATTGACAAATACTTAGCTAAGCAAACCCAAAACAAAGAAAACCCAAACAAATAAAGAGATGAAAAAAGGATAATATGACACATATCACTGAAATTCATAGAATCATTAGCAATATTGAGTAGATCTACATACCTATACACTGGAAATTCTAGAAGAAATTAACAAATTTCTGGGCCCAGATGATCTACCACAATGGAACCAATAGGACATAAAAAAATCTAAATAGATCAATAATAAGCAATGAGATTGAAGCAGTAATAAAGAGTTTCCCAACAAAAAAGTATAAGAACCAGACAGATCCATTGATGAATTTTTACCAGATTTTTAAAGAACTACCACCAATGTTCCTCAAACTATTCCATGAATTAAATTAAATTAAAATGGAAAGAAACCCTTTCAAACTCATTCTGCAATGTATCACCCTGTTACCAAAACTTGATGAGGATACAACAACAAAAAAAAAACTATAGACTAATGTCCCTGATGAACATAGATGATATATATCCTCAATAAAATACTTTCAAATGGAATTCAACAGCACATTAAAAAGAGCATATATCATGATCAAGTTGGTTTCATTCCTAGGATGCAATGATGGAATCAATAAATGTAATACAGCACATAAATAGAATCAAGAATAAACATCACATGATCATCTCAATAGATGCAGAAAAGGTCCTTGCTAAAATTCAACAGTCCAGTAAAGAGAAAGAAATTATCCCATTTTCATATGACCTTTTCTGACTGAATTTGATCTAGGGAGTCAAATTGCTTATATGAGTAAGTTTGTTTTATAGAACTATCTCAACAAACAGTTAAAAGTAATGTTTACATAACATTCTTGTCATTTATCAATTACTGTTTAAGATGCAGACAATAATTGTTGATGGCTAACATTAGAAAAGATGATAACATGTTACTGTCAGTTAATGGTAACACAAAAATAATACCTATGAAGTGTTCTTTCTTTTTTCTCTATTTTTTGGAGGCAGAGTCTCCCTATGTTGTACAGCCTGACTCCTGGGCTCAACCAATCCTCGTACCTCAGCCTCCAGCATAGCTGAAACTACAGGCAAGTGCCACCATGCCTGGCTACTATGTTCTTGCCAGAGATGTGTCACTAAAACCTAAGGCTCTAGATTTAATAGTCAAATTTCAGGAAATAGAGGGGACAAAGAAACATGTGACAAGGATACATCACCAAAATTTTGAGTAAGACAAACTATAAAACAAATGACCTGGTGTTGTCAACAAACCAATTGCAAATAAAAAAAAATTAGGACAGGAATAAATTTCAAAAGCATTCTTTTACAAAAAACAAGGGTTTTATAGCAAATCACAATGTAATTTCAATGTCATTGAAGACAAAGCACTGTGTGTCAAAATTTGATATAGCTAAAGCAGAACATAGTAAATACACATTCTTAAATGTTTATTTAAAATAAACATTCAATAAATGAAATAAATCATAATAATGTAGGGACTTCTCTAGGAAGGCAAAGATAGTACCAATAAATATTGATGCAATATGTCTTGATAACATTAAAGAAAAACTATATTCCACAAATTAAAACTCATATCTGATAATCCAAATATTAATTAAGTAGCATGCATTCTGCATGAAAAGCCTAACAATAGTAACAATTAATAATGATGAACAGGTGGATAAGACTTTATGTTTAAAGAATTTTTCATAGGCCCATTTTACTTCTTAGAACATCTTTTTGAAGGATTATCATTAGTTATAATTCTAAGCCCTTCTTATTTGAGTAATGCCAGCATTTACCCTATAGATATAAAGAAATATAAGCAATGTTATCACTCGAATTCACATCCAAGGAGCCAGGTGATCAGAGATTTGAATAACTTGCACAAAGATACACAGGTTATACATGGTAAAACTAAAACCAATATCTATTTAAAGAACTTTCTGTAATACTTGTGGTTTTTCTTTTTTATGCCGCTATTTCATTTTAAGATCACACACAATTAAGTTTAGTTAGAAGAACAGGTGGAAAATTCATATGGTGGCACAATAAATAATATAACCAGAGTGCCAAGCATGGTGGCACATGCCTGCAATCCTAGCTATGGAGGAGGCTGAGGCAGGAGGATCACAAGTTCAAGGCCAACTTGGGCAATGTAGCCAGACCATGCCTCAAAATAAAGCAATTCTTACAAGGGCTGGGGATGTAGCTCAGTGAAGAGCACCCTTAAATTCAATCCCTAATACTGGGAGAATATTTATTTATTTATCTGGAGAGTATTTCAAATAATGATTTTTCCAGACATCTTGTCATCCTCTGCACTAGTTAACCCATCTTCCCTAAAGTTCTAAGTAGGGATCACTACAAGTCAAAGTGAAACACTAAGACAAGTGAAAATTTGAGCCAATTTTAAAAAACAACTCGATACTATAGTTTCCTATGATACCAAACAACCTAAGAGCTGAAGACACTTACAGCACTTTGGATTGACCTGTAGACACTGTAAAAAAAAAAAGCGTTCTTAATCTTATTCAGAGCATTCAATCATCTGTAAAATCACATACTTCCACTGCTGGAAGGGATAGTAGCAATCTATATATTCAACACCTTTAAAATGACGTACAAAGGATTATGAAATTTGCTTAGGGTTAAATACATACAGAGTAGCAAAGTTAGGAGCAGAAGCCAAATGCAAGTAACAGTGTTGTTTCTGGAAGGAACACAGAAACCATTTTTTTTTTCCAATTTTTGTTTTATTAAATTATTATAGAAGTGGAAGATAAGATCCAGATAGTTAAGGCTGTTGCCATCAGCTTGCCGAATTGGACTGACAGCCAATGTATGCCAGAATTAAAATGCCTGATTTCTAATTCTTAGCATATAATTTAAGGTATAAAAATTTTCAACTCCTTTGATTAGGCTAGTCTTCATAATGGCCATTGATAATAAATATTTACTTATGTGGGCTTAATTCTTGGAATTGAAAGTGCTTTAAAGAAATTTGAAAATAGTCAACAAAAATTATTCTAATAATACAATAAGAGAGAATGTGTAGCTATTAAGTTTTTTAAAAACAGTTTGGTAATTATTAGAGTAATCAATTACCTGAGTCTATTCTTTTTAATGGGGGAAAACAACTTCCAGAGTTTATTATTAGACAATTCTTAAAAAAGTTTGTTCTCTATGAAAATAACGTGTTCATTATAAAATCCTATAGCATAAAGAACTATGAAAAGTCAACCACAGTTCAACTCCCAAAGGTAAACACTATTAAAAAATTTTATCTATTTCCTTTCAGAAATTTGTTTTTTCATATTATATTAAAACACATTTATATGCTTCAAAGCTAATTTTAGCATAAGCACTTTCCATATTGTAAAATGTTCACAAATCATTTTAATGACTATAAAATAGTACTATTATGAATATACCATTATTTTTCTGAATAGTTGTTCAACAGAAAAAAATCTGAGATCCTTCTATAATATCACTGAAGTACTACCACTAGTACTCAATAAAGATCCAAACAAAATCACTTTTTCTTATATAAGAGTAAGAATTATGTTTTTTCCTACTTTTAGGATGATATAATTTAAGTATTTGTTGAAATAAAATTATCATAATTAAATTCAGAGAACAAAACAGGGAACATTTAAATTATTTTTTTAGGAAATAAAAGCAAAGTCCAAGTTAAAAATCTCTTACAGAATCTATGTTAGTAATAGTTAAGAAAACGGGAAAAATTATAAGTTTATTTTCAACATACCCAATTTCATGTTATAATTTATAGTTTCTACTGATTTGTGTGTCTTACCTTGTAGAGATGACTTATTGAAGGCAGTAACAGAAGTGGCTACAGGAGAGGGCAAAAGAGGGTAAATTGACTGTGAAGATGCTGATTATTCAAGTAAAAAAACATTGCTGAATTGAGAAAGTAGTCTCTGAATTACATAATGCTAAAATACCAGCATGCTTGAAGGTCTCTGTGCAGAATATGTAATTGTCTGCTTCACTAAAGTTTTATTTATCCCGGTAAGACATATTCATGTTTGATAAATACGTTTGCCTGGGTGTATAAGATACCAGACAAACCAGCATCATCTAAGATCTCCAAAAATTTTAATACAAAACATTATTTTTATAGATTAAAACTACAAGATGTTTGGAAAAATTTTGGAATTAAATTGATTCATTTTATAAGCCAGTGTATTGTGAATGATGATCTTGGGGGTGGGGAGGAATAGGCAAGAAATTTGTAAGAAAACTTGACACAAATTCCACAGTAACTCACACTTGATTAAAACAATGAGTTCTCAGGTAAATTTTCGTTTTCTGTTTAAATCTAAAAACCACAAAGAATTAAGTTGAATTTTGAAAAAAAAGTGGATAACAGCTACAAAGACAAATTTTTATTCCTATTTTAATAACTGAAATCAAGTTGTTTTATATTTAAATTGATTTGTTTTATTTCCAAGTGTTTGTTTTTATTTAGTGTTTTCTTCTTATTCCCAACAACATGAATTTACTTCCCACTCGTCATAATGAACCTGAGAACACTTGTATATAAACACAGCACACACACATACACGTATGCACATTTTGTTCAATCAATAAAACGAAAGGCCTATCTCACCTCTGCTGATATCCATGGCATATAACTCCCGTAGTCCCAAGACATTGAGAGATTTTGTGAAGTCGAGAGGCTCCTGGGACTGGTAGTCTTTCATCAGCAGTATGTGCAGTGGGTCAAACTCACACTTGCTACATATGACAGGAACCAGTTCCTGAAGGGGTGCATGTGAACTGACTCTCACTATGGCCTTCTGTGTTTTCTTGAAATTGATCATTACTCTCACAGTTTTCTGAAACATGGATTAAAGCTGGAGTTACACAATAATTTATTAAAGTAAACTTTCTAAAATAATGAATTTATCTACAATTATATATTTATAAACAGTTCTTTCTTATTCTCTTTTTTATTAATGTTATTTCCTATATCTAAAGCAAATTCTAAGAAACAAATATTAGTTTGCATATCAAACAATCTAAATTGGTCAGGTTTATTGTGCTCCCTTATATTCTCAGTAACTCAAGAGGGTGAGGCAAGAGGATCACAAGTTCAAGGCCAGCCTTGACAACTTGTGAGATCCTGCCTTAAAATAAAAATAAAAAGAACTGGGGATGTGGCTCCATGGCAGAGAGCCCTGCATTCAGTCTCCAGTACTGCAAAAGTAATAAATGATTAAATAATCCACAACCCTTATATATTAAGCAGATTTAAACCAAAGAAGAGAAAATCTCATGTCCAGTGTTGTTTTTACATTGTTTACTTTAAAATTAACAATATACATAATATACAGATCACCCATGTTTTATCCTATTCTTTATTTAAGGAATATTTATCTTTTGAATCATTTGTCAGTTGCCTCAATTAAAAGAATCTTTTGAAAAACCACTAGAATATTTGCTCCCTATTCAAAGCATAATAAATTAGATAAATTATATAAGGAGTTTAGCACAGTGTCTGCCACAGAGGAAATTATGAAAGTACACTTTATCTTGTGATTAGTTTTTGTTACTATTATCGTACTTTGGTAATTCTTAATATAGTAAAGATTATTAAAGTATTCCTATTTATATATCTATGCTAATAATTCAAAATTATTGAAAATCTTTAAGAATCTCATAACTTTGATGTAACTAAATTAAATCCTATGTAAAAGGAACTTAGCAACTAAGTATAATCTAGTTCATAGATATCAAAGACATTTATTCATAAAGACACCACATGTAATTGAGGGGCTCTGAAGATGGATAATGTGCATGCTACAGCATAAATAAAACTACTTCCATAATATTTTAAACAGCAGGTTAACAGCTGAATAAATAGCAAGTAAATCCAGTAAACATTTACCTAGACAGAAGAATTTTGTCCAATATTTTAATATTCAGAATTTAATTTCATACAAAAGAAAATGTTTTGCTATAAAAACCCTGTTGACTTTGTAAAAACTTCATAATATGAAGAAATGTGACAATACATGTGTTCAAGTCACATGTAAATTAACTATCCACTTAAGATATAAAATTTCATATTTTATGAAGTAAAAAGTTGTGAATATTCATAATAAAAAATTATTCATGAAAACTATAAACTTCTATCCCACTGTTTATACCAACAGAATAATTTTATACAGAATAACTGATTAAGGGCTGAGGATGCTGCTCAGGGGCAGAGTTTGTCTAATACGCAAAAAGGCTGTTATTTATTGGGCACTGTGTTTCACCCATATGCATATTAAGACTAAAGCAGACAAACCACATGACTTTATGCAAATGTTTTACCCTCTCAGTGCCTCAGTTTCATCATATGTTAGAATATCTGTCTCCTGGGGTTATGATAAGAAATTAATTTGCATAAAACCATAGGAAAAGAGCCTACTATTGCGTAAGTACTCCCTGGCACACACACATACCCATATACATGGAGAAAAAAGGGAAGGAGAAAAGAAGTGGGTGAGCTCTCTCTCTCTCCCCCCTCCCTTTCCTCCCTCTCCCTCCCTCCCTCTCTCTCTCCCTCTCCCTCTCATCCTCTCTCTCTCTCTCTCTCTCTCTCTCTCTCTCTCTCTCTCTCTCTCTCTCTCCCCCTCTCCCCCTCTCCCTCTCCCTCTCCACCCCCTTCTCTTTTGTGACTGGCCTCTACCACTGACCTCTACGTCCTGCTAATAAAATCTCGGGACAGGTAAACGATTGTTTCAGCGGAGCTTTCCAACGTTCCTATAGATATGGGCTGGAGAAGCCATAGAATGTTGTGAGCAGAGCTTAATGGGCAATTCTCGTGGGAGCTCAGAAGACCAGAATGCTGTTAGAAATGTGGCCAATAAAGACTGTACTCATGAGTTTTCAGAGGGGAATGCGGACTCTATTGGGAATCAGACTAGAGAATATTCATGTTATATTCCAGCAAAGAAGTTGTCTACATTTTGCCCATGCCCTGGCATTTTCTGTGAAGGTAAATTTAAAGGTAATGGACTAATAATCTGGTGGAAGAAATTTCAAGGAAGCACAGCATTCAGGCCTGGGTGGCCTGGGTGTTGCTGGCAGATTTTAGCTAGGTTTACTGTGAAAATTGGAAGCAGAGACATTTGGAAAACTGTATTGGTCAAAGAAGTGCAGATAAAATTGGGGCCAAGGAATTTACTGTAAAGATGGTCATCAATAAAGAGAAGTTAAGTACTTTGCTGAAACAAAGGAAAGATACCCTGAGGGCATCTCAGGAGTCAACAAAACCACACCCATTGCAGGCTCAAGGGTGTAGAAGTGAAAACTTGTTCGAGAGACCTTGGACCTATGCTTGCACAGGGTTGCCTAGAAAGAAGTTTCCCCAGGATTCATTTCACTGTGTTTGATTGTCCAGGCATTCAGAGGTCACTGCAGTAATGGTCTAAGGGGGCCAGGCTACAGCTTGAGCTGACTTCAGACTTCAGCATCATTCACATGGTGCTAGTTCTGAATGGATGCAGGACGCTGGAATTAAGGAATACTGGAAGTTTACACTGAAATTTCAGAAAAAGGCCTGGGAGGCCAGGGAAAGTGCAGCAGGTCAGAATCCCTGCAGACAGCCCCTGAAATATCAATGCAGGAGGCTCTGAGAAGGAAGCCAAAGATGCACTGCAGACACTCTGGATTAAGAGATGCCAACAACATGGAACATCTGCTGGTGAAAGAGGCTGGCGTGGACAGAGCCAGCTTAAGAGAAAGGCCATTTGGACTGCAACTGGCAAGGCCATAGGGGTGGGGCTGCACAAGCCCTTTGAAGATCATATTTTGCCCTTACGTGCACTGAATACAGAACTTGGAGCTACAGGACTTGTTTTCCTAGCTGGATTTTGGTCTTGTGTTGGGCCCATCACTTTTTTCTATGCCCCCATTTCTTCCTTTTGGAATGGGAATGCTTACTGTGTGCCAATATATATTAAATATATGCAACTTGCCTTTGATCTTTACAGGGGCTCATAATCAAAAGTTTGCCTTGGCCTCAGATGAGACTTTGGACTTGGACTTTTGGGCAAAACTGGAGCTGTTAAGACTATGGGGACTCTTGAAAATGGACCACATGCATTTTGCATTATGAAATGGACATGAGTTTTGGGGACTCAGAGGTGGAATGTTGAGGTTTGGATGAGCTATCCCCCAAACTTGTATGTTAATACAGGAGTTGAAATGATTAGATTATAAGAATGTAACAACAAAAAAAAGAAGTGGGTGAAAAGGTTAAGGAAGAGGAAAGAGAAAGGAAGGATCTATGAATGAGTCTAACACCCATGAACTAAACTAACCAATGCCCTGCAGTAAACTTGACCCCACTATAAATATGTAGGTCCATCCATTTCAAAGGGAAAGCCTCCCTTCCTGGCACATTACACAGAGGAGACCAGACCTGTATCTGATGCAAGGAACCTCAGCAAAATATCATAGTCTCCATATCTCTCTAAACCAAGTATTTTGAAAATGGTGAGGGATCAGTGGATCCCCAAACTTTCTGCAAGTCAAAATGAACTTGCTGATAAAGAGCCAATGTTTCCAACTTGATTTGGCAGAATATCCAGTTAGGATACTCTCCCAATGTAATTAGGAATGCACTATCAATGACCGGTTTAGCTATTGACAATACCTGTTACAATTTAATTTTAAATGTCAATGGCTTGTTTGAGTTCACTGTAACAAGGCTTTTATGCATGACAAATAAGTATCCTAGAACTATAGGATGAATGATCAAAACAAAAGGATGAAGAAAATCAATTGGCACTGTACAGGAGGCTGTCTCAAAGCATTTGGTGTGTGTGGTACAAACACTGCGGGAAGGGACAGGGAAATTGGGGGGGGGGACAGTTAAAATTCATAGAGGCCAATGCTCAATCCTAGCATCAAATTAGATCTGTCCAGGCAAATATAGTTTCCCCTGAACCCTAGACAGACCCGCCTCTTGTACCATCTTCGGAACACCACCACCACCACCACCACGACCCGCCCAAGCCTCTTAACCAGCAGGAAAATGCGCATTTGAAAGCCAAAGGTGCCTGCAGGTGCCTAAGGAATTAAGACACACACACACATACACACAAAGCGAATCACTTAAGAAAAGCATACACACACACACACCAAAAAAGAGACAGGAAAAGGAAAGGTACAATTGTGACAAGCCCTTGAGCAACCAGCTAGAATTTTATTCTTTCCTCCTACCCGTCCTCTGGTGTACCTTTTTCTGTCTTTCAACTAAATTGCACATGTACGTACACACACACACACACACACAGACACACACGGACCTGTGTATATGTACAGATAATATTATAATTAACCCTTGCTGTAACAGAGCTCCACACGTATTACAGAAAGGTATTCCATCCTTTCCTCTTCTCTCCCCCCTCCCTCCTTTCTCCCAAACAGGAGAAAATGCCCCCTTCCCCAGACTAAATTTTTTAAAAAATGCGGTTGGGGGTGGCAAAAAAACCATGAAACCCCTCTGTCTCTGGCCCTAGGGCACCAGGAAAGGTGTGTGCTAGACACACGTGGACACCGGCTCCGGAGAAGAACCTGGGACAGGTCCACAGGCGCCCCAAGCCCAGCAGAGACTTCACTAGTCAAGAAGCCAACCCCTCTGGGGTTGAAAGTAGGAAAATGGGCATGGATAGAGCATTTGTGAAAAGGAGAATATGGCGAGAAGCAATTCCTGGAGTGGGGAAGGTTCTAGGGAGGCTGTGCACTACAGAAAAGGCCACAAGGTGAAAGCAAAGGTTTCAAAACCAGGAGGGAAGACCTCATGTGAAGAGAGTGGCAAATGCTAATGGTGGGCTCAAAGGAAGGCAAGGAGTAAGAAGGCAAAGAAGCAGCCTTCAGACATAGTACTTTGCAGATCATGCAGAGTCTTCAAGAGCTGTTCCAACAGCAGGTGAGGGTGAGCGAGTAGGAGGATGGCAGTACCAGATGTCTTCCAGAATGATTGCAGTTGGATGGAAAATTGAGGGTGAGAGGCTAACTCCTCTGCTGATGGTCATATCTGATTAGAGGAAAAAATGACTTAAGGTCAAGGAGACAGCCTGGTGTCCTTCTCTCCCACCCAAATGGTTCTGCTCAGGACATCTGCACCTGCTTGAAGGTGTAGATGCTACTCTGCAGTGTGCTAGGATACTGTTCTAAACCTATACATTTCCCTTCCATGCTTTCTTTATCTGGTTACTGGTACATGACTTTCAGGTTTATCTTCTTAACTCAACTTTCCCGAAGTGTGGCAGGAACATAAAACATGAGCAGAAATGGTTCCTGTTCACAGTTCTTAAGAGCAACCAGCTATGAAGGGTCGGTCTTGCTATGATGCCCACAAAGGGAGGGAGAGAGAGGTTGTCAATCAAATACAAGGCACAAGCTTTGCCCTGTTGTTTTGATAGTTCCTGCAGAACCCCAGAAAAAAATGAATGTTTCAATGAATGCTGTAAAAAAAAAAAAACACCTACAGATTCATATTAGTTCAGGGTCTATAATTCAGAGCTCCTAAAACAAGGAATGTTCACACAAATCACTGGGGCATCTTATTAGAATGCAGCTCTCCTGCAGAAGAGCTGGAATGGGTAAAGGCACCAGAGAAGACACTTCCTTATCTCTTAAAACCTGCCAGAATTGTAGGAAAAGAAGAAAAAGAGGCCACCTATGCACTGTGAGGTTAGGTGGAAGAGTCCCAATCACAGGGCTTCCTTATCCTCATGGGAGGCTGAACCTAGAAGCTTTCAAGGGTTGGAGAGGGTGCCTTGTGTCGGTCTAAAGCTCCCTCCTGGTTTCTGATTTTCCGTCATTCTGACCAGCCAGTGTAAGGATTTGCAATTGTCCTCAGATCTGCAATTGTCATCAGGGTGAAGAGGCCACTTTGGTGGGCAGCATTTTTTGCCAATGTCTCCAGAATATCCTTTCAGAAATATGATCACCTCATCAGGGAGAGGGCTGGGGATGGTAAGGAAAGAGTCATGTGCGGAAGGCAGGAGAACTGGGTAGGTGAGGGCATAGAATTGTTGTTCCATCCTTCATTCTCCAAACAAAATCAATATGCAGAAATGAAAAGTTTCAAAAACTTGCACTTTGGGTAAAAGAATAATAAACCCATGCCGCTTATATTATTAAACAAGGGGTTCATATTTTACCTTGTATATTTCCATCTAATCTTTGGCATTCCTTCAAACAACTGAAAAGTGGAATAACATAAAATACTTTCAAAAATAAATGTGTGAATTAAGCTCAAAATTTAAGCAAGAGGAATGTGACAAAATTAGAAAATTAAATGGAATGACTTACAAGTTAAAATTTGGTGTAAGAATTTATCAATGATTTGTAGGTAACAATAAAAAGACAACTGGACACAGAATAGTTATGAGACCCTCAAGATAACATCTCATGCCAAAGAAAGAAACAGTACATCCTATGTCCTCTACTCTGTTATCCCAATTACAATAAAGAAAATGCAACTCAAACTGAGTTTCAAAAACTGTGCATGGAAAATCCTGATGTGAACAGTCTTGACAGTCTTCCTTACACTTGTTCGTCTTTGAAGGCAGGTTCCTGATAGGCATTTGTGCATGTGAACCTTTTAGAGAATTTGCTCTGAATATGTGTTTACATAACACAAAGGCATTTCATATTCCTAGTCAAAGTTGGGACAGTTCCCCTCTGGCCATGCCTGCCTCCTCTCCCACTGTCTCCAAATCTTCCCAAAGTGATTACTCTTGTTCTCAGGACCAATTTGTTAGCAATCAGGATGCTGGAATGGCATCCTCCCTTCCCACATACCTTCTTTACCCTGTTTTCAACCCTCTACCCTGCCACCGATACCCAACCCTGCCTGTTTCAAGGTCTTAGCTGCTGCTGCTAAGTATCCACACTAGACTGCAGTGTTCCCTGGTGCCCCAGAAGTTACATTTTAAAATTTGAAGCATATTCCAAATGCATCCTACCAAGTCTCCATTAGCCTTTTAATACCCAGTTCATATATGTAAAGCATGCATATGATTAAAAAATATAAATGCATTCTGGATCATTTGGGGAACTTATAAAACAGGAAGGAAAGAGGAAGGAAGGAAGGAAGGAAGAAAGGAAGGAAGGAAGGCAGGAAGGAAGGAAGGAAGGAAGGAAGAAAGAAAAAGCTGGTTATTTCATCTTCTCCACCCCAGATAGCTCTTGTTAACGGGTCACAGTATTTCCTTCCAGTCTTTCTTCTTAAAACTCAACTATATATCTATCAAAGTAAAGTGTCCAATAGTATTAATGTTGTAACAAAGAAGAGCAGGATTCTATCCTGCTCTCAATTCTTGCTTCACAGAGACAACTGTTTCCAACTCTTTCAGCTTTTCATTTTGGATAATATTTAGACTTTTAAGGGAATCTAATGCTTTTTAGAGAATCATTAAAAATATCAATAGATAAAAATTAATAAAAACACAATTCATACTCATTTTGCTATTGCATCTCTTCATTTATCAAACTTTTGTTATTCTTGTTTATTTTAATGGTGGGATGAAGATCAGATTAGAGGTATATTATTTTAAAAGATACTTTTGTGTACTTATGATGGTGCAAGGTCCTCTTATCAATCCCAAGAGCTGGATGATATTATTCTCCCCAGTTTACAGAGGAGGAACTTGAGCCTTACAATGTCAAGACAGCTCCAAAAGTGAAAATGTAAGCAAGTTAAACATTAATATTAAAATGTGACATACTTACAAGTACTCAGAAGGGAAGGAGGGCGAAGAGAGTGTGATGGGTCATGCTGGTGTGGCTATTTAGTGGCCTATGGTCAAGGAAGCATTTTGGAGAATGACAACGAGTCTGACATGGAGGATAGAGGTGGGACCTCCAAGTCACAGGATGAACAGAGGTGAAGGTGCTGGGTGGGAACTGGTCTGACCCACATGAGAACAAACGAAAGGCTCCTGTGACTGAGCAGAGTGAGCAAGGGGACCAGGAGAGCAAGAAGCTTTCTGTGCCAAGGACAGTTTACAAAGAATAGAATTGCAATTTCACCAAGAGGTTGCAATTTCACCAAGAGAGAGGGAGAGGCCACACTGACTCAGATGGGGTGTGCGTGGGGAGAAAGGAAAAATTTGCATCTATGCTGGAGGGTTTTCCAAAGAGTGTGGGACAGAGAAATCAAGTCTTACTCCAATGCTTCTGGTGTGAACCAGAATGGCAGGAGCCACTGACTAAGGGAGAACAGGGAGAGAAGTAGAAGGGGAAACCAGGACCACCTTGGCACAGGTTAGGTCACAGATGGAACAGAGGCTAGAGAATCAATCTGAACCTGTAAACCCAGAGCAATGTCAGGGTTAGAGAAGAAATTCTGGAGTTGAGCATGTAGATATTATTCAGAGCAAGAGAATGGGTGGAACCATATATCTGAATGGAAACACAGGAAAGCTGAAGACAGAAGCCTGGTGGGCCCTGGGGAACTCCAGAATTTAGAGGGTGCAAGGAGTCAGGGGTGTTTCTCAGGGCACTGAGTAGGAACAGGGTGGGCTGGGGGGAAAACAAGGTGGGAGTGATGTCAGCAAGACTAGGAGATCAGATGCATAAGGAGGAGGAGACGCCCAGACGGCCAATCAAAGGAGAAGGACCAGGCACGTCCACTGTTCCTGGAAAGATGGAAGTCATCATGATTGGAACAAGAGTACTTGATTCTGCCAGACTGTGTCTCATTCAAGAAGGCTCAAAAAATACTGGGGAACTAATGAAGGAGAGACAGGGAATCCAGACAGCCTGTGGCACAATTCTACCATAAAAGGGCAGCAGAGGAATGAGGCTTGAAGAGAGAGGGATCAAGAGGTATTTTAACAGATCCCTGGGAAGATTTTGCAGCATTTTGTATGCTGATAGAATGAATCAACATCAAGGAGGGAAAAACTGGTGACGTAGGGGAGAAAGGAGAAGATCACAGGAGGAAACAGGCTGATGGGATTCAGTGAGCAAAGGAGTCACTGGCTATGGGAACAGGAGGGAGGCCAGACAGGCTCTCCAGCCAAGATGCAGTGAGGAGATGGCGAGATGCAGAGACAGAGGATGAGCACATTCTCTCCTCAGGGAAAATGAAAAGTGAGGTCATCTGCTGAAGGTAAGGATGGGTTGGAGTTTGGAGGATGGAAGAGGAGAGAGGAAGAGAAAGGAGAAGGGAGAAGAAGGGTGTGGAACAGTTTGGGAGGTGAGGGGGGGAGGAAGTTGGCTACGGCCAGGCACTGGGCGATCAGGGTGGGCAGAGGGATTGCGGGGACATTACTTGAGGTGTGCAGCAATGAATAGAGAATGAGGTGACCAGTCAGCGTGGTCCTTTGCTTTTCCCCAGCCACGTCCAGCTGCTCTGGGGCAGGTGGGCAAAGTTGGATGGAGGTTTTCAGTCATGCAACTTGGAGAGGAACAAGGACAAGAGAAAGTCATGAAACTAAGCCAAGTAGAGAGGAAAATAAAGATGTGAGGGACGGGATGGAGAGTCGAGATCAGCTAATGGACTGGAGATCCCACAAGGATCAGAGTCTGCAGGAGTGGGGGTGCCTCCCAGATGCTGGAAATTCTTAAAAGGGAAGAAAAGGCCAAGTTGTCAAAGGAGCAATGAGGAGAAGGAGGGCACTAACCCCACCTCCAGGGCCAGTGACATGGGGTGAGGGAGTCGAGGAAAGAGGAAGCAGCTACCTCCTGAGAGGGTGGGTGAAGTCCCCAGGGTCTCCAAGGGTCAGAGCAAGAAGAGGAAGAAAGAGCAGCCAGTTAATGGGCATAGAGGGGCTGCTACCAGCACACCAGGGGTTAAAGATGAAGGTGTAGGACAAAGATAGACTGTGGAGGCAGCCCGAGGTTGATGGATGACCCAGTAGGCTCAGGAAATTGGTGGCAGTTGAATTAATGAATGAAGGGT
The DNA here is from genome assembly GCF_048772815.1 of Callospermophilus lateralis. NCBI lineage: Eukaryota > Metazoa > Chordata > Mammalia > Rodentia > Sciuridae > Callospermophilus > Callospermophilus lateralis. The sequence goes on along the minus strand of NW_027514713.1, from coordinate 17,963,031 downwards.
GTAAGGTGTAGACATGTCCTCAGGAAATGGTGGGATCATGTCATGGTAAAGGGTAGGGACCGTGGTAGGAGGAGAGAATGTGTCCACTGTAATCCTATGGGTTTTTCTTAGATCCTCAAGAGGGTGGTGTCCATGACAGGAAGGGACAGGTTTACCGAAACATGTGCAGGGTGGAAAATATTTTGAAAGTGTATGTACATATTAATCATATATGAGAATGATTTTAAAAAATTGTTTATATAAGATAATCTTTTATTTTGAAGGGAATGCTTGGTTGACAGCAGAAAAAAAAATCCTAAATATGACCCAATGAAGGCAGCTCGTTTTATGTTGGTCTCATTTGCAATTTAGAAGGTACACCTTGGGGTTCTAAGTCATGGCTTAGGACAAAGCTACAGTCAAATCTGAAGCATCTTAGATTTCATGGGGCTTAGGGTACACTGCTCCCCTCTAAGTTCTCCCATATCAGGAAAATGGCCATACAAAACTGCTTATGAAGGAACCCTCAAGGACACACACACACACACCTTTCAAATCCTTCATAATGTCCAATCCTGAAAATACTAATGCATGACCTGGCAGGTAACTTGTCTCTGGATGTTGGGATTAGCAGGCACCTGAGGGTGGTGAGAGAGGAGGTGGTAAGAGGCAGGGAGAAGAATGCCACTCTGAGCCAGACCCCTCTCACATGGCCATGCAAGTGGGCACAGAAACTCCTAGTGGAGGTGGGGAGAGGGGAGCTTAAGGAGCAGGACTGTGGAAACCCAGTTAAAGATGTTGATTCGGGCAATTTCTGAACCACTGCAGGGGAACCCCAGGAGAAGCAGGAAGAAGAGGGGCTCCCTCTTCCCTCTTAGTTCAAGATGCCGTAGACATTTCAATGGCTAAACTGTCTGACTTCAACTCTGCTTCATTCAACCATGCCTGGAAGGGACTTAAAATTCGGGTTCTGAATGTACCTATTTCCAAATGTCCCAGAAGGCAGCGTTAACACTGGATGCCAGATCAGGGTACAGCTGGCCTAGGATACAGATTAGTCAATGCTCATTACAAAGACTTATGATGAAGAATCAGTTACTGTGAGGATGAATTTCATGACTCTACATACATTTTATTGTATGAAATTTTGTATAGGTCTATTAAAAAACAATGTTTGGCTTTCTAAATAAGAAAGGAAATGAAGAGATAGTTTCTTTGGGAAAGTTGTTGTTAAGTTAACCTTCTTTCCATCCCACTAGCCACTTACATATTTGTGATCAGCTAGCTATCAATCATTTCCTTCCTACTGTCATTCGGAAAGGCTCAAAGTGGTTTATGTGAACATGTGCCAATTGGACAGGTATCTTCAATCATTGTTTGCTTCCTTAGTCATGATTTTCTTGTTAAAATTTTAACTCCCTGTCAGCCAGAGAACTTCTTGGAGCTCTAGTACATTGGGTGCTTGGCCCTAGACCCCCCTTGCACCATCTCTCTGGCTTGCAGGGGTTAGATAAGAAAGCTCAAAGAAGAAAACCAGAGAATTCAGAATAGGCACAGTAACCAGGGAAGGGCTGTTAATCCTCAATATTGACGATAAGGAACTTTTCCAACATCTGTGGCTCAGCAGAATGACCCAGAAGTTGTGCCCTCCAGCTCAAGACCCAGCTAAGCTGTCAAAAATGAGATATGATATCTGCGCCTCAAATTGGTTTTTATTTTTAACACATTAAACTTAAAACTGGAGGCTGTTAAATGGTTCCAAGTAGATAGAGATGGAAATCTAAAGAGGAGTTCAAAGTCATTGAACTTTTAAATTGCCACCAGGAATCATCTGATTTTCTTTATCATACCCCTTTACTGTCCTTCCACCAGTTTTAGCTTCTGTGTCAAAGTTTCTGATGTGTTTCTTTATGAAATTTATCATTCCCCAAAGCTGAAGTCTACCCCACTGGCATTTTCAAGGGTATAGAGTGCCCGAATGTCAAGTTCATGCACACTCCACAGCCTCAAAACCACTGGGTCTTCACAGTGGGTCTAGGCAGTTGTTACTCTATTCGGTTTCACAGAACTTGAATATGTTTAGGTTCCTGAACTTATAATACTCTCCATATTATATTTATTGGGCACCCAGTAAGCATCTCAAGCAGAATGTTATTACTGGAGAGATTTCTTCCATTTACAGAGTGTGGACAAAGGGTCTAAGCGGCTTTCAGACTGTTGAGGATAACACATTAGCCCACAGCTTCTTACTCTGGAAACTCTGCGTGACATTCAATTCAACTGTGCAAGGGATGAGCTAGAGCAGTCTGTCAAGGCTCAGAACTATTATCAGGAATATGCTTCCCCTACTCAGGGTGTTACCCTGGGGTCCCTGGTAACAGGGCCCTGTAGCTGGAGAAGTGGGATTAGACATCTACAAGGTGTCAGCCCCTTCCTCTCAGTATATATATATATATATTGTAAACACAGATTCAGTTTTTTTCTCTTCCATAAATTAAGTGTAACAAGATTCATGAGCTTGGGGAGTTTGAAAAAGAATAATACCTAGGCTGTAGCCATGGAGATTCTTCTGTTTTAAGTTGTTCTGGGCAGGGCCTGGGCATCATTCTTGGTGAAAGTTCCTGCCTCCCCAGAGTTGGTACTAGCAAAGCACTGTGATCATACAGTACTGGCTTGGAGGTATTGCACAGGTGGAGGAGATTACTAGTTGGAATACACACAAGTTTTTAAAGTACTAAATCCTAGGAAGCCCTTCAGCCCCTAATCCATGTGGAATGTCTCAAGGATGACTTCTACAGAATCAAAAATAGGTCACAACCTCAGGGTGCCACACACACATTGAGCCCCAGTCACACGCGATTGCACAGTATTCGCTGACTATGTGATTCAATTTCACATGTCTACACTGTTCAGCAGGCAGCACCTTCCCCTTTTGTATCTGTTGATTCTTACCTGGTCAGTTGTGTGCCAGGTAAACAGTGGGCAGGCAGCAGATGTCCATCAAATCACGACTGCTCTGAGACTTGGGATGCCTCTGAGACTTGGGGGGAACGTACAAGTCACGTGACTATGGCTTTCTTTTCCTACTTTTAACATAATGCTTTCATGTCACCTGAAAGTCTCTTGCCATCCTGTCTGTCTCCACAGCTGTGAGGAAGGAAGGGTGAGTACCCTCTTTATAAAGCTGTAGTGCCAAGTATAATACCTGGAACACAGAGGTGTTTAATAAATGCCAGCTGGATTTAATACAATGGCATTTATTATTGCAAAAGGAAATGCTAAGCAATTTTGTAGGTTTTACAGAGAGCCTGTACTGTTCTTAAGGTCTATTATTCTATATTAAATAAATATGACAGACTTCTGATATTTTCTTAATTTTAGATTAGATTATCCTCATCAGATGAATCCTCTTCTGTGTTTATGTTGGAATATCTGTCTTTTATGCCATACATGCAGCTGGGCTCAAGGCAGTGTTAGTTTAGGCTAAATAGTAAAAAAAAAAAAAAAACTGGGCTGCAGCCTGCCTGCTCCATTTTAAGTGGTAATTTCTCTCAGCTGTCCATATTTCAGTATGAGGAAAATGAACTTGCCTCCTCCTTACCGGATCTTGAAAATAATTTTGAAGCATCATTATATCTGCACATCTGGCCCCAGATTGGTGCTGATTCCAAATATATCTCTCAGGGCACACATATCAGCTCCTCCATCTCCATTGCTTCTTGCATCCTGCAGCTCAGAAAACACCAGTTCCTGCTCACAGCCTCACAGACAGTTCTCCATCCTCAAACCCCTTAGGAGCACCAGGAGAAAAGGATGAGAAGGGAGAGCCTATCACATTTCATGTTAGATATGCTCCAGTTTCTTTCAAGACTGAGTACAGCCACCCACAACTACAAGAATGTGCCCACTAACCTGAAGGAGCTGCTTCCTGAATGTGTCACATTAACATTACTGGGAGGGAAAAAGGATGACAGTCACATTCCTGTCAACAACATGATCTTGTTGATAGAGCATGTCACCAAGAGGGGTGGGGTAGGGAGAATGTAGGGAAGACAGGATGAGAAGCACCTATGTGGGATTAGGTACACAGTCCTACTTGGCCCTAGGGAGCAGAGAACATCCTGTTACCACCAGCAGCCAGAACTCACTCTGAGAAGAGAATTGTCAGGGGTATCATCAACATTAACTTCCCTGATTGTCCACCAGGCCACCTTTCACCCCAGCCCAAGGGTGTCTCTAAAGCATGTCTTCTTCCAGAAGGTGAAATCAGAGGGCACCAAATAAGTAACTCAAAACCTCTTTCCTGCCACTTTTCATCTCACTAGTGAGGATTTGGTATATAATCCTTTTTCTCTCTGCCTGATTGCCAAATCCTCCAAACCTACATTCTAGCAGCCCTTGAGATATTTGCTCTTTTTTGTAAACTCTTTGTTGTGTGGATGGAGCCAACTTTTTTCCCTGGGGCCTCTTCTCCTCCTCCATCTGGTCCTTCTCCATCCTTTCTCACTCATCTGCCCATGAGTGAGTTCTGGATCTTTGACTTCAAAACCTAGAAGTCAGATTCAGCCAATCTTTCCTTGAAATCAAGAACATCTCTGACTCAGAGACAAGTTTTTGTAAAAAGTGAACCATGACCGTGGACAACAGTTTTTTTTATTTCTACGGGGGACATGAGTTGGACTCTGGCTCAGACACTAGGACACCCGTGGCTGGTGTGCAGTCACTGGCCTTTTCCTCCCTGGTTTGTAAACAGCTCTGGAACTTCCTCAATCTGGTAAGATTTATTTGGCCTGAAAACAAGGATTTTTCAGTGGGCATACAGAAACTATATGATGCTGAAGAAATGAATACAAGTTTTTCCCCTAAGCTGTCCTTGAAGGCTCTACAGCCCATAAAGCTTGTCAATTCTAATTTTCTTGTAGTGACTTGAGATACAAAGAAAAGTATGGTGAAAATCCTTTGGGCTTTTAGCAACCCAAAACCATCTCTTGATTTTTCAAAATTGTGCCCATTTCCAGTCATTTTTAACTGTACAATCCTATTAATGTAATCACATTAAGCAGAGAAAGAAAATATTCCAAATTAGTGGTAGTTATACATTGTCCTTATTTCAATAAAAGGTTGTTAAATAGAAAAAATGGAAGCAGAATACTCCCATGCATAGTCCCAGTAATTGAAGACCCAGGCAATTTTGCATATTAGTGAAATCTTCAGCTTTTCTTGGCTTTAATAAAACAAGCTTCCATCTATTTTTAAGGTAAACTGTTAAAGATTCATTTAAGCTAATTCCATCAACAATTCAAAAACCCATTAAAGTTAAATATTTAAACTAAATTTTAAGGGCCAAAAGGGAGTATTTGCAGTTTAATGCAGGAATAAATACCACCTGACAGAACAGTAGCTTTCAGTAGCTAGTTTCAGCTCTGTCATTTCTAATGAAATTTAATTAAATTGATTTGGATACTTAAATGTACAGTATATATGATGATCTCCTGTAGTGACATCTTTTCAAAAAGACTCTGTAAATTCATTTTGTGAATTCAATTTAATTCAGTTGGCCTAATCTTAAAGAACCCACTTTACCAAGAAGATTTGACAAGTTGCAAAGAAATGTATATAATTTAGTTGAAGAAAGTAATATCATTGTTAACTGCCCCAAATTAATCATTTATACCAATAGAATAGGGGAGGGGAGAGCTTGGGAAGTTGAAACAAGGCCAAATTAGTCCTTTTTACTTCCCTGCTGTCACTTTTGAGACTTTGACCCCAAAATGTGACATAGATGGTCTTTAACTCTGTCCTCTGTGTTCCAATCAATACAGCAAAGTTGAACTTGGGATGCAACTGAAAGAAGTCCTGCCTTCAGGTTCACAAATTCAAATGTCTGGCTTTTAGCACTTTGATCACTTTTTTTTTCATTATTTAGAGAATACTTTATTAGTTTCTGTAATCAAACCCACATAGATAAGACCTTACATATTTAATACAGTGCATTACCCCTGTACAAATGGAAAAAAAATTAAGTTTAACATTTCTAGACCAATATGGCTGTTAATTTCTGTACAATGCCAATTCAACACAGTAAACTGGGATACGTTTCCAAAGTTGACAGCACAGCTAAAGTTTCCAAAAATTCAAATTATCTATATATGTATATGTATGTGTGTGTGTATTTATTTATATAAAAAATATATATATTTATATAAAAAGACCAATAATAGCAGTATGTTCTGCAGCAGCAGCAGCAACAGCATTTCCAGGTTCTGCAGTCATCTGAACAGAATCATAGACACACCCAGCACACTCCATTTAAAAAAGGGAGGAAAGTAAAAAATCAAAAACAAAACAAAACCCAAGAAAACAGCAAAGTTCTGGTACTGTTGTGATACCTGGCACCATTTTTTTTTATTAACTTCTTAATCATCATCTGAAAAGAAAACATTCTAGAGTAACATCATTAAGAACAGCTCTGATAAAGCACGGTCATTACCACGTATCATAAAGCAGGTATGAGAGGCTTAACATTCACAGCGTATGATACAGTACTGTCCTACATCTACAATACTAGAGGGTACGATTACAAAGGCAATTATTTGAGACTTGATTCTACTTTTCCAGCAGAGGGTCAAAAGGATGGTATGACACAGCTCTGTTAAAAAATGTACTTCCTTAGGATTTCCTTTCATTGGCGGCACAGTTCCAAGTACTCACTCTCTTCATGAACGTTAATGGGAAGGGGAGGAAAAAAAAGCCCCTATTTACCTCTCTTATTGTTTCTCTTGCTGAGAAAAAACTTTTTAGTTTGAGTAAGTCCCATTTATTGATTCTAGTTATTAACTCTTGTGCTATGGGTGTCCTATTAAGAAATTTGGAGCCCGACCCCACAATATGTAGATCAGAGCCAACTTTTTCTTCTATCAGGTGCAGAGTCTCTGATTTGATATCAAGCTCTTTGATCCATTTTGAGTTAACTTTTGTGCATGCTGAGAGAAAGGGATTCAGTTTCATTTTGTTGCATATGGATTTCCAGTTTTCCCAGCACCATTTGTTGAAGATGCTATCCTTTCTCCATTGCATGCTTTTAGCCGCTTTATCAGATATAAGATAGTTGTAATTTTGTGGATTGGTCTCTGTGTCCTCTATTCTGTACCATTGGTCCACCTGCCTGTTTTGGTACCAGTACCATGTTGCTTTTGTTACTATTGCTCTGTAGTATATTTCAAAATCTGGTATCGATATACCGCCTGACTCACACTTCCTGCTTAGAATTGCTTCTGTTATTCTGGGTCTTTTGTTTTTCCATATGAATTTCATAATTGCTTTATCTATTTCTACAAGAAATGCCCTTGGGATTTTGATTGGCATTGTATTGAACCTATAGAAAACTTTGGGTAATATTGCCATTTTGATGATGTTAGTTCTTCCTATCCATGAACCAGGTATATTTTTCCATCTTCTAAGATCTTCTTCTATTTCTCTCTTTAGGGTTCTGTAGTTTTCATTGTATAAATCTTTCACCTCTTTTATTAGGTTGATTCCCAAGTATTTTATTTTTTTGAGGATATTGTGAATGGGGTGGTTGTCCTCATTTCCATTTCAGAGGATTTGTTGCTGATATACAGGAATGCCTTTGATTTATGTGTGTTGATTTTATATCCTGCCACTTTGCTGAATTCATTTATTAACTCTAGTAGTTTCTTTGTAGACCCTTTTGGGTCTTCTAGGTATAGAATCATGTCATCCACAAATAGTGATAATTTAAGTCCTTCTTTTCCTATTTTTATGCCTTTAATTTCTTTTGTCTGTCTAATTGCTCTGGCCAGTGTTTCGAGAACTATATTGAATAGAAGTGGTGGGCATCCTGTCTTGTTCCAGATTTCAGAGGGAATGCCTTCAGTTTTTCTCCATTCAGAATAATGCTAGCCTGAGGTTTAGCATATATAGCTTTTACAATGTTGAGGAAAGATCCTGTTATCCCTAGATTTTCTAGTATTTTGACCATAAAGGGATGTTGTACTTTGTCGAATGCTTTTTCTGCATCTATCGAGATGATCGTGTGGTTCTTATCTTTTAAGTCTATTGATGTGGTGAATAACATTTATTTTCTGTATATTGAACCAGCCTTGCAACCCAGGGATGAATCCTACTTGATCATGGTGCACTATTTTTTTGATATGCTTTTGTATTTGATTTGCCAGGATTTTATTGAGAATTTTTGCATCAATGTTCATTAGAGATATTGGTCTGTAGTTTAATAGACCACAACACAATAATTATTGGTGACTTCAACACACCGCTCTCTCCATTGGACAAATCCACCAGACAAAAGCTGAATAAAGAAACTGTAGAACTCAATAACACAATAAACAACCTAGACTTAACCAACATATATAGAATATATTCACCATCATCAAGTGGATACACGTTCTTCTCAGCAGCACATGGATCCTTCTCAAAGAGAGACCATATATTATGCCATAGGGCAACTCTTAGTAAATATAAAGGTGTAAAGATAATACCATGCATCTTATCTGATCATAATGGAATGAAATTGGAAATCAATGATAAAAGAAGGAAGGAAAAATCCTGCATCACCTGGAAAATGAACAATATGTTACTGAATGATCAATGGGTTACAGAAGACAAAAAGGAGGAAGTCAAAAAATTATTAGAGATAAATGAAAATACAGACACAACATATAGGAATCTATGGGACACAATGAAAGCAGTTTTAAGAGGGAAATTCATAGCCTGGAGTTTATTCCTCAATAAAAGAAAAACCCAACAAATAAATGAACTCACACTTCATCTCAAAACCCTAGAAAAGGAAGAGCAAAACAACAGCAAATATAGTAGAAGGCAAGAAATAATTAAAATCAGAGCGGAAATCAACGAAATTGAAACAAAGAAAAAAATTGAAAAAATTGATAAAACTAAAAGTTGGTTCTTCGAAAAAATAAATAAGATTGACAGATCCTTAGCCATGCTAACGAAGAGAAGAAGACAGAGAACTCAAATTACCAACATACGGGATGAAAAAGGCAATATCACAACAGATGCTACAGAAATACAGAAGATAATTCAGAATTATTTTGAAACCCTATATTCCAATAAAATAGAAAATAGTGAAGATATTGATAAATTTCTTAAGTCATATGATTTGCCCAGATTGAGTCAGAAAGATACACACAATTTAAACAGACCAATAACAAAGGAGGAAATAGAAGAAGCCATCAAAAGGCTACCAACCAAGAAAAGCCCTGGACCGGATAGATATACAGCAGAGTTTTACAAAACCTTCAAAGAAGAATTAATACCAATACTTTTCAAGTTATTTCAAGAAATAGAAAAAGAAGATCTTCCAAATTCATTCTATGAGGCCAACATCACCTGATACCGAAACCAGACAAAGACATTTCAAAGAAAGAAAATTTTGATCACTTTGACATTGGAAATAATTGGGTATTTCTCATATATGCTCATGAGGGGTTGAGACCTGGGTCCCAAATCTGAGGTCTCTGCAGAATGCTCCACAGTGGACAGGGAAGGAGTCACTGAATGCACCCCTGCTGTGCCTAAGCTCCAGGTAGCTACAATGGAGGTTTATTTAATCAGCACACAGAACCACCTAACAGTTGGCTTCTGATGAAATTTAATTAAATTGAGGTGTGAATAGAGAAAGAGACAGGCATAGATCCTGATGAGAAATGGGGGAGAAATGAGTATCTAAAAATGGCCATAGCAATAGCTTCTTGCAAAAATGACCCATGGAAGAAAAGTCTAGCCTTGGTAACAACCATGCCATGCATGGCATAAAAATACATCTCTATTTTAGAATAGAGCCTGGTAAAAATAATCCTATAGTAAAACAATCAAGATATAATGATTGAAAAGAATTGTCTTTATGAAATTGGAGAAAGGCAAGCCAATATGAATGTGTTCACATTGGGAAACTAGAAGAGAGTCAAAGACATAGTAGGTATTCAACAGATAAGTGTTGAATGAGTGTAGAAATGGTCATTTGCTACTAGGACAGGGAGGATGACTAAGAGGAATCATGTGATATTACACAAGGAGATTAAGAAAAGGGGGTACTATAGTTTAGAATGGCATAGAAGAAACCCAGTTGATGCATTTCATTATTTGATGCTATGTATGTCATGGTAAATCTGTCATCTGGTTAAATCAGGCAATTAGCATAAATGACTCTCAGAGGATGTGTGAGAACTGTGGGTTCATCAGGGTTTACCACCAAGCACTTGGCCAGCCTGCCAAGGGCACCGTGTGCTAAGACAGGGAGAGTAGAAAAAAAGAAAAATCCAACATGTTTCCACATCCTATGACCTCGCTTCTTCCTCTGACATTACTGATGCTCTTTGCATTGTGCAAGATTATTTTTTTATAATCTGGAAACTTACAGGTCTTCTTTTTTGCCCACTGCACTGGCCTCGTGCATAGGACTAAGGAGTCATATAAATGGCTAGTTTTCAAAGTTGAAGTCAACTTGGTAACTGCTGTAAAACCCTTTGCAATGAGAGGTAAGCATAATGAGATCTTCCAAAAATGTGCTTTGATAAAAACTGGGCACCGAGAGTCAAGGAGTTTGATGTTGATATGTACAGAACATGCACATTATGGGTATAAACATGTCAGTAACCTTTTAAAAAAATCTCCACCTTGTAATAGAAACACTAAGCTTTTGGTTAGGCTTCCAGGTAGAGAGATCTGCCCACATGATTTAGAGCTCGTGGCATGTCTTCAAAAGAAGAAGGCACATGCTCTGGTTCATTTACAGTTGTCTCTTATGTGGACAGACTGAGAGGGTATGGGGATGAGTAATGGGCCCCAAAGATTTCCTTTTCCTAATACCAGAACCTGTGTATAAACTACCTTAAATGGCAAAAAGGACTCTGAAGGTATGATTAAGCTCTCAAAGGACAAGGTCAATCTGAGGATGCCAGGACCACTTCAACCACCATGTCCTTCCTCATGAGAGATTCAGGAGATGAGAGCTGGGGAAGGCAATATGGTGCTCAATGGAAGCAGAGAGAGGGACTCAAAGATGCTTTGTTGCTGACGTTGAAGATGGAGGATGAGGCCACCAGCCCAGGCATGCAGGCCACCTCCAGGAGCTGGAGGACATAAGGAAGGTGACTCTCTGGAGAATGTAAAGAGGGAGTGCATCCCTGCCAACACTTTGATTTCAGCCAAGCAAACCTATTTTGGATATCTGGCTTCTAGAACTGCAAGATCACTTATTTTTCATATTTTTAACTTTTTTGGTGGTAATTTATTAGTGTTGCAATAGGGAGTAAATCCAGAGAGTGATCCATTTCTAACTCCCTTTGAGTCATGTTTGTTCAACATAATGACTTAGCATTATAAAAAACTTGTAGATAATTACAGACCTGACAGGGTACTGTGGCCTGTGTTAATATGATTTTCCACACTGTCTCCATGGCCCCACATTCTCTAATTACAGTTCTAGAGCATTTGTTCAGAACTGCAACAGTGGCAGACCAAATAGGCTTCTGCAGTATTAGCATGTGACCCACTTTCATATGGTCTAAGATTAGGCGAGGAATTTTCTAGAGGGTGGAGGAGAGTCACTTCATGAAGGTGGCCAGTGGCTGAGTATTCCTCACACCCCATCTCCTAAAATCCAGGGGACAAACTTCTTAAAGAGCTTGACCATGGCCTCCCTGGAGTTTGGGTGTTGCCAGAGCTGGTGTCTTGAGTAACGTTGGCAGGATGATTTGGGGTCAGAGGCGAAATGACCATGTAGCACAAGAAGCTTAAATTTTAGGTCCTCCCACTGCATGGGCTCCTTCGGAGAATGGTACATAATTTTATAATCATAAAGTTATTCTTCTTTTTAAACAGGACTTCCAAAACTATGTTATCTACAGGAACGCAGAATATGTATCTAACCAGTTTATATACAGTGAAGAAGCAGAAGCCTGAGGCTGATGCATAATTCTGAGCAGTTGGAGGAGGTTGGGCCCAGGCCAGGCAACAGACAGAAGGCTCTCAGCCACAGGTGGCACTTCTCCATAAACCAACCACTGCCCTCACGAGAGAAGGAGATAGCCTGTGGACATCTCCCACAGCCCAAGTGCACCAAAGCAGGATATGGCTGCATTGGTCAGGTTGCATCTCCTCACTGTGGCTTCCTTTCCCACTTGGTCTAACCTTGTTGGTGGCAATGGGAAGGGTAAAGACACAGCTTATGAGAGAGGGAGGGAGAAAGGGAGGGTGAGGGGAGCATGAGCACACTCAGTCAAGTTGAGGTTCTCATAGGTGACATCCCCAAATCTACTGGGATCCACTGAAGATGGAGTGGGTAAGGTTGACGTGATCACCCAAAGTAAGCCACAAGAATGCACGTACACTGAACGCTTATGTTAAACTTCCTGAGTTTTCTAGTTACTGATGCAATCATTTTTTTCTGTCTTTTGTCTGTCTTTTTGTCATGGGTGACGCTCGGTAATAAAGTGATATTATAGGGGAAATGTTTAATTTGGGCACTGCTATGTGGATTTCCCTGACTTGGGGACCTGCCCAAGCAATAGCTATAACTTAGTCACTTCTCGTTTAGCAACTGCTGTGTGCATTAATTTCCACTTTTGCACAACTGATTTTTGCTTCTGTTCCCATTTGTGCCTTTGTTTTTGGACAGATATCATATGATGAGTGCCTGAGAATTCTCTCTGAAAGGTCAGGGGACCTCATGAAGAAAGACCTTCATTGTCAATAGAAACATCAACAAGTAAACGCCCAGATTTATGGAGTAGAAAGTACCATGGACGAGTTTAACTTCAGCCTTTTCATTTTCTGCCCTAACTTCATATCAAGCAGTTTGGAAAAGAAAACACTAGAGGAACTACAATTGTGAACTTTGAGGACTCCAGCCTTGGGGTTGTTTTAGAATCTGGCTAGAAGTCCTTGTGTTTTTCCAGTCATCTCTTGGTGAGGAATTTTCCAGCACTGCTGAAAGATTAATAAATTCCTGGTGAATGGGTTCCCTGATAAAATGATGGCCCTGCATTTAGTGGTTTAATTTATTTCTACAGAGGATTTAGTGCTTTTCCATAACTATCTCAGATACCCAGAGAATAAAATCTATTAATTCTCAAAATGGTACATACCGAAGGAAGTATTAAAGTATGTCTCACACTTCTTACTGCAAAGATTAAGGATCACAATTTCAAATTTTAACTTTGTTGTGTTTTTTCCTTGATGATATTTCAAAATAGATTTCTGATTTTCATCACATACTAGGATTGTTCTTCAAATGCCCAGCAGACCAGGCTGATGAAGGGATTTCAGACATGAGCCATTAACTTCAATTTGCAAGGACAGGACTCTTGGCTCATTTATGTGCAGTGGTCAGCCTTGAACAGGCAGAGGAGGCCACACAAGGGCTGGGTTCACTCTCCCAACTCCTGTCATGTGGACGCTGGAGGAGACCTGTAGGCATTCCCTTACCTATCCACAATTACTTATCAATTTCTTGTTTTGTCAGTGCAATGGTGGTAAAAGCCAATGGAATGAATACCAAGGTAGGAAGAAAAGAGAGTCCTGTTTGAGACAGGCTGTGAAGGGCATGGATTTCACTTCTATCAAAGCTCATTATTCACTGGCTGAATGGAATGTGCAATCCGAGAGTCTGTATTCCCTGACAATAAAGGGAAGGGCATCTAAATATTAGCTTTATGTTTTGTTTCTCACATCAAAATGGCAATAGCAAATACAATATTGCCATTCAGAGAAACATGACCTTACTCAGTTTCCAGGACAGGCAGATTGGCATTCTGGGAGAAAGCAACTCACTGTGCACAATGCTAACATTTCACTGGGAAAGGGGCATGATCCTAAAATCCCCAGGCCTGGAATAATTTGATTTCTAACCCCAGTGATTTTAAACAAGAGTTTGATTCTGATGTTTGATTGATCTTGGATTTGATCTCTGCATTTATGTGCTAAGGGTTTTAATTCTTATGGAGAGGCTGAGTAGATGTTGTTCTCTTTGAAGCACTTTGAGTTTCTTGGAACACATGAGTCTCAGTAACAGAAGGCTAAATGCTGGAAAAAATCATCTGCCACTTGGCAACAGGGACTGGCCTGTCTCTTCCATGGTAACACAATAGTTTGTTTCAAAGGCTTAAACATGTTTCTAGGAAGCATTTCATGGAGAAGCAAGGGATTGGAAGAACAGAGGTCGTGTCTCCACACACCGCTTGCCCTCTCAGCACCCAATGCTCACAGGAACTTTTACTCTGGTGTCGGCCTGACTGATACTACTTCCAGTTGATCTCAGATGTACCAGTATATGTTTTGGAAGGCAGAACAGAGTTCATTGTACCTGAAGCTCCATGACTGCCCTGTAAATCAGTTACCCTGAGGTGGGTCCCTATGGAATCACACAAGAGGGCACAGATGGCTTGGGTAGGTAGGGCTTCCGGAGCTTCCCAAAGCTGTGGCTGAGTGGCCCCAGCTAAGTCCCACTGAGATTCCAAGACCAGATTGTGAATGTTGTGGCTTGCGGAGAGCAAAACACTGCTGTGTGGAGCTGAAATCCGACCAGTTTAGGGAGGAATCACACACCAAAAAGATGTCATGGAAAGTGACAAAGAATCTCCTGGGTGGCAAATAAGCCTAGAGCCTACCCACCACCAGGCAGAAATGATTCACTGGTGAAACATTCACGTACACTAGTTGTCATTCTTCAGCAAAAAGTTATTTTGCTTCAATGTGTCAGTGAATATGACTTCTTATTTGCATTTTTAATAATCAAACAATAGCATAGTTCTATTTTACCAAAATTGAAGGAAGACTTTGATCCAAAGCCTAAAACCTATATGCTAAATCTTCTTCAAATATCTGTCCAGATTTAACAGAAGCTCAGAATTTTAGGCCAGTGAAAAATACTTTGTATGATGCTATCATGAGAGATAACTGCCATTATATATCTGTTCAAAATCAGGAGAATACACAATACCAAGGGTGTACCCTAATGCAGTCAATGAATTTTATGTGACTATGATTTGTCAGTACAAGTGCACTGACTATATCAATTGCCATTCTGGTGGGGGATGCATATGTAGTGCAAGGGGTATATGAGAAATCTCTACATCTTCTTAATTTTGCCTAAATTTAAAATTGCTTTAAATAAAGAATTCAAAAAACATATTTAAGAGAAAATAGTAAACTTCCTGAAAGAACAACAACAAAATCTGAGACTAAGTGCTAAATATGCTTACATTTTTAAGAGTCTGCTACATAAATAATACTTTGAAAGTAAAGAGGGCCATGTAAAATGTAAAACCAAAGTCTGTCACTGAATTCGTATTCTGGAAGGCTAACTAAATTGATTATAGACCTACAGCCTCATGAGGACCAACAAAACAGAGATCCATATTGGCTAGGGGTGAGATAAATGTCAAGTTTCTATGCCATTAAACTGCGAGTTGTATCATTTTATATTCTGGTATCCAAGAGTGGAGTTTTGAATTTTGGGAAAGAGAATAATTGAAGTAGTTGAGATAACTATGAACTATGATTTTAAATAAGTCAAAACATCTGTTTTTGCTTAAAACATAGTTATGCTTACTTTCATTTATTTCATTTTCTGCATTTCTATTTCCTAGCACATATGAATAAAATCTCTTTCAGGCAGTACTTCTTAATTTTCCCTGGTACCTATTTTTGATAATCCTTAATTCAACACTATTAATTAGGAATGAATACTAATTGTATCAGAGCTGGGCACAAACACCACTGCAATTTCCATGGAGCAATCACTTGCAACATAAGTTCAGGGTGTGAATTCTTCCACAATAGATATTTGAACCCAAAATGAAATTATTTTCTAATAAAAATACAAATACAGCTTAGGCTGTAACATTTTAGCTGTAGGTTCAAACTATTCTCAATACTTGAAAGTAATTCTTTCAAAGTATGAATTTAAACAATTTTTTTCATTCAAACTAATCTGCTATGTAATTATTTTAGATTAGTAAGGAGTGACCTTACTTTCGAGCTAAGGAGAGGTCAGAAACATTATTTTCAAGGAAGGTGGTACTAAAAATGTAGGGAGAATGAAGATTTAGATGGGCTAATTGGATGGAGTATGGACTTGGGAAGGCTTTGGAGGATGGTGGAGATGGAGAGTGACCTGCAACCCCGCTCAGCTGCGGTGGTGGTAAGGGCTGGCAGAAAGCAGGGAAGAGCTACAGAGAGAAGCCACGGCCACTCTTGAAATGACTCATGGGCTTTGCTGACATATTTTGACTCTGTCCTGAGGACCACAGTGGCCACAGAATGGTGTGGCTGCAAAGAGACATGAATTCAGATTTGCTCTTTTGAAAATTCACACTGACTGCCCTTTGGAGAATTTGCTGGTGAGGAGTAAGACTGAAATAAGAAGCCTCGTTGGGAGACAGGAACCAAAATCCAGAGATAGGAGACAACTGTTCATGAGAACAGAAAGAAGAGGGCAGAAGCAGAAATCTGGGGTTTGCTGGTGGATTGGATGCTGATCTGGGAAGGAGAGAACAGAATTAGGGAGATACAGTTTAGCTGTGCTGCTCTTCAACTGGGTTGGAAGGCAAGAAGAGGAGCTTGACTCCAGGAGAAGCAGGCCTGTCTGGGATCTGATTCAGGGAGATTCTGCAGATGCTGCATCTGAGCACGTTTTCTAGCAGGGGGCTAGAGATTCAGAAAGTAAATGGGGCTAGATAAATAGATTGAAGACACCACAACATTTAGTTGATAATTGAATCAACGAGAAAAGTTATGATAACCCAGGAAGAAGTTGTGCATTATATAAGAAAATTCCAAGCATCAGGTCCTTGAGGATGTCAAAATTCAAGAAATGAACAGGGAAGATCCCATAAAGGGTGGGGAAGGTGGGATGGGGATCCTGAGGCCTTATGGGAAATAGATTGTCCTAGTACTTATGACAAGACTGTTTTTGTGAATGACACTATTTTGCCACAATGTGTTCAAACTAGAAGCACAAAGATCACAGCAGAGACTCTGACTAAGGAAACTGGTTGTCTTGCACTTGTGAATTATTTAAACCTAGACCTCACCATGATCCCCAGTCTAACATGAGTCTTCAGCATACTTGATCTTTCCCTCTACCCCCACACAAATTCAGCACTAATGTGGAATGGAAGCATACCAAATACCTCTGGAACAACTCATGCTGTCATGTTATAAAACCCTGTTTGAGGTTTGTTTTACCTAAACCTCATCATGCAAAGTTCTCCCTGTTGGGACTCTGGTCAATATGGATGGTCGAAGGAGATGCGTAGGAGACAGATTGTAGGAAGGGGGCACCGTTCCAGTGTCTGAGGACAGGAGGAGACTGTAGAAGAATCAAAGGGAAAATAAGCCATAAAAATGTTGGTGGAAATGAATAGTAATGGTGACAATGACAAAATAAATTCCTTGGCTTCAAAACTCCAGGATGGGAGGGACAGCATTTGTCAGCAAAATGGCAAGAAAAATTGTTTTGGATCAGCAGCAGCAATGTCCATGGGCACATGTGTTCCCAGTGTACAGGGCCCTTTGGTGACTGCTGTTACTGCACCTGAGACAATCAGCAACCCAGCAAGGAAGGTGCTACACTTTGCCTTCATATGTGAGGTCACCAAGATTGGGGCTGGGTTGAGGAGACATCCTTAGTCTCTGTGGAAGCTGGGGAGGTTTTAGATGCAGGGATTGAGGAATGCTAATATCTCTGATTCTTAAAGCAGAAGGAAGGCAGTGAGTCATGGAGGTCCAGGCCTCCAAACTTACAGGACCCTGAGGGCATGTCCAGTCACCTAGAGAGAAGATTCTGATTGTAGAACAGCCATAGGCGATTTGAAGAAGTCATTTAGTTTTCTGGAGACTGTCAGCATTGTCTGGGAAGGAATGGCCTGGTAGCGACAGCGGTCAGCTTCAAAACCATGAAGGCCAACATAGAAAAGAAAAATGAGACTTTCTCAGTATGGCTTTAGGAGAAAAACCTGTAGATAAAGAGATCAGTACTTAAAGTAAGCAAGAAGTTCTGGCTTTCATGGTCACCCTCAAATGAAATAACCTATCTTATTAGGTCATACTGGCAATTGGCATTAATGATATTTGAACAAAACGAAATGACTGCTGAAGCCGAGATGGCCTTCCTTCTCCTGTCATGACTGTCCACGTTTCTTGCCACTCTTGTACAGCTGGATGTGGCTACAGGGCTGAGATCTAGCCCCAGGGGCAAGAGCAGGAGTTTGGTAGTTTCCCCACTGCTTGCCCACCTTTCACCCTCTCCTGCCCAGACAAGCAAGGACCACCTGCTGGTCCCAGGCCACTGTCTGACCAGGTGCAGTTCTGTGAGAGTTCCATGAAAGATGTCTGTTTAGATGGAGCTTCTGAAGTTCTGAGTCACTCTGTTAGAGTGACATAGGTTCCAACCAATTGAACTATTTCTTGATGATCTGACAGATTATTGCAGTATTTACACAAGGACAGGTACCAGTGGTTTTCCCAAATCTATATTCTTTCTCCCACTAACCCAGTCATTCCAAGAGTCCCCAACCATGGTCACATGTAAGCAACTCATGTTGTCCATGACATTCTAAGGTTCTGGAAAACCAAGCTCTTCTGAATTCCTGCTCGTCTTTGCTCCCACCTGCAGACAGTTCCTGAGGCTAACAGTCACCAAGATAACACAGGTGGCAAAGACATTTTGCAGATTTATTTGTGGCTAGCTAAACTTAAAGAATTCAAAAAGTTGACATAGTATTTATCTTATATATCATAAGGTTCTTGCAATGGTATATTTTCCCTGTGGGGAACAAACCCAGAAGGCCAGGTCTTACTCAGGTAGAGGGACAGAGAATACAAATGTGTTTGGTCTCCAAACATAGGAACTAACAACACTCAGCCTGAAGAATATTGCAGCCCAATATTCCTCTAAGAGGTAAATAAGTAGACAAGCTAGAACTAAAAGTCCCTGGCCTCTGTACCTGGGTCTAAGGGAAGATGTCAGTGACAGATGGGTCTGAGTTCTGTTCCCAACACATGTGGCTGTCATTCCAATTTCCATCTCCCGCTCATAGTTTTCCTCTGGCCATAACTCCCTTACCTCTCACCTCCTAATTATGCATACTGTAAACATTCTTCAAGACTTTGCTGTATAATTTTCCTTCCCTTAATTCATGCTTTAAAGCCTGAAATATATAATTCAGGATCTAACAAAATCTCCAGTAATTGTTCCATTTTTCATTTTTACTCACAGTGGCTACATCCATATCTTAAGATTCCTTTGGAACTCTTCCTTTGCTCAGCCCATAATGGGTGTTTAATAAATAAATCTGAAGTGTGGGTAGTTAAAAGATATATATGTAAATTGTCAATGAAGAACAAGAGAGATCACTTCCCTGATGATTAAAACAATTCATGAGGATAAATGAGCTTGGTTTTCTGACCCAAAGATTTATTCAAATGGAGAGATTTTTGAATTTTGAGCTTTGCTATTAACAGCATGTATGACATTGAGCACTAAGGTCCTCATTCCATTTCACAACTGCATAATTTGGAAATGATTAACAACAGCTCTTTCTCAACATCTTTAAATCATGGGTCAACTAAAAATATCATCATTTATTTCTTCTCTAGTCCATTTTTCTTGAATTTCCCCACATGAAGCACATTTTAAACTTTCTTTAGCTCTTGAATTTAAGGTCCATTAAATTCCAACACATTCTTATTTTCATGGAAATATAAAGACAATTATACTTTTTGAACTGTACTGCCAACAAAGAAAAAACTAAGGTGAAAACTCATACTACTATTTAACAAATAAATAGTGTACAGCATCTTTAAAAGCTGTTTCCCTCCAGTGCACAAAAGCATGAGAAGGTGCATTTCAGCACAGAGGAGGCCCATAGGATCCCAGGATAAGTGATTTATTTGAGGCAGTAATACTTCTTTGAGCTTCTGGAACCCCTGACTCAGAACCACCAGCTTAGTTCTAATTTATAACATAGTCTTCATGTCTAGCTGCCTAGTTAGCCCAAGGACTCCTACCTGGGAGAGATGTCTGTCTCCTGGAGGAGTCCAAGGAGGAACTCAGAAGGGATGCTAGGACCTGAATTTTAAGCAAAACAGAACAGAATTCAAAATATTTGCTCCTCTTAACATGCAAAATACTAAGAAAATGATTCAATTAATCTTCAACACTCCATACTTAATTTTGTTATCTGTGATTTAACTTTGACACATCACCTCTTGGGGAATAGGAAAACTTTGAAAGAAAAATATTTAACAATTTAAAGTGCAAAGTAATGGATGCTTAAGGGAAGTAGGAAGCCCCTGAGGAAATCTAGAAATAGATTCTAGCTAGTTATGAAATATTTCCTTTTCCCCATTGGTTTAGAAAAAGACAAAATTTTTTACTGGCAAGATGGGTCTCACTCCCCACAAGAGACCCTTACTGAGTCCCCACATCCCAGCCCAAGAAGCTGATTTCATGGCAAGGCTGGTGGGTGCAAAGGAGGCAGAGATGACTTTGGCTCTCTCCCCTCTCCACACTGCCAAACAGGTGCTTTGGGAAGTAGCCATGGAAGCCCCTCTGCCCTGCCCCAGCCCCATCTGATACAGGCACTGCTTTCTTCCAATATATCCATGTTCTCTACTCCCATTCACTAGCTCAAATTTAACTACCCACATTTGCTTGACAAAACAACAACTTATGGGAGATATTGTTAAAGTATTCTCCCCACTAAAACAAAAAGAAAGAAAAAGTATCCTCTATTTAGAAGCATTTGGAAATGAGGAATAGAACCAAAATCCCTAGATGTGGCATTTTTCTCTTCAGGTTTAATTTTGAATCATTTTGTGGGTAAAAACTTCTTCAGAGGCACGATATGAATTCTTACTATCTTGCACAGGTGTACAGATCAAGTGCCCCAAGGGCTAAGCCCCTCTGAGTTCTCCAGTGGACACTGGGACCATTGTCTCCTTCCCTCTGAGCACTAAAGTGGTGAGGTTCTTAGGGCCAGGGGGAGGGGCCACACTGCTGAGACTGAGTTCATATCCATGATCCTGGGCTGTGACACTTGACTTCCTGAATTGCTTTTTGTAATTTTTTCTGCCTTCTTTCCAAAATTGCTTGTTGAAACTTGTCAATAATTCCCCTCCCCCTCAAAAAAATCTCTGAGTTCATTATATTTTAGTCTATTGCAGAATGCAAAAGTATAGGAAGATAGGTCTATTTTCTTCATTATGTAAGGTGATTTAGCATAATTAAAAATATTACATATTTCAAAATAGGTGGAAGAGAGAATCTTGAGCTTTCTCACCATAAAGAAATTATAAATATTTCAGATGATGGATAAGCTAATATCCTGAATTGATTATTACATTACATATACATGTATTGAAACATCACACTGTACTCAACAAATACATATAATTACTATGTATTCATTAAAAAATCTTTTAAAAAATCACAATCCCTTAGGGAAACAAAAAAAATAAAACAAACAATTTGGGTAAGATTCTTTGAGTGTGGATCTGTCCACTCCCAAAGGTTCATGGATCTTGGTGTGTATTGAGGGGACACATAGTGGTCCTGTTTTTGCAACTTCATTGATGATCTTGCTTCAGTAGCATTTTGGCTACTGAGGCTGTTGGACTAGTGCTGTCCATATCTGAGGTGCGTTTTGTTATGGCCAAATATTGATCCAAATCCAGAGCCTGTGTGAAGCTCCTGAGCCAAGTAAGTAAAGCAAACCTTATATTTTGTACAGACTTCTCAGATCTCGGTACTGCCACATGCTGTTTAGGACCTGAGATGCAGCCTTGACCACTTTTGGAGAGTGTCTGATAAAGGAAAGACAGGAAATGCAATCAGAGTGGTAGCTGGGCTTGCACTGACCCTGACATGTCAGAATACAACAGTTACTATTATGGTATTTTGTAAAAATGTGGATGTGTAACCGATGTGATTCTGCAATCTTTGTAATGTTTTGAATAACCAATAAAAAAAATTCAAAAAAAAAAAATGGACTTCCTCCCATTTGCTGGCTCTTTTCTTCTCTGTCTGGGGAGTGCAAAAGGATTTTTGTACCAGTCCCCATCCGTGGTCTCATCACACATCCATGAGGGTGATGGATAGGAAGAAATTACAATTTGGCTAAAAGATTTAAAAATGCAAACACAGGAACAGTGACGTGTAGTCAGAATGTAGCCTTAGTGTTTGGCTACAAAATGGAATAGAAAGAAAAGAAACAGTGATCAGAAATGACAAGCTTCAGGAGTTTTGTTGGCAGTTTTGTGGAACACCTGGTAATAAGAGAACAGTGTCCCACTGGGGCATGAGAGCTTACCAGCATTGACTACACACTTGCTGCAGCCATCCACAAAAGATGGGCAGTGAATGCTGAAGCGGGCACACTCTGATATGGGTACAGAGGAATACATTTGTCTAAGAATCTATAAAGCCTTACCTGCACTTCAAGTTCTGGCCTTTGGACCATAGTGCATAGGGAGAAACCAAGGTCACAGAAATATTTGGACAGGCAGTTGTTAATTGCTGTTCAAAGTCATGTCTTTGAAATACCTATGACAATATAACTAGATATTTTGATTTAGGTTCAGTGCCTATCTGAATCTCAAAAAAAAAAAAACTAGATTAATAAATTCCTGTCAATTCAATTCAATTGAATTTGTGGAAGTCACTTTGACCTGTGGTCATGGAAGCTACTCAGGAATTAATCTAAGTTAATCCACTCAGGAATTCTGTATACTAACAGGTTGGTTTCACAAGCAGAGCACTATTTTAGTGACTACCATTAACAGGGTCTATCTGAGGGGTCAGCTCACTTTTTCTGCAGAGGGTCAGATGGTAAATATTCTATGATCTTGGTCACAATTACTTAACTGTAACTAGAACATGAAGAGTCACATTTAAACAAATGGGTATAGCTGTGTTCTAACAAATGTGATTTATCAAAAATAAGCAGTTGGTAGGATGTGGCCCAAGGTCGATAATCAGGGGACCCCTGCCTCATGTGGATGCTGACTCCTAGGTTTTCGGCAAGATATTACTATTCATGAAGACTCCAATGTGATAACCACTCCTGAAGGTGACTGGTTGCAGTGGCTAACAATAATATCTGAATTAAAACCAAAGATGTCTTTGAAATAAAATGGTATTTGAAACAAAATAGGAAGATGGTAGATGAGCCAGGATGAGTTTTCAATTGAGAGCTGAAATAAATAGATATTCTGAGGATATGCATATTCAAGTGAAATTATGGGATGCCAATACATGGTGAAGCAAGTGTCTGCTATTTTCCTAGGTCCTTACGTTTGTCATTTAGACCAACCTAGTTTGAGGATTTTTCATCCATTCACTGAAGGGCAAGTGTAACAGCCATTGCTATGATTACTGAGATGAAATTCAACTTTGGCCACATTAGTTACTTCAAGGAATTAAAGAGAACAAATATAGAGTTTCTATAAATTCCAATTTTTAACATTTCTTTTCCTGAAATGAATCATTGCTAAATTATTTCAAAATTTATGATAGTATTGTGCTCCAAATATAATTTTAAATTCCTCTGACTTAAAGACAGAATTTTAGACCTTTATGTGGACACAGATAAAGGTACCTGTCATTCTTATATAATCAATGCTGAACAAAGATTAGATGCTATGTTTCATTGCATTTTGTGACTGTTGGCGAAGTCAATATAGAGGAAACTATATTAAATTTAGGTAGTAATAGTGTAATTGAAACATTCAGTAAAAAATTTCTCTGACACAGTGTAATTTTTAAGTTCCACTTCTTTCTTAGTTACAAAATAGAAAGAGACTATGATGTGTAACAAATAGCAGTTTTTAACTTTGTAATTAAAATGCCAATAGATCAAAGTGTTATAATAATATGTGAAGGTCAAAGAAACAATGCCTTCTTTTAAGACTTTAATTTTGATTCATCCACTAGACTGGTATCATATAAACTTCTACTTGAAAAACAATGAGTATTGATTGAAGGACTTGAACATTGAGTGCTTTTAATGTGACAAGTGATTATAACCCAAGCCACAATACAGAGTTCTTTTCTGACAAGTAACAGTTGAGACTGTTAGTAGCTTTTCTGTCTTATGACAAAAGACAGGGACATATTCAAAGCTATTTCCTATACAACTGTTAAAAGTAAGTAGAAAAAATATTATTTTTGAAATAGACATAATAGAATGCCCAAGATTGGTGTTTAAAATGATGTGAAAAGAACATTATCAAGACTTCAAAATGGTGAGTATGAGACTCCTACAAGAGTTAATAACAATTACAAAATGTCTGGTCTTCACCAGAGCTGTCAAATCAGGGGTGGCTGAAGATGCCAGCTGGTGTGGCTGTTGGCATGACTGTTCTGAACATTCATGCCAGCAGCAGGATCCCAGTCCCATTGGTTGCGCTCCCAAGATGCAGTGAGTGTTGTGCTTCCAACACACAGTGATGGCCAACTCACTAGCCTGGTTAATATCACTGCATATTTAGGCTTGCATATATTTAGAAGTAAAAAAGATCTATACATAAAATGGAGGATCATAGCTAGGCATGCTTTTAATGCCAGTGGCTTCTAATATTATTTCAAATAAAAATCAGATGTAAAATAAATTTATTTTTGGAAGTAATTTTTTAAATAATAATTTAGGGTGGACTTATTTGCAAGTATTTTAATAATTACCTAGAATGAATTGATACTCCTACAATTTCCAGATATGAAATCATTCCCAATTCCAAAAAAAAATCTATTGTCAATAAAGAGTTTCTCTTTTATTAAAATATCACTAGAAGGTGATGGGAATCTCAATATCTCCTGTCATGATAGAATTTAGTGAGTTTCATGCTGAAATATGGAACAATTCTTTTGGAATCACTTGGTTTTAAGAGAAATTAAATGAATAACAAAAACTGAAGTGTAGGTAGGAAATGAGGAATTATAAAATCCTTGCTTTACCCCCTCAATTAATCAAAATATATATATTTTAAAAAATTGTCAATATGGAAAAAATGGATGAGCTTTCCTAAGCTGGAGAAATACAACTGAAAAGGTACATAATTCATTCCAGCTCAACACTTCTTATGCAACTCAGAAACTCAGGTTGTTGACATTGAAAAGAAGATCAAGGAACAATGAGACAGAACAAGTGCCATGGAGAAAATTTTAATCAAATTAAAGGACATTTGTGAGATCATCTCAAGTGAAAATACCTTCCCATTAATTACAATCAAGTTAGGACCAGATATAACATGTCCATTTTTTTTATTGGCAGCAGGTATACATACTGTATCACAGATAGTTTCTTCAAATGATTTTTAGTAATTTTGATTAACAGTTGTCTGTGACCATAGAACTGAGTCAAGCATCTTTTTTCTATAATGTTCCAATAGTGAGGCACACTGCTGTAGAGAAGCTCACGGGAAGGAATGGAGTATCATTACCTAACTCCCTAGTCTTAAAATTCAGAGAAAGTACTTCAATCTTTGAATGCCTTATGGATGTAGACAAAATGTTAGAGTGTTTCTGTGCACTGTAACTAGAGATCCCAAGCACCTACTGAAACTATGCAAAGAAAAGCACATACCTGCAGTGTATGCATAACATTATGAGACCGATCTTTCTATATCTATCTATCTATCTATCTATCTATCTATCTATCTATCTACTTACCTACCTACCTACTTACATACATACCTACAGGTTATCTTCTTGTTGTCCCTTTCATGGTTACAAGTCTAGGTATTGATGGATCCATGTCCTTTGACTCTGTGCCCTTCATTGCTGCATAACAAATCATCATGCAGTATAGATGGGGAGGTGTCGTACAGTGTCTCTGTCTGTCTATCCATCCAACCATATATAGTTATAATTCAAGCCAACAATCTGCACTATCATTGCATGAGTTCCTTGGGCCTTCTCTATCTGATACAGGAAAGTATTCAAATTCTAATGCTGAATTGTTGATTGAGCCTATTTCCAAATAGGTTCTCAAGGTGCTTAAAAGAGAAACACTGAAATCTCTGAATCACATTAGTAGGATCTTGAATTAAGTTAAATAATGAGACAGCATTTCCAGAAAGTCTCCAAGTGCCTTTCTCACAGTTTCTAATAATGAAAGAAAAATTATTTAGCATTTAGATGTAAAGGAATGAAAGACAGACCCTTAATAACAAAAGGTTTACCCTTTTAATCTTCTTTGATTACACTGAGGGACTTCCAGAAGGCACAATTTAATTAAGGTTGGTGAAGGTTTCTGTAAAAATTGGTAGCTCTCTGATATACTAGCACCCTGGCTGGTGGAGATATTTTTTAGTTGTGTACACTAAGATACCCTTGACTCTTCAATCACACAGGGAAACATTCCCATTTGTGGCAGTGCAGCTGCTTGACACCCCGTCTTATCTCTTTTTATTCCATTTGTCTGAAAGCTCTCCCTTTTTCCCACCATTCCCTAAGGCTAGGAAATTTTTGCTCATCCTTTTGGGCTTGATTATCAGTAATTTCTGAAAGAATATTATACAGCTCCCCCCTTGGCTTTAGATTGCAAAGTATGGGCATAATGACTTGTTAAATTAAGTGGTTTGCCCCAAACCACAGCTTGTAAGGCGAGGTGGTGGGCTGGGACTGAGTTTACCCTGACTGCCTTTCACTGTCTTCTCCCTGATGGGTACTGCGTGATGTGCTGCTATGCAGAGCTGAAGGGGCATGGGTCCATCAATGCCTGGACTCGCAACCACACAAGGACAGTAACAAGAAGAGTCCTTCATGTCTCCAGGTTAAGCGAGTGTCTCTTGCAACACACTAGCATGAGAGTTGGAATGTCAATTCTACCTTTCCAATTTCAAGGCCATCGCCAACTCACAAGTTATTTATCAAATCAAAATTAACAGTGAGATCAGCTTTTATGGTGAGGAAGGAAAACTGTAAACCATTTGCCATTTTACTTGTATTGACTATGGGATAAAAATAGTTTTGAGTGACATTCAATAGTGCTATCCATCAGCACACTTAGAACCAACTCTGCCCCTGTGAAGGTGGGACGTCACCAGCCAACGTACTTTTCACCTCTGCTCTTGGAGATGCCAACCAGTTTCTTGATGCCTCTCACATCCCGCAAGGCCTTGGTGTTTTCCATGTTCTTGGTGATCACTTCGTGCAGGGTGCAGCAGACGGAGTCACTGTGTCTTCGGACATGGCCTTGCTCTCTGCGTTGTTGCTGTTGTTCCCTCCAGGAAGCCTGTGGACCAGGTCTCGCATGGCGTATTTGCCTTTGGAAAAGGAAACAGAGGGAAGAGTTGAGGAGAGGGCAAGCAGACAAAGAAGGTTCAGGAAAAAAAAAAAAAAGAAGAGAAGCAGGTTGACACAGTAGTGTCACTTTCCCACCTCTGAGTGTTGACCATAGGGTGATTTCAAACATATACACAGAAAACACAGTGGTCCTCCCTCAAAACCCATAGGGATTGGTTCTAGAAGTCTCCTGTTCCGCCCCATGGTTACCAGAGCCTGGATGTTCAAATCTCTTATATAAAATGGCACATGCACATTTTTCTTTGTATTTTTAGTCATCTTTAGATTCTTTAAGCTTAACAAAATGTAAATGTAGATAGTTAATACACTGTATAGTTTAGGGAATAATGGCAAGAAAACGTCTGTAAATGTTCAGTACAGGTGCGATTTGTTTTTAAGTATCTTGATCTGCAGGTGGTTGAATCCAAGCATGAGGAATGCATGGATGTGGAAGGCTGACTGAATCTCCTCATAGTGAGTGCCTGGAATTTGGTCCTAGATACATCAAGAATGAATCATGGGTCACTTAATTTAAGCTTTGGTTTGTTTTTTCCATTTATAAAGGAGAATGAAAATGATACCTGATTTACAAGATATTTTAAAAATTAAAGGAGTAAATGTAGGGAGTGCATTTGACACAGTGATTAACGAGGATGCAGGACTCACTAGACATTAGCTATCACTAGGTTCCTACCTGATGTATTCACAAAAGTCAAGAAAATGTATGATCCTAACAACCCCCATAATGCCTTGCCAGGAGCTATCTTGGGACCTGTACTACTGAACAGGAGTCACACCACACATATATAGAGAACATGATCACACATGTGAGTTCTGACCCCTTTATAGCACAGAGAAGTTGCTTAGTGCTATCTAACTAGGTACCTGGTCCATCAGGGTAACCTTGCCTCTGGGATTTGCCTAATGGGATTTTATTATATGGGTCACCCAATGTTTACTAATGTGGCATGTTTTTATTTGCACAAGAAATAAAATCTAACTCTGCTTCCTAAATTCACTTTATCATTATTAATGTGGTTACTCCTGATGATAAGGGTACTTTCAATGATATAATTATACAGCCATTTTAGTTTACATAGCAGTTTAGGCAAGACAATTCATTTATACCACCTGCATCTTCCAATTCTGTTTTTTAAATTTATTTTTGGAAGTGAGAAAATGAGTGCCTGCAGCAAAGTTGGCTGTTCTTAAATTTGGGGGTGGAATTGGCAAGTTTCCAGAGTTATATTCCTGACTTATTCCCTGTCCTCCAGTAGACATGTGTGGCTAGCTCCTCAAAATTATGTGGACTTTTTACCTCCAGCATATACTGTAAATGATTCTTTCATTTGCTGCTAAATTCTCTAGCGCACAGAGCCTGGGGCCAGAAAATAGAACCCCATGGGAATATGCAATATTTTAATTCCAGGCAGTAATAAATAAAACACAGACCTCTGTAATTTTGGTATCTGCTTTTATCCTGTGTTCTACTGGCTTATTTTAGTGTGGACAGAAAATTCTGATGTTTACTGAAATAGAAAAGTGTCTTCATCCACTTGGTGATGGCAGAGGAAGCATCCAACAAAACTGGTTTCCTGAAAACCCCCACATGTGGCATATTTCTTCTCTAATGACAGCACTCACAGTAGTTTGGAGAAGATATCTGTACATGGACAGTCCTCTGAGCAATTTGCCTTAGCTCTCTGTCATTGGACCAGACTGAACTTGGGCTAAGAGTTTACTTCTGTAGCACTCAGCATGTGGGACCTTCTCTCAGCCCATTCATCCCATAAACCATGAGAAGATACATTTGAGATCCACAAAAGTGAGAAGATGAATGCGTGTTCTCCCCCCCTCTCTCTCTTTCTCTCTCTCTCTCAAATGATGGAGAAAGGGCAACATAATTGAAAACTATTCCAATCCCTGTGCCTATGGTGCCATTCACACTCAAGACAACATGGAAAACTGGCTTTCATTGGACGCTGCCAATGTTGAAAGCAGAAATGAGGACAGGAAAAGGTTTGGCTGCAGTGTTTCTTAATTTGGTTGCTACTGTCACAACCAAATGAGCTTGGATATACCTGAATGTGCAGTTTAATCAGGGCTTCCCAGAACCTGAGCCCTGGAGGAGACACAGTTTGCCCTGTCATATTCAGGTGGCAGGAACCTTGCTGAGCAGCCTCTTCCTTCACCTCAGGGTGCAGTGCAAACACTGTCATTGTCCATGTGACCCATGATGTGACAAAGATCAGGAGCCACTCTAATTTAAGCCATCACAACTTGACAATCCTGGGAAATGCACCAGAATTGTTGGATTTCTAATATTTCTGATAAAATTCACTGATATTTTACTAGGCGGTTGGGGATTTTTCATGTAGTCTGCTTATCCAGAGAAATATCTTCTAGTCTACACTTTTTACCATCTGAGAGAAAAATTATTCCATGAGGAAGAACTTTGTTAATTATATTAAGGGTGCACCTTATTTATTATTATTTTTTAACTTTTGTGTATGTGCTCAAAAATACTATCTTCTCACATTAGAATTTGAATCCCACTTTTACATGGAATTTGGGTAGTCAGAAAAGTTTCTAAAGCTCTTTTTAGTGTTTAGAAACTTTGAGGCTAATTGAGGGGGTGGGATGGAAAAATGGAACATAGAATGCTTATAGCCACAAGTGACCTTGTGTGGCAAGCTCATAACATCAGTTCAAGGAAGAAAGGCACTAGGGTGGACTGGAGTTGTTAGGGCAGGCCAGACATGGGAGGTGGACATTTAGGACTGCTCTGAAGGTCAAGGGCCAACCAGTCACTATTTAACAAAGAGAATTCTGGGGCATGAGGAAGGAAGTTCTCAGCAGTCATACGAAAGGTGGGAGAAGCATGTGACCTTATCCCTGATGATAAAGCTGTCTGAACTGCAAAAATTATCAGCACTACAACTCAAAGAGCTTTATCCCTGTAACTGTTCCAGGCCCCTTGTTTCTTTTTTCCATAGGTTTCTAAACACTGGAAAAAGCTAAAAAAAAAAAAAAAAAAAAAAAAAAAAAACCTTTCCTACTTTATCAAATAAGAATCAAGGTCCCCTTTCCTCCAACCCTCATGCAGGCTTTTGAGTCCTTGAGGCCTGAAATTTCTTCAGAGGTGAACGAAGTTAACTTCCTTTCATAATAAAGAGAGTGGGCCAGTCCTTAATTTTCAAAGCTTATCATCATCAAGATGCCAAGTTGTTGATTTCTTTGTCTCTTTGCTTTTCTTTTCTTTCTTTCTTTCTGTTTGTTAGGGGATGGATATTGGGGACTGAAACCAGGGGTAATTATCCACTGAGCCACATCCCCAGCTCTTTAATGAATATTTTAGAGATAGGGTCTCACTGAGTTGCTAAGAGCTTTGCCTCACTAAGTTGCTGAGACTGGCTTTGAACTTGAGATGCTCCTGCCTCAGCCTCCTGAGTTGCTGGGATTATAGGCATGTGTTACTGAATCCAACAATTTCTTTCTAGAGAGAGAAATGATAGAGGCTAAGTTCTGCTATGGCTAAGGATGGAGTGGCCAGGATAACAGGTGGTGACTGTCTCTCTAGGGATCTTGAGGGGGAACAGGTTGGAGGTTCTGCAGGGGCCCAGGGACATCAAAGGCATCTGTAGCTCAGCAGTGGCTCCATGGGGCCCGAGGACACTCTGTGGATGCAAAGCAGGACATGGAGCACAGGGACCACCCTGGGGTAGAGCCGAGCACGAGGCATAAGAGGATATAACCCAGGCACCAGCAATCAGGTGGTGGATGACCACTCCCTCTTCTTTTGGATTTTGTCTGGTTTAAAAATAAGAAAATGATACAGACTACAGTCTCACAATGGTTCACACGGAGAGGCCACATGACAGCCACTACAAGACTTCAGTCTCCAAATGATAGGGATGTGTGACTACTAAGAGGTGGCCATGGGAGGTTGGAGAAGAGAAGCACACTGTGATGGAGAGTCCACAGGCTTGGAGTTCAATGCAGAATTGAGGTAATGGAGAAAGGATGACTCAAGGTTTTCAGCTTGCCAGTGAAGTGGGAAGTGAAAACCAAAGAGAACTTTAAAGCTCAATAATAATGGGCAAGTGAATTTAATTTTACTTTTTCACTCAAAGGTAAATGTGCAAAATTAGTTGTGCTAAATTTGAACATGAACTGTTCCCATCAGAACTCATGTTGAGACTTGGTCTCCACTCTCATAGTCTTGGGAGGTGATGAGACCCGTGGAAGGCACTGAGGTCACGAAATCCATTCTCATGAAGGATTAATGTCATCTCTTGGGACTGAATGAGTTCTCGCTCTTGAAGGACTGGATTAGTTTCTGAAAGAGTGACTTGTTACAAAGGGAGGCTGTCCCTTGAGAGTTTTACTCCTGCAGGAGCCAGCTTGCCCTTCCCCTTCCACCAATATTTGCAGTAACCCAAGGGCCTTATCTGATGTGGATGCCCAGTGTTGGATTTTCCAGCCTTCAGATCAGAGAGCCAAAATGTAGCCTCTACCCTTATACATGACTCAGTCTCATGATTTTGAGTACAAAATCAGCCAAGACACATTATACTAGATACATGAGAGAACTGCTCAGCCAAATCCTATCAGAAGACAAGCAGGTTATCAGGTTCAAAGGAGACAGAGGTTTGTGAGGCACAGAGGACACCCTGTCCTGCCTCTATTTGGAATAAACATGCTTCCCATGATCCCCTAGCAAGAGCCACAGTGGCTATCCCAAGGTAGCCAGTGGACTCACTTGGGAGACCTAACAAACCGTGCTGCCCACAGATAGTGCTCACTGAGGTGTGGCTGTGCATGCAGGCTGGAGGGGGCTTTCATGATGGGGGACAGAGCTTTGTCTTCTGATTGCTTCTGCTTCTGTGTTGTGTTTGCTTGTGACTCTATTTCTATTTCTGAACTAAGCCTATTTCTGGTATCGATGTTTATGCTACCATTCAGCTTCCCCCACTGGAAGTGGGAATTTTGAGTGGTTTTACGGTCTAATCACCCATGCTTTGTAAGGTCTCAGACAACAGAAAAGTCCCCTGAGTTCCTTCCTACACTGATTATGTGTATCTTTTGATCATTGATACAGTTCTCTGTAAGCTGATCTTTCTTGTGCACTACCCTAAATTTAAATGTCTCAAATTGAAGGGGAAAATATATTTTCTTAAAGAAAGATTAGGCAGAATAGACAGAAACCCAGGATCACGAACCCACAACTCCTTTTGTCTTTGAATTCTTGGTGCTTCTTTGACCTTTCTGTTTCTGGAGCTGCTAAGAGTGACCTGTGAGTTTTTGCTGAGATATTCTGAAGTTTTTTTTTTTTTTAATTTAACTCTTTTTTTAATGGTGATAAAAAACACATATCATAAAATGTACCACATCATCAATTTTTAAGCAATATTAATTAAGTACCTTCATTTTATCGTACAACCATCACCACCATCCATATCCAAAAGCTTTTCCTCTTGCAAAACTGAAACTTTATGTATTAAATACTAATTTCCCCTCTCCCCTCTTCTCAGCACCTGGAACCACTATTCTACTCTCGGTGTCTATAAAGTTGACTACTCTAGATGCCTCATGGAGTGGAATCATAGACTGTTTGTCTTTTTGTGGGTCATTTATTTCACTGAGCATTGAGTCCTGAAGGCTTATCCACATGTAGCTTGTCAGAATTTAATTTCTTCCTTACCTGTTCATCTATTGATGGACACTTGAATTTCTATTGTCAATAGTGTTGCTATAATATGGTGCATAAATACCCTGTTGTCAATATATTTGTCTTTGGATCTAAAGTTAGTCTCTTACAGATAACAGATACTTGGATCATGGTTTTGTGTGCAAATGATTGATTCCTGTCGTTGGAGCATCTAATCCAGTTACATTTAAAGTCACTGCCAATTAGGAAGGACTTATCTCCTGCCATTTTGCTGTTCTCTTAATCCCTTATTTCCTTTATTATTGTCTCTTTGGTGTGTAGTTGATATTTTTGTAGTGAAATTCTCTTCTCCTTTCTGCTTATCAAATTCCCCTCCCACTTGTCTGCAGAGTGCAAAGGTGGGAACACATGCAGAAAAAAATAAATGTCTAAATATGCACCAGCACAGACGGTATGCTGACTCTGAGCCTGGGAATGAAAATGTGAGACTCGTCAAATGTTGTGATAACCCCAGGGGCAAGAAAATTGCATCCTTCTCATGGGGACTGGAGGAGTCTGGAGTTGTCCACTCCTGAACCATATCTATTGCCTCCCCTCTACATTCCTATCCTCTACATTCCTATCCCTATCTATAAGGCCTCCTGAATTTCCCTGATATCTAGAATCCTATCCATTTTCCACATATCCAACCATGTCCCTCCTTGTATGGTATGTCTTCCATAAATAACTGGGTGCCTCACCCCTTATGTAAAAATAGCATTAAAGTGTACCATTTGTATCTCTTAGTAGCCATTTCATTTGAATAAGAAATCTGCAAGGCTCAAGCAGTCCCACTGTCCCAGAACACATTCTGTTTCCCTCACGTTACTGCAGACTTCTATTAAGGTATCAAAGACTATTTCCAGTGTCAGGCTCCCAGTAGGGCACACGAATTCAGTGAGGGTCCAGCAAGTTAAGGTCAGTTCCACTTCTTAAATATGGTCTTAACAGGTTGCTTTTAAAATTGATATAGACTCTAGGATTCTGTATGGATTTTTTAGCTTATGGAATTTTAATTGGATGCTCTTTCTTCTTCCTTCATTCCTTACCAACCCATGATGTCTTTCCTTCCTCTTTTAAGCCATGTTCCATCTCTTCCCATGTCTCCTGCTCCATAAACTGGGGACTAGGAGATCATGAACACTTTCATGCAAAAAACATACTCAGAAGTATCCACCATGTCAGGTCTCAATATAAAACAGACACCAGGACATGCCAAGTTCAGCCAGACATTTCCCACAGTTAATTCTGCTACTTACAAAATCTCCCCAATGCTTTCCTTTGTGATTCATGCCTTAGTCCCACAGACTGGGACACTCCATGCAATACCAGAGGGGGAAAACTTGTAGTACATAATTTATTCCTGATTTACCTGGCTATACTTATATTTATTACAATCTAATTTAAAACTAATATGAAACAAAATGTATTTTAGACTCAGAGCTCTGCTCCATTATAATGCTCACACATATCTCCACCAAAAGACTGCATATACAAATAGACAACAGCCAGACTTTGCAGAAAAATAGAACTTTGACTCACAACCTGCAGCCACCTAACCAAGCAACAGCCTAGGAACCAGCCTGCTGAAGGCCACTCTTGCATGGATGGAATGCTATTTCTAGTGACAACTCAGAACTCTTAATAATTGGCTCAAAATGGCCAAGACTCAATTAATAACTGACAGCTTCCTTAATTTTGTCCCTGATTTCTATGTAGGACTGACCAGGAAAAGACGGATACATCTTTGTATTCACACACCTGCTTGGGGTGTGTCTGCCTCCAGCTTCTTTCCATCATCAGGCTCCAACAGGTTACACCTGAAAATTCCCTTTTTTAACCTATAATATTTACTACTCTTCTGCCTTAGAGTCTGGCAGAACCTAAATGATGGGTGCTGACTCCCTTGCTACAATAAGACCACTTTGCTGGTCTCCTTTGGCTGGTGTTTATTTCCACAGCACTCACGCTATAAGCAGGAGGATAGGTACATTCTTAAATCAAATGTTCTGCTCAACTGGTGGCTTTCCTTCTCAAGCAACTCAAAGAGGCTCTTAATTTTCAAAGTATTGCCATCTTCAGGATGGGGCACATCTGTCCATGGCCAGTCTGCCAATGGCCACCCATGGAAAATAAAACACGCAAAGAAATACCAGGACTATTTGAAATTGCTGAGAATTTGGGATGGCAGACAGGCCATTCGCTATGGGGAATTTGGCCAGGGAAAGAAGCATATAAAAAATGGAGACAGGATATAGCTCCCTGGTTAATTTTCCTAATCTTGTTGGGAATTTGTAATGAACTAACAAGAACCTTAGTTTTCATTGACAAGAACTTCACACTGTAAGGCACCATTCAATCTCATGCATTTGAACTTTTCTTGATCATATCTACACTTCTTAGAGGAGAACAGAAAAATACAGACCTTAGGTACTAATCAATAAGTTTGCATTGTTAGATAGTAAGTAGTCATGAGCAGTGGAATGGCAAGCTCACAGGCTTACTGGAAGTTAAAGTTTTCTTTGAGTTACTGCCAAGGCAGATGAACATATAACTTGTGGCAGAAAAACACCAGTGCACATACCTTGAGAATAAAGAAACAAAAGTAAAAGGTGCTAAATGGGGGAATACATCACGAAGGAAGGACTAATGGGACTAATTCTTGACTATCCCATAAAGGTCAATATATAACTGGGAGTTAAGGCTTCTAGTTTCCTTGCTGGTCTCCTTTGATCTCAGAAGGGGGCTTCTTCAGTGATGCAGGTACAGGAAGGTAACCTGCTACCTGTTGCTGACCTCAGTGCCTACATTTACATAGGACTTACTTGTAGATGAAGCCCCCTGAATAGGATGGCCACCATGACAGTTCCAGAGAGGGCCAACTAGGTTTGAAAACTCACCACCCGGAGAGAAGGAGGGGGCTGAACACCTGATTGCTGAGACTGCAGACAGTGGACCCCAGTTCTCAAGGCAAGCATCAAACAGAAATAAATTTGGAGACAGCACTGTTTCCTTTGTCTTTCCATCCACAGAGATTACCCTGCTATCCCTTGAGAGTGCTCTCTGTTCAGCCTTACTCTGCATTCATCCCTTTCTCACTCCATTTCCATTTTGTCTTGACATAAAATAAAATTCTCTTGCATGACTTTTGGTGTCTGACTTTAAATTTTCTTTTTTCAGAACATGAGACCTGAGGTTGGGAGCTTCAGCACCCCACTCTCCTGTGACAGTATAATATATGGCAATATTCTAATAATTGGGAAATCAAAATTGCAAAGGATTTTTTTCTAAATAAGACTGGGGTCATTTTCCCCTACTTTTTCAGCTTTAGATTTTTTTTTTGGTAGTGAGAGAATCTATCATGCTTGTTCTTTATGAACTTAAATCATGAATATCCACTGCTTATCCACTCAATACAACACTTACATATTGCCACACTAACATTTTGTTGGCTTTGGATTTATTCAAAAGTTAAGTATGAGTGATATGTTCAGAGCTGTGTCCAAATCAACTGGGCTTAAGCATAAAAATAGTGTGATTCAGAAATCTTTAATTGTTGTTGTTTCCTGGTGACCTAGAGCTGTTCATTGAGTAAGCATTGTGTTTGCCTCCGTGACCATCCACAGGCACTTACAGTGCGTACCACAATCCCAGCATCTGTGAACACCTAGTGTGCTTCCAAATGAGACAGAGTTCAGGCTCCAGATGAATGACCCCCTGTCTTAGAGATCTCCTCTCCTCTCACATCATGTTCAGAGGGAACAATTAAGTGGGAGTCCAGAGGTGAAGACACTGGGACACGGGGGTGCAAATGATTGCTAAATTTAAGTGAAAATGAATTTTAGATGATTGGCAGCTTTGTGTTACTGTGATTTTATTTCATTCCCGGCTTCCTGTCCTTCATGACACAGAGAATTTTCGAGTGAAGAATCCTATGGCTCCACATCCATGCTGCCCTACATGCACAGTTTGGACAATGAATTTACATGCACATCTGCTTCATGAATATCACTTAATCATAATGATTAGCATCATTTTCTCTTTCATGAGGTTGTTGACCAGGCAGAGAACTTGATAATTCAATACAGAAACTTGTGAAAAGACCCACCAACCCTTCAATGGAAAATATCATACATGCTTACACCTGAAGACACTGGATGCCTGCTTCCACCAACCCTCAACTGGGCAAGCCCCACGCTGAAAGCCCTGCTTTGTAAATCAGGCTTCAGACTCCCCATGAGACTTCCCCCAACCTTAACAAGGTATGGCTCCTGCTCTCTTAAGTGGTGTTTCCCTCAACATGGCATGTAATAAGTTCAACTTTGTTTTAGCGACCAGTTGTGCTGATGATATTTAGGAAGCAAGTCTTCAGTACCACTGAGGACTTTTTTTTCCACTAGAATTCAAGCAGATGTGAGCATGTGAGGCAGCTAGACTTTGTGCTGGCCCTTCATTACACTTTAAAATTACTGTATAGCAACATGCAAACTTTGGATATTTTCATTATCAAGACATTAGTTCTGGCCTCTTCTTACAATGCTTGATTATAAGTTAATTTCTTTGTCTCTATTAGAATGCACAAAACTCAAATTGGGCAGTGGCTAGTTCAATTTTAGAGTTCATCAGAGTCCCTTACAGATACGACCTAAAATCAACAATTTAAGTTTCAAAGAGGAATTAGAATAGGCAAAAGGTGACAGCCATGGCTTGGTGTACACTCTCTCACAGGCCACACTAATCTCAGATGACTAACCAATTCAGTCTTATTCAAAGTTTAAACTAAAGGTACTTTTCTCTTCTATTATTTTTCCTACTAGGCTTGGATGTGTTTATAAACAAAGGCAAGCTTACCAGAGAAGTTTCAGAGGAAATTTAAAAAAGGCTTAAATGGTTCATGAGTGAAATAGATGAATTTCAACATCTGTAGAAAAAGGCTGAGCTCTTTGGTATAAGGCCAAAGCAATTTGATACCAAGGAAAGGAACTCAGCTTCATCAGATAATGCACTCAAGTCCTCCTCAAGAATCCTGCCTCCAAGGATTTGCCTGGGAATAGGATTTTATCTGAGGCTCTGCCTGGCTCCCTGGAGACTCCAAGAGACAGTGCTCTTCTGGTGGCCACATCTGGGTAGAAGAGTATTGTTCATGGCACGTCAAAGAGAAGTTACCACTGCCTCCAACCCTATGGAGGGCATGTGTATTCTGGGTCACAAGATGTGCCTGATCTTCTCCTTTGTGTTCATGTGTTTGAATTTGTTTAATGCAGGCTTATTTGGGTAGTTAAAACCCAATGTTCTTGTTAAGGCATAACAAGCCATCTCTCCTTTTATCCAAATCTGCTGATGTGTAGGATAACACAGTTGCAGGTGATTGAGATCACAGGTCCTGTCACTGCAGAGTGCTCTCCACTGCCCACACGTGGCTTCAGAGACCCACCTTGCACCCCGGGCTACTTGGAAGAAAAAAAAATGTGATGCCCAAATACAAAATCTGGGCAGGA
Source organism: Callospermophilus lateralis (assembly GCF_048772815.1). NCBI lineage: Eukaryota > Metazoa > Chordata > Mammalia > Rodentia > Sciuridae > Callospermophilus > Callospermophilus lateralis. The sequence continues at coordinate 17,924,495 of NW_027514713.1, read as the reverse complement.
GGAGTAAGTTTCTTTTGGAGAAACATTAAACAGCTGCATAAGAAAGATTTGTGCCTACAATAAAATGAAAAAAAAAAAAAACGTGCTTTGGGAAAAAACCTCCATCAGAACAGGCTAAAAATAACTAAATACACCAAACAGTTTAATCTCTTGCTCACAGAGCAGAGGTGCGAAGCAGCCTTTGCCTCACAGGTCCCTGCACCTAGAGAAGTCCAGAAAAACACCTGGGCAAGCCAGGGATGAGAGCTGCAGACAGGCATCAGGGTTGGATGGCACCCAAGGCGCCACCTCCCAAGCACTGGCCTAAGAACTATATGTCCTCATCTATCTGTTTCCACAAGCCTTGGGGGTTAATGGTACTACTCTCTGCATCTTCAACAAAGGCACAGAGAAAATAAATCACTCACTTGCCCAAGGGACTTAAGCTAGAGAATGCGCAATGCCCAGTGCCCAGAAATAAAATAAATAAAAGGAGTGGGAGTGCCCCCTCAGTGACCCCCATTATCCCTGCAAACCCCAGCTGGGATCTGGATCCCCAAGACCAATATCCCACCCCCACCATACAGCTAGTTCTAACACTTACCTCCCATCTCCACACAACCCAGTTTCTCCTGAAAGACCAGGCATGTTTATTGCCTACCCCTGCTGGACATTCTAGACTCTTTTCTCTATGAAAGTTGAAGACTTGGGAAAGAGAGAGGTTAACACTCTCTAGATGGTTCAGCAGCTTTTCGGGAGCATGATATAATTTTTCACCATAGTAATATTGTCCCAAGAGCTCTGGTCCCACACTAGGTGGCCCTAGATTGTTCTATGCTTGTATTTGTGTGGAGCCATTACATTTCCACCCTCTCACAGCAATTGAGCAATTCTGCTTTGTTACTCCTAATGTGTGCTTCCAATGTTCGGCCTTACACAGGGAGCCTTGGAGGGACTTCTCAGAGCATGCCTTGGCCACAGCTGAGCCATGCTAAAGGTGTTGATTTTCACCTTAGAGTCTGCAAGACCTAGTTTATTTCTTTACACCACAGACTGGACTGAGAAATGGAAAAGTGAAAAGGTCTGAGAAGTTAGGGTTAAGAACATAGGAACTAGAGGCAAGACGACCTAGACACAGCCTCTGGGATCTCGAATTGACCCACCAGAATGGCATGAAGATGAAACCTAGAAGAAACCTTTCTGAGCCTCCCTTGTGGGTCTGAGGAAGAGCTCTCTGAGAATAAAGGTGCTATAACCCACGCTGGGGAACTTCCCGCCAAAAAGGAGACTGGCCCTTAGCACTCGGGTGAGAAACTGCATAAACAACTTTTATCAGAAGCTTCTGGACCTCTGTTTAGTTTCTCTCACATCTTCTTTAGTCTCCCTAGAAATCCTATCTATGCCTCATCCCAATTGAGCCCGTGTGTAAACCGTTTCCCCTGCTGTTTAGTGAGTTACTCCTGACTGAGCTTTCCTGTGTATATGTGACTAAACTTGAATTTTCTCCTGTTAATCTGTCTATGGACCTGAGTTGGTAGAGGAAAGTTCTACTCCCACCAGTCTGGAGTCAGGAGGTGGCATTCCAAGGCACAAGTTGTTCAAGGGAGCTATCAGTGAGCTACCCCAGAGAGAGGCAGTGCCTAGCAGTACTGTGCTAAGTGGTCCTTGGCTTTAGGAACAGAAGACACAAGTGGAGAGGAGTCAGAGATAGACAGTGACCAGCCTCCACCTGAGATTGCTATGTATGCACTGGAACCATAGCAGGGACCCACAGGCAGACACCCCACCAGGACCTGGCACTATCTGGTGTGTTGAGGACAGGGAGTTCCACCTGCAACACCAACCCGGGTTTCGGCTGGCTTTCTGTCTGCAAAAGAAGTCAGCTCCTATGGTCACAGCCTAGTGTGGGATCTCAGACACACTTGCTCATGAACAGAGGGTTCTAATTGGTCCTTGGTATAACTGCAACATGCTAGGGCCCTGAATCACAGAGGTGGGGTGTGGGTGTCTCCCATCATCCAGACTTTGCTAAGTACATACTTGAATCAAACTAGACATTCAAACAATGGCTTTCACTTCTGAGAGTAAATCCATACACTTCAATACTATTCATGAATCTCCTTTCAAATTGAGAATCAAAATAAATGCCTGGCATTGAATCAGCACCTAGCATGATGTCTTGAATATAGTAATCACTGAGATAATGCTCATGACTGAATCAACTTAGATTACTACCCAAGAAATGCTGAAAAATGAGATGCAGAATAAATTTAAATGAATCTGGGGAATTTTTCTCCCTGTGTTTCCTGTGTAATGGAACTTGACACTTACTCATATGACTTATTTAAAAACAATGATGTAGTTGCTGCTCTAAATTGCTTATGTATTTTAAATCCACAGTCTCATTGCACAGTCTTGATGACACTTGATTTGAGCTTTATTTTTTTAAGGATCTAAAAACCTTTTCAAGTGAAAATTTAAAGCTAATAAAGTAGTGCCATGAGACTAAAAATGGCAGCACCACACAAGAGGAGGGGCCTGGCGAGGGCTACACTTTACAAGGCAGGAACCTGGTGCCCAGGTCAGATCATATACCAGAGTCACCTGGGAGACTTCTGAAGACAGATGCTTGGGGCCCTTGACAGATGGAAAGATTCAGGAGGCCTGAGTCAAGTCAGGGCCCTTGACAGATGGAAAGATTCAGGAGGCCTGAGTCAGGTCAGGGCAGGTGTCTTCCTATATATTTCTGAAGCTGATTCCTGGTGGAGTAGTTTTCACTGAATCCCAGTGTGTAGAACCTGCTGGAGCCATACCTCTGGGACATCTGTTTGTCTATAACTATGGCTGCCCTTGGTCTGCACTATGGAAAACCACGTCCATTTGCTAACACTCCTCCTCCAGCACACATATCAAAGAATATGATGACTGCCCTAAGAATGACATTCTGGGCTGTTAAAACAGCCTCACGGGCACAGTAACTAGGAAACAGGAAGTTTGAAGGGGGGTCTATTGGTATATTGATTTGTTTAATGGTGTAGGCATAGAAAGATCATCAATACTACAGAACTGGGTCTCATAACTGAGTGAACATACAGAAAAGATGTTGGGAATTTGAAGACAGAGCAATGATGGTTTTCCATTCTGAAGGTATCACATACATCTCTAAAAATATCTTGGGATAAAAATCATGTTGCTTGAAAAATTCTTGTAGCATACAAAGATATATGGATATTAGGGGAAGAAAATCACTCACACATAGAATGAATTTGAGAGATGGTTCAAAATAAGACACTGTGGAATGTAATGTCAGATATTAAACATTTTGACTTCCTTCCTCAGATGTAGGATTTTAGTGATATTATAAACTGAACATGGGCATTTCTACAGCTCTTAATCATTTGTTTAAATAAACTTTGCTTCTTTTTACTCTGATATCCCAGTGCTCTGAGTCCCAACAAGATAACAGTGGAGCCCCTCTGCGATTCCCCAGGAAGCTCTGTTCCCAGACTGAGAAGGCAGAGGGAATCCCAGAGACTAGGCGAGAGAGAAAGCGGGAGCTCAACCACAGGGGGAATCGCTGGGCTCTCCAGAAGGCTGCCAGACTCAACCACTGTGACCACCTTTTTTGAGAACCTACAAACTGGAACATGACAACCTCATTTTCTCCCATGTTTCTACTGAACACAACGAAAGTGGTTTCCAGGGAAATCCATCTGTAACACGGCATCTTGAAATGATTCTTTCAATGGTGTTGCTCAGTTGATTAAATATTATTCACTTTTCATTTTTTCCATCAGCCAAACAGAACATTTATATGACACTGGGATCTTGCTTTAATAAGAAAAAACACTTGTTTGGTACATCTGTAACCTTTGAAATTTTAAAAATTATGTACTCAGAAATTCCATCAGGTATACTGCAGTGCATCCCCAACCTCTGTGTCATCTCTTAATGAAGAAGGTGGTTTTAGTTTAGGCATCACATGGAAGGTTTCCGTGGCAATACTCACAGCATAACAAATCTGCCAGGATTTTTAAAGCCCACAGTATTAAATTATACATGTCTGTAACTCAATACACACACATACATATGGTACAATGCTATGCATGTATGTATGTATTATACATACAAATTCATTTAAGAAAGGTCTCTGTCTCCCCTCACCAAAATAGGATTCATTCTGTTCTTTGTTTTTTTCTAATTTAAAATTGTTGTGGCTTATATATGAGGTATTACCCAAAAGCTCATATGTGAGACAATGAAAGACTGTGCAGAGGTGAAATGATAGGGTTATGAGAGCCTTAACCTAATCAGTGCATTAATCCCCTGATATGGATTCACTGGATGGCAGACTGGGAGGAGGTGTCCTTGGGGTGTGCCTTTGGGTTGTGTATTTTGTCCCTGGTGAGCAGAGTGCTCTCTACTTCCTGGTACCATGTTCTGAGTTGCTTTCCCCTGACACACACTTCTTCCACGATGCTCTGCTCACCTCTTGCTCAGAACAATGGAGGACCAAACTTCTGAAACCACGAAGCAAAACAAAATTTTCCTCCTTCTAAGTTGTTCTTATCAGGTCTTTTAGTCACAGCAACAAAAAGCTAAATTGATAGCATTTGTTTTCTTTGTTTTATAACCCATGACTGGTGGTGTCAAAGGTCCTGCTTGAAAGTTTTGCTACTTTTGAGTAAGTAAAACAGTTACAGAAGTGGAGAAGGCTGTTATTTCTTCAACGATAACCTCAGCTCAAAGATCTTTAGTTCTGGAGTTTACCAGATTAAATGGTTAAAACTCACATTTCAAATAAATAAATGCTCTGATTTTACCCTATTTTCAGACTTTATCCATTGGCATAGCTTATCAATGAACTCTTTAAAAACCTCTAATGTGTGAAATTTCAAGTTTTTTTTTTTAAACAGGTTTTTCCTTACTAATTTTTAAATTGTGCATTTAAAAAAAATATTGTCTACATGATATTGTCTACAAAATGGTTTGCATTTTTAATTTAAGAGTCTTCAAATATGTGTCCAACTGCATATTGGTTATATGCTCATTTTTTAACAGCTAGGTGGATGCTAAGGACCCATAATGAAGCAGAGATGTAGGAGAAAAGTTTTTGTTTTATTTTTAAATTCTGCTCACACAGTAATCACTTATTTTTTAAAAAATGCATGTATAACCAGACTCTGTCAATCCCTGTTCAGAATCCTCTAATGATTCCCACCACATCCAGAATAGCATTACCCTTGGCCTTCGGTCCTGCATGACCTGACCACCTTCTCTCTACTTCCACCTCTGTTCTCCCATCTTGCTCTCTGACTGGTATTTGGCTTTCTTTGTCTGGTTGTCTGGAGGTGGCTGAGCCACCCAGTGTGGCCTGAGTCTGTTGTGTGACTTCCTTTCTATCCCACAGTCTCCATTCAGCCTGATCAGTATCCACAAGAGCTCACCACCTCACATACCATCTCTCCAGGTCCACCTCTGCTCTAGATTCTGCCATAGCTCCTATTTATCACTTCATACACTTCATGATCTTATCTATTGACTCTCTTCTTTCACCCCCAAACAAAGGGAATGCCTGGCACCCAGCAGGAATTCAATACTGTCTTTTGATGAATGAAGTTTTGACTTCAGACTCTGAATTTTTATAATAGGGCTGGTTTGCACAGTCTACCTTTTAGAAGAAATGTTACCTAAGCAGATATCTTAGAACCTTAGACTATTAGGCAGCCATGAATATAATGGCACTAGTCCAGGTAAACATTTTATACACTTAGAAAATGTTTTTTTTAGAGCTGTCTTTTCATTTCATGCAGAGTGAGTAATCTTTCCCACAAGTAAAAGCCAACACTCAGTATAAAGTGCTTCTGTACTGTGTACACCTGCATCTTGTTGATAGAGACCGACACTGAATATATTAGCTAATTATAGATATGCAGATGTCTTGTCTTCCTTAATGTAAAAATATATAAAAGCAGGTGAAACAGTGTAGCACCTAAGCCTATAGCTAAATATCCAATTTCCATTAGTTATACTTGGGTTAAAAGGTAAAGAGACAGATAACAGTCAGAATAAAAAAATTATTCATAACTCAAATTCTTCACATTTTTCTGTCACTCTTCTGGATGGAAGACATTTGAAAAATTTGAATTGCAAAGTAAATTATTGTCTATTGATTCATTTCTTCATGCATTCATTGCTGAAAAATTAAATCTAAAGCCTGAAAAATTAGCAAAAAAGGGAAAAACTTTAGTTTTGGTTTCTCTAAAAGATAATATGAAAAAATATAAGGTATTTATTAATATAGATATACTCACAGGGAGGGAAAATAGAAAGTTTGAATGCCAAAATTTAAATTCTGATTTACACTGAAACTTCTAAAAGGGGATTTCCATAACAACAGTTGGAAGGTGCTCACCACATTTTCTTTTAGGTTGTTTGGTCATTAAGGTGAAAAGGATTTTTATAACAGAGTCAAGCACCTAGCCAGGGAATAATCCTGTCAGTGGAAAAAAATCCAGAACCTTATTTGAGGGAAGACAGCCCCATAGAACAGGGGTAATGAGGCACCTTCAATCAGAGGTGGCATTTCCCATGTTTCCCAGACTGTAACATGTCTGCATGCTAATTTCATGTGTGCCACATGGCAACGGGGACCTGAGTTGCAGAGAAAATTAAGGCTGCCTATCAGGTGACTGTAAAATGTAGAATTTTCCCAGGATGGTCTCGAGGGGCCTCGTGGAACTGCAAAGCTCTTTTTGATGCCATAGAGGAAGACAGATGTTTAGAATCTAAAAGATAACAGCATGAGGAAGACTCACTCAGCCAGCTGCTGCTGGCCTGGAAGATTAAAGGGGCCATGAATCCAGGAGTGCAGGAAACCTCCAGAAACTGGGAAAGACAAGTAAACAGATTCTACCTGGAACCTCCATAATGAGCACAAACCTGCTAACAGCTGGATTTCAGCCCAAAGAAACCAACTCTGGACTTCTGAGCTCCAGAGTTATAAGGTAATGAGTTCATTCTGTAATTAATCTCCTGGGTTTGTGGTAAACTGTTACAGTGGAAATAGGGAGATAATATGTAGGCAGTGATGGATTATAGGTTGTCCGGTTATGTGTTCATGAGTGACACCTGAGCCTTCTCCAGGGAACAGGGCAGCTGCTTTTAACAGTCCAGGTGCCAACAGCAGAGGGCTACAGCACCCACGCATTCTGATGCCCAGACTTCTGTGTCCGCATGGTCAGGACCTATGTATCATCCTCTCTTTTTCTAACCAGTAGGAGTTACTTGGCTTCTAGATGATCTAAAATGACATGAGCAAATCTAAATCTGGCAGGACCAAGGTAACCTCAGTATCTGCTTCGCATTAAGAAGTACCAAGAACAGGGTATTCATTGCTCTTTGTCCATTTTCTTTACTCAATGGCCCAATCATTGGCCACTGACTATAGGTCCATGTTAAATGACCCCCTTTTCAGATAATTTCAATGAGGAAAATTAGGAACAGTCCTCCCAAAGGGTCAAGTTGCACACTGGTTGGTGACCGTATCTACATAGGTAATAACTGGGCACTATAACTAATACCACTTCAGAGAGTTCATGCGGAAGAATACAACCTGGCCTCCTGGGAAGATGGCTCTGGTGTTTTGGCTTTGCTTTTTTATTCTCCTGTCTTTAGCTTTTCCATATAACAGGATTAAAGGAGGTAGATTTCCCAAAGTATTTCTCAAAAATCCCCCTAGAAACATTCTTCCTCATCATTTCCTGCTTTGTCTGCAAGTCTCGTCACGGTTCTGGTAAGAAGTATAAGGCAGCACTAGGCTTTCACTGCAGAAGAGGACAAAGCAGCAGAAAGGGCAGTGGGGCACGTGGGTACAGTCTGTTCATGCACTTACTGGACACCACTGGTCTTTCAGCCCAATTTAAGTTTATGAGAAAAGCTCTGCATTTAATCAGAGAGTGTCAAGGAAGGCCCTTTTCTATGTCAATGTTTCCTGATACTCTCCAAGGTCTACCAAGAGGTCCAGGCTTCCAATGTTTCCTAAGAATGCAAGCACTCTTTATCTGTGCCCAACAGCATGCCACCGATCACCTTTTAAAAGGTAAACAACTTATGGTGAAGCAAGGTAAGGTGATGACCTGCTCGAATCCTCAAGGTTATCTCTCTGCTGCCTCTAGGGGCTTTTCCATGGATGCCAGTCTCTTTGGATATTTGTCACCGTTTAGTTGAAGGACTTTTGGGATCACAGACATCCAAGAATGTGTCCAATATTCTTACCCACTGTGACCTTGAGACCTTCTTATTTGGGGGACCACCTTCAACAATCGTTCATTCTTGCCTCCCTCCCTCCCTTCTTTCCTCCCTCACTTTCTCTTTCTTTTCTTTCATTATTTTTCTAGATTTTTCTTTTTATTTTCATTCCTTTTTTCCCCAATAGAACTTAATCATATTCCTAAATATAAAATATATTTTCTCTAGAATCCAGGGAGTTATAGCAAGTGTTATGTTCTGTGTTCACTTCAGGGAGGCATCAGGAAAAATTTTTCAATCAGTTGAGAAACATTTCTGATTCCTCAGATTTGCCCTGTTGGCTCGGCCTCATAGTTCTGGAGCACTGGCCAGCCCACTCCAGCTTGCACATGGGTCAGCTAGTCCAGGTTTATCAGCATTCTCTCCTTTTTTTTTTGTGATGGACCTTTGTTTAATTTACATATTTTATTTGCTGAGAATTGAACTCAGTGCCTCATAGATGGTAGGCAAGGGCTCTACCACTGAGCCACAAACCCAGCCCTCTGCTTCTCTTTTATAAGCCCAATAACTATCATGTCATCAAGCCCGTATATCATATATGACTACATTTGGCTCTCTTTGATGAAGTTTTTGCCATGGCTAAAGAAGTTAACATAGCTTGTGTGAAAACTGTTAAAATGTATTTTATGATCTTTAGGGTAAAGACAAGTTGAGATTGACTTTTTCTCAAAAACTGGGATTGGAAAAAAAAAAAGAAATTTTCCAGATTGATGATAGCCCTATAAACCCCTGGTGCCTATTGAGCTTTCTTATTAGCTTGAACTATATTGGATACAGTGAGAGCCGTAGGGAGTCCCAGTCTATTTATACCCTAATGATCTAAAAAGTAAAGCCAGAATAGCTGATTGGTCTGATCAAACAGGTCGTCTGTGCAGAGAGGGGCTGTGAACCAGGAACCTGCCTCTGCAACTTCCTTTGTCAGTAGAGCTATAGCCAGCACCTGCATCTTATTCTTTTTTCAGAATCGCTGGGTCCTAGGGGCTTTGTTTCATGTGCACAACTACAATTGGCTTCTGCCACCATTGTCACCCTTTCCTATGCAAACTCACTGCATACTGTATGGGTGATGCACATGGGTCAGCCAGATATGAAAACAGACCTTTTGTGTTTGAAGAGCCTGTTTCCATTCTCACTTTGAGTAACTTCCAGTTCTTCAGCACAAGGACCATTATAATGACATAAACTAGGGTCAGGAAATGGAGCTTCTCCACCATGAAACTGGCCTCAGCACATGGCCTCCGATCTCCTGCAGGAGAGCACCCCTACCCTGCCCTGCTGCTCCTCCACACCCCTCTTGCACTGTACCCCCATCCTCTATCTGCTCCTTCCTCACTACATGAATTAAACCCAAACCTTTCTCCATGATCATGGTTTTGCCTCCTCTGAGCCTCTATCCAGGTCTTTAAAAAATCAGCAAAGGTAAACATATATACCCCATATTTTCTAGCATTTTTCAGGGGAGAGAAGACTACAAATTCTAACTTCTTTTTACTACCAAAGTACCTAAGTTTTTCTCCTCATTGAACAAGGCTTAGATGGTAGGTGAAGTAATTCTCCTCCCCTAAAGATGCACACATCCTCATTTCTGAAACCTGTGAATATGTCACCTTACGCAGCTAAAGGGACTTTGCTTCTGTGGTTAAGTTAAAGAATTCTGAGATGGGAAGGTTATTCTGGTTGTCTAAGTGGGCCTAAGAAAGGCACAAGGGTCAGAAAGAGAAGAGATGTGATAGAGGAAGCAGAGACTCTGTGAAGATGGTCTGGGGCAAACAGGTGGGGACTGACAAAGGCTGGAGAAGATGCTGTAACACCTTATGTGATGTCCAGATCATTCTGGATCTAGCTACACAGCTTTACATGGGTGAGACAAAAACTTTCACAGTGTGTCAATTGTTCCCTTGATTCTGGGTGAAATACAACCTTATAGTGAATAGAGATTATAATTCAAGGAGAGTTTCTTCCATGGGTTCTTACTAAAATGCAGAGATAACTAAAGCTTTTAACAAGAAAATAAAAACTGACATAAAATCATAAAGTATGAAAACCAAATATGGGGTGCCAATACATTGCAGATAGATGATGCAGAGAGAGGATGGGTGAACCTGCCTCTTGATAGAATGTTCCCTTCAAAGAGAAATATGTCCTCCTTTGGTGTCATACAAACAGACCATGAGGAAGTAACCCTAGTCTGGGGGGCAGAAAAACAGGCAATTCTCCAATAACTATCTGCACAGATGCAGTCTCATCTTGTACATCTACCTGCACAACAATGACCCCTGGAAGGCTCTGGCCTCTAGAGCCTCCAGAGGGAAGCGCTCCTTTGAAAAGGAAAGGGAACTCTGAGAAAGCCCAAGGGAAACCTTCCAATTGCACAAGCCAACATCACTTCTTTGTGATATTATTTGTCTTTATGATATAAGAGAAAAACAGGTGGTATCTAGGAAGAAAGCATTATATTCCTGCTATATTTCTCCATCAACTATGAACAGAGAAAAAATCTACATAACATCAAAATCCAGAGTGTCTGCATCACATGGAAGAGGACAAAAAACAGCTGGTAGGTGGTGTTCTCTTCCCCAGTGCACAGGATTGAGAGAACTGGCCTCCAAGCTGTGACGGCAGTAATAGGAAGGAAAGTGGTTAACCTAGGCACATCAAGTGAAGGGTTTCCAGTGAGCTCTGAGAAGTTCCCTTGGGATTTAAGAGCAGTGCCCATGGGAGCTGACACTCAGCCCCCCACCAACCCCCCACTCTCCATTTGGCTCACACAATCTCAGAGCTTACTAAGCCCTCCTGGTAAGGACACTGCTGCTGTGTCCTTGCCCCTCTTCATTTGTCTTCATTGCCTTCCTGCCCAGCCTGAGCCAAGAGACAGCATCACCTGTGGATGGTGGCAAGGATGGTCCCCACTGGCACTCCAAAGCCCATAAGGAAGTTGTTTGGGGACAGCACTGGGGATGGTTCCTGGCATTCCTACTGAAATTCTCCTTGCTGGTCCCCAGATACACATAGATATTGGAAATGACATTATGGTTCACCTGCTGCTAGAGTCCAGGGAACATGCAAACAAGGTTTTAGAGCAGTTCTGGGAACCTTGTCTCCTTATATATCACTGATAACAGGAAAATGCATTTCAGTCATGAGAGTCTTTCAGTCTTGGAAATGGAAAACAATGTGTACAGAGCCACAGGAAATACCCAAAGCATCCCATATCCCATCTCATATAACTAAATGCAAACAACAAAAGAGTTAATGCCTACTCAGGGTTTCACTTGTTATGAAAGAGGCAAATAAATTAAGAATAATTGTAAGTACAGAAGAACAATTTGAATTTTAAAGAGCTTTTTTAGCAAAATAGACTTTTTTTCCCCCTTATACGTGGGGTTTGGTTAGAAGTGCACAGGGGCTATAAAAGCAGGAGAGACATCATATAACCATCACTTACACAGCTTTTCTTGAAAATCTGTAAACATTTATAATGATAAAGTATACCTAGTGAGGAAGAGAGAAGACAAAACATCTGTGGTAAAGTCTGGGTAAAAAGACACACTTCTTCCATCCAGAATCTGATTTTTCCATCCGGAATCAAGTATGTCCTGAATTTTCCCACACTTAAAATAAGTCAACTGAGGATCTCATTCAACTCAGGTGGCTCTTCCCTTCCATGGTGTTCTCCCTTCAGTGATGCTAAACATTTCCAAGATGGTGCATGCAGGGGCCAGAGGGGAGGGTCATTGGTCATCTGCAGCACCACCAGATGGAGGAGATCTGAATCTTTGGATTTAGAATGAAACGGAGCAACAACCTTGGTGAAGCTGAAAAAGTGGGCAGGGGCTCAAAGCAGCAAATCCACTTATGGTGGATGAATGAAGTCATAGGTTGCAGAAATACAGTTCATCACAAAACTGAGATGAAATCAAGGACAGGAGGGAGAACTGTCCATGCATTGATCATCTATGCATGGATTTCACATGATATGCAGTTTTCTTGTGCTGTTTCTAACAGTATCTCAACAAGAGCAGTTCTGGGAACCTTGTCTCATTATATATCACTGACAACAAGAAAATACATGTCACTCATTAGAGTCTTTCAGTCTTAGAAATGGAAGACTTAGAAATGGAGCAAGATTTTGAGATACTGGCTCTGGTACACAGAGCCAGGAAAACATGGAGAAGATTTAGAAGGGAAAATCAAGAATGTGACAGATGAATATGATTCCTCTCCCTTGGTTCAACACTAGAGATTTTCCACCTGAAAACAAGGCCTGAGCATGGTGAGCTAGCAGCAAAGCCTGATGGGAGGTGGGAACTCAGATTTTCCTGCCACCTCTCCTAAAGATGAGAAGGAATGGACCAAAAGAGAGCTGAAGAAGTTTAGGCTGTTCATAAAGTTGGATTATGTCCTCAAAGGATGGGCTAGTGCTTTAGGTAATAGGTCTTCTTTTTTAAAACATGAAATAGGCTTCTGAAACATGCCCAGGAAACAAGGCACTAGGAGAAACCCTGGGTCAGAGCAGGCCCTCCACCAGGATGCACATGCACCTGCACTGATGTTTGGACAGTCTTTGTCTTTTTCGCTCATTATTGAAAAGACAACTGACCAAGGTGGGGGAGGGTAATAAGAAGACCCATTAAAATAAAAGGGAAGAATGGCCCAGAAAAGATGAAGTTAAAATAACCCAAAGTGAAATTAGCAAACCCAACCCAGTAACTTCACAGAGATTATAGCAGAAGATGCCTGCTTCTCTCTTCCCACGTTATGACCCAGATTTGAGATGGTGCTGTGACTCATGTGTCTTGAAAAGAGAACCTGGTGTACCTGGAGTCTTAATCAGGTGTCTCGTCTCAACACAGCATTAGTTTGAATCCCTAACTTCCATCCACTTATTAAGAGAGTCTCATCCCAGCCACAGAGATGAAGCCTGCCTGTTACCCTTGGACCCTTGTCTCCTCCTGTCTTCAGCATCCCACCCTCAGTGTGCTCTTTTCTTCCTCCTTTCTTCCTCCTTTCCCTCCTTGCTCTTTCTCCATTGCTGCTGGGGTAAAAGGGAGAAGGGAGAGGTGTTCCTTTACACAAAGGCAGGTCACCAGGCCTCTGTCTTTCAGTGTATCATTTCTGCTGATGGATGTGGCATATGGACTAAAGAAAGGCTCCTTAGGACAACTGTGCTCACTGCTGCCCTCTCTGGAGCCTTGCTCTGGGCTTTCTGTTGCCTGCACCTTGCTTCATCCACTCTGGCTGCCCTGCAGGAGTGCATCTGAATCCCCAGAATGTTGGTCTCTTCTCTCCTCCATGTCCTTGCCTGGTCCACCTTCCTTTAGGGAACCTTAAACCTGAGGGAGTACAGTATTGCTCATTAGGTCTGACTGTACAGTTATGTCACCTCCCCCTGTGCTCCTGCAGTCCAGGAAAGTCCCTAGATCAGAACCTGAGCTGACAGCCAGCTAGGGAAAGAAAGAAAAGAGAGACTCCTCCTCCTCCTCCTCCTCCTCCTCCACCTCTTCCTCCTTCTCCTCCTCCCCCTCTTTGCTGTCTCCTACAAACTACAAGGCTCCTCCCATCCCTATACCCAGTCTTCCCCAGTGTGGATTCTGTCTCTCTCCCAGTCCTCCTGTTACACATCTCAATGGACAAGGCTGCCAAATTAGGGAGGTCGCCATGGCTATTACAGAGACCATAAAGAGACAATGAGGTGATAGTTCTTCTATCAAGACCTGGGATTTTTATTTTTTTTGTATTTTTTATAATATTTTCATTTGTAGATGAAATTAATACTATCTATCTATCTATCCATCCATCCATCCATCCATCTATCCATCTATTTATGGGGGTACCAGGGATTGAACTCCAGAGTACTCGACCACTGAGCCACATCTCCAGCCCTATTTTGTATTTTATTTGGAGACAGGGGGGGTCTCACTGAGTCACTTAGCACCTCACTTTTCTGAACTCACAATCCTCCTGTCTCAGCCTCCCCAGCCTCTGGAATTACAGGCATGCACTACCACCAACTTATTTATTTAATTTTATGTGGTGCTGAGGATCAAACCTAGTAACTCACATGGGCTAGGCAAGAGCTCTACCTATCAGCTATACCACCAGCCCTCTCGGCCCTTTTTGACCTTGGTCTTGATAATTATCCACTCATTTTCTCCTGGAGCAGTACAGCTGCTGATGTCTCTGTTCAGTGACCACTGGGTCCCATTTGGCAACTTCCGCGGAACTGCCATGATGATTTCTGAGGCCTCCCTGCCCTTGGGAGGAGGCTTTCTTCCAGGCAAGCCCAGATCTCTAGGCCTTGGGGAAAACTGCTAAGGCTGATGAGTGCTGTGACTGTCAATACTGAGAAGCAAGTAAGGAGAGAAGAGCTAACTGGAGCAGGGAATGAAGTCTCAAGGGCCACAAGGCACAAGAGCAAAATGTGAACAGGATACCTATGTGGCAGGGAGGTGCTCCAGGGAGTCACCAGGCTCAGGCAGCCTTGCCTCTGTGTCCCTGCTCACTTACCTTCAAGCAAAATGGTGCCTGATCACCAGCACTGGGTGCCTCCCAATGCCTCATCTCTGTTGCTTCTCCTTGTTTGAAAAGACCATGATTGTGACTTCCCCCACACTGATATGTACCTGGATTGCATCCAATCTGTGCTCTTCAGCTGTAACTTTGCCCCATCTACTAGCAATATTGTGTCCCTATTATCTCCTCTGCCAAGGGTGACACGTGGCCCTTTCTGCTTCAAGTGCTGGCCCTATAACTCTGGTTCTGCCTCTTTAAACATACTTCACATATGAAGGACCAAGCCATCAATAAATTTTTTTAAAAAGTGTGTTGGGCTATCTTCTCCTCTTGCTCAGTGCAGCCCTGGCTCTGAGGTGCCCCTGTGGACCACAGTTGGCACCCTGCATGTTCCTGCAAGTTGTCATCTCCAAGAAGCTTCAACCCCCCAGAAAGCTGACTGCTCCACAGAGACCTAGCTGTCTATCCCACCGCATTTCTGGCCCCTTCCTCCTCCCAGTCTGAGAATGTGGCATAAGCATGATGAGGCCAGGTGTCTCCCTGGAAACAGGTCTTCCAGCTCTGTTCATGTTACTGCCTGCCTTTCAGCTTCCCCTCACTGACAACAGCAAGTCTCCAAAGGTGAACAGCCAATACACATGCAGCAAAGTATGTACAAAGATTTCGTCCATCAAACTAAAACATTTTATATTTAACTATTAGAGATTTCTCTCATTAATCTTTGCAACAAATGCTAATAATAACTCACATTAACTTAACCATTTGATCTGTGCTGGCGGTCCACCTGTATTCTCTCTTCAGGGAGATGGGGGTCACTGAGCCACTTTATAGTCTCTTAGAGGTTCAGAGAGGTAAAGCAACTTGCTCAAGGTCAAGGTCATGGAGCCAGAAAGTAGTACAGCATTGAGGGTTCAAATGCAGGCAGCCTAGCCCCCAGCTGAATGGCATATTGTCTACTGATACCTAGAAACTGAATATAGGCTCTCTTTCAAAAAATGTGGAACAATTTATGGTGAAGGAAGAGAAGAAATCATTCAAAGGCAATCAACTGAAAAGATAGATAGCAGCTTCTCTTGAACTATATGAGGTAGAAAGAATCAAGAATAAAGCAGAAATTATGAAGCACTTTAAGTGTAGAAACAAGTCTCAATTTTTTTAACATATGAAATGTTCTAAATTGTTCTGAATAAAATCAAAATTATGGGGGAGGGAAAAGTGTGCATATTTTATACACAGAGATCAATTTATATGTTATAGTTAAAGAAAGATACTGTCAATTTGGAAGAAAATACTATCAAGGATAAATTGGCACCACAAGCATGCGCACACATACACACAAAGAAACCCCCACAGAGGAGAAAACTCCAAGAGACAGGTATCCTTAAACCTGAATTACTCTGCTTACCAGGTCTCAGTGGGTATGCCTTTGATTATATTTTTATAGAAAATTCTGACTTCACTATAAGAAGTAGGCAGCTTTCTTTGATTCCACAAGGCTGGATTTCAAGTATTTTGTAAATCCTCTACAGTTTGGATGTGCCTTTCCATACACATAACCCAGGGTAATATAATGCCCTGTTGCTCTTAAAAAAAGATTCCACTGAGAGCCTGGTTTATGTTATCTTTTCTTAATTGCCACTCAATATGAAAAGTTCATTTCTTTAATAATAAAAATCTTACCAGAGCTGGGATTATACAGAAAATATAAAGAAGCTACTTGGAGAGATGAAAATACAATCAGGATTGGTTTTGTAGGGCCAAGGTCCTTGAACTGGAACAGTGTAAGTTCAGAACGTAAGATCTTCAATACGTCAGCTGCCTTTATTATACTGAGGCTCATTTTTCATGAAACAAAAAGTGACCAGGTCAAACCCTAAATGGTATCTTTTGTGTGTGTGTGTGTACTGGGGATTGAAGCCCGAAGCATTCTGCCTCTATGTTACCTCCCCAACCATTTAAAAATTTTATTTGGAGAGAAGTTTTCACTAAGTTGCTGAGGCTGTCCTGGATCTTGGATCCTCCAGCCTCTACCTCCTGAGCTATCAGGATTAGAGGCATGAACCACCACCTTGGGCCCTAAATTAAATCCTCATCATTGGTGATAAGTGACCACTTCTGTCATAAAGAAGAGACTATAGTCAACCCTTCCCACAGGCATTGTCATATATCATGACTGAGATCTGAAAAAAGGCACATTGTTTAAGTGAATGAAAACATCTTTTAACTAAATTTTTTTTAAAATTATTTAAATATTTAAAATTTTTATCAAATAAAATTATAATTAAATTTGATTGATTGACCAATGTGTAATTAAGTAAAATATTTTTAAAATTAAAGAAGATTAAGATAATCCCTTTGGGTCACTCAAAAATGTGAAAATATTTTTCAGTCTCCAGGAGATGCATTACTGCGAATGCTGCCATTTAGATAACCATTGGTGCATGCGTGTGTGTGTGTGTGTGTGTGTGTGTGTGTGTGTCCTGGATCGCACATAATTCTCAGGTGTGAATGTGTCTCTCTCTCTGCCTGCCTAGTCCTGCCTAGTTTTCATTAGAAGAAATGAGAAGAAACAGCATAAAAAAACTGAAATGATCACAACCCATGAAAGGTACTTAGCATTATCCTCAATCAATGAGATGCTCTTAATATTCTCACCTGAGCAGGAGTTCCCAGAAAAAAGAAGAAAGGATTTGTGAAAATATCAGAAGTTACTTATGTTGAAGCACCCCTGAAAAGTCCCCTGCAGTCTGTACACATAAGCCAGTTGCCTGGTCTAACAATTTCTCTGAAACTCAATTTATTCTGACATTGCCAACGAGGTAGGAGACAGTGTGGACTGCAGGCATTGTTCACACACCACTGACATCTATCCACCCTAATGGTGCCTCTGCCCATTAACACAGGTGGACCCGCTTATAGATCAGATTGCCATTGTCCATGAAAAGGAGCCACACATATGTGGCATGTTTGTGATCAGAACCTAGCCCCCTCTTCACCTCTCCAGCTTCCTACAACCTCTTTTAATTTTTTTAGCTGCTTGGCTTCAAATCTCATCTCTGTCCACCTCTGACTCATTGGTTATGTGATGTTCTCCAATTACACTGGCTGATCTGTGATAATCGCTAAATGATGACCCATGGAATGCAAACTTCACCTAAGTCACTAGAGACTATCAAACTGGACCCTACCTGGCACTCTCCCCTGAAGCCAGAAGCATTGTATTTATGCTGTTTTTTTTCCTGCATTTCTCAATTTTTCTGATGAAAACAGCAGGTAGAGGAAGACCCACTCACACTTGAGAGTTATGGGTGAGACAGGACACACACACACACCCAGGTTTCCTAAATTGCGGCATTCAAGGTAATATATCTCCTAGAGACTGAAAAATATTTCCACATTTTTAAGTGACCAAAAGGGATTATTTTAATTTTTAAAAAATCATTTAGTTAATCATACATTTGTACATCAATCAAATTGAATTCTGGGAGGTGCACCAGGAGGCTCTCAAACCCCAGTTCACTAGGCCACAAGGAAAAGTTAGGACTGGGCTTTCGTCTATGATTTATGGCAGTGAATTCTCTACTTTGTACCTATAAGATCCAGCACCATTTTGAACAAAACTGAATTTCTTGGCTTCATTATATGAAATCTGTACAAAGCACTGTAATAAGGAATGAGCAAGGCATGATTTATGGCCTCCACATATAGGAGATTTAATTTTGCCTTTTACTCAATGGCGTACACATTGTGTGAGCAGAATCAATACCAATAATGAAATGTAAACTGAAGGGCTAAATCAATCCAATAAAATGCAATAGAAAGACTAGAGGACTGAGTAAATTTGGAAAGGCTAGTGCCTGCAAGATTAGTATTTGGACAACAGGTAATTACAAAAATCAATACCTGTATATTTAACATGACAGGCAGTCATCCATCACAAACAGAGAACCCATTACTAATAGTTTGGGCTCTGAGTAGGGATGAGAGAACAAAACAGGTCTGGAGGATTCTTATCAGAGTTCTGCATGCATGTACACCTCCCCATGTGACTGAGGGTGGAGAGGAAGGAAAGCTCTGAGCTGCTCATTCTGGGTTTTATTTAGACCCTTTGCATGTCTCTGTGCCCCTGGCTGACAGCAACTTTGATCTCATGCTTTCCATTTGATATCAGGGCATGCTCCTAGTCCTACACCCTTGCTTACCCTCACCCCAGCCTCATAGGTACCAGGAACAATCATCATGGAGCGAGTAATCTATCAGGTACAGTGAGGAGGGCTGGGATAATCTGAACCACTACTCAAGGGTCAGCTGTTAGCAGGCACTCCAAATACTAAGAGGTAATACAGATGACCTGGAGGGGACCCGCAGCAAAGTAAAAATAAGTATACACTGATAAATGCAGACACACAGATTCATGCACAGGGAAAACATATATATACACACATGTGCACTCATATATTCATAAGGTAAAATAGCTTCAGTGTCCTAACTAGATTCCTGTGATGATGAGTGGATGTTCCACCACTAAGCAGTCCGCAGTCCCTTAATCCCCTCAAAGGTATCCACATCTCTATTTTAAAGGTAAGAGGCTCCAGTAGACAACACTGGTTTGTTCCAGGTAACCACTGATGAGCAGGGGGCCCAGTATGGGAAGCTTCCTCTGTCTGATGTGATGTATGTGCCCCTTCCCTGAACAGCCTCCGTGAACCACAGGGCATTGAAGGTAATTCCAGTGTGGCCACAAGTAAGTCTACAGCCAGGTGCCAGCCAGAATCACTATTGAGACCTCCATGCCTAGGCCATGAGTCCGGAACACATACAGAGTCATTTAGGATGTCTGTTCAAACTACCCTGAACCATGACGCCTGTATGGCCAGACCAGGCAATCCCTTGTGATAAAGTTTTGCCAGATGCAGTGGTGCACGCATGTAATCTCAGTACTTGGAAAGCTCAAGAGGATTCTCTAGTTCAAGACCAGCCTCAGAAACTTAGCAAGACCCTATAAAAAACATTAGAAAGGACTAGGGGACAACTCCGTGGTAAAGCACCTCTGATTTCTGGATTTTCATCTGTCCTTTCTGTCTGCTGCCCCTCATATGAACAAGCTGATAGGAAGAATGCCCCTCCACACAAGGTCCCATCCTCAAGAGAGAATCCATTGCCTACCACCCCAGGATCTTAAGCCAGATTTCTCTCCAGAACTCTCTCAAGCCATTTTTTTGGAGTGATTGGCAGCGATGCTGCTGATTCTGGAAAGCCTCACCATGTGGGTAGCCCACCTTTTTGTACCTTCTTGGTGTGAGAGTGATCTTGGCAGTCTCAAGACTGGAACCTCAATTTGAGTGGGATCTAGCTCACTCGCAGGTGGACATTACCACACTCGTGACACAACCTCATGCTAATAGTGGACGGAATGCTTCGGTGGCCACTGAGAAACTTTCCAGGTTACATTCTTCAGAACCTTACATGCTGGTGTATGATGCCCTCATCAGAAGTCTGTCCTTCAGTTTGTAGGGCTCCTTTGTTTTCTATTCAAATGACTAAGATGAGTTACACTGGGGATGGGAGTCACATGACTTTGATGACTTTTTAGGTCATTTTAACAGTAGGTATTTTTTCACATTTTAAATTTGTCTTAGGTGGACAATATTTTCTATGTATCTAAATTTGAAAATATTCACACTTGGAGCTGGGTATTTTGTGTTCTTCCCTGTGAATTATAGGATATTTTGTAGCATCCCTGATCTCTACCCAGTAGAGACCAGTGGCATCACCACATCTTCCTCCAGTTGAGACAATCAAAATTGTCCCCAGACAGCAAATGTAACTCGGGAGAAAAAAATCACTCCTGGTTGAACACCACTGGTCCACATTTATTCAAAAAAGAAATATGACTTTTCTGATAAGAATGAGCATGAACCAAGTCCTCTGTAGTCCCAGAGGAAGAGAGGGAAAAAAGATGAAAAGCTGCTGGGCTATATATATCCTAATGCGAGCAAGCAAAATCTTTGATAAATTGCAATTATATCTTCAAATCTCTTCTTTCCACTCTTAAACTAATTTAGACTCATTCCTCAAAATTGCTTACATGCTATGAAGATGACTCATTATAGCTTATAAAATCTTTTTATAAAAAATTGATTACTCAGCTGCTTGTATCCAAATTCTTTTCCCTTATCTGAAAACATCAGAGTTGCAGTGACCACAATGATTTTCCAAAAATAATCACACACGGCAGTGTGCTATGCACTTTAGAATGTTCCCAAAGAACAGGGGATATTAACAATCATTTATGTGATGGACACAGACAATATTCTCTATAATGCATCACATATATCCATATTATATCTGCTGTTACCTTTGTAAATGGCTTCAAAATGCTTGTTTATACCACAAAGCCATTTTATTGCCTAACATCCTCATTCTTTCAACGGGTTCTCCAAGAAGGATAGGCCATAGTTCCTCACATACATTTTGATCCGAGATTTATGGGCTTCAAAAAATTTTAAAGATATCTAAATGACTAAATCTGACTTCTTATCAAACGAGAATAGTAGTTAACTCTAATATAGAAATTGTGAGCTGTACTTCACTGAAATCTCTTAACACATTATGTAAAACCCAATTGACACCTATCTCCTTTCTTCAAAGACCTTGTTTTAAACTAGCATCCCCTAATTATAATAGTTTCTATAGGAGGAGAGGATGTATGTTTGTGTTTATAGGGGGATGTTCTTGAAAGTTCTTCAAAATGGTCTTCAAATCGATGCACCACAAGCATAGTCCTGAGAATAAACACTCTTATCTAGCCTGCTTTTCCAGAGTATATGAAAATATCTGTTACATATTAATTTTAAAAAGTTTATGAACTCACAGTAGCTTTTTTTTAAGGAACAAAAACTTAAAAATCATGTCCAAATACATAAGAACCAGTCAGGGTAGCATTTGTTGGAAACTACCACAAAAGTGCCACAATGCATTCTCACTATTATTAACTTTTAATATTATTTGAAATCACTCCTAATTCATCAGAGCACATTTATTTTTATTTTGTTCTTTTGGGGCAGGCAGAGCTGAATAACAACACCTATTTTTTTTATTTTGTACACGCATTAATATAAACATATATATGTTTGTGCAAAATACACATGCAATGCACATACACACTCACAGACCATGCTATATGAATACAACAAAATACATCAATACTGTATAAATAATTATTTGCTGAAGAATTACCAAATGTTTAATCTTTACCTTCAATAAAAGACGAATTTTGTTCACAGGTAGTAAAATAGGATTTCTTTGTTTTCGTTTTTATATGGCAGATTGTGCATCAGGAATAGCCCATTTGTTAAATGGATGAGGAAAGGTCTTTGAACTTGTTCTGTTCAGATCACTCCAATCCCATTGTAGAATTAAAAGAAATGTTCAAAAATAGAAAATTCATAAAATATTCAACTTTAACATCATCTTTAATGCAAACAGAGAAGGGTATATAATATGTTCTGTTTATTATATTAAATAAATTTTATGTTTAAAAGAAAGTACAATAGGACTAACAAGATTTTTCCACATAATTTAAGATGAACTAGAGGCTAGGGATATAACTCAATGAGAGAAAAATTTTCTAGTTAGTATGCATGGCCCTGCAAAAGTTAAAAAAAAATACGAACTAGAAAAAGGTAAAGATATAATGTATAAGACATTAACATAAAATATTATATCAGTGACTTATAAGTAAGATTTTTAGAGTTAAGATTTACCTAGAACATTTTTAATTCATTACTATATATTATTATACAGTAAGTTCTTTTGCTAATATTAGTGTTTTAAATAAAGGCAATTTATAAGAACATATGCCACAGAAACATGTGTGTGGGACCTAAGAATGACTAAGGAAATACAGATTTGGGAAAAAAAATTTCAAGCTTCTGTGACTCACCTAATATTAAATTTATATAGTGATTGACACAAATAATGAGAACTACTGATACCTGAATCAAACATCAACTTGGCAAAGTTCCCTACTTTTAAAATTATATTCAAGGGAACTAGGGTTGTGGTTCAGTGGTAGAGCATTTGCCTCACATGTGTGAGGGCCTGGGTTTTAGCCTTACCATCACATAAAAGTAAATTTTAAAAAAATGTATTTTGTCTACCTGCAGCAGTTGCGCTCTCTCATATATATATATTTTCAAAATGCTTTAACAACTTTAGCCACTGAAAGTATTCTTTTATTGTATTTATTTTAAGTTCAAATCTTATAGTGGAGAATATGGAAATAAATTAATTCCAAGGGTCCTTGAAAAAAATCTATCACTACAAATTAAGATTTTTTTCCTTCATACTGGAAATTGTTAATTTATTATATAAACAATCTTTAAAAGAAAGAAAATGTAAATAGTATAGTACAAAAGTAACTTTTCAAAGCTGTACTAGTATTTATACAATTCTAAAAATTCTCCCATGTACTTGAAGCAAAACAAATATTTGAACACTAGTGCACACATACTTTTACAGGTAGATGTATTTTAATCATTAAGCAAAAATCCGTTGGATTAAAGTTTATCTACTGAAATAATATTTGTATCCAATAAAATGCACAGATCTTCAGTTTAAAATTGCATGTGTTTTGTTTAGTTTTGTACTGGGAACTTAACTCTAGAGCTCTCTACCACTGGAGCTACTTCCCAGCTATTTTTTATTATTGTTCAATTTTTTATTTTGAGACAGGCTCTCACTAAGGTGCTTAGTTCCTCCCTAAATTGCTGAGGCTCACCTTGCAATTGTGATCCTCCTGCCCAAGCCTCCCAAACTGTTGGGATTACAGGCATGCACCACCATGCCTCTTCAATTTGATGAGTGAAAATATTTTGTAAACATTTTCTACATCAACCTATAAACCATTTCTATAATTGAATTTCATCCTTCATAGGCAATCACAATCCTGATTTCTACCTCCATTGGTTTTACCTGTTTCTAAAGTTCTTAAAATGAAATCTTATAAAAGGTACTCTCTTGAATCTGGCTTTTTTTTTGCTTTATAAATTGCAGCTATGTTATAGCATGTATCAATAGTTCATGATTATGTATTTTATTTTGTGAGTCTACTAGTCTTAAGAATTAAACTGGTTAGACATTGACATAACAGCCTCTTCATGAACATATATTTTCTTTCTTTATGGTAAACACCCAATAGGAGAACTGATGAGTCATACAATAGATATTTAACAATTTCTTAAATTTTGTAGACTACTTATATACTCCCACAATCAATATAAAGAGTTATAGTTCCTCTATATTCTCACAAATTCATGGTATAATTATTCCTTACTTTCATACCTTTTGTTGTTGAAATCATCTCATTGTGATTTCTTTTGTTTTAGTTTTGCATAGTAGAGATTGTACCCTGAGTCTCATGCTTGCTATGGAAGTGCTCTACCACAGAGCTGCATTCCCCACTATCATTGTAATTTTAATTACTATTCCCCAAATGACCTCTGAGCTTTAGGACTTTTCATGTGCTGCCTAGTCATTAAATATGCCTCTTTAATGAAATTTCTGTTCAAGACTTTTCTCCATTTATTAAAGCACTTTATGAATATCTGTTTTTATTTGGCAATTTGAGATACACCAATCCTGATTAGCAACCCAATCCTTCTATAACCAGCAGTTTAAAATATAAACATGGGCTGGAGATATAGCTCATTGGTAGAGTGCTTGCCTAGCATGCACAAGGACCTGAGATCAATCCCCATCACCACCACCAAAACAAAAACAAAAACAAAAACACAACAACATGAAATAGAAGAAAACATAATAGCTAACATTAAATTCTGCTCTAATAGGGAGAATCTGGACAAAGACAAAAATAAATTGGCATGGTGGTGTGCACTGGTAATTCCAACTTTTCAGGAGCCTGAGGCAGAAGAATTGTAAGTTTGAGGCAAATTAGCGAGATCCCATCTTAAAGTAAGAAAAATAAAAAGGGCTAGGAATGTAGCTCAGTGGTAGAGTGGCCCTGGATTAAATCCCCAGTACAGCAAAAATAAATGAATGGATGAATAAAAAAATAAGTTCATATAATAAGCTTCAAGTAAGTAAAGAACATTTGTGGGGCACATGTTTTCTCTAAGAAAAATAAAAAGTCCAATTGCTTTATTTTTAAGTATTTTTAAACTTAGTTTCCAGGGTGCCAATTTACCCAATGTTAGAATAATATTGTATGTGGATTTAGAAAAGACACTTACTGTGCTGTTCCTTCCCTGAGGAGTTGTCATTGTTAAGTAGTAGCTGGACATCTGAGGAGGAAACCGTGTTGAAAGGTTAAGTACAAGACAAACTTAAGAATTTTTAGTAGACTTCTAGAACAGATATTTAAAATTCAGGCTTTGACTTGGTGTGGTGGTGCGGCCTGTAATTCCAGCTACTCAGGAAGCTTAGGCAGGAGGATTCCAAGTTTGAGGCCAGGCTCAGCAAATTAGCTTGGTCCTAAGCAACTTAGTGAGATCCTGTCTGGAACTAAAAAATAACAAGGGCTGAGGGTGTGGTTCAGTGGTAAAGCACCCCCTACTTCCCAAAACAAACAAACAAATTAAAAAAAACATTCAGGCTTTGCAAAAATTAAAAACAAAAAAGAAGTAAAACTGATTATCCTAATTCATGGTAGAAAAAATGACAAAATTCAACAGTCATCTCACCATCATAAAACAACAAAAACTACTAGGCTTTGTAAGAATAGAATAAATTTCCTGGACATGAGAAAGGGCCAAAATTCTATAACAAACTTCATAATGAAACATAAACATTGTTAATAATTTTAAAGGCAGGACAAGAATGATTCCTACTGCCTCTACTAAATACACTGTACCTATAAGTCCTGAAAAATGTCATGAAAATATCTCTTTTGTTAAATCATCCAGACCTCCCTTTTCTGTCCCCCAATAGCTATTCTCCTCTGGATAACTTATTAAAAATGGAAATTAAAATGTTAGAATCTCCTGGGTTTTTTTGTTTGTTTGTTATGGGGGTTTGAACCAAGGGATGCTTTACCACTGAGTGACAGCCTCAGTCCTTTTTATTTATCATTTTGAGATAGGGTCTTGTTAAATTGCTGAGGCTGGGCTTGAACTTGTGATTCTCCTGCCTCCATCTTCTGAGTAGCTAGGTTTATAGGCAGGGGCCACTGTGCTCAGCAAAATCCTCTATGAGTTAAAATTTTAAGACCTGAAAGACAAAATTTGACATGTGAACTACTTAGCAACAGGCACAAGGAGTACATACCACAAACACACACCTCAGAGTATTCTCATGTACATGAAGTTTGAGAACCCTGCCATGATAAAATAATTAGATAAAATATTATTTTTCTGAGAATAGTGATAACTGGTAGAGATCAGGATGGGGAATATCCTATTTTAATTGAGGAAAACAAAAAAGAAATGGGTTCTAATTAGGAAGAGTGTTCATGAAAATTATACAACATGAGACTACCTGCTACAATATGGATATCCCACTGTGTTTATTTTCTTTGATATATATACTGAATAATGTTCTTTATTCATCACCTGTTTGTGTCAGTCACTTAGTTAAGAAATTAGTAAACCTGCTGGGTATAATGGTGATGCCTATAAAAAAAATCCCAGCTACTCAGGAGACTGAGGCAGGAAGATCATAAGTTCAAGGCCAGCCCGAGCAACTTAGACCATGTCTCAAAAAAAAAAAAAAAGGACCAGGGATGTAGTTAATTGGTAAAGTATCCCTGGGTTCAATCCTGGGTACTGGAAAAAAGAAACTAGCAAACCTATTTTGAATAATTAACCTTTTTTCTAGCTCATTTTTGGGAAATATGCCAAATGGCAAATGGGCTATAATTCATACCATTTTCTGTGAAGCTGCATTTCCTGTAGTTCTTACACAACTGTGAAAACTCAGCAAAGTGTTTGTAGTGGAAAACTAAACATATACATATTCATTCATTACAAAAGGCATTTCTGCAAAAGAAAAGACACAAGCCATAGTTTATAGACAGCCTCATAAAATAATATCTAAATGTATAATAATAAAAGTTACCAAACTGAGGGCGGCAGTTGTGGCTCAGTGGTAGAGAACTTGCCTCACATGTGTGAGGCACTGGGTTAGTGCTACATAAAAAACAAATAAATAAAATAAAAGTACTGTGTTCATCTACAACTAAAAATATTTTTTATAAGTTACCAAGCTGAAAATTCAAGATACTTATATTTCTGAAGTCCCACCAAAATTTTCAAAAAAGTTACAAAATCTGATGAAATTGGTACAATTGAAAGAAAGAAGATTAAATAATGGATGAGCTGTACCTGCATGTAAAAAAAGTAGTTCACCAATTCAGTAACTAGGAAGATATCAATAAATAAATATCAATAAATAGAGATTGAGGACTGAATAATATACTGTTACTACCCTAAGGATCTAAAACCTAGAAAGGAATATACCAAGCAGGCATTAAATGCAGAACTAGACAGAAAGTAAGGCCCAATGAGTTCTATTATGTATGTAGGAGGGGCAGTGGTCTTCAAAGTCAGTGATGTTTGAGCTGGATTGAAGTAGGTAAAGCCAGGAGGGCATCTCAGGCAGAGCAAACAATACATACAAACTCAAACAGGTCATAAAAACTGAACTAAGCCTGTTTTAAATATCTAACATAATACATAGAAGCCACATAGATTACATATTCAATTTTTAAGATTGTAAAGAGGTCGCTAGGGCAAAAAGTTTGAGAAGAGCTCTGTACACTGATGTGGTTAAATGTTAATGATATCTCTTAAGTGAAAAGAATTTACAGCATGATGTATAATTATTAAAATTTTATTTACACAATTATATAGCTGCTAAATATTAACAGGGACTATTCTATAATAGTTGTATTGGAAAAGATATTTTTATTTCTTTTTATGGTTTACCTCTACCCAAAAGAATATATTACTTGCATAATGAAATTTTAAATTTTGTAAAAAAATAAAAACAGAAGAGCATGTCAACATCTCTTATCCTTTAATTAAAAAAAAAAATGAAAGGGAGCTAGGCATGATAGTGGCAGCCTATAATCCAAGCTACTCTACTCAAGACGCTAGGGCAGGAGGGTCACCAAGTTCAAGGCAAAAGTAGGCAACTTAGCAAGAACCAGTCCTAAAAAATCAAAAGAGCTGGGGATATAGCACAGTGGTAGGATGACCACTGGGTTTAATTCCCACTACCACCACCACAAAAAAAAAAAAAAAAACAGGGCCATAAATATAAAGGCTACTGAAAGACATCTAAATTTAAGAACCACCACAAGGAAGCAAAGGACAATAAAAGGAGATTTTCAAAATGCTAAAGGCAACAAGGAGGGCTTTTTAAAGTTACAATTCCTGCCCCCAAAGGGGTGGTGTTGCAGATGAACCCAGGGTTTCACACATGCTAGGCAAAGCCTCTACAAACACATCCCCCACTCTACAGTTGGCTTTTTAAAGTTACTCCTTGACAGAAGTTTTTGCCTTATTCACAGCATGTCTACATAATGTCTTATGCTTGAAAATAAAGGTCGACAAATTGTTAAATGAGGTGATTGCATTGATAGAGACAAGTAATCTAAAAGCTAACTTCCATTTTTCTAAAGAAAACAAACGAAACTGAAATATATGAAAGTCAGAGAGGGGACTGGGGTTGTGGCTCACTGGTAGAGTGCTTGCCTTGCATGTGTGAGGCCCTGGGTTCAATCCTTACTACCACATATTAAAAAATAAATAAATAAAATAAAGTATTGTGTCCATCTACAACTAAAAATATTTTTAAAAAATCAGAGAGGAACATAAAAGTAGTATTATTTGAAGTCAGATTCAAAATGTTAAACTTATCCCAGTGCATCTGATAACATAAAGAGCAAAGGAAAGAAATATTTAATTATAGAAACCACAACATCTCCTAGTTTTTTAGGTGAAAGTGAGGAGATCTGAAGACACATGCAATGGCAAGAGTGAAATGCCAAATGAGTGGTAAGAAGGAATGTGATCATCTGCAGATGCCAATGTGGAATCCTAAAACATTTTCATAGCAAGAAATACCATGTTACTGAGAAAGTCACTGAAATGACAGATTACAAGGTATTTAATATTTTACGGTCTTTGAAGTGTTAAGCTGATTTATGACTAAATACAATGATTATATTAATAATATTAATATTATATTAATAATATTATAGTAATTATAATAATAATCTGAAGGAGTAGAAGACATAATAATACATTTCTACACTCACTATAAAATCTATAACATGTATGCTTCTTGATTTACAAGTCCCTTCATAATTTGTACCCACCTCAGCAACTCTTTCTTACCACATAGTTCCTAGTCCTACAGCTATACTTTTTTCTCAGGGCTACTGAATCTTTTGTCCCTTTTTGGCAAAAATACTTTTCTACAGATGGTTATTTCACATTCATTAAGGTCTCTTTTAATATCACTGAATAAATAATGTACCGTTTTCTGATTTTTGTATATAAAAGCTATTGCTGCACCCTTCCCATCCTTCACAATTCTAGCTTCTTTAACTGTGCTATTGTTTCTCAAAGAACTTGCAGCCATTAGATATAGAATTATAAGTTTACTGTCCAACACCGTGAAAAGAATTTCAAGAACACAGAGCAGGAGTTAGCAAACTGCTAATGTAAAGAGTAGACAGTAAATACTTTAGGGCTTGGTGGGCCACATAGTTTGTCTCAACTGTAAATAAATAAGCATGATTGTGTTCCAATGAAACTTGATTTTGTATTTCATGTAATTTAATGACAGGGAATATTATTATTTTTTAAATTTTGTTTCAAATTATTCAAAAAATTATCTCATAGAATTGATATAAGCAGGTGGTAGACTGGATTTAGCTCATGGGTCATATTTCACCAATAATAGGACATAGAACTAGATATGTTTGTTCACTGCTGTATACCTAACATTGAGACCTGGCACACACCCTATTGGAATGTAAATAAATGAGTACTTATTTTATTGTTTATAAAACTCTTTATAACCCATTTCTCTTTTAAAAACTGTTTATTAAGCTACACAGAGAAGACTATTATCCCCATTTGAAAATGGAGAAACAGGTTCAGAGTATATTTTGTCCAAGGTTACATGCTTATAAATGATGGAGCTACAATCAGAACTTACATACTGAAATATATAATGTATTATTTACAAGAAGTAAAACTCCAGAGGATTATCTTTAGTGTATCACATGGATTTGGCTTTGTCCTTTTAGAATATTAGTTTTCTAAAACCAGGAATTGAGGTAAAGCTGTGTTTGTGAAAGGTACAATTTTCACGAAGTTGAGAGGGCTAAGTAAAATAATAAATATTAGGTTTAAAGGTCAAAAATGTTATCACCCACCTGCAAAAGTGGGTCAAATGGGTTTGTTGGTGCATGTCTACAATCGCAACTACTGTGAGACTGAGGCAAGAGTACTGCAAGTTTGAAGTTAACTTGGGTAACTATCTCAAAATAAAATTTTTTAAAAAGAGCTGGGGAAGTAGCTGAGGATATGAGGCCCTGAGTTTAAACCATAGCATTGAAAAAAAAGTGGGGCAAAACTAAGATAAAAATTAAGAGCAAAAGGGAAAACAAAGATAGCTAAACAATTAGTAACTGTAAAAATGTTTGTTGCAGTGTAAGTGAGAGATGACATTTAAATTTTTTTTTCTTTATAGTTATACAGGACAGTAGAATATATTTTGACATTATACATACATGGAGTACAACTTACCATTCTTCTGGTTGTAAATGATGTAGAAATATATTGATTGTGTATTCATATATGAAAATAGGAAAGTAATATCCAATACATTCTACTTTCTTTCCTATTACTCCCCCACTTGCTTCATTCCCCATTTTCTAATCCAAAGTATTTCTATTACTCCCTTCACCCCGCCCCTTATTGTGAGTTAGCATCCACATATCAAAGAGAACATTTGGCCTTTTTGGGGGGTGGTGGCTTATTTCACGTAGCATGACAGTCTCTAGTTGCAAGGAATGGCATTTTCTTTATGTCTGTCTCTCTCTCTCTCTCTCTCTCTCTCTCTCTCTCTCTCTGTGTGTGTGTGTGTGTGTGTGTGTGTGTACACATAGTAGATGTACACAATACATATATTTATTTATTTATTCATTCATTCATTTATTATATGGTGTTGATAATTGAACCCAGTGTCTCACACATGGTAGGCAATAGCTCCACCCTGAGCCACAATTCCAGCCCCCAAGGTATGACATTTTCAGGAACAGTAATTTTGTTAGTCTTTCTCAAGATTTTGATAGGGATACAAAGAGGAAACAGATATTTTCTATAGAGTTAATGTATGCCAGCACCCCTACTTGAGAATCAGTAACATTGGGGTTTTAAATAAAAACAAAAAAAACCCTGCTGTTTTAAAATAAAAAGCTTTAAAATTGTCCTTATTTCATAAAGTAATGGTTTAACTATACAAAGCATTCATTACTCTATATCTGCAATAAAGGATATAATTGCATTTGTATCATTTTTGTTCTTCATTAGAATTTTATTATTAATGAAAGGTTACTTTCAATGGCATTGTATTCAGACTAAGGTATAAAGCTCAGGCTCCTTCACCAATGGGACCATGAAAAAAATATTAACCCCCCTGTGCTTCCATTTTGTTAAGGGCCACAACCAAGTTGAGATGACCCATGGCATTTTTGCCAGAAGTAGTGGTTGAGAGATGACGCCAAGAAGCCATTAAGATGATTTTTGAGTTCTCCCAGAGTTCCCGTTGAGTTCCGGTTGAGTGCTTGTGGGGATTCCTGAAGATTTCACGTTGGTTGGTGAAGTTCCATGGGGTGGGAGTTCTGGTTGGTGTGTGGTGTGTGCTGGTGGAGTTCAGAAATAAAGTTTGTTCCTGCTTCAGTGGCTCATGATTTATGCCCAGCCAGACTGTGGCATTTGGTGGCCGGTGCAGGGACAGCCTGAAGCGTAAAATTACTCGCCCCTGAGGGAAGGTGAGAGAATGGGTGACCAT
The DNA here is from genome assembly GCF_048772815.1 of Callospermophilus lateralis. Lineage (NCBI taxonomy): Eukaryota > Metazoa > Chordata > Mammalia > Rodentia > Sciuridae > Callospermophilus > Callospermophilus lateralis. Next base: position 17,892,644 of record NW_027514713.1, on the reverse strand, counting down.
TTCAAAAAACAATGTGTTCTTGTTTTGATTTGTTTTGTTTTTGTTTCAAAATGCCTATCCCTAGAACTTTCTCAGGCAAACTGGGAAAAATGGTTGGCTCAAGGTTTGAAGTTGTTCAGCCCTGAGGAAGAGATAGAGATAGACCACGAAAATACATTTCAGGAAAATTGATACAATGATATTTTGTTCCTTTTTTTTTTGTTTCATTCTGTTTCAGTTTTGTTTTGTGTTATCTTGTTGGGTTGCGTTATCTTTATAGTAGATTAGAAATTAGTAAAAAAAAACAAACCGAAAGAGTGTTAAGTAAATTGTTAGCTGTTCAGACTATGGAGAAAGACATTTTAGATCAACTAAAAGAGAAGGTTTCTCGAACTAGTCAGACAGAGGAAGAAAATTTAAAGAAGGAAGAACTATCAGAAAAAAAGTTACAACAGGAGGCTGCTAGTAACACCTTTCTATAACCAGAGGGCATAAGTGTCCAACCAACAGCTCCACCTATAGAGACAACATATTCTATGGGGCCCCCAAACCCAGTAGTTGATAGATGGGATCCTGAGACAGGACCTCAAAGATTAGCATGCCCTGTACTTGAGCAGGCAGGAGGGCAGCAAATTCACCATGCTTTAGATTTCAAAACAGTGAAGCAGTTAAAGGATGCTGTAACAACCTATGGTTCCCAAGCACTCTTCACTGTAAACATGGTCGAATCCATTACCAACCTGGACATGACACCAGCAGATTGGGCTATCATGTGTAAAGCTGTGATAAATGGAGGACAATACCTGTTATGGAAGGTTGCCAATGAGGAATTTTGCAAGGAGACGGCTAGGCAAAATGCAGCAGCCGGTTATCCTCAGAGAAATCTAGACATGTTGTTAGGAAAAGGACCTTATGAAGGTCAGCTGCTACAAATTGCACATGATCCTGCCATATACTCACAAATTGGTGCAGATGTGGTTAGGGCATGGAATACATTACAAGGACATGACATGGAGATTTACAAGGTCAATTATCTAAGGTAATACAAGGAGCTAGTGAACCTTACACTGAATTTTTACATAGGCTTATTCAAACAGCTACCAGAGTCTTTGGGGATACAGAGCAAGCAATGCCATTAATTAAACAGCTAGCCTCTGACCAAGCAAACAAAGGGTGCAGGGAGGTCATTAGACCATGGAAACATGAAGATTTAAACACATATATTAAATTATGTAGAGACACTAATGAACAAGGGCAAGTCTTGCCAGCTGCAGTACAACAGGCTTTAGATGCCATGCCAAAAACATACTACAATTGTTAGGACACAGTTCTTCTACTCTAAAAGGACTTATGATAAGTCCTGGGGTAATTGATTCCGATAATGAAGGTAAAATAAAAATTATAGCTATTTCTGCAAGAGGTATATCAGTAATTTCCCCAGTAGATAGAATAGCACAGTTATTAATGAAACCCAGCCTGCATGATAAATTTTCCAATAGTACTATAGAAAGAGGTTCCAGGGGATTAGACTCCACAGGTGTAGATTGCGCTATGCTGTCTTTAAATTTAGATTCTCACCCAATGCTAAAACTAATATTCAAGGATATGAATTTAATGGGGTACTGGACACAGGTGCAGACCTTAGCATGATGTCTCGTCAAGAATGGCTGAAACATTGGACATTACAACAGGCCACTCAAACGTTTCGAGGCCTAGGAGTGGCAACTAATCCCCATAGAAATGCAATGGTATTCGATTGGAAGGATCCTGAAGGATGTGAAGGAACTATACAGCCATATGTATTGGATCATCTTCCTATAAATATATGGGGATGAGATGTCCTAAATAATAACATCAATCCAATGTGCCCACTATTAGGGCTAGACAAGATTTTAGGAAAGGAAAAAGATTAGGAGAAAAAGAACAAGGTATAGCAGCACCAATTCAAATAGATCAAGGAATAAATAGACTTGGATTGGGTTTTCAGAAGGGGTCACTAAGACAATAAAAATTACTTGGAAATCAGAAAGACCAGTATGGGTTCCTCAATGGCCCCTGACTAAAGAAAAGGTACAAGCAGTCCATGACTTGGTCAAACAACAATTAGCGGAGTTATGTATACAACCTCTGTATCTCCCCATGATACTCCCATTTTTGTCATTTAAAAAGAAATCTGGTAAATGGAGATTATTGCAAGATTTAAGAGCCATTAATAATGAAGTGATTATGATGGGATCTACTCAATCAGGGATTTCCCAATCATCTGCTTTGCCAAAAAACTGGTATGTTTAATCTATAGATATTAAAAATGGTTTATTTTCAATTCCAATTCATCCTGGGGATAGTCCATGTTTTGCATTTACTATCCCTGCACTGAATCCTGAAGTTCCTGATCAGAGATATGAATTGAAAGTACTCCCTCAAGGGATGGCTAACAGCCCAACTTATCTTATCTAGGCATACCAACAGGAGAGTTGGGACATTTGTTTGATATCCTAAAAGGTCCATCAGATCCCATTTCACCCCGCAGGTTAATGCCTGATGCAAGAAAGGCATTAAAAATTATTGAAACATATATGGAAAATATGCATTTGAATAGAATTGATAAAAGTTTGCCTTTATTATTTATTGTACTACCAGCAAAAAATATTCCTACAGGAGTAGTTTCTCAAGAAGGTCCACTATTATGAATACATTTATCTTATTCTCCTAACACTATTCTTACTAGGTATCCTGAGGCTGTAGGACAATTAATACTCAAAGGAATAAAAGCCGCAAAGGGAGTGTTTGGAATTTCTCCCAATAAAATTATTACTCCATATACTATGAATCAAATTGATGAGTTAGCTAATGAGTTAAATACTTGGGAAATAATCATGTGCAAATCTAGTGTTTCATTTGATAACCACTTGCCATCTAATCCTTTATTGTCTTTTTGGTCTTTGTATCCTGTATTTTTTCCAAAAATGACAAGAAAAACACCTATCATGAAAGCTCAAAATATATTCACTGATGGGTCGAATAATGGTACAGCAGCAGTAGTTACCCCTGATCAAACTTTTACATTTTTAGTACCCAAACAATCAGCTTAAAAGGTAGAGCTTAATGCAGTATTACAATCTTTTGTGATGTTTAAAAAATCTGTATTTAATTTATTTTCTGATAGTATATAGTTAATGCTATAGTATCCCTTGAAGATTCTGGTAGGATTTATCCTTCCTCTACTGTTTTCTCTTTTTTTCCACTATACAAAGTCTAATTTGGGACAGAAAAGATCCATTCTTTATAGGACATATCAGCACACATACAGGATTGCATGGAGCCCTTAGTGTGGGCAATGATTTAACAGATAAAACTACACATGAAATACATATTTTCTCTACACTAGAAGAAGCTACAAATTTTCATAAAAGGTTCCATGTCAATGCTAATACTTGAAAAAGTATTTTAAAATAACTAAGAAACGAGCTAGACAAATAATAAAACAATGTCAAAATTGTATGACCTTTTTACCACAATTTAATCTTGGAGACAATCCTAGAGGACTGATACCTAACCATATTTGGAAGATGGACGTCACACACTTGCCAGAATTTGGAAAATTAAAATATTTGTATATTACAGTTGATACTTCTTCCAGATTTTTGATGGGCTTCCTTCATGCTGGAGAAAAAAACTAAAGATATTACAGTTCATTGCTTACAAAATATTGCCACTGTGGACGTTCCAAAACAGTTAAAAACAGATAATGCCCCTGGCTGTACCTCTACCTCTTTTAGACAATTTTGCTCATCATTTGGCATTACTCACATAACAAGAATTCCATACAATTCACAGGGACAAGGCATAGTTGAAAGAGCTCTTCAAACTATTAAAATGTACTTATTAAAGCAAAAAGATGGAATTGGAAAGGGTTATATATCCCCCAAAGATAAACATAAAATAATCCCTTTTACCCTAAACTTTTAAAATTTGGATTCATCAGGGCTTAGTGCTGCAGAAAGGCATATGTATCCAAAAAATGTCCATAAGCCAAGGTACTTTGGAATGATATTCTAACAGGACAATGGGAAGGTCCTGATCAAGTGATTGTCTGGTGTTGGGGTTCTGTTTTGTGTTTCCACAGGGAGAACAGCAGCCAAATTGGATTCAGAGAGACTAACCAAAGTGATTTCTACAGACCAAAAAAAAAAGATGTCTTGGCTCAAATCAATAACAGCTGATATCCTTACATCTGCAACAGTGGTTCTCCCACACCTGGAGGCTAATGAATAATGAACACCATTAAGACCTACTTCAAATATATAAAAAAAAAAAAAAACTTGGGGCTTGCTTGTGGGATTACCTTCAGACCCATATGCAAGTTAGAGGAAAAAGGATGGGATATCCAAAGAAGAGTCAAACCCAGTTGGTAACCAGGATGTTTTTTTCAATGTCTATTTTATTAGTGCCTTGTCCCACATCATGAAGTTCTATTTTATTTTTGGAGCTCATACAGACTTAGGTTAATGATTTTCTGATCAGTTCTATTTTTTTTTTGACTGTGGAGTTTTTAAACATTGCAATGGAGATTTCACCTGTGAAAAGCTACAAGGCCTTTACTATTATGTTATGTGTTGTATGTATTGTGTTATGTGTGTACACTTCTCTTTTGTGTTGTATGTCTGCATGTGCGTATGTCATATATCATATATGAGGAGCGCTCATGAAAAAATGTATCCAAATATATTTTTTTATTCACGTGATTTAAATGGTTTTATTTAAATTGGGTAAACAGCTGCAAGGATTGTTTTAATATGTGAACAAAAAGGGAGGTTATCAGATCTGTTTGTTTACTTTCACCTTTCCTTTTCATTATATTTAATAATTCTTTTCAGGATAATGTAAATTGTTCAAAAAATTGTTTTCTTAGTACCTGTTGGAATGTTACATAATTTTTTTTAGCCATCAGTGCCAGAATTCCTATCTTCATCCCAGTGCCAGTGAAGACAAACATAAAACCAAACTACAGCTTCCTCAAAAGCTATCACAGTAAACTGTATAAACTGGTTCATCAATGAATAATAACTCAACAAGTGATGCTCAGTCAAGGAGTTGATTTACTTTGGAAGGAAATGGACATATTGATGGAACCCTCTGCTTTGAACTGCTTGCAGAACTTGCCTGGACTATGTATCACTTGTATGCATTGTGAACTATCTGTTGGTGCAGCAAATTGTGGTAGTGCTGGTGTATCTTTGCTGAAGGTGTCATCGGTGGTACAATTTTTTTAAAAAGAGCCGTCATTTGGCTTGGTATCATGGCATTTTGCATCCTCCTCCCTTATGCTAGATGGTCTAAAATTTTGGGGCCAACAGAGGTGAGACAAAGAACCTCACCCCCCCACTGTTGCAAAGGCCAAATTTGGGGGCCAACAGAGGTGAGGCAAAGAACTTCACCCCCCACATACTGGTGCATAGGCCTATCCACAAGTATGGCTTTATGCTGGACTTGTAGTCACTGTCCGGTAAGATCCAATTGCAATGGTACCAACCTAAGACAGGAGGCTGACACCTTGAGGTCAGCTCATCCAATGATGGGTAAAGACCATATGTAGTACTGGACAACCTAAGAAAGGCACAGTCCCTAAGCCACATTGCTTATTGTTTAATTAAACAGAAGTGGGGAGATGTTGAGGGCCACAGCCGAGTTGGGATGATGCTTGGCATTTTTGCCAGAAGTAGTGGTTGAGAGGTGACGCCAGCGAGCCATTAAGATGATGACTTTTGAGTTCTCGCGGAGTTCCCTTTGAGTTCCCGTTGAGCTCTCACAGGGATTCCTGAAGAGTTTGCATTGGTTGGTGAAGTTCTGGAGGGTGGGATTTCTGGTTGGTGTGTGGTGTGTTCCTGGAGGAGCCATGTGGGTGGCATTTGGAAAGTTTCTGGGGATTGGTGTGTAGTGTGTGCTGGTGGAGTTCAGAAATAAAGTTTGTTCCTGCTTGAGTGGCTCATGATTTATGCCCAGCCAGACTGTGGCACCGTTTCTTCATGGATTCAGAGATCTCAGTCCATAAATAGACAATTCCATTTCTCTGGGCCAAAGAGAGGCAGAACATCATGGCAGAAGAGGTGGTGGAGGAAAGTCCCATAGGCAGCATTTTAAAGTAACTCAAACTTTATCACAATTACATTCCCTCATATAAATATTACAATAGGGTTAATTTTATAAAATCTATTGTACTTTGTTTGTAAACAAGAAGAGAAAATAAAAAATCTAAATATAACAATGAAAGAAAATCCTATCACTTTTTTACAAGGAGGAAATAAAGAAAAATATCCAGCCCTTGCAAGACTCAAAATTTCATCTTTACATTATCATCTGTACTAAAAATTTAAAAATCAATCAGAAAATCAGGCATGGTGGTGCATGTGTATAATCCCAGCATCTTGGAATGGTGAGGCAGGAGGATCACAGTAGTGAGGCACTAAGCAACTTAGACTCTGTACAAAATAAAAATTAAAAAGAGCTGAGGATGTGCCTCAGTGGCTCAGTGGCTCTGAGTTCAGTCCCCAATATATTAAAAAAAAACAGAAAATCATATCACATTGTTCCCCATAAATGCTTTCTATTAGATTGTTTCATATACCATAGTTGGAAAGAAACTTTGGAAAGTGTACTTTTTTAAAAAAGGAATTTCTAAAATGTGTGAAACCCATTTTTAGCTTACTATTATTATTTCAGTAACAGATCCAACACAGTCATCAACATTATATCTACTCATAACTAATTTTGTAAGTGATTTCCTTAACAATAACATATCAAAGGACCTCAAAACAAACATTTAATAATTATACCTCTTAGTGAATATTGGGCAGATAATTCTAGATGGGCAAGGAAGAATTCATTCACTAGGTAATACTCACATTCCACTATCAGCAAGACTCAGGTCAGTATATATCACCAAAATTTTATATAATCCAGGAGCCAAATCTCTGCTTGCATCTATCTCTGTTGTCTACCAAAATCTTTACCTATTGTGTGTATTAAAATTTGTTTCTTGGCCTTGACTCACACTCTCCTTGAAAGTTATGCTTCTTTCCCAATTTTCACCTGTTTAAATCTTTCCCATCTTTTATACATGGCTGGTTCTGTTTCTTTCTGAGAAGTATATCCCAGTAGTTCTAGTTTCAAGAATCCTCTGTACTCCTACTATATTTTACTTGGAACATTTGTCGTAGCACCTAAAATATAACTGCTATTGATAATTATTTCTACAGATATCATTCTATCCCCAAGAATTCAAGCTTTGTTTTGGGCAACTTGGAAATTTACTTTCCTTTTCTATATATAGGGTCAAGCAAATAAAATAGCACACAGCAGGCAATTAGTAAATTAGTAAATTTACAAAATTTCTTTTGAACAAATTAACACCAATAGTCCGGTTTTTAATAAAGATTATTATGATGTACTATAAGCAAAATGGAAAGATACAAGATTTGGATTGGATTAGACATGTTTTTGAATTTTACTCTTTAAAAAATTTCTTTTTAGTTTTTGATGGACTTTTATTTTACCATTTATTTATGTGTGGTGCTGAGAATCAAACCCAGTGCCTCACACTTGCCAGGCAAGCACTCTACCACTTAACCACAACCCCAGCCCCCCCCCCTTCTTAATTTCATTCTCTTAAAATCTCTTGAACCACATTCGGCCCCTAAAGTGGGATATTATTTATTCCTTAAGAATTGTTGAGAAATTAAATAAGATAATAATATCTGTCACGTCTTTAGAACACTTAAAATATAATTGGACAAAATCAATATGTCAACTATTGTTATCTTAACTAGTCACAGTAAGAAAAATGTTGCTTTAAATTATCAACTGAGCTAATCCTTCAAATAACCAAGGCACAATTTCTTCTTTTTTTAGAAATTCTTTGCTTCCCAATCACCTTAAATTCTCCATCATTATTATCTTCAGCAATAACTATAAACAATTTACACATGGGTGGTTCTGTTTCTTTCTGAGAAGTATATCCCATTAGTTATGGTTTATAATAATTGTTTATAACTTTATAACTTTACAATTGTTTATAACTTTCTACTGACTAAAAAAGTTTTACAAAACGTTTTTGTTCCAACTTCCTTTTAAAGTGACAATACATCTTTTGAAGCTTTCTTATGTTTTTCAAATAGGCTGTATACTTCAGGAAAAGACAACAGCAGTAGCAAATTATTTTACTTATTTTTAGTATATATACATACATATATACACATATATTCTCTCTCTCACACATACACACACACACACACACACACACACACACTCACACACATTTTTTTTTACCGTGTTGTGTCTTGAAACTTGGGCCTTGTGCATGCTAGGCAAGTGCTCCCAAAAATATCACAGGGGGGCAAGCATAATAGCTTTTAGCATTCCCATTCAGATTGGTAGAAAATTAAAGGAAAAAATAAGGATACTGAGTTTTATGTTAGTCTTCCATCTATTTTGATGTAATTGTTTATTGGATCTAGAAATCTTCTGGTAATTTTTTTTGTAGTTGTTGATGGATACAGTAACTTAATTTTACTTATTTATCTTTATGTGGTGCTGAGGATTGAACCTAGGGCCTCTAGTGCAAAGGAAGTGTTTACCACTGAGCTACAAACTCAGCCTCTGGTAGATTTTTGAGTGCTTTAGATATAGTGTAATGTCATCAGCAAATAAAGATTGGCTTCTTCTTTTACTTTGTTTATTTTAATTTATTTTTTTAATTCTACTCCATTTCAGATATATTCAAGGAAAGTTACATTTATTTTTTTTAAGAAGTATACTTTATTCTTATCCCGGTAAAAAAGAAAGTTTTGCATACAATTAATACTGTTTCTTAATGGAGTTTTTCTCATTTGAAGATAATCAAGATATTGTTGTTGATATTATTATTATTTTGGTGATGCTGAGGATTGAACCCTGGGCCTTGCACATGCTAGGCAAGTACACTACCACCAAGTTACATCCCCAGCCCAGTTATGTTTTTCAAAGAGGCTATATACTTCAGGAAAAGACATTTATTTATTTATTTACTTAATGAAGTGAAGGAGGGACATAAGGCATGTTACACCTCCCAGGAGCCACACATTAAAAAAATTTTTTTAGTTGTAGATGGACATAATATCTTTATTTTATTTAGTTTTTTAATGTGGTGCTGGGGTTCAAACCCAGTGCCTCACACATGGTTGACAAGTGCACTACCACTAAGCCATAACCCCAGCCCCACAGTATATTACTTTTTCTAATATTTATTTTTTAGTTGTGAAGTTAATAATAACATCACAATACCTTTATTTTATTTGTTTTTATGTGGTGCTGAGGATCAAACCCAGGGCCTCACATGTGCTAGGCGAGTGTTCTACTGCTGAGCCACAACCCCAGTCCAGTATGTTACTTTTGACAAGAGAAAAGAAAGTATGTTTGGCTGGGGATACAGCTCAGAGGTAAAGCATTTACCTAGCATGTGCAAGGCTCTGGTTTCCACCATTGGCACAAGAACATGCCTTGCCTCAATTTTGGATCATTTTTTAATCTGGTTTAAATGTTTTTAGTAGAGCAATAATAAACTGTCTAGGGTAATAATTTACTAGACATAAATTCCTAGTGATTATAGACAAGTAAGTAGGGAAGACAGGCAAGTTTGTTTTATGGTAGAGCAATTTTATTTTTAAAAAATTCTACCAATTCTAGGAAGTAACTGTTTTCTGGTATTCGTAAACAGTGAAGATTTGCTAAAGTAATTATAACTAAAACACACACAGCACACTCACACACACACACACACACACACACACACACACACATACACACACAAACAACAAACTTCAGTGAGAACCGTTTCCTCAACTAGGCCTTGACTTTCCCTTCTCCCCTGTCTTTGGACTGCTTATCCCAGTATTAGCAAGTATTTGCCTACCTCTGATATCTGATCAAGTTCTTAATTTCTGTAACTTTGCTGTGTCTTTGGTCTACCCAGTCTCTTCCTGATTATTTTCCATATGTTGAAAACACACTCATTAGAGGTATCATTCTATTCATTGACTATAAATCCCCTGCTATCTTATTGCATTAGGAGTTGAGCCTAATGTCTCCTCTATGGCAACAGTCTTGAATAGTCTTACCATTTTATCATGGTTCAGAATAATTTTTCCTTAACAGGAGTAATCATTGTATTTTATACCATTCAGTATAAATACTTTATAAAAATGACATACTTAAGAAAAAAATTTACAACATACATGAAAAAAACAACAACAACAAATAACAGTTCCTCTATTATCTAGTTATCTCTCCCAACCATTCCCTTACGTTTACAACTTTATGCACCTAGTTTGAAGGTAATCATTCCTTAGTTCTCATTCTGGACTTTCCGAATATAAGACATCCATACTGTTGTTTTTTTTTAAAAAGAATCTCAAACATTCATCCTAATTGTTTATTTAGAAGTTCAAAGTAAGTGGTATGCCTTAAATCATCAATTGTTAAACAGAACAAAAATTTTAGAGTATTGTCTCAATCTTAGTTGAGATTGAAAACATTATCATAAATGTAAAACAGTATGGACATGCAAGCATGTGCACACACCCAAGAAGGAAAAGGATCTGTTATGGTTTGGATATAAGGTGTCCCCTAAAAGCTCACATAAGACAATGCAAGAAGGTTCAAAGGAGAAATTATTGGGTTCTAAGAGTCCTAACAAAATCAGTGATTTAAACCCCTGTTGGGGATTAATTTTGAGTGGTAACTAGAGGCAGATAGGGTGTGGCTGGAGGAAGTGGTTAAATGGGGGCATGGCTATGAAGTATATATTTTGTATTTGGAGAGTGGAGTCTCTCTGACTCCTCGCCACCAGGATGTGAGCTGCTTCTCTCTGCCACCCTCTCCCCCATGATGTTCAGCCTAACCTCAAGCCCTGAGGAATGAAGCCAGCTTTCAATGGACTAAAACCTCTGAAACCATGAGCCTTAAAATAAACTTTTACTCCTTAAATTTTTTTCTGGTCAGATCCTTTTAGTCACAGCAGTGAAAAAGCTGACTAAAACAGAATCCTATTTAGTTTAATTGGCATATCCGCTTAAATAACTAGATCAAGAAGTAGGAAATATAAAAGTGAGAGAATGTTCTAATGAGTTGAAAATCAGATTAAAATGAATTTAAAAAATGAGCAACTTGTTGCTTTGGAACTTAAATGTATTAAAATACCCATTAAAAGATATGATGAATTTTTTTTTTGAAAATAGACTCAGTGAAGAAATTAGGAAAAAGTCCACACTGACACTTTGAGACTCAGGTGCCAGACAGTAATGATGCAGACATCAAGTCCAAAACAGTAGAGTTAACTGGATGAAAACAGAAGCAATAAAAAACAAGAAGGATTTTGTTTTAACATCTTGTGCTCATCTGGCATGTTATGGCATCCTACATTAAAAGTGTATCTTTTTGCTGATTCTATTTTTTCTTCAGAATCATTGGGAGTCAAATGTGGATTCACATGCTAGTTTTACTACTTAATTGCTTGGGTTTTGGTGTCTTCATTAGAGAGTATAATGCTTGCTTAATACTACTTGATGAATCCAAAGTAGCCAGGTGCAGTGGCACATGCCTGTAATCTCAGCAACTCAGGAGGCTAAGGCAGGAGGATCATAAGGTTGAGGCCAGTCTCAGCAACTTAGCAAAATCCTGTCTCAAAATGAAAATAAAAAGGGCTGGGGTTGTGGCTTAGTGGACGAGCACCTATGGGTTAAATTCCCAGTACCCCCAAAAACAACAAAACAAAACAACCTAATGCAATAAAATAACATGAAATGGACTTAGATATCTATATGTTTCCCCCTAAGCAAATGTCTATACATAATCAGATTTTGATTAATAGGTTTTCTTTTAAGAGTTCAACTTAGAGGGGCTGGAGTTGTAGTTTAGTGGTAGAGTGCTTGCCTAGCATGTGTGAGGAACCGGGTTTAATCCTCATTGCCACATGAAAATAAAATAAATAAAATTAAGGTATTGTGTCTATCTACAATAAAAAAGTTTAAGAAAAAAATTTCAACTTACATATGTTTGTAGAATTGTAAATTAATATTACTATTGTGGATATTAATATGAAGATAATTCAAAAGACTAGAAATGAACCCACCATATGACCCAGCTATACCACTCCTCAGAATTTATTCAAAATAATTTAAGTCAGCATTCCATAGCAATACATGTATAACCAAATTAATGACAGCACAGTTCACAGTAGTCAAGTTATGGAACTAGCCGAGGTGTCCATCAAAGGATAAAGAAAATATGGTACATATATACAGTGAAGTTTTACTCAGACATAAAGAAGAACAAAATTATATCACTTGCAGGAAAATAGATGAAGAAAAATGGAGAATATTAAGCTAAGTGAAATAAGCCAGACTCAGAAAGTCAAGGATTGTATGTTTTTTCTCATATGTGGAAGCTAGAGAGCAAATGATAAATAAAAGAGATCTCACTGAAATAGAAGCAGAAAAATGGGGAATAGAGGGAGGGAGGAAAGAAGGGAAAAAAGGAAGTATGGGGAAATGAAACATTACAAATCATGCTATACAATGTGAATATATAATAAAGACTACTATTGTATATAATTGTAGTTCACCAATAAAAATGTTAAAAATAAAATGAATGAGAAAAATAGGATTTAAAAATAGACAAAAATAGTTCACACTTTTATAGGTAAACCAAAAATAATTCACTTGGTCCTGGGCACTGAGGTAAGTAGTAAGACAGGGACAAAAGGAGAACAACCAAAGAAGTAAGCCAACAAATTCCCTTTTGCTTGAAAGCACTGGTTCTGAATTCTGGCTATAGATTAGAATGACTTGGGGAGATTTAAATGAACTGATCCCTGGGTTCTATCTGCAGAGATTCCGATGTAATACGTCTCTTAACAGGCAGAGTACTCATTACTAGGGCTTGGAGAGTGATTTTTTTTCTTTTTCTTTTTGATAGGCCTCACTAAGTTGCTGAGGCTGGTCTTGAACTTTCAACCCTCTCCTGCCTCAGCCTCCCAAGTCACTGAAATTATAGGCATGTGCCACTGCATTTGGATGGACACAAATATTTTTAAAGCCTTCCTCAGGTGATTCTAACATGCTGTCAAGGTTGAAAGCCACTACCTTCACTTAATATAAAGTAGAAAATAATCACAATGTATAGAAGAAACACTGTTCAGTAACTTGGTTTTCCAAATTCTGTATACATTACAGTACCAAAATAATTAACACAAATAATAGTCCTCAATAAGTATGTGTCAATTATTTTAAAATAACTACAGTCCAAATCAGCAAAACTGCCAAATAAGTAGTAGAGGTAATATATGGAACAGAACTTATAGGGAAGGAGATGATAAGGGCTGGGTTGGTGAAAGAACAGTTATAAGAAAGCCAGGCACAGAGGTGCATACCTGTAATCCCAACAACTCAGGAGGCGGAGGCAGGAAGATCGAAGGTTGAGGACAGCCCCAGCAACCTGGCAAGGTCCTAAGGAACTTAGAGAGACCTCAGCTCAAAATAAAAAATAAAAAGGGCTGTGGATGGAAATCAGTGGTAAAGTGCCCTTCAGTTCAATCTCCTGTACCAAAAAACAAACAATACAAAAACAAAACAGAACCCTGTTTTAGAAGGAAGAGAAAGGATCTAAGCTATATTCTGCCAAGTGCTTCAGATACTTCCAGGGGCCATTACAAGAGAGTGAAATAGAAAGAACCAAAAAGGTGGGAAAATGAGTAGTAAGAACAAAAAGATAGGAAATTACTTTTTTAAAGTGGATCAGTTTGGGTGATCAGAGGACTTATAGGGAGATAATAAAAGAAAAGGGTAGATGAGTCAGATGGCAGTAGTAAGCTAATATTAAACCTGTTTTTATTCTGTAGGTTATGGAAACCTGGTGAAACTTTCTGCCTACAAAGCTCCATTGATAAAAATATCTGTCAGTTAATAAGAAAGTACTGGCATTAGCACTAGAGCTTCTCAAAACCTGGAAATCAGACTGCTCTCTGGAATTTAACTAATGAAAAATCAAGACAAACTGTTAAAGCAACATTCATTCACTCATTCACTCAACAAAATTCTAGGCTTACTATGTTTTAGGCAATAGTTATTCATTAGCATGCTGTCCTCATGGAGCTTACATTCTAGTAGGTGGAGAGACAACAGATAACAAAAAATAACTCAAATACATAGTATGTTAGTAATAAATGTGAAAGAATAAAAGATAAGGCAAAGAAAGGGGATGCAAAATATCAGAATTCGGAATTGAACAGCGTAACCAGATAAGTCTTCACAGAGGACGTAATTCAGGTAAAATAACTGAATGAAGTAAGGGATACAGAAGGAAGAGAACTCCAGAGAAGAGAGAAAATAAAAGACCCTTAGTGAGAATGTACGGATGGAACAGAGAGTATCAGGGTACCAGAAATGGTGGGAGATGATCTCAAGAAAAGTGGCAAAGAGGTAAAAATCCCATGACAGTTGAGCATGGTGGTACACTCCTGTAAGGGAGTCTGAGGCAGGATGATGTCAAGCTCATGACCAGTGTGGGCAACGTAGCAAGACCTTGTCTCAAAATAAAATAATAAAAAAGGGCTAGGAATGTGGCTCAGTGGCAGAGATCCTGGGTACAATCTCCAGGGTATGAGGTGGATGTCAGGGTTAATAACTTTTATTCTGCTTGAGGGTTGTGAGCAGGAGTGACATATTCTTATCTACATTCTAACCAGATCATTCTGGGTGCTTTCCTGAGAGGAGGGGTTGGAACAGGAGTTGGGAGCAATAGTAAAAACAGGAAATCAGAGAATGCTTTGTAAAAATCTAGATTAAGAGATTTTAGTGGCTTCTTTAAGAGTGGTGGAATAAAGGTGTGGTGAAAAACAGTCAAATTTTGAGCTAATTTTAAAGGTGGAGCTACAAGATATGTTAATGGCTCACACACAGAGTGAGAGAAAGAACAATTAAAAATAATACCAAAGTCGTTCCTTACCACCCCACCCCCAGCAACTGAGCTTAGGAGGAGGAGTATGAATCAAAGCTAGACCCAGCAACATAGTGAGACCCTGTCTCAAAAAATAAGACTGGAAATGTGGCTCAGTGATTGAGCCCCTGCCTGGGTTCAAGTCCAGGTACCAGAAAAACAAAAACAGAAAAATACTAAGTTAATTAAGTAATAATATATGCAGTTATCTCCTGATAGCCTCAATATTTTATTTTCTACAAACACATTCATGTTACTACACCATTAACTTGGTTGCTGTTTAAGACTATGTCATTATATCAATAGAACTGCTCACTATCTTCACCATCTACCCCAAAGAATCAAAATAAACAGGATCATAGGCTCTGGAAATAGTCTACTTATGTTACCCTGCTCTATTAATTATTCTACAAAGTTTACAAAGTTGGCTTTTTTAAAAACATTAAATGTGCCTCAGTTTATTAAACTGTAAAATGAGGACAAGTAAGTATCTGTCCTACTGGTATAATACAGAGTACCTAGCACACAGAAAGTACTTAAATGTTACATAGATACAAAACAAAGAATCCACAAGTCAAAATTCTCTCACATTAAAAAAATCCTGCCACTTTTCTTTATTGCAGTACAGTATTATACTAACTTCTTATTTATATGCTATACCCTGACTGATATTGTGGTGATATCATATGATTCACAGAACTGAAAATTTCATCCATAAGACATCACCCTAAAATACATATGTAGCAAAGACAAATTTTACATACTGCTCAAAACTCATTAATATAACTGTGAAGAATTTATAATAAATCAGCTAGAATGTAGAAAGAAAGGAGAGAGTAGAGGCAGAAAGAATAATTAAGAATGTTATTTAAAAAATTCAAATAAGGAAAAGTCCCAAATGAAGACAGTGTTAGAAGAAATGTGGACAGGTCAGAGAAACTGTTAAGTACAAAGCATATCTTTTTGTCTGAATATGCATAGAATAGAAAAGATACAAAAAGAATTGTTAATATTGGCTGACTTTCAGCAGAACTGGGTGGCTGGAGAAGAGAAATAAGAGGGGACTTATAACTCACACATTTTCCCACCACTTAAAGCATGTAATTATAGTTCTCATATGCATAAAATAAAAAGTTTTTAAAAATTAATGGAGATGGAGGAGCAGAATCTAATGACAAGAAGGAAGAATTTACAGGACTAAATACTGAATGAACAAAAGTAGAGGCTAAAGGTGTAAAAGATGATAAAAAAGGTTCTACACCTCTCCACAGGAGACTCATGGTATGATGCATAGAAATGAAGAGTTCTAAAGAAGCAGAAAGGAAATATAATGAAGGGAGGTAAGAGAGGAAGATAATAACACTACACGGATATTGAAATTATCAAGTTAAAAATGCCTAATCATTTGTCTTTACTATCATGAGTAATTTCCCCCATTCAGAGTTTTAAATTTTGTGATCCACTTCAGCATTTATTTGTTTTTGGCAAGGAGGTGGGAAAAATTTATACACAAGACTGAGAGAGAAAAGAGCAAATAATGCCTGGTCTTATAACATATGTTTTTCTGAATTTATTACAGTAGAAGGAGGAAATACTTTCATTAATTGTTTGCAAGGCTGCTGGCAAATATATACACATAGTCATTTTGGTATCCACAAGACTAAATGGGATCTATTAGGAAAAGGCCCCAGGGGGGTTGAATGTTCCCAGCAGTGGTATTGCACAGCACCTGTGATGGCAGCAGGTATTTATTTAGATACTGTAATGCACAAAAAGGCACCCAAAGTATATACACATTCCTGAAAATGATACCTAAAGATTATCCGAAACAATTTGAAGAGGGGTGTTTTATTGGGGGTACCGGCATGAGATCTGGGGAAATACAAAAATTATCGAAGCTGTGATCTCTTTTGCATCAATAGGCTGTGTCTACACTGTGTTCTTGATGCTGTGCTAAGCACTAGATAAAAAGACATGGTCCAATTACTAAGGAACTCAGTCTTGTTATCAGGGAAATATAGGCAAGCAGACAATGTAAGAATCTCCTAGAACATTTTAATGTTTTAATTTTTAAAATAGAGATTTCTTTATTGGAGTTTGAAAAATTTCATCAAACTTTGTTGGGCCGGTTTGATTCAATTCCCCCTACTACCCTAATTTAGAAGGAAACGTGTGGCCCACTTATTTAAATGATTTTTCCAAAACCACACATCTAGTTGTTTAAATGCACACCAGGGAAAACCCAAGTCTTCTAACACTCTAAACCACTCTTTCCACTACATCACAACACCTCACTTGTAATTCCTTAAAAGGATATACCTATTCTATTATTTCACTCATGGTACGTGAAAAAAAAAAAAAGTGTAGTAAAAAAAGCATGGGTCTGAATCATACAAACCTGGGTCTTAATTTTCTGGCTAACTATACTACTTTGTTTAGCATTAAGGCTGATTGTAATAAAATAATTTAATGCTTTATAATAAATTATGATAAACCTGTACTCTTAACACGGATTGTACCTGCTTAGGCTTTGTGCTCCTGACCCTGAATTTTGTAAGACATTCTATGAATTCTACTCAGCAAAGCTAACTAAAAAGAAGTGAAAATAAAGACTGAAAGTACTGTAATGAGTGTGGTAGCCCAGACTACTACTCCCAGCTACTAGGGAGTTTGAAACAGAGAGGCTTAAATGTTCAAAGCCAATTTGGGTTATTAGCGAGATCCTGTATCATTAAAAAAATTAAAAGGGTTGAGGATATAGCTCAGTAGTACAGTATTTGCCTAGAATGCATTAGATCAACCCCCAGTATTACAAAAAACCTACTGCCCTCCCCCTTCCCAAAAAGAAACCCCAGAAAGGAAGTGTTAATGCTAACTGATGACTTGTCATAGCAAATAGCTTTAGGGCTTACTTCATTGTACAAGAGTAATGACTCTAGTAAATTGAGTAGGGAATACATAATCAAGGAAACCTAGTCTAATATATTTCCATGAGCTCTATCAGAGCCCTCAATCCCTGATTCTATTTATAACATTTTTTTACATCTCTACTAGTGATTTTGATAAATTTGTTTCCCAAAAGAGATAAAAAAGGCTTACAAGAGAAACTATTGTCTAAACTAAAAACATTTAGATCTATTTCTCAGTAAATTTATTTTTGAAGTTATATACAAATATTCTACTAGAAAGGCTAAAGGGAGGGGGACCCACCTTTTTTCAGCCCTAAAATTCTCTTTGCATTTGTTTAAAAAATGATGAATTTTGAAATGAAGGAAACAATGCAAAGAACCCAAGAAAGTAGTTCATTCCACATTTCAAGCTTCCTAAAAACCAAGATACCCTAAGTAACTGAAGAGTTTAAGTACCTTGAAAAGAACTCAGGATAAAGCTAAAAGCATATATTTCTGCATGTTATTACATTTTCCACTTCCTATTTTATCTAGACAACTCATAATGACCATTTCAGGTAACAATGAAGAAGTTAAAAACCCAACTTCTGGTGGGGCACAGGGGTGCAGGCCTGTATTCTCAGTGACTCAGAAAGCTGAGGCAGGAGGATCCCAAGTTGCAGTCTAGCCTAGGCAACTTGGGGAGACTCTGTTTCACAATAAAAAAAATAAAAAGAGCTGAGGATGTAGCTTGGTGGTAAGGAACCACTGAGTTCAATTCCCAGTATTGAAAGAAAGAATTAACAAACCAACTTCCTCTTTATAAATGTGATAAACCCTCAGCAGTTAGTTATAAGAATGAATGATTTTATTAGCTTTTTTCATAGAAATGATTGCAAGGAAATCAGAGACCATCATCAACAAATTTAACTATGGGTCCATTGTTTTCATGTAACAAAAATAAAATATTAAAAATATTTTAAAAATTAAAAAATATATTAATACAATATTTAATAATAAAGTCAGCAATATTAAAACATATCTGGCATCATGGCTTAGATGTCTTAAAATAACCCAAACCAAATACAGTTGAGTCTTAGGAGGGGAAGAAAGAAGAAGAGAGTGAAGGGCAGATTTTCAACTTGCTTTAACAATAATTAAAAATACAAATTAAAGATGAAAATATATTGATTTTAAAAAATCAGTTTAATAGTGCTATGGTTTGTATACATCTTATAGGACAAAAATCTCATTATTTACAGTTTATGACTTCTAAGGCATTCATATCAACAATTCCTGTTAGAAAAAATACTATCTCATTTTTTTTAAATTCAGTTAAAAGATATCTCAAGGGTCTGGGGTTTTGGCTCAGTGGTAGAGCACTTGCCTGGCAGGTGTGAGGCACTGGGTTCAATTCTCAGCAACACCATATAAATAAATGAACAAATAAAGGCCCATAAACAACTGAAAAAAGATACCTCAAGTCTAGAAGAAGGTAACAAGTTAGGAGGACTCATATAATCTTTCAGGTTCATAGATATAAATAAGTTTTACCTCTGGGAATAAAAACCTAATAAAATTTTAATAATCTCAAATCATATGGATTTTTATAGTATCAGCTATAACTTAATTAAACACCCTAAAGAAGACAATGTTGTTAATCTAAAAAAAATCTTTAAAGTCAGGAATGGTAGAACATGCCTGTGATCATTGGGAGAGTGAGGCAGGGGGATCACAAGTTCAAGGCCAGCCTCAGTAACTTATCAAAACCCTGTCTAGAGATTTTCAAAAGAGCTGTGGTTCATTGGTTAAGTGCCCTTGGGTTCAATCTCCAGTACCCCCCCAACAAATTTACTAAATATGAATGAAATTCAACAACATTTTTTGGCATATTTACCAATTATGGTTTGCTTATTATGCCATTATTAAAATTAAGCAACAAAAGAAGTACACTAGAAGAGGAAATTAGTCCTGGATTTGTTATAATATCTAGGCTATTAATATTAATGATTAACACACTTCATATCTAAAGACATTTTAATTTGCCCATTGAAATACATACATATTTTTCCAAGTTTATTTAAAAAGGCATCACTGCCCAATGGCAAAGACAAAAATCCAATATTGGCTAAATGTGTATCACTTCAACACAATTAACCTCAAAGTTTATTTTTACCTAAATTCCTTGTGAAACCTTTTGTAACAATTTTTTGCTTAAAATAAGTGGATCATCAGTTGAGCTACCAAATCTTTTATCCCAGAATTTTAATATAATTAAAATATATATGCACCATTAACTATTTGCCTTACAATAAACATTATAGTTTTCTTTCCAGTATTGTTTTTTCTCTAAACCTTTAACACTTATGAGAATAAATTTCCAATAAGAGAAAACCTAATGATAAAGTGTCGTTCAATTGCTTTTAAGTGTTGAGTACCTTCTTCCGCATTTCAAAATGGCATGCCATATGTAGATATATCAAATTATTCTGTAGAGAGAACTCCTTGATCATAAAGAATTCCCCTCTTCTCTCCAATCTCTATCTAATTAATATTAATAATAAGATAAATCTGGATAGACTTGCAGAACACTCAGGGGTGCACATTTGGAACTAACAGTCAATGTTGGAAACAAAAGACACAATTCTTGTTCTATAAGGAGTTATCTGGTGAGAATATTCTAATTTCTACAAGCCTTAAAATGCTGTATTTAGTAAAAAACCCTGACAAACTTTTTAAAAAATGTGTGCAGTTGTCAGGAAAAGAGTTATTCTACCTCACTCGGGTCCTGCTGTTGTACTTAAAGACACTTTTAAACAAAAAAGTATATAAATTGCACATTGACAAATACAACAATAACCAAAGACACCACCATGGGGCATCAAAGATGGCAGGATGCTTTGTTGAGACTTGATTATGTTAACATAAGGTTTATGCATTATGTCAAACCTTTCTAGAGTTTAAAAAAAATTCATTGGTTATTCTGAATTGGTTAACAAGAAACTGAGAACTATTTTTTTTTAATTATCATTAAGAGGATGCAAGATGCAAGGGAGAGAGTCACATAGGGGGCCGTAGGCACATGCAAACAATCATGAGAGCATCTGCAGAAAAAAGCGGTGCTCAAATTCTGAAGTAAATGCCCTGAGGCTTACACATTTATTGTAGGTAATTCGTTCAGCTGACAATACAGAAGAAAATAAGTGGATGTGCAGTAAGAGGGACAATACTTGGGGACCTCTCCCAGTAGAGAAGTCATGACAGCAAAATCATTTCCTGAGGAAGGAAGAGCAAAAAGGATATTAAGAGTCCACCCTGACCTGGAAGTGACTCGCCCTAAACTAGCCCCAAACACATTGAAAAATGGGGGGATGGGGTGAGCCCCGACAGCCTGAGGTGGTAAAATAACTGCTGATTAATACTTCTCAACATCACCAGCGCCCACTCTCAAAACTACAGAAAAGAGTCCAAAGTCACAGTTCAATAAGGGAAGTCTCTTCTCATACAGGAAGGTCACTGGGCTGTGCCCCAGGTCTGGAAGGAAGAGAAGAGAGTGAAAGAATGGGGAACTGGGGACACTGTGAGGCAGAGGAAAGTCCCTTAACAGGAAAGCGTCCAGACTTGCTGCCTCCAATTCAGCCTCTATACTGCTGCCCAGTAGATCTTGAAAAACAGAAATCAGATCATGCCAGATTCATGTGGACTCTACAAGGCACTGAAGAGCAAGAATAATACAATACTATTTTGTATAAAAATGGCAGTGTGTGTTGTGGATTGAATTGTGTCCCTCAAAAAAGATATGTTCAAGTTCTTATTTGGAGATAGAGTTTTTGTAGATGTAATCAAGTTACAATGAGGTCATGCTGGACTAGAATGGGCCCTGAATCCAATGATTTATAATTCCTTATTAGAAGAGGAAAATTTAGACACAGAAACTATGTCAAAGGGCATGGAATGATGGAGGCAGAGATTGGGATAATTGAGTTACAAACCAAGATGGTTGCCAGCAACCACCAAAAACTAGGAAAAGGCAAGCAAGCATTCTTCCTGGAGCCTTCATAGAGAATGTGGTGTGTCAAAACCTACCAATTCTGGACTTCAAGCCTCCAGAAAGGTGAAAGAATAAATTTCTGTTTTTTTCAAGCCAATTTGTTTGTGGTACTTCATTACCACTACCCTAGAAAAGTAATAGACAGGGAAATAGGAATACATGCATGGGATTGCTTATGTTCTATTTACTAACAACAGAAGGAACAACTAGATGATGGGTGATCTCGGTTAGTCTTGCTGGAATAACTGAGGGGCAGGTTACTCAGCTCTGTTCCACATCAATCTATTGAAGATCTGGTTTGCTCAGGTGTGTTCTCAGGATCCTGATGGAGGTATAAGTGAATACATAGAAGTGGCCAAGGAACTTGGATGTTTGGACTTGGAGTAGGCACATTATCAATTTTGTTTCATTCTGTTAACCAAAGCTCTGCACAAGCCCAACCCGATCTCACGAGGTGGTAAAACAAAATGAACTTTTTAAGTGAGAGACTTAAAAAGACATATGAAAAAGAGTATAGTTGTAGAAAAGAGTAAAGAATCAAAGCCATTAATGCAGTCTCCCACACTAATGTGTGTATCTATGTATACGCGTGTAGGTGTGCACATATACAAACACATACACACATGTGTATACACACATGTATATGTAATAGAATAAAGCTCACAAGTCATTATATTCATGTTTCTAAGATTTAAAATTTTCAGGATAAGAGACAAGGCATGGGAATCAAACAAGATACAAATATTAAAACCAAAGGAGTAAAAATTATTTTTTTCCTTTTTGGTATTCCTGGGGAAAAAACCCAGGAGCTCACTTGTGCTAGGCAAGTATTCTATCACTGAGCTACACCCCAATCCCAAACTGCAAATTCTGTCAAATTTATTTGGAGTTGGAAATAACAGTATGAACTCAGAATATATATTTTTCTTTCTAAGAAATTTGTATTCCTCATCTCTGATTAGTAAAAAGATCCAGAAGTGGTGACGAGTTGGTAGCAACAAAAACTGCTACTGTTAATGTTGTACTCTCAAACACCCAGGGCTGTTACTAGAAATGGTTTATTCCAGGTAGAACTGGAAATGTTCAAGAAAATCTGGGTCTTCTTGTCCTGTCTAAAATCATGCTCTTGAATCCTTTGAGGTAATGTCAAAATGACACAGCAAGTTGGGCATGGTGGTGTATGCTTCTAATCCCAGAGGGTCAGGAAGCTGAGACCTGAGGATTCTGAGTTCAAAGCCAGCCTCAGCAATTGGGCAAGACCCTAAGGAACTCAGGAAGGCCCTGTCTCTAAATAAAATATTAAAAAGGGCTAGGGATGTGGCTGAGTGGTTAAGTGCCCCTGGATTCAACCCCTAGTACCAAAAAACAAAAAATGACATAGCAGTCAACTTGGTGGGGCTCTGACAAGCCAAAGCTTGGAAATAGGAGCATCAGAAACAATGACAGCAATGAAGTAAAAATGTCAAAAATATAAACTCTAAGAGTACAATAGATTCTACTTATGAAAAGCTATAATTTATTACTTTTGGAGGTTACTGGGATACCAACTCACTTTTGAATTAAAAAAAGTCAATGAAGTATTTATCTTGTTGTTCCTAATGATATTCCTTTTCCTTCCTTCCTGACTTACCCCAAGTACAGGTAAGTGGGCTTCACATTGAGGAAAAGGCCCTTTGGCAGCATGATGCTAACCTTTGACCTGTAGAAATGAATGCCCAGAGGAATGGAGACACATCAGCAGTGTGTTGTACATAAATCAGCACTCCAGGTCTAATGGCTGGTTTACAGTACCATGAGAGTACAATTAGGCAAATTCAGGATGTGAGAAATACTATAGGATAAAAGACCAAGTCTCTTCTACAAGTTAGTTGCTTTAGGGAATAACTGGGGGAGGGGAGTGTTATAGATTATAAGAGACTTAAGAGATGCAGGTGGACCAAGGGCAATGTGTGAACTTTACATATCTATTTAAATATAAGAATTGTATTTTTATAAACCAGGGGAAAAAAACCCAAACTGAACATGGACTGAATATTAGGCAATATGAAGAAATTTTTTATGTAGTTGGCTGTGATTGTAATATTGCAGCAATGCTATTTTGAAAAATCCTTGTTTATCAGAGAATTAAAAAAAATAGATGAACAGTATGGCAGTAACAGTTGTTAAATTGAGGTGATGGGTGTGGGGATTAATTATACTATTCTTTCTGTTTAAATCCTTATAAAAGTGAAGAAGAAAAAAGTAGACAATGAGAAGAGGAGAAGGAGGGGGAGGGGAAGGGGAGGAGGGGGAGGGGATGGGGAGGAGTGGGAGGGGATGGGGAGGGAAAGGACAGAGAGGGGAGGAAGAAGGAGAGAGGAGGGTACACATCAGACAACCTGGGTTTGCATACTGACTCTATCACTTTTTAAACAAGATGAGCAAGTTACTTTAACTCTGTGTTCCTCAGTTTCTTTAATCTGCAAATTAGGCTAATAACAGTAGTTAATTCATGATTGTGATAGTGAGTTAATATCAGTAAAGTGTCAGAACAGTGTTCCGTAAATATTAGAGCTTCCTATTCTAAGCGTGAATTCCAATTTGTAACAGCAGGCGGGCAGGGGTGTGGGGGGACCATCCAGGGACTGCTACCCTCTGGTCCCTTCGCAGGTGGCAGGGGGGAGGTGATTATGCAAAAACCTTGCAGCTGCATTTGGTGAGAAATTAGAGAGACGTTGGGAGAAGGAAGCCCCAAGGGGAGGACAGTATTAATGGACAGCTAGTTGGTTTGGAGAGGAGGTGTGACTTCCTGGGTTTTTGCTTCAGGGCCAGGAAAGAGGTAGCATTTAACTGCCAAGAGTGGTGAGGCCACATGAGGCAAAGTGGGAGGGGGCTTAAGGAAAGCAGAAAGGATTAGCCAGCGCTAACCTGGGAGATCACCGGGAAGGGAGACCTGGGGCTGTGAGTGCCGCTGCTTGGTTCGCTCCTCCAGCCAAGGGGTCCCAGGCTCTGGAAGAGGGATCATCAGGGGCAGCGCCTACCCATTAATTACTACCCATAAATAGGTCCCTGGCAATGGGTGGATGACATAAACGTGCGTGGGAGTGGCTGATCACTCATCTAATGGTTCTCATCCTGGAAGATGAGTAGTGTGAAAATTTCAAAAAGCTCATGGGACTGACGTTATATCTTCCTCCCTCAACGCAAACCTCCAAAACCAAAGGAAGCATTAATGTCCCACCCTGGAAAAGAGGTTTCTGCTTATAGTTTCTCTCCAGCAGCCTCAAGACACTTAGCCAAAGCGAGGATGAGCAGCTTTTGCGGAATTGCTTGAGAGTAGTCCGGGTTTCTCTCTCTCCCAGTCAGCTCTTGGCAGGGTGGAAATGTCTCTGAGTTTACCCCTGCGGAGTCCTGGATGGAGTATTGGGTTTGCTAGGTTCAGGGAGAAAACCTGTTAACACTTCCTAAATAGCCTTGCTGTGCCTGGGGAGAATTCTCAGGGCCCAGAAGCTATTCTTCCTCTGCTGCTTTTGCAACCTTCCACCCTCAACTCAAAGGGGCCATTTTGCCAATGGCGGACTTGAGAGCTCTTTGGGTGAGGACCAGCTATAATTATTCCTAGGAGTTTGGAAATGAGAAGAGCCAGAGCAGCTTGGTGCAAGGGAAAGATGTTGGAATTTGCAGTTGGAAGAACTGGTTTCCAATTCCAGAATTGCCACCTTTTTGTTTGTTTGTTTTATCTAGGACCAATCAGTTAACCTGTCTGGTCCTTATTTGTAAAGTGAGAGTAATAATCATATCTTGACTACCCAGGGTTATTGTGAGATCATATGACATAAGGGGAGAACAGAACAACTTTTTCCAAAATCCAATTTTATGCAGAACTTCAATATCTAAAACAGATTAAAATGATGCTTATATGGATAAATACATTTCATAAGTTAAAATTTCTAATATTAACATCTTAATAACTATAATAATCAAGATGTTGCTTTCATAAATACAAAGTTTTGAAATTGAGATGATGATTGATAGTTACAATCCCATGTATCCTGTTTATTAATTTGATTTTGGTTACCCAGAACAAAAATTCTGATTCCACAAATAAATAGTTGTAAATCATAGCAATATTATAAACCTTGTAATTAGAGGATACTAATTTCAGAACTTTCAAATAATAGTGGAGATTTTCCTCTGAAACAAAATCAACAACAATATTCAACAACAGCTAACATTTTTTATTTTGATACAAGATAAATCTTGTTCCACTCACATTAAATGTTAACCATCGAGAAGACAATATCACCCCAATGACTCATTTGTTAACTTGTTATACACTGGCAATTATGTCATGAAAAAAATGGGCTTCAAATAGATATGCTTCAAGCCTCCCAGGTTCAGGGTGAAAATTTATAAACACTCCATGTACAGCACCTAATGCTGAATGGCCAAGAATTGCTAACTGCCTTTGAATGTAATCTGCCCTAGAATACAAATTCTTCCAAACATGCTCATAGATTCTGGGAGTGGGAGAGGGAGAAAGTGTGAGGAAGAATTTAAGTAGCAGGTATTCAATCGCTATACTGTGGATGTTGAATGTCCCCCAAAGGTCCACATTTAAAAGCTTGGAGGGCTGGAAATATAGCTCAGTTGGCAGAGTGCTTGCCTTGCATGCACAAGGCCCTGGACTCAATCCCCAGCACCAAACACACAAAAAATTTTGGACCCCAGGGTAGTACTGTTCAGAGGTGGGGCCTATGGAAAGTCATTAGGCCATTGAGGTTGTGCCTTTGAAAGGGACTGTGGGACCTAACATGTCCCTTCTCTCTATATATCAGCTCCTATCAGACATGTGATCCTTTTACTCCAGCATCCATTCACCACCACTGCCACCCTTGCCATGAGATGGATGAAGTCCAAGAGCACCCCTGATCAAGACTCTGCTAGGCTCTTTGGACCTTGAATCTCCCAAACTGTGGGCTAAATAAACCTTTTCTCTTTATAAAATTAATTGCCTCAGGCATTTCTCTTGGTAACACAAAGCTGACAATTACAACAGTCCATAGTAGCCACTATTATTTCACTTTCAAGAACAGAATAACTGCTCAATGCATCCACAGAGGTGTGAGAAATCATAAATGCTTGTTTTAAACCACTGAGTTTGGGAGTGATTTGTTGAGCAGTAAGTGTGATATAAAATGTATCGTCCATTATCTTTCATCTTTGCCTTCCTTGCATCCATTTTCCTTTTATGCTTAAAGTATCAGATTTTCCTCCATCATTTTCAGTCCATGTTACTCAGTTTCAGAGGTGGGTGTGAATCAGACCTGGTCAATCTATGGGAGACATCATTGATAGGCAAGCAACTCCCCTTCCCAACCCTTTCTACTTAATCCACTTAAAGTGGCTTCATGATCCACTGTTGGCCAGTAGGTTATAAACAGAAGTCTGTCAAGTATCTCTGGAAAGTGCCAAAGAAAAGGAAAATTCATGGCAGTGCTTCCTCCTTCTTCTTACTACACTTGAACATGACAATAATTTTTGGAGCTGCTTCAACAGTTATTTTTTAAGTATGAGGCAAAAACCAAAAGCATTTTCAACATGTTGATTTATTCCCAAGCCATTAAATCAGCAGCAGCAGCTGTCTACCTCCAGACTTTCTATTACATAAGTAAAACAAATCTCTATTTAAAAAATACCTTTTATCTTTGTGTTGGTGATCAAGTTGTATTTCAACTGAAAACATTCCTATCTATCTATCTATCTATAATATTTATATCTATCTATACTAATTATTAAAAGTATAAAGAAGAAAATAGAAATCACTACAGATTACAAATGATTTTTATATATTTCTTTGTAACTTTCAGTATTTTAAAAATGCCTTTCAGTAAGCATGCTTTACCTGGAAACCAGGGGGAAATGAAGATTGAAAAATTGAATAGTAACAAACTAAACTTTCAAGACCCAAAAGATAGAAGTTGCTGTAGTTTGAGTTAAATGTCCCCCAGAGACCCACGTGTTACTGTTAAAGGACTGGTAGTCAGCAAGATAATATGGGAAGCAGTGGAGCCTTTAGGAGGTGGGGACTGAGGGGAGGTTTTTAGGTCATTGGGGACATGCCCTCAAAAGGGATAGTGGGACCCTGACGCTTTCCTCTTTCTTTCTCTTTTGCTTCCCAAACATAAGGTGAATATGTTTGTTCTGCCATGCACTTTTACTATGATGTACTTCCTCACCACAGCCACAAAACAATAGATAGCCACCATAGAATGAAAACTTCAAAATAAACATTCTTTCTTTATAAGTTAATTATCTCAGGCATTTTACAACATTAATAGAAAGGTGACTAATATAGAAGCAGACTAATTCACCATTAGGAGCCAGACTCAGGGACTACTTCCAAGCATGACATTTGATGTTGGATTGAACCCAGGGGGCACTTAACCACTGAGAAACATTCCCAGCCCATTTTTATTCTTTTTTAGTTTGAGTCAGGTTCTCACTAAGTTGCTTAGGGCCTCCCTAATTTGCCGAGGCTGGCTTTGAACCTGTGATGCTCCTGCCTCAGCCTCCTAAGTTCCTGTGATTACAGGTGTGTCCCCCCACACCTGACCAGGCATGATATTTTTTAAAAAAATATTTTTACTTGTCAATGGGCATTTATTTTATTTATTTACATGTGGTGCTAAGAATTGATCCCAGTGCCTCACACCTGCTAGGCAAGTGCTCTATTACTGAGCCATGACCCCAGCCATTACTTTTGTGTGTGTGTGTGTGTGTGTGTGTGTGTGTGTGTGTTGCTGGGGATTGAGCCCAGGGCCTTGTGCACTTGAGTCAAGCACTCTAACAACTGAGCTATCTCCCCAGCCCCTAGACATAACTTTTTGGTGTTTAATTTTCTTGTCTTATGCCCCTGGTTTCAATCTCTGGTTTAAAAAAATACTTATCTCTAAATTGAAGGTCCTATTACCTAATTCTCTACTTACTATGGACAGTGTCAGAATTAAATAAGCCTAGTATTTGTGAATGTTCCTGGTGCTAATTTTTTTTCTTCCTAATAAAGTAGGACTTTAGATAGAAGTGACTGTGGTTAGTTAATAGATATAGGTAAGAAAGATTAGGGGTGAGGACTGCAGTGCCCCCCATTTGCAGTGCCTAGTGATCCCCATTTTGTGGGGCCTCTGTCCTCTCTGTGAGAGGACAATGCTGCCAGGCCACTCCCTGTGCCTCTTTGTACAGGGAGATTCCCAGCTGGGCTTCACCTCTATTTCTACTTACTCATCTCTGGGCCCAGATCCTTCTGTAACTGTTCACCCCTAGTCTTCCTCACCTTCATGAAGCATGTGGATCCTTGAAGTTATTTTACAGAATTTGGGAAGTAACTCCCTTTCCCCATTGCCTTGGCAGCATTTTTCTGGCCTTCTACAGCTCTGGGTCTGTGTATTATTCTCTCCTTCCTCCTCTCTAGAGACTAATTAGCACTCACAGACAGACGTGGTCTCCAGGGTCAACTCCTCCATGTTAAAAGATGTGAATGGCAAATGAGGTTCCCAGTCTGAAGTTTCTCCTTTGAAGTCTTTTAACAGGTCACCAGGGATTGATAGAGGCATAAGAATGGGAGCCCAAGAACTATTTTTGCTGCAAAGGGTGGGTAGTGCTGCCAGACAACCCCTGAGTAATCCCCTCTGATAGATCTGCCCACACTCATCTGGAGACCTCTACAATAAGACTGAACATTTTAAGCTGTTTGTTTCTGTTTTTTGAGACCTGGTGTCACTAACTGGTCTTGAATGCCTGGGCTCAAGTCATCCTTCTGCCTTGGCCTCTTGAGTAGTTGGGCCACAGCACACACCACCACATGGTTAAAATGCAGACTTCTTAGCCCACAGAGAAAACACAGCCCCACGGACCTCCTTCTGCACACAGCTGCTTGCCACACACGCGTCCTCCCAAGTCAGACCTTCTTTCCCTCACACACGTACATATTCCTCCTACTCATAGATAGGCCTGTGCTCAGTTCATGAAACAGAAAAACATGACAATATTTATTTAATGTGTGCCTATTACCTGTGAAGAGACAATGCAGAGGGAAAGTATGACCCTGGGCAATATAATTGTAGGGTAGTCTGCTAGGATCCTCTCTGACCCTTGGTTTCTTTATCACTGCTCTCTTCTCCCTTCACATTGCTTCCTCTGCCTGGGGAGCAGCTCTATCAATGTGGGACAACTGCCCTTCAACCCTCTAGCCTCCACCCCTGCACCACTTTGACTTCTCAGGGGGAGGAGGTGAGCTGGGATCTGAAGGATCAGGGGGAGACAAGCTATTACCCAGACAAAGACTTGGTAGGAGCCCAGCCCAGAAGGCCCTGGAAATTGGGGTACAGAGAAAGAGTCACTTGCTGAATGAATGTCCCAGGTGCCTTGATTTTTGGAGACAGAAAGTCCTAGTCTGGTTTTTACAAGGCTCAAGTTTGCACCTATCCCTAAGATCTGGCTAGCTAAGTGCTGAGCACCAGGGTCTGGGTCCAGATGCTTAATAGATATGTATTATCAGAAGAATGGAATCATGTCAAAGAAAATTGTGTGCTGACACTCACTCTGGATCTCTAGTTTTGCCAGTCTTTTCCATCTCTTCTCTTGGGTCAGGACTCTCTCTTCTCCATTTCCACTGGCCTGTCAACTAAGACGCAGGTGTCATTTTTTAATGTACCCAAGAACAAAGCACTTCCCCTGCCCTCTACCCATCCTCCCTTCCATTTGTTGTAGAGGGTAAAGGAGACTATATTTTGCAAATGTAGAACACATACCTAGACTTGTAAAAGCCTTTTCTATTAGGAGTTTCAGGAAATCAATGAGTTCTATTTGCCTTCCCTGCCAGATGTAGATTGGAGACCTCCCGTGAGAAGGCCTACCTCACCAGGGCCTCTGATCTGCCCAGCACCAGGCTCTATAATGTCAACCATTCAAAATAAGGTACTCCCCAGTCTCCTGGCCTGGATAAGCACATCACTGCAAACCCAGGTTTTTTGCAGCACAGAAAACTTCTGCTTCCTTTGTGAAGGATTAACTGCTATGACAATTGACTTAATGCTAAAAAAAAAAAAAAACAAGAAAAAGAGACTAAATATATAAAATAACTATTTTAAGACCCTGGGTAACAGTGCAGGTCAACTGAAAAAAGTGTTTGACTGCATCTTTTGATGTTTCACTGCTAACAACCTTCAATCCCCATTCATTCTCTCTCCATTTTTGAACCATCTAAGCAAACCCAAAAGGACACATGCTTCCTTCCTTGGGACCAGCAGGGGCAGTTCAAAACATGGCTCAGGCTGGGGACATAGCTCAATAGAAAAGTGCTTTCATAGTATGTGGGAGGCCCTGGGTTTGATCTCCACTGGAAAAACAAAATATGGTTTATGTGCAGGAACTTTTACCCTGATTCCAACCACATTAAATACCAAGGTCATTCACTCCTCCTCTTGCTCAAGTTATCCCAAAAGCTTTAGCACTAGCCTGCTGTATCTTCCCCAGAAAGTCTTATTGTGTGAGCAATAAATGTTTTCATACCCTTTAGGTCCATGTGTGGCGTCATTCACTTTGACATCCAAACCCACTTGGGATGGGGACTGAATCCCCCCCAATGGAGTAACCACAGAACAATAGAGAGCCCAGAAAGAAAAGAAACAAATGGAGTGAGACATGTGATTTCATCCACTGACTTCCCAGACAGTGTTTCAGGGTACAGTGGAGAAGAAACCCAAAGGAAGCTCAGCAATCTCACAAAATTGAGGACTCCGAGATCAGATCTCCGAGATCAGTAGGACCACCCCTACCTAGGAGCTAGAGAACCAACAATATGCAAAGGTGACACCAGGCTGTGTGCCATTCAACTTCTTTCCAGACAGCCTGGAGAGACCATGCACAGGCTGAATTTTAAAAGTATGGCTAAATAAATCCTGGAATAAAGGCTTCTCAAGGACCACAATAAAATACTCTTCTAAGGATGAAATTAACCCGCGAGTAACTTAACTATCTACCAGTAACAACCCAACAGTTTTTAAAGGAGTACAACAAAATGCAGCAAGCCAGCAAAGTCCAAAAAAAGGCAGAAAATTCACTATGACAGCAACCAATCAAGATTGGTTGATTGGTTGATTTTGCCCAAAGATGAAAATTGGTCCATAAAAATAGATTTCCATCCCATAAATGAGCATGGTGTACACGCCTGTAATCCCAGTGACTCCAGGGCCCAAAGCAGGAGGATCACAAGTTTGAGGCCCACCTTGACACTTCAGCAAGCCCCTACCTCTAAATAGAAAGGGCTGGGGATGTAACAGTGATGCAGTGCCCTTGGGTTTGATCTCCAAAACTGTAGGAAAAATATAGACCCTCAAATGACAAAAATAATGTATATAGCAGTCACAAATGTTATAATAGCTATCATAAATATGTTCCTTTTGCTTAATTAGGTCCAGAAGAACATAAATATGAGAGAAAGAAAAGTATAAAAAATTCAAATGGAACTTTTAGAAATGAAAATGATAATAGCTTGAGTTGACAAGTACATTGGATAGGAAGAGCAACAGGTTAGACACTACAGAAAAAAAAAATCACAAGCCAAGAGACAGAAAAGACTGAAAAATAATGGTATTACTCCTCTGTGACCTGAGGAACAATAACAAGTGGTCTAGTTTTATGTATGACAAGACATGTGTAATATGTGCAAGGTGTACCTATAAAGTCCCAGAAGTATAGGAATGAAGAGGGAGAAAATAGTTGATAATTTTCCAAATTTGACAAAAACTATAACCCTAATGATCCAAGAAGCTCAAAAAATCCTAAGCATGATACATATCTTAAAAATCCCATACCTCCAGACATGGTGGTGCATGCTTGAAATCACAGTGGCTCAGGAGGCTGAGGCAAGAGGATCACAAGTTCAAAGCCAGCCTCAGCAATTTAGTGAGGCCCTAAGCCACTCAGCAAGACCTTTTTAAATAAAAAGATAAAAAGGGCTGGGGATGTGGCTCAAAGGTTAAGAGATTCCTGGGTTCAATCCCTGGTGAAAAAGAAAAAATTCCATACTAAGACAAATAATAACCAAACACTAAAAATAAGTAACAAAGAAAAAAATCTAAAAAGCAACCAAAGATAAAAAGACACTACAGAGGGATTAAGAAAACAAAAATAAGTATGACAGCAATACGTCATAAAAACCATGTAAGTCAGAACACAATATTACAACACCTTTAAAGTATTGAAAGAAATTAGACAAAGAAAACCTGTCAAGAATTCTTCACCTACATTTTCAATTCTGAATATGTTTCAGAAATGCAGGCAAAATAAAAGGCTTCTTCAGACAAATGAAAGCTAAGAGAACTCATTTTGAGCAGAATTACAAAAAACATTTTTTTAAAAAAAACATGTTAAGCAGAAAAGAAATCATGTTAATGGAAATCTGCATGTACACCAAGGAATAAAGAGCTCCAGAAACAGAAGATACAGAGGGGAGCACAAATACTGAGAGGAGAGAAACCCGACTGAACTCTTGTAAGGATGTCACAGATACTTAAAGGAGTATGCAATTATGAAAAGGTAAACTACAATAAGTTAAAGACATATATGGTGGGGCTGGGAGGATACCCAGTGGTAGAGTGTTTTATCTAGCATGCATGAGGCCCTGCATTCAACCTCTGCACTTCAAGAAAAAACAAACACAAAAAACATATATGGATGGGCTGAGGATGTGACTCAAGCAGTAGTGCGCTCGCCTGGCATGCATGCGGCCCGGGTTCTATCCTCAGCACCACATACAATGATGTTGTGTCAGCTGAAAACTAAAAAATAAATATTAAAAAATTCTCTTTCTCTCTCTCTCTCTCTCTCTCTCTCTCTCTCTCTCTCACTCTCTCTGTCTCTCTCTTAAAAAAATTAAAAAAATATGGAAAACCTGGGTTCAATCTTTGGCAGCATATATGTATTGTGTCCATCTACAACTAAAAAATAAATGTTTTGTGTGGCTGGGGATGAGGCTCAAGTGGTAGCGTGCTCGCCTGGCATGCGTGCTGCCCAGGTTCAATCCTCAGCACCACATACAAACAAAGATGTTATGTCCACCATAAACAAAGTAATAAATACTAAAATTTTTTTTCTCTCTCTCTCTCTCTCTCTCTCTCTCTCTCTCTTAAAAAATAAATAGTATTTTTTAAAAAGAGTAAGATGTTAGACTTAAATTTAACCATATCAATAATTACCTTAAATGAAAATGCTGTAAATATACTAATTAAAATGAAGAAACTATCAGATCAAATTAAGGGGGGAAAAATCAAGATCCAACTATATGTTCTTTACAAGAAATATGCTTCCAATCTGAAGACTCGGTTACAAGGAAGCTGAAATAGCTATATTATTATCACACAAAGTAGACTGAAACACAGAAAATATAACCTCATAGGATAAAAAGGGAAAAATAGGCAAACCTACAAGTATAATTGGAGACATCAACAATCCTTTCTCAGTAATTGTGGAAATGGACCCCCCTTACATACAAAAGCAGTTAAGACATAAAAGACTTGAGCAATCCTACAAACCAACTTATTTAATTGAATTTCTACACAATGGAAAATTTTTCATATTTTTCAAGTGAATACTAAACATTTACCAAATAGACCATATTGGAAACATTTACCACAGACTTATTGGAAAATAAGTCCCTAAATATATGAAGTAATTAAAACCATGTAGAGTATTCTTTGTCTACAAATGTAATTAAACTCAATAACAGAAAAATAAGTGGAAAATCCCCAAGTATTTGGAAATGAAGCAACATGCTTCTTGATGACCTATGAGCCAAGGAAGCCATCAAGAGAGAAATTAGAAAATATTTTAATTGGATAATAATAAAATATAACATATCAAAATCTATAGGAAGCAGCTAAGCTTTAGAGGAAAGTGAGAGCATTTTATATTGACAGTAAAAAAGAATAAAAATCTCAAATTGGTATTCTAAGATTTTACCTTAAGAAACTAGAAAACAAAAGACAAAATAAATTCAATATAATGTTAAAAAAAGCAAAAATAAAGGTGAACAAAATAAACTGGTTAGAAAAGACAGAAAGTAGGGAAATCAATTACTGAAAAGCTGATTCTCTGAGAAGACAATATTAGAAAAATTTCTAGCTAGTATGAATGTGAAAAAGGATAAAAGATTCACTTATGAACATCAGGAGTGGAAGAGGAAGCATCACTACAGTTTGTACAGATATTCAAGAAATAAAAAGGACATATTCTGAATAAGTTGATGCCAACAAATTAAATGCCTCAATGAAATGAAAAAAAAATAATTTTGAAAGATTGATGACTAATCATGAAGAAATAGCTTGAATATTTATTAAAAGTATTGAAGAATTTTAATTTGTGGTTAGTAATCAAACCACAAAGAAAACTCTAATCCAGATGACTTCATTAATGAGTAATAATCATTACAATTGAAGGAACAAAATAATATAAACTCTACCTAAAAAGTAGAAGAAGAGTGAATACTTTTCAGTTCATTCTATGAGGCCAGCATTACCCTGTTTTCCAAACAAAGACAAAGATATTATAAGTAAAGAAAACTTCAGAACAATATCACTCATGAACACAGATTGTTAGAAATCCTTAACCAAATATTAGCAAATTTTAGCAAATCAAATCCAGCAATATATTAAGGAACTACATTATGCTTAAATGGGATCTATTCTAGGAATGCTGCACAATTAGTTTAACATTCAAGAATAAACATTATTAATTTACCATATTACTTACCAGAAAAAAAGAAAATCATATGATCATCTCAAGAGATATAGAAAATCCCATGATAAAAATCAACACCCATTCATGATAAAATTTCTCAGCAAACTCAGAATAGAAAGTGACTTCTTCAATCTGATAAAAAATACTTAAGGAAACCTACAATTAATGTCATATTGAAGAGTAAAGGCTGAATGTTTCCTCCAATATCAGGAATAAGAGCAATATGTCTGTAGTTACAACTTCTAGTAATTATTGTATCAGAGTGTCCAATCCATAAAGTGAGGCAGGACAAATAAATAAAAATCCTCCATAATAGAAATCAAGAAGTAAAATTATCTTTATTCACAAACAACATGATCATTTATGTGGAAAATCCAAATAATCTTTTTTAAAGCTACTATAAGTAAAAAGGGTGTTTAAAAAGTTCACAGGATATACATTCACAATGTTTACATAATGCTATATTATCATTATGTAAACATTGTGAATGTATATCTGATGTGATTCTGCAATTTGTATTTGGGGTAAAAATGGAAAAGCATAACTCACATGAATCAAATGTATGAAAGATGAAATAAATAAATAAATAAATAAATAAATAAATAAATAAATGAAAATAATTTCAAAATTCAAGTGTAGGGAGATAACATCATTCCCATGAAGAATAATTAGATCTGTCCATGGTAAAGTCACATCTAACATGCCAATAATTGCCTTTTAGGCTCAGATGTGTGTCTTCCTGCCAACTTTATGTGAGAAGGATGCACAGAAACCTGGGAAGGGAGAGAAGACATAGTTGGGGAGATGCCTGGAGTTGGGAAATATAAAGAAAGCTCCTATGGTTTAGAACTAAAGGAAATCTCTACTTTCTGTTCCCAACTCTGAATGTTCTTCTCTCTTCCCTGAGTATTATTTTTCCTTTTCTAATAAATTTTTAGAAGACATAATTAAAGGTATAATTATATTGATTTAAAAAAAAAGTTCACAGGATAAAAAGTCAGTATGGAAATATCAATTGTTTATCATTACTACTACCACCAATCAAAGCAGAAATTTAAAACATTGTATCAGCCATTTTATTATTAAAAAACATAAAATATGTAGAGATAAATTTGCCAAAATATATTTGCAAGACCTAAACCTGAATATTCAAAATTACAATATATTGCTTAAATTTTTTTAAGAAAACCTACGTAAATGCAGAGACATTCCATGTTCATAGACCATAAGTTTCCATATTTTCCCCACATTAAAATTTAATTTAATGCAAGCCACGTTAAGATCTCAGCAAGTTTTTTTTAAAGAAATTAATGAGCTAATTCTAAAACTGGTATAAAAGACAAGAAGCCTAGAATAGTCAAAACAATGTTAAAAGAAAACAAGATTAGAGGGTGTCAGTACTCACCATAAAGTAACCATAATAAAGACAGTGTGATATTGATGTAAGGATAGACATAAATCCAAGGACCAGAAAATTATAAGATTCCAGAAGTATTGTTTCTGTATGTTAAGAATTCAGAGGCAGTTTAGATGTGTGGTTCTGGTTCGGCTCACCTGAGGTTGCAGTCAAGATGTTGGTTGAGACTAAGCATTTGAATGCTTGAGTGCAGTTTGAGGAGCTACTCCCAAAATGGCTCACTTACCTGTCTGGTAGGTAGATGTGGGCTATAGGAGGCTTCAGTTCCCTGCTAAAAAAACTCTCCATAGAATAGTTTGAGTATCCAACTGGTTTCTCCCAGAGAAAGTGATCCAAGAGGGCAAGGTAGACGCTAATGGTTTTATGATTTAGCATTGTAAATCTTACTCCTCCATTTCTGCAAAATTATACACTATTGATTGCAATACAACCAAGGTAGTGGGAGATTACACAGGGGCCTGAATATAGGTGTTCATTAGATGCCATCTTAAGATCTAGCTGCCAAGGTGCTAAGATTATTCAAAAAATGAAATGATGCTGGAGCAATGGGACATCCACGTAGAAAAAAAAAATGGTCCTCAACCTGTACCTCACACCATATATTAAATTTACCCTAAAATAAATCATAGACGTAATGATATGAGCTAAAACTATAAGAATTATAAGAAAAAGAAGAAAAATATGCACAACTTAATTTTAGGCAAAAGATTTCTTAGCTAAGGGCTGTGGCTGTAGCTCAGCGGTACAGTACTTACCTAGCACAGCACATGTGAGGCACTGGGTTCAATTCTCAGCACCACATAAAAATAAATAAATAAATAAATTCATTAAAAAAAGATTTCTCAGCTAAAATCCAAACATCACAAATCATAAGGGTAAATTATCATCAATGGGATTCACCAGAATTAAAACTTTATTCTTTGCAATTCAGAGTTGAGCTACTGAGGCTGCAGCAGGAGACTTGCAAATCTGAGGCTATTCTTGGCAAGTTAGTGAGACCTTCTCTCAGAATAAAAAATAGTGGTGATGAACCCCTGTAATTTTAGCGACAGGGAAGACTAAGGCAGAAGGATCGAGATTACAAAGCCAGCCTCAGCAACTTAGTGAGACCCTAAGCAACTCAGTGATACCCTGTCTCTAAATAAAATATAAACAGGGCTGGGGATGTGGCTCAGGAGTTAAGCTCCTCTAGGTTCATTCCCTGGTACCAAAAAAATAAAAAATAAAAAGAAGCTAGAAATGTGGTTCCATGGTAGAGAGCCCCCTGTATCCAGTACCAAGAAAAAAAAGAAAGAAAGAAAGAAAAAAAGACAAGTCACAGACTTAAGAAAATACATAAAAAACATAGACTTACTTATATCCTAAATATACAAAGAACTTTTCCATTCAATAATATAAAGCAAATAACCTTATAAAAGCAAATGAATATTTGAACAGACATTGCACTAAAAAGATATATGAGGTGTTAAAATAAGCAGATAAAAAGAAACCCCACATACTTAGAGACTTAAAATTTTTAAAAATAGTAAGATACCACAAGACACCTACTAGAATAACTAAAATACAAATGTTGGTGAATGTGTGAAAGTGATCAAAACTTCATATACTACAAGTGGGAGGGTAAAATTCTCCAACCACTTCAGAAAAATAGTTGGACAGTTTCTTGTAAAATTGAATGCATTTTCTGATATGACCTAGCAATTCCATCCCTAGATAACCATCCAAAAAAATGAAGTTTTATTCCCCACAGACTCACTTGAATATTCATAACATCTTAATTTAAATAGCCAAAACTGTGGGGAAAGCCCAAATATCTATAGACAAGGAAAAGTATAAACTTGCTATACAACCAGACAATGCAATATTAGCAATAAAAAGGAGTAAATTAATGACATACAACAATATGGATGATTCTCAACAACATTATGCTAAGTGAAAGAAATCACGCACAGTTAAATACAAATATGTATCTATAGTGTTCAGAAAGCAGTCCATTGATTGCCTGGAACCCAGATGCGTGGATGGGTTGGAGTGGGGGCTGAGAGTAGTTTGGGATACCGCACAGATAACTTTTTTTTTTTTTTTTTTTTTTTTTTTGCGTGTGTGTGTGTGTTACTGAAGATACATGACAACTTTTAAGGAGATGTACGTGGTATATAAATAATCATTTCAGTGGTATGTAAATGTGTCAAAACTCATCTAAATATTCACTTAAAATGGGTGCATTTTATTGCATGCAAACTGTACTTTGATGAAGTTGAGTTTAAAAAAAAAGAAAAGAAAAGAAAAAGGAGACAGCTTTCTACTGAGCTTCAACCTAGACAGACAATATTCTGGCACCTTTGTATCTTCATTTTCACCTACAGAGCCCCAGGTTTTCTGCTTGGAGACTGTTGGGGTGCCACACAGCCCAACATCAAGAGGAACTCTAGTTAATACCTTCAGCCCAGGTGAACTCCGGACAGTGGAGCAGCGAAGGTGGCGCGGGTTGGGTCCAGCGAACACACCAGGGAAGGGCTAGAGGTGGGATGCGGAGCTCCCTCGTCGCCCCCGCCGGGTTGGGCGTCAGGAGCACCACCGGATCCCATCGCTTGGGGCCGCCGATTCTTCCGAGACTGGAGGACCTGAACACCCAACCAAAATGCGTGCCCCTGACTATGCGCGGAGGCCGGATAGCCCTGGAGGTAGTGGATCCGCCCTTGGGTCCGCCATGCCTCAGCCTCCCACCCGCTCCTGCACGGAGCGCCGCCGCGTTCCACTTCTGAGTCAACCGAGTCCTCCAGGACGATGACGCCGTCCCTGATGGACAATGGGAGAGGGCAGGACCTGTCGCCAGAGCAGCCTACGGGGGTGGGGGGGCGGGGCGGGAGGGGGGAAAGGAGAAGCCTCGGCCTCCTCCCAGGAGGCGGTCACCCGCCCAGATGCGCCCAGATCTGCCCTCTGGCAAAGCCAGCTCGCTCAGGACACGCTGGGTGGCTCTGGTTCGGCTTGTTCACTAGCCTCCTGCGCCCCATTGTAGCCCAGAGGCGCATCAGTGGACGTCCTCTGGGAGACGCCGCCAGAACCCAGATCTGCGGGCTCCGCAGCTCCCCGAGGGGCACTGACAGAGCCTAGCCCAATCCGGTTCAGTTCCTCGGTTGGTGCTGCTTCATTGATCAGAGGCATCTGCCCACCTCTAAGTAAAATAGAATTCCTGGGAGTCACTGTCCAACCAGAAGGGGATGGGGGCGACAGGGAAGCAGAATCTGTCTTGGAAGAACTGGAGCCCTGCTTAACCCAGAGATAACCCTCCCCCCCCCATCTTGTACATATCCTTCACCCACTCCCCACCTCCACCTTTCCAACCCCCCACCTATCCCTCAGATGTCTAATTGACTAATGTCCATGATTGCAACCAATTGTTTCTATGTAAACTTATTTAAAATATATTTTTTTCTGGAAGATTATTGTTGTGCAATCAGCTTACCAGCAGCTTAATCTTTAACAATCAGCAAATAAAAGCAAACGATGTTTGCATGTCCCCTGGCTTGTGTTGGACAACCCAGACAAGGGGCACAAGCTGGTGGAGAACAGCAAGGAAAAACCCCCTCAGGTGGGAAAAAGGGAGCTATCCTCGACCTCCAGCTATGAAGACTTTCCCAGATATCACTCTTAAGCAGAAAACAAAAAAACAAGAACACTTTCTATTCCTCTCAGCTGGATGCCTTGGGCTCAGTCCTACACAAGAGCTTAGGGACTGTGCAGGGTGGGACTTGGATACTGAGCTGCTCACACTGCTTCTGTTTTTGACGGGTCATTGATAGGTCTTGCAAGTCTAAATGGGCCACGTTTTCCACATCTGTCACTCCTTTCTTATGGAAAAATGCATCAGAGCAAATGTTCTATCATGTGCCTCTCCAGCTCCATCCAAGCTCTGGCTGGCATGTAGCGATCTTGTTCTGGGAATCCTTGTGCCTTAAGAGAAGTTAAGGAGAAACTTGGCACTGTGTCAGAATGAGAGGGAAAAGAAAAAGCTCAAAATTCCTAGAAGCCAAAGGGCAAAAATTATTTGTGTTCAAGGAATCCCCTTCCCACCCCAGCAGTCCATCCTTCTGGGGCAGAGTGGCCTCTTTTCTTTCTTGGGAATTCCTGGACATCTAGTCCTCCAGAATGGCCATTCCATCAAAACTTTTGCATTTCAGTCTTTCCTCACAGTTGGTTCAGATTCAAATGGTAGCTCCTAAAGGTGTCATTAAACAGTTCCACTATGTTTGCTTGTTATGAATACAGCTGTAAAAATAAATAAATAAATAACTCAAATGAAGGGTTTATAGGCTCTGCAGAAGGCAGTATATTGGAATACTGAGACTTCAGTATGTAAGCAGCCAGTCATCTGTCTAGTAGATGGAATTAGGGCTGCCACTAATCAACTGGGAAGAGAAAACACACATACACACACGCACACCCCAAGCATTGACTATAGAAAGATCCTGGAGATGGAAAACATCTTCATCTTCCTCTCCCCTATCTCTGCACCCCCAGGCAAACTTTTGGTTTAAGGGCTTATCATTTCTTTTCTAGATTATTGTCAAAACTTCTGATCTTTCCTGTGCAGTTTCACCCCTCATCTGGACTTAGCAGCTCTGTCTTTGATGTGCAAATCTACTTTGGCTCTTGCTTCTGAGTTCTTGTGTGGCTCTCCATTGTCTTTAGTGTAGAATTCAAACTACACAGTATCTAGCTTCTTCCAAGCTCACCCTTGGCCAACTGTCAGCTTCTACAGCTGTCAGCTTCTACTCAGCCTATCCCTAGGCCTTCTTATCTTTCCTAAGCATTTCTTGTGGTGTATTTGGACTGTGGAGAATTGGGTCCCCAAGGATATGACCAGGACACAGCCCACATGTTATAAAATGCTACAAAATCTAGAGCTGGGCAGTCCTGGGTAAATCCTAGTTCTTTTGCTTGTGGGCTCTGTGATCTTGGGTAAATTAGTTAGCCTCTGGGTCTTAGATTCCTTGTCTATAAAATGAGAATAGTAAGAGTTACCTTATGGAATTGTTCTGCGGATTAAATGAGACAACTCACATTGCCTGATCCTCCCCCACCAATTCTCACTTTCCATATGCATTTTCCTGGTCTCTCTCCCAGTTAGTATGAAAGCTATCGAAGGCCCAAAGGCTTTTTTTCCCTCTCTGCATCTGTAAACTGGTGTTAATAGCACTTACCTCATAGGTCTTGAGCGGATTACATGTTTCAAGGTACATGTAATTAGTTCACTGAAAAATTTTTTCCAGTTCAATGAAGTATAATGACTTGGGATGGGGGCTCAAGCAGGAAATAGTTTCATTATTTACCACACCTTTGTCTTTAATCCCAACCTATGCACTCATTTTTGTGGTTATGGATGAATCTGAGGCAGCTTCTGTATATATTTCTGGTTGCTTTCAGATAATAAACTGCCCTGATCAATTTCATGAGTTTCAGAGAAGAAAATAAATTTTAGTATTTATGTTAATATATTGTATTAATATAATAAATTATGTTATAATTGTATAATTATGGTCATAATAATATTCATATTAATGTAAAGAAAACATTTTTGACTATTGCAGTTCTCTTTTTTATAGCTAGTTATGTGGTCATAGTTGGTGTTTTTAACTTCATTCTCTATTATTCAATCTATTTTCCCTTTGCTTCCAACACACTAAATGTCATAACTGAAAGATATCTGTATTATTGGGCTGGGATTGTGGCTCAGTGGTAGAGGGCTCCCCTAGCATGGGTGGGACCCAGGTTCGATTCTCAGCACCACATAAAAATAAAGGCATTGTGTTGGGTCCATCTACAAAAAAAGATTCTCTCTCTCTCTCTCTCTCTCTCTCTCTCTCTCTCTCTCTTAAAAAAGAAAGATATCTGTATTACATGCTTTACTTACATGCCATTAACCTAGGCAGTTATATTTTTTTCTAAACCTGAAAAGAACAAAGTTGTGGGGCTGGAATGAAAAAAATTCCCTGGTGGATCACTAAGAATGACAATGAGAGGAATCATTCTCATTTCAGCCTCTTGATTTTCAGACCATGAATCCTGACTACGGGGGACAAAAAGCTCTACATATTGATCATTGCTTCAAGACATACACAGCTTCCTGAAGTACTTTGCTTCAGTTCTGTCCAATGTGAGTATTCAACTGGCATTGAAACTGTGTCACCAAGTGACCATTCCACCATTCTATTAGGCCATTTACTTCAGAGTGACCAGGTACATTATAAGACCTCTGAATTCTATGATCATGAGTATTTTGCCATATTTTATTTGCTGTTAAAGGATCCTTGATCAGAAGCCATGTTTAGTGAAATATTATACTAATATGATATTCTGTAAGTTGGTGAGTCTAGTTAGCAGAATGTAGACAAGGAAGGAAAAATCCATATTCAGATTAAGTGTCCCCTAGTGAGGAGAAGCTTGCCCCTTTATGATCGAAGTGTTCCAATGTAATCACCCTGCTACCATGTGACTGGCTATTCACCCTGGGGAATGGCACCACATTGAAGGTTCAGTGTTGGTCTAAGCTGTTGGCAAGTTGGCCTCTCAGCAGTGATTGTTGACAGATCAGACTTAATGAATAGAAGCCCATATTACTAAGCCATGCACAATTTCTGTCCCTGAACTTATATAATGGAACTATGAGACACTGGTCAAAGATAGAAATGGCTGATAAAAACAGCTGGAGAAAGAAATTTGCTATCTTAGTGCCCTGATTATGAAGATCATCCTCCACTAAGCTCATGATAGGCAGCTCAGGTCTCATGGTAACTTGGTAATCCAGAGTCAAACATTGAGTTTCTAGTAGCCCCTCCCCAATGAAGCCAAAAAGCGAAAGTATTATCTGAAGAGAATGGCATAGTTCCATCCAAAATCCTAAAGGTTTGTTCTGTGATTCATCTTTAGCATCTGCTGAAGTTTCCATACACTTGTTCATAGTTCTACACAGTAACAGACACTTGAAGTGCCATTGAATCTGACAGCTTGATTCAAGAAGCAGATAAGTTTGCACATTCTGGGTCCTACTCAAAACTGCCAGACATTTGAGTTATTTGATATATTAAAGTTGCATGACCACAGGAATTGAATGTTACTTTCCAAAACTAAGGGGCTCACCAAACACTGCACCCCTTTCTTAGTGTAGAGAAGCAAGAGGTAGCAATTTGTTTTTCACCTTAGATGTGATACTTTAATGTACCTCAAATCTCTGGGCCTCAATAAATTTTACCCAAATTTCCATGGTACTTATTTCCAACCATCTGGATGCATGTGTCTTACCAAAGCCTCTGAATTACTTGCTACTTGCTACCTACCTGGTCCATTCAGCATCATGTCATTCCTATAGTAGATAAAGCCCTGAGGAAGGAGGATGAAGGCATATTGCTGGCTTTACCAGTTGGAAGTAAGCTGAGTCTGGTGATCTTTCCTAACAGGCATAAAGAATAAGCATTTTGCCAGGTCAACACCTGCAAACCAGATGCCGTATGAGGTCTTAGATCCACAGGCTGGAAATCCAAGAGCACAGCCAG
Source organism: Callospermophilus lateralis (assembly GCF_048772815.1). Classification (NCBI taxonomy): domain Eukaryota; kingdom Metazoa; phylum Chordata; class Mammalia; order Rodentia; family Sciuridae; genus Callospermophilus; species Callospermophilus lateralis. The sequence goes on along the minus strand of NW_027514713.1, from coordinate 17,847,953 downwards.
CAGCTGCTCAGTTTCTGTAAGGGCCTCAGTGTGGCAGGGCATATGGGTGTGTGCAGAAGAGGCAAAACCCACTCCTAATAGAAAGGTATTAACAACCAAATCTCCTTTTAGAGATTCCACCTAACATTACTTCAAATTACAACATGAGCTTTGAAGGGAATAAACCATAATCAAGCAATAGCAATGATTTTTGGAGACACTGGGGTAATAAGATTTGCATAGAGAAATTGGAAGATCAGAGGAAAGCCTTTCAAACATTTTGAGCTCAGGCAGGCCAGCTACTAGAGCAGGATCCTAGAGAAGTCAAGAGAAGTCTTGTTGTCTCTGCCTCTGAAATATGGACCGGTATTTCTGTGGGTCAAAAGGGCTGGAAGTTGCTACTACATCTGGTAGTGGCATGGGGCAGAATAAGTACAGCCTGGAACATGCTGGAAGTAATTGCTGCTTCTGCTGAATTTCTCTGCCTTCCACATAATTTAAAAATATATCTTTTTAGCCAACCCTAACCATAACAAGAAGATGATTCTGGAAAATGTAGTTCTAGCTTACCCAAATTGACCCTATACAAAACCACCATACACCGTTTATTAGCTTCTTGATATTGAGCAAATTATTTAATGTCTATGAAACTTTCTCTTTTTAATCAAAGTTTGGCATTGTCTCGAGGAACATTGTCCTGGTTTTCTGGATGATGTCCTATTGCACAAGATCTCTTACTTATAGGTATAAGTAAGAGGTTCTCTGCAATTGATGTGGGCAATGCCTCCTTCCACTGGCCACTTAAGACCATTTGGCCATGTGGCTTCTGTAAGTCTTTCCCTAGTTAGGGTCACCTCTCTTTTCCAGGCACTCCCGAGCAGTCTGCATATGGCCCATGGAAAATGCAAACATCTGCTCTACTAAGCTCTCAGGGGTGCGCTCACCCTGAAGGCAGTCATCTGCAGCAATCCTGCCACAGACACTTGCCTTTAGATTATCTTTAGGCCTGAGTCCCTTTACCCCCACACATATACCAATGATGCCAGTCAAACTCTCAGGGTTATTCCCTCTGGAATACCCACCTTAATGGTTATCGTAAGAAAGAATCAATACCCTTGGCTGGAGTGGGTAGAAAGTGACATCTCTCTGCAGACAGCTCTTCAAGTGCACCTTTTAGCCTCAACTGTTAGCCTTCTGAGAGGAGGCAGGTAATGAGCTGTTGACCACCCACTTTACAAGTCTGAACAAATAGTCTTGCATCTTGATTTAGAATATAGGGTTGCTTGAGAATAATTCATACCTCACTTTCTTTTTCCAACCTTTAAGATTTCTCTCAAAATTTTAGGACAGGAGGGTTCCATTTGTCAACCAAAAATAACAACTCTGCTCTAAGGAATAAGAAAAAAATTTATTCTGAGCCAAACATAAGTAACCATGGGCTGGGAACAGATTCAAATTTCCTGGAATAACATGGTTCTCCTGTGGAAGAAGTTGAATGGGCTTTTGTAGTCACAGAAGAAAGTAGATGGGGACTACAAACAGATGGAGAAATCTCTTCTAGAAGATTCAGGTGTTATCTTTCATTAACTGAGGAAATCTTGTACAAGATTCAGATGTTATCACATTTTTACCAAGCTTAGTATTCATTTCAAGAGTTTTATTTCATAGTCACAAGAATGCTAGGTCAGATACACAGATCAATAATAAAAAGCTATTAAAAGAGATTAAAGATAGCCCAAGATAACTTGGCCCTCGATCTGCAACATTCCATCTCTCCACTCAAGATATGTTAGATGTCCAAGATCAAACAGTCTTCAGGCTCTTTGGAGATCTTTAGTTCATATGTTTAATATATGGTTACCTCGCACGGTACTTGATACATGGTAGACATTCATTAATAGCAGTGATGATGGTACATTGCCAATCACCCAGCATGTAGGTCAATTCAACTTTTGAAAATGCATAATCATTTTCAAAAGTTGAACTCCCTTCCAGAGTTAGTACTCTCATGAATGGTTTAAAAGGGGCTATCTTTTACCTATTCTACAAGTCTATTCCAAATACATGAATAGCCATCTGGGTCCAGCAGCTGCTGTGCCCATGCCCACCACAGAACCACACTTAGTGACAAACCACAAGCTTAAAGATATCGGGATCCAGTTCAGCTACTTGCCTTGGGGGAAGAGAGAAATGAGTCCTCTCTACCCTGTAATGGAGTCCCATCTTAGCCCCAGCAGGTGGAGGAGGAATGTACAATTATGTGCTGGGCTGTGTGCAGCCAGTGTGCCCTCGTCTAGCCATCTGTCTTGATTAATCAACTCTGTGCTGAACTCATTCATACGTATTTTGAATATCATCCTTGCTTGTAGATATGGAAATACAAAAATCCACAGACACCCCAAACACCAGCAGGATACATGCATGTACAATTACATCATTACCCCAAGCTACATATGCAGTTTATTCTTTTAAAAGTATTTTTCTAGTTGTAGATGGACACAATATCTTTATTTATTTATTTTTATGCGGTGCTGAGGATCGAACCCATTGCCTCACACGAGGCAGGCTCTCTACCACTGAGCTACAATCCCAGCCCCTGCAGTTATATTTTTTAAGTTTAAAAGTAGAAACAACAAGAACTTGGAAAGCATGAACTGAACTGATACATGGAGTGACAAAACCTTAGGGAAGGCTCTATCTTCTCCAAGTCTTCTCTTGGCATCTCTCTTAGTCTTTCTTTCTTTTTTTTTAAATTCATTTTTTTGTATGTTGTGCTGAGAATCAACCCAGTGCCTCACACATGCTAGGCAAGCGCTCTACCACTGGGCCACAGTCTCAGTTCCTCTTTCTTAGTCTTGATGTCTTCAATTCTTTTCAGGTATAACAAGTGACAGTGGAAGGGAATAAAGTGGACACAGGCACACTCAGTGTCAGACAAACAGCCCCCTCAAAGCAGGAATACAATGCAGTCTCATTTTCCAGATTGTGAAGTGTGCGTATTAAGAAAGCTTAAAAAAAAACACTTTATCAGGGATTGGCAAAATTGTTCTATAAAGGCTCAGATAATTATTCAGGTTTTTTGAGGAGAGGGGACATATGGTCTCTTTTAAAAAAATTCAACTCTGGGGCTGGGGATGTGGCTCAAGCTGTAGTGCACTCGCCTGACATGCGTACGGCCCAGGTTCGATCCTCAGCACCACGTACAAATAAAGATGTTTTGTCTGCCAAAAAACTAAAAAAATAAATATTAAAAAATTATCTCTCTCTCTCTCCCTTTCCCTCTCTCTCTCCCTCTCCTCTCTCTTTAAAAATAAAATTCAACTCTCCTGTTATAGCACAAAAGCAGCCAATAATAAGTAGGCAATAATAAGCAAATAAACATGGTTCTGTTGCAATAAAACTTTATTAACAAGGAAAGGTGAGAAAGGAGTTTCATTTACAGACTCCTGTAGCAGAGTGTAAAAACCTAGAAGCCATCAGGGCTGGGTTTACATCTTTCAGGGGTTGACAGGGGCTCCATCCCGTTTCCTCCAGAAAAGGCAAAAATGAATTCTGTCATGGCATTAGTTTTGTTTTATTGTGTCCTGTGCTCTGGTGTTTTGATGCTGTGGTGAAGTGATGCACTACTGGGCTTAAACCCAGGGGCACTGACCACTATCCACACCCCTTTTTACTTTTTTATTTTGAGACAGAGTCTTGCTATGTTGCCTGGGCTGACCTCAAATTTGTGATCCTCCCACTTCAGCTTCCCAAGTCACTGGGATTACATGTGTGCTCACTGCACCTGGCTGCTTCTTCCCTCTTTCTGTGTGTGAATCTCTAATGTTTCCATTTTTTTTCTTCTGTCCTCTTGCACTCAAGCCATGAAAGTGTCCAGACTCTTTCATGTTTATAATTCTCCTCCTCTTTCTTTCTCTTCTTCTTCATCCCTCCCTCCTCCTCCTCTTTTTCTTCCTTTGTTCTGGATATTGAACCCAGGGGTGCTTAACCACTGAGCAACATCACCAACCTATTTTATATTTTATTCAAAGACAGGGTCTCAGGAAGTTGCTTAGAGTCTTGCTAAATGTCAAGGCTGACTTTGAACTTAGATCTTCCTGCCTCAGCCTCCTGAGCTTCTGGGATTACAGATTACACCTAGCTTCACATACATTCTTGCTAACTACTTTCCGGGTCCCTCATCAGTTCTGGGGTAAGAAGTGATGTGCAGTAATGAAAATATCACTTGTCTGGGTGGGTCACTCGGCAGAACAAGCCAGCAGTCTGCTGTGTATCTTTGGGAAAATTACCTAAGCTCTCCAAGCCACCCTTTCCTTATCTAATAAATGAGCGAGTTAACTAACTGGCCCCTGAAATACCTTCCAGCTGTGAGCTTGTGATTTTAGGAAGCTACAGCATCAACTCTGTGCAACTGTCTGGGGCCATTAATTAAGATGTCACTCACAGACCTTAAGGAAACTGGCAGGAGGCAAAGAAATTCACTACGTGATCTGTAACTAGCAACCTTCCTAAGGCCTTCACAGCTGAGGGGCAGAGGGTGCCTGTGAACTCAGAGGATGCGAGACCCAGCACATGAAGGGCAGACGAGAAAGACAATCCATGGAAAACAATTTACATTCTAGGCTCTCATTGTACAGCCTCAAAATGCACACAAATATTGACTTAGTTGGAAACAAGATCCCAGGGAGCTACTATTGGAAAGTGGGACACCTTCTCCATCAGATCCTCTCATGTGGGGCTTTTATGGCCATGTAAATTATACCCTTCAAAGCCCTTCAGACAAATATATGAATAGGTTTGAAGAAAATATGGCCTTGAGGAGCTAATAAAATAAACTACCAGATACCAGCATGTGTCAAAGGAAAGCAGTCTCCTCTGAGCAGGGGTGAGGGAGGCCAGGGAAGGTAGGAGAATGAGGTTGGCTGGTGCAGAGGCTGGCACTGGTTGGCTGATGATGAGCAGGGGCCTGGAGCTCTGTCCCTACCTCCTAGACACAGTCTTGAGGATGAGGAGAGAATGGAGGAGCCCACATTCTGGCCTCCAGAAGAGCTTTTATTGCCTGACTCTGCTAAAGTTGTCTCACTTGTAGTCTAAATAATTAACTTATCCATCCCTAAAGGGGCATTCAGAGAAAAACAAAACCCACCCCTGCCCTCAAGTTCAGGTTTCCATGCACCCAGGGCAGGCCAGGAGCCTGGGAAGCTATCCCAAGCTACAAACGTGGCCTGATTTCAGAGGTTCACTGGGGTTAGTGACCTTCTGAAAAAGGCCAAGAGTTGCTTTTTGTATTTGAGCTAAAATTTTTTGCAATTTTGAAAGTTTTTGTTTAAACCAAATGACACAAACAACAAAAACAAAGAATGTGCAACAGAGACTTCTGTGGTCTGCAAAGCCTAAGATATTTACTCTCCAACTCTTTCCAGGAATTGCATATCAACCTTTACTCCCTCCTCCAGGTCCTTTCACAGCCCTGAAGGAGGCAAGAATGGTTTAATCAGCTCCCTGATAACCCCACCGAAGAGCCCACTGTATGCAGAGATTATGGTTGTCAGAGCACTGATATTTACAGTCCAGCAAGAAGCTGGCACCATTGTTCACCCCATTAACAAAAAAGAAAGAAAAAGAAAAAATACACTAGGATGGGGTGAAGGAGACATCAGTCTTGATTCTACTGTATAAAGAGGTAGGCAGAGAGTGAAGAACTGAAACTAGTCCCAAATCATCTTATTTGCCTTCTTGAGGATCAGAAAGTGGCAACATCCCAGTTGGTTTCTGATGACACCCTACCCCTAATGCCCTGTTGATCCCCACCGTCACAGAGGCTGCATCCAAGATATCATATGGTGCCAGCTGACCCTCAGCCCTAGACAAAGGCTCCAGCCTACCACCTCAGCAGGTGACTTTGAAGGGACAGGACTTTGGCCAGCCATACACTCCTCCCAGACTTTTTCCTAGACCCAGAACCTCTGAGAGCATCACAGGCTAAAGACCATAAAAGACATGGGTCAGAGCAGGCAATGGGGATGTGGGGATGCCCCACTGCAAGTGGGCTGGGTGACCTCTGTGTTATCATGGAGTCTATTTGGAATTTGGGGGGCTTAGGGCAGAGTGGAGACAAAGTGACTCTACATCCTGGTGTGTGAAGATTCTGGGTTATTGCAGATAGGAGAACAGAAAACTTGGTCAAAATGTCTAGCATGTTCCAAGAAAAATGTTGCTACTGTCTAGCCAATGCTTTACAGGGTCAGGTGTAATAAGGAAAGTCTATGTTGGAATTCCAATGTCCACACTAGTGAAAGGCTACAGTCTTAGAGATTCAAAAGACCAGGCTGTGAGCTCATGGGATAATCATCTCAATCTCAGCACTCTGGGGCTCAGTTTCTTCTCTCTCTCTCTCTCTCTCTCTCTAATGCTGGGGATCAAACCCAGACCTCACATATGCTAGGCAAGTACTCTACCATTGAGTTACACCCACAGCTCTTTTTATTTTGAGATAGGGTCTTGCTAAATTTTCCAGGCTGTCCTCAAACTTGTGATCCTTCTGCCTCAGTCCCAGAGTTGCTGGGATTATTGGTATGCACCACCACATCCAGCTTTCTTATCTGTTACAATAAGCAAATGAACAGAAAGGTGAGGGGCTTGGATGAGGCTGATTCTAAGCACCTGCGCATTCCATACCCAACAAACAGCTCAAATATGCCATGACTGCACAGATGCTTTGCTGGAAAAGTTGTCACAATCATTGCTTTCCTTCCCTAAGTCAATCCAATCCCATCCAAATGTGAGATCACTGGCCTGGCATAAGGGAGAAAGCTTTCCTTCAACTTGTTAGCAGTTTACCAGGGAATCAGGATGCATGGAAAGGTGATGAGTGTGAATTCTCATCTTTGTGTCTTGTGATCAGGGAGTAGCCAAAGAGCTTCAAAAATTTTATCCCCAAATTCCTACCATGCCCACAGCAGGTGGTTCAGAAGTCATGGTGCCATAGACTCTCAATGACCCAAATTATCTGACTTCAATTCCCAAGCCTGACTGGATATTCCTTAAGGGCAGGAATTATGTCTTGACCTTCTTTGTCTCTAGCAGAGCACAGTTTTCTAGATATGTGGTTGGAGATCCTTCCATATCTGCTTAGCGAGTTGATTAAAATCAAGAGTGGTAATGCTGAATTTGACATGGAGCATGAGTCCAGGTGAGTGAATCTCTAAATTTGCTGGGTGATGACTGGATGCCATTCTTCAGTCCAAGGCTCAATCAAGCGTCTCCTGTCCAGGCTGTGATCCCTAAGACCTATGTGTGACCTAGACAACAAACAATAGAGAAAGGTAAGATGGATCCATTCCAGTGTGCAAGAGACTCTCCAGGATATGCAGGTCACAGTGCTGCTGGCCCCTGGCTCCTGAAGCAGGCCAGGCTGGGAAAGTTAGCCCAGGTGGACCATGCAAACATAAATCAGGCACACTTTACCCACTATTTGCTTCCAGGTCACTGTACAAATTGCAAGCACAGTATAGGCTTCATGGGCTACAAACCTAAACATATAATGTGTTGACAAATGTCACAAGCTCTGTGGTGGGTCTCACTCTCATCTAGGCTTAGGTATATTCAGAATGGCTGTCTCATTTCTCTGCCTACAGATAAGATGCTCTATATCTAGTCAAACTCCCTGCTCCATTTGTTCTGTGCTCTGGGAAAATGGTTGCTTTCTTCAAAACTATTGATGCTGCCTTTCCTTCTCTTCTTGTTTGTTTGCCTGTTTGATGTGTGTGGTGATGGGCATGGAATGTAGAAGGCAGTGCCTTGGCTAGCCCCGCAGTGTCACTAATCTGTACAAATGGTGATGACAAAGAGATGCAACTAATTAACTATGACACACATGGAATTGCTAACAACTTTGATAAAATTTTAATTACCCTTTGTTTCATGGGACAGGCAACAAACCATGAAAATAATAATCCTCTTGGGTGCTGTCACAGCATACAGAGCAATTTGACTAGAGGAAGGGAAGTATGATCTGTAAGGAGTTTAGAATTGTGGGAAAGGGGGGACAGTCCATGGAGAAGTGATGGGCAGAGTGGCTGCTATACCTGGAATTCAGGTAGGAGGAGAGACTCCTCCCTGAATTACCTAGATAGCTTCCCCAATTCCCCACTTTGTTTGTATAGACTTGATGTTTTCCAGAAGCAAACTCACTGTAGGCAAAGAAGAGAAATCAAGGCATTTGGACCATCAAAAAATCTGCCAGAAAGACACTCCTGGATTTCTGACCCAGAGCCCTAACGCCAGTCCCCAGAGTCTGACTGTACATGTAAGGACCACCTGGGGATGCAGTGAGTATCTCACTGCTCACAGATACCACCTTGGGTCATACCATCCTGAATCCCAAGGGCTCCTGTGCCCCCTTGGCTGCCCCAGGTGAAAAGGGAAGAAGAGGAGTAGAATGAGGTGTCCACCTAGATACCTTAGTGGTTTTGACTTTGTGTCCACTGCTGCAGCTCCATCCCAACAGGTCTGGGAGCACCTTACACTCCTCCCCTGTCAGGCAGGGCTCCACCACCTCTGCAGGACAATGGAGGCTGTTGGGGCAAGAGGCAGGAGTGCAACTCTAAGCTCTCTGTGAGCACAGTCGGCAGTCAAGAGGGGGGGTCTACGAATGAGGTATATATTTTCACACACCCCTGGCATGGAGATCCGTGTTTCCCTTGTCTTCTGCCTACTCTGGGCTCCCCAGAGAGGCAGAAATGATGAGGTTTGGGGACATACCCCTACCAACTTTAATCCTATAGGTCCCAGCATCTCACCAAAGACATTGAGGGGGAAAGGAGGCAGTTGAAGTTGCCTCTGAGGCAACAATGTCATTGGCACAGAGGCACCAATCTTCAGCTTGGTGTGTGTGAGCAACTATGCATCATGTGCAGAGGTCCACAGACCAGGAGGGCACAAGCTGGCATGCATGTGATCATGCTGGGCATGGTTACTTGGATGCCACTTAAGCGTGAGAACAGAAGCCAGAGTTGGTAGGTGGGAAAGGGTGATGTGAAGGAACACACGTGTCCACATAAAGGCAGGGTTGAGAGTAGAGCATGTGGAAAAGGCTGGGGAGACAACAGTAGGTGAAGAGCCCATGTCTGAAAGGCTGTGTGTGGCAGATAGCCTAAAGTATGAGGGAACGTGTCTGTCGGTGTGGGCTGGGCAGTTAGGGACAGCACACAACAAGAGCTTTCCTTGTTTACGACACAGAGATAGTCATATCTGCCCTCCTGTCCCCCAGAGGGTGCCCCATCATTTGAGACTCTGATCATGAAAGCCATGAGATGGGTATGAAATTGGATCCCCAGCAGATGGCAAGGCCCAACCAGACCTCCTTATCTCTCTGCTCAGAGTCCTCCTGACCAGGGCCTAGCTTCTCACTCACCATCCACACAGGAGGGCTTTGCCCACATAGTGCCAGCCACCTGGCCGGAAAAGCAGGAGCATTTTACGGTCTGGGAGTGCTCCTCAATGCGGTTCCTATTGCAGCAGTGGTGAGAAGCAATCACCTCACAGGTGCCCTGCTTTACAAGGACTGATGGGGCCAGCCACATCAGATCAGGTCCCCAGCCCAGGCCTCCAGCCCTGCTCCCCTCTCACCCACCTGCTGGTCCTTGAGCCCCTTCTACATGCTAGGGAGAAGGCCTTTCCTTCCTTCCTTTCTTGTTTGTGTGTGTTGGCCAGGAAGTACTAGGGATTGAGCCCAGAAGCCCTCTACCACTGAGCCTCACCCCCAGCCCTTTATATTTTATTGGGAAACCAGGTCTCGCTAAGTTGCTAAGGCTGGCTTCAACTTGCCTCAGCCTCAGAAGTCACTGGGATTACACGTGCGAACCACTACATCTGGCAGGGGGAAGGTTATTTAAGAAATTTCCAGGGCTTTGGTTTTAGCTCACTGATGGACCACATGCCCATCAGCATCAAGTCCTGGGTTTGATCCCCAGCATCACACACAGAAAAATCCAATGGCAGGGGAGAAAGAAGCAGATGAAATCTTCCTGTTCCTCCCCAGTGAAGCCGCACTCATCACCCTTTGGCAGACCCTGGGTCTGAGCAGAAGAAAGCTGAAGTCCCGCACCAGGTCTTGCCCTGACCTCCCTGCTTTCTCAGGGTGAGGATAAGGGCCCCAGGGCTTACAGTGCGTGGGGAGGATCATCTGCTTATATAGGCTTTAGCAATCCCAGAAGGAAAACCCCAGAATTAGGCCAGGAGGCTAGACTTAAGCCCCCACCTGAGGGCCTCTCTCTCTGCAGAACACCTTCTGGCCTGGAAGGGACAGAGAACAGTGTGTCTGCCCAGGCATCCTCCTGGTGGGGATAGCAGAAGGGAGCAGTTGCCTGGGTGATAAACAGAGGAGGAGTCAGAACTCTGAAATCTATGGATTTTACTTTGCCTCTGAGATCTGCTCGCTGTGTGGAACAGGGTGGGGTGTTATGCAGTTTTCCAGGTGTGCTGGAAAACCTCCTTCCCAGTCCCTGCCACCTCCCCCTAACCTGTGGCAGTTGGATGCTGTGAGGAAGCAGAGGCCAGGAGGGTCCACAGCCACATCAGGCACAGTGCCAGCAGCCAGTGGCCTGCATTCCAGTTTTGCAGGGCCCTTTCATTCATCGTGTGGAGAGAAGGGCACACTTGGCATAGCTCCAGGCAGGAGGGGCTCTCCTAGTGCCCAACCCCAGTTGCTTCTCTGTGCTATGCCATCTGGGAGGCAAGGGTGGGTAAGATGCTCACCTTGTCCCCAGGCAGCTCGAAGCCTGGCACAAAGGAAGCAATGGATGCCACAGAGAACAGAGGAGCAAGAAGGGAGAACCTGAGGAGGAAGTGACATTTAAAAGGGGTCTTAGAGCTGGACACAGTGGCACACTTGTAATCCCAGCTGCTTGCAAGTCTGAGGCAAGAGGATCCAGAGTTCAGAGCCAGCCTCAGCAAAAAGCAAGGCGCTAAGCAACTCAGTGAGACCCTGTCTCTAAATGAAATACAAATTAGGGCTGGGGATGTGGTTCAGTGTTTGAGTGCCCCTGAGTTCAATCCCTGGTATCCCCCCAAAATTAAAAAAAAAATGGGCTGTGGTGTGAGAGGAACAATCATGCTAACTCCCATTTTTTTTTCAGTTCTTAACCCAGGAATGCTCTTGAATTTTTCATGACTATTCCAAAGAGTAGGATAGTTATTACCTATTTTATAGATGAGCAAACGGAAACTCAAAAAGTCTGGACACAACCCAAACAGCCACCAGTGAAGGACTGGCTAAATGCATTGAAGAGAATCTGGGCAGTCTCTTCCAAACAGCTGTGTAAACACAATGGAAAATGCTTTATATAATGATGCATGCAGTGATCTCCAATGATAATCCACAGTTAAGAGGGGGCAGCAACATGTGGGACCATGTGCATAAAATGTGTAAAAGAAAGGGATTATTTTTGCTGCTTGAATAGGCATAAACTAGATCTGGAGCCACATGTGGTGGTCTGTACCTGTAAATCTCAGCAATTCTGGAGGCTGAGGCAGGATTGCAAGTTGGAGGTCAGCCAGGGCAATTTAGTGAGAGCTTGTCTCAGAATACAATAAAAAGGGCATGCACTTCAGAGGCCAGATAAGTCTGGCTGAAGATTCCTTAAATGGTGTGTCCTGAAGTGTCCTGTTAGTAGGTTCTATACCAGGCTCTGCATGTCATTGATGTAGGATCCATATTTTAATACTGTTCCTAACATTGCATTTAATAGCAAGATGTCTTTGACTTGATTTTATTCTTTGTAATTCTAGGAACGAGATTTTAGTTTAGCCATTACTGATATTTTTAAAAAAGGGATATGATTTCTTGCACAGCACTTCAAAAGAGAAACAAGCTTCGGTTCTCAATGCTGACCTTTCTTTTTCAGGTACAAGTTTTCTAGCTCAGACAACTGAGAAAAACTATAGACCATTCTTGAGGAATTGGTTACACATTGTTTTTCTATATTGCAGGCAGATTGGGTTGTGATGGTGGTGTGCAGGCAGATACAGGATCTGATAGCCTGGGATGTTCTCTACTAAAATGTTACTTTGTATCAGAAAGTTTTAGTACAACAAAATAAAGGACAATTTCAGAAATAATAATTAAAAATAAAAAGTGCCAAGGAAGTAGCTGGCAATAGAGTAGCCCTGAGTTCAATCACTAATAACACACACACACACACAAGCACACACACACACACACACACACACACACACACACACACAAAACACCAAACCAAACAAAACCAAACCTCACCAAACAAAAATGTCAAAAAATTAGCTATGGAAAAAACAGGAATAACATTTTTTTTTTGCCATTTAGAAGGAAAAGTGGTTGGCTGAGAAAGAAGACGACTTATTTTTCTACCAATTTCTTTTTTACTCCCTATTTATTTTTTCCTTTTTTGTACCAGGGATTGGACCTAGGAATACTTAACCATTGAGCCACATCCCCTGCCCCACCATTTATATCTATTGTTTGTTTGTTTGTTTGTTTTGAGAAAGGGTCTTGCTAAATTGCTTAAGGCCTTGTTAAATTGCTGAGGATGACCTCGAACTTGCATCTTCCTGCCTCAGGGAGTTGCTGGGATAACAGGTGTGCACCACTATACCCGGCTCTTTTTCATTTTATGAGTTTCAAACCTGGGGAATGTAATGGCCATTTAATTTAAACAATATTTAAATTTAAAAATGAAAAGAAAGCTAATGGAAGTCAGATGATTTGCCAAGGTCAGGCAGCATGGGGGTGGCAGGCGCCAGAACCCAGCAATCTTCCCTATGCCCACCTTGCTTCTGAGCCAAACTCTCTTCCCCTTTCCTTATCCTCCTCCATCCTTGGTGGTTCAAACTCCCAAATCTGTTCCAGAGAGAGGGCTAGAAATGGAGGGAATTCCATCTGGGAAGTAGAGGTATACAAAGGCTGAGAGCTGCCCAGCCAGATGGGGCAAAAGCAGTCTCAGGAGGCATCAGAGTCTCAAGCTCAGGGATAGACCCGGGTCACTACCTCTGTTGCTCACCTAGCCCCTTGGGTCACTGTTGACCTCCCTCAAGTGCCAGCACAATTCTGAGAGTATCAGGGATCAAACAAATGCCAGGACCCAGGTGCTCTCTTAGAATAAAATGCCCGATCTCTGCCCACCCCTCACACTTCATATCTTCAACTGTTTCTTAACTTACCTTTTGTTTGGATCTTTTAGATTCAGTCTGCTCATCTGCTGGTCTCAGACTCACTCCACCTGGACAAGTAGGAAAGATTTCAGTGAGCTGTGAGGTCCAGAGGGAGCCCAGGCCCTGGTCTGGTAGGGTAAAGGAAAGCTTGGGAGAAGGCAAGGGGGTGGGCTGGCTGGAGTCCAGTTCTGAAGCTGTTCTAGGCAGGGGATGAGTCTCTTCTTCTAGCTTGGGAATGACCCTTACAGAGTCAGCATGAGCTTGGGACCATTGTCAGGGAGCTTCAATGTCACAGGAGTGAAGCAGCGTTGGGAGGAGTCTAAGAATCAGCACTGTCATCTCTCTGATCTTGGAACAGAGCTGAGGATCAGGGGAGGGTTCTAAGCAGAATCTGCCAGATAGATTCCTGCTGGGAGAGACCTCTGGGGAGGATTTCCGAGCCCTGAATCCTCTTTGCCTCTACCACCAATGTCCCATGGCACTTGCTTCCTGGACTTATATACAGTTGGCTCAATTCTGCCACTGTCACCCTCTTTCACCCCACAGAGCCAGAATGGGGGTACAGCAGGTCTCTGAACTGCAGGCCACAGCTCCCCAACACCTTCTCCTAAGTACTCCTTCTTTTTCAGCCTCCTAAATAGGCAGAAGTGAAACACAGGATGGTGAGGCCCTGGAAGGAAGAGAACACTGCCTTCTAGCTCCCAGCAACAAGGGTCCTACAAAGGGGGAATGAAGGTGTTCAAAGGAAGTGATGGCAATATCCTGGGGATAGGTAAGCTCCCACCTGTCTGGATGTATCTCTTTCCTGAATTGGTCTCTCCTCTCTCCACCGCTATCAGGAAACCTCATTTCAACTATTAGAAATGCAACTTCTCCCAGGTGAGGGGTGCTGGGGATTGAACCCAGGGCCTCAGGAATGCTAGACAAGGGCTCTACTTCTTAGCTACATGCTCAGCCTGTCTCAGGTGATCTTGTCTCTGAGCTTCCAGACCCTTCAGTTCCACTCACCTGGTCTCTCTTATGAACCCCAAGACTCATAAGATCTGGGGGAGGGGAGAGGATTGGGGCTAGAGGAAGCTGCAGAAAGCTCCTGAATTTTTTTCTTCAACTTCTATGCTCTACCTCAGTTTCTCAACCTGTTTCCCCCCTCATCCAAACCATGCTATAGTGAGACTGAGTGAGCAGCCTGCACACCAACAAGGAGTTGAAGACGTGAATCACAAGAAGCTCCAACCTTCCACAACCTACCCTCACCCACCCCCAGTGTCCATTCAGTCCTCCATAATTCTGAGCACTCTCACAGGGATCTACCTGCGCTACAGCAGTGCCCACTGTTTACCTGCTGGCCTGAGGTCCGCACTGCCTCTGAACCTGGGACCAAGACTCAGAAAGCAGACTACTGTCAGGTGCCTCCAGTTTGAATGCAGTCCAGTTCAGGGCTATGTCTGCGTCCCTCACCAAGTTGCTGCACCCCCAGGATGGCGAGGCTCTGACCAAACCCATATCACCCATGCAGCAGTGATGAGAGCTCTGGGCCTGGCTTCAATCAGTCGGATCCTCTCTGATCCTCTCGCCTGAAGGCCAGGGAGCATGCTGCGGCTGCTGCAGTCTAGGCTCAGGTGCCGCCCCACTCCTCCAGCCCTGCGCCAGCACCGCCGCTTCCTTCAGGGCAGTGTGGGGTGCTCGGCCAGGCTGGCGGGCGCAAAGGCTCAGGACAGGAGGAGGGAGGGAAGAACCACTGGCCCCTATGGATTTGGTCAGATAGGTAACCCTGAGGAAGTCCTCCAAAACCTGCAGGTCTCCTGACGCCTAGTTCTGTGGCACAGGGGAAGGAGATGATGCTCAGAGGTGAAGGGAAACAGCGGGATGGGGGTGGCGGTGGGGTGCTGGAAGTGAGGATTCATTGCCTGGACCTGCAAGGTGTCTTTGAGCATTGAAGATTCCAGAACTGCATTGTCCAGTTGGGTAGTCGCTAGCTGCATTTTATTTAAATTTAAATCTAAACTCATTAAAACTTTACTTAGCACTCAAATGATATTTAAAGTGTCCAGTAGCCACAAGAAACTAGGAACAAGTGTATTGGGCAAAGCAGATATAGAACATTCCCATGGTTGCAGAAAGTTGTTCCATGTCCTCCTCCTACTAGGGCTTGATTAAGGGGCCTTCTACTAGAGTTACATCCCTGATCCTTTTTATTTTGAAAGGAGGTCTTTTTTTGAAGGGGATATATATGTGTGTGTGTGTGTGTGTGTGTGTGTGTGTGTGTGTATGTGTGTATATATATATATACATACATACACACATACCCCTATGGATGATGGGTGTGAGTCTTAACTTGGGAACCAAATTCTGGGACCCAGTGTCTGCATCAGAGAAAAATTGTAATATAAATTTCCACTGTAGATTTATTTATTTAGGTACTGGAGATTGGACCTAGGGGTGCTTTACCACTGAGATACATTCCCCAGTCCTTTTTAATATTTTTTTTTGAGACAGGGTCTCACTAAGTTGCTTAGGGCCTTGTTAAATGGCTGGGGATGGCCTCCAACTTGCCATTTTCCTTCCAAGCCCCTGGGATTATAGGCATGCACCACTCTGCCTGGCAATTGTATAATTCTTTTTAAGGTTATATTTTGCATGTGAAAAGTACTAGGAAAATAAAGGGCACAGAGGTTCTGTGAGTTTTTCTCTTCATAGGAGGGACATACCTCTTACTGTAATAGGGCTCTGGGGTTGGGGTAATATGGAAGAAAAAGGCAAGGATGAAGAAATGGTAAGCAAACTATCCCTGAAACACCAAATAATAAAAATACTAGGCCCTGAACCCCTGCATGTGGACTGTTAAAAAGGGGCCTGGCTTGAGGCTCTCCAGTCCCCCTTTATGGCTAGACATTATCAGTCTGAACTAAGGAAAACATCCCACAGATTTGCTTCTTCCCAGCCTGCCACCTTTCTCCTCTCACCTTCTGCCACCTTGGCATGGGTAGGGGTAACGACCACGTTACCAGGTCTGGGGCAGTCTGAAGATGGAGGAGGTGTGATGATGTCAGGAATGGGTGGGTGGCTCAGGGAGATGAAATTCTTATGGTCTGGGTAGGCTGGGGTGCTGTTCAACAGCCCACAGATGCTGCCAACTTCCCTGGGGATCATCTGGTACAGAAGCAAGGGGTCTCCAGGCCCTAACTCTTTGGCCTATTTTTGCAGCCACTCCATAGATGCTGAGAAGAGCAGGGAATAAGGAGCTGTGTGACACTGAGAAGTGATAAGTAAACTATCCCAGAAACACTGAATAATAAAAATAGCCAGGAATCGTATTTTTCTTCAGTCTTTGAGCTGGCAGTGATGTTATGTCATTTATCAGAGAGCTGGTTCCCATTTTTCTAAAACAGGAGAGGATCACCCATAACAAGCAGCAGCGTGTTCTTTATCCCAGTCTTTGCTGGTCTGTGGGGTCTGATGTTTTTTCCCTCTTGTGACTTCATTTGCTCTGGCTTTCTGCCAAAATCTCGGGCATAATTACAGAAAATCCATACACCTGAGTGACTTTTGTAGGCCAGGAAAGCCAACCCTTCTGGGAGCACAGTTTAGCCTGGGGTACAGAGTATGCTATTGTCAGGAAGCACTCAGTGGACAGAGCCGAGAGGTAGGGTCCCTATAATGAACTTGATTCTAGTGGCCCATGATGGCTAGCCCAACTTGCATTAGGGCACAGAGACCTTGACCTCATTTGAACTGTGTGTTGGGTGGGCATACCTGGGACCTAAAATGATCTATTCTCTGATACCGTGTTTAGGAATAGAGCTCTTCCCAGGTCAGGTCAGTACCACCTTCCCCCAGGAGGCAGAAAGCAGAAAGAATAAGCATCCCACCTGGTACTTGGTCTAGTTTCAGTCCTGGAGCAAGTGGGCTTTTAATCCACCAAGGCAGGAGTTTAACCTGGCCTCTGTCTCCCCCTGGCGAAAGAGAACTTGCCCAGCATTCCAGGATTCCCCAGCCTCTGAGCAAAGAGGAGAAAGGCAGAGGAGGAACCTCATTCCTCTAACTGCTGTCATCTTCTTCCTAACTCTCCCTCCCTGATTTAGAGAAATCAACTTGATTCTCAAGTCAGAACCGGGTTTTGGTATCAGGAGACTGATGTGGTTATGAATCTCTCAATGGCCATATGATCTCTTCTGACACGTCATATTAAATGACAGGTACTTCCAGTCCCGTCTCATTTGTAAAATGGGAGTGATAAATTGGTGTATAGAGTGTGCTTTGTAAAAGGCCTACTGCCCAGTAGGTCTTCTATAAATGGTATTTATTTATTATATTACGTTGTTATCCTTATTAACTGATGAGAAGTCTAAATCTGAGTGTACAGGGAAGGTTCTGAAAAAGTAAGTGGGGTAGGAGTGGCAACCGCTCTCCCACACGTGGAAGTGGCCTTCAGAGATAACAGTAGCATAAAGAGTCCAGGAATTTACCACGCCTCTCTGATCCAAGGTGGTCAGCTGTGACCTGCATGGTTACCATTGCCTCCACTCTGCACCAGCTGGCTGCTCTCGCTCTCACTCCAGTATCTCCAGAGGTGTTGTCACACCAGCTGTTTCACACCCAGCGGCCCCGAAGCGTCTGTTTCGCTCTGAGGTCATCAGCTTCGTTGCCCTGAAGGCAGCCTGACCACCCTGAACCAGGAGCGGGGAGACCACCTCCACCACCCTCGTCACAATAAGGAAGGTCTAATTGATGTCTCTCCTACAGCACGACTGAAGTAAAATTTCCTTCTCTCAGATCTTTCCCACAACAAACCCTTCTCCCTCTGAGAAACTGCTGCAGGACGAAGCCAGAATGAGGTGGAGAAGAGATCGGGAGCCAGTGGGGCGATTCCCTGGGTGGCCTACAGCTAGGGGAAGTTCTGCCTGGAACAGCCCCAACCCGGCGGGGAGCCAATGGCCTCAAAGGACCAACAGGGGTAAGCACCGCCCACGCCGAGCTCTAGGGGCAGGGCCTAGGCCGTGGCCAAGAAGCACATTGCTAAACCTGGTGCGCTCGGCAGTGGCGCACCTGGTGAGCTCTAGGGGTGCTTCACCTCCGCGCACCAAATCCCCAGACCTGCCCAGCACGACCTCGGCGCCACCGGCCGCCGCTCTAGAAACGCCCAAGAGCCCTCCAGCGAGGCCAGGGAGCGAAAGCGGGGCATCAGCGAAGACGGTAGAGGCTCCAGCGAGCTTCTCCAGACCGACCTATCTGCAGCTGAGTCCCAGGGGGGCTGCTATGCGCCGAGGACCAGGCAGGCCGGGCTGTGCAAACCCTCCAGACAGGGGCTGCAGCCTTCCCTGGAGCACTGGCAACACCGAGTGAGCGCCCCCCCCCCCGCACCCAAATCTGGATGGGACTACCATTTCTCCCCAACTCTGCATCCCCGCTCCAGGGATGCGACCCCCTCCATGCCGCGCTTGGAGCCATGAACCCCCCTTTCCCAGGACCTTTGCTATCCTCTGGGCTTCGGGCACCACCCACTCCGGGCCCTCTCTTCAATTGGGTGCTGCCTGAGTCACCTTCCTCAGGACCTTGTAACTCGTTGATCACCCTCATTCTCTCCCCTCAAAACCCCGTTGTCTCCCAGAGCTGGGGGGTGGGGGATAGGGGCCTCTGCCAAAGATGAGTTGGCCAGTTCCTAATCGCGGCTTGGCAGTTTAAAGGCTAAGGGACTGCCAAGGTGGAGGCGGTTGTTCAAAAAGGAGCGGAGTTCCTTCCAACCAGGGGATAGTGGTTGGAAAGACTATCAGCAGCTTCCCAGCCCTAGAGCCCCAGTTCCCTGTCCCTCTTACCGTTCCCCTCCCCCTCCACACCCAGAAATAGCCTGACACCAGAAGGCCACCGGCTCCCAGGGTGGGGGAGGGGACAGCCCACTGCGGTGGGAGGGTACCCTTTGGACTGCATTCTCCAGGTGGACCTATTGGTGCAGCAGATCAAGGAAATAGACCCCTTGATCAGGACGGCAGGCATGCTCCTACGCTACATGGATTTTTTAATGTATCTACCAGAAAACCTAACCCTGAGGGAGTTGGGGATACTGAGATTGCTGAGAAAGGTGGCTGGTGGTCTCATGGCCCCAACATCACCTCTTTTAACTTCCTACAAGGGAGAAGTTTGTGGTTAAGTGGCTCCTTCCCAGTCCAGGTGGGCCTATACTCTTACTCTACTTTCAATTCCTCTTTCCGGATCTGGGCTGAAGCACTTCCTCACTGCCAAACAGGCAGAAACTTTTGCTGGGTAGTTTTAGGGTGAGGGTGAGTGGGCCCATCAGTTTTGGATTGCTGGGGACAAAGTACTGGGAGAACTGATTGAGGTTGGAGGTGGAATGTAGGGTCTTGGTGAACAGAGAAGTAAAGCTTCTTACCCTCATCTTGGCTACTCCAGCAGAACCCCTGAGGGAGCCGCTTTTGCCACTTAAGGGGGGATCTGAGGCAGGCAGGTACTACTGTCTACCTTTCTATGAAGTAGGGCCTGCCACCAAGACAGTATTCCTCATCAGTTCTACCTGCTCCTTTTCTCTCTGGCCTGAATCTCAGGTGGCTGTGACCTTTCTCAGCTTGGCCAGCCGACAGGGGAGGATGTGTATATGTCTAAGGTAGGGGTTATTCCAGGACCTCATCTGGTGTCCAACCTGATGTGGTCACTCTGGCCTGGCAGGGTCATCAATGCTAGAAAGAACCTGCACAATGAGGACCAGGCTTGCTGTGAAGTGGTGTATGTGGAAGGATGGAGGAGTGTTACAGGGGCCCCTAGGGAGCCTAGCTAAAGCCCAGTAAGACCTCACCCCTTCTCTTAGCCTCCAGAGACACAGACACTCATCCTAAGGGATATCAGGCATCTGGTTTTATTTCTGAGACTGCCTCCTAACTCACTAGCTTTCTGTGTTTGCCACAGAACCCTTATGTGGCATTGAATCATTAAGTCCTGCCATGTCAGATGATTGTTTACTTTTCTACTTCTACACATTTTTGCATCTTTTATCCTTAGAATTTGGCTTTTTTGAGGCTCTCCTTTCTTTTGACACATAGTGTGCCCTGGGTGAATAAGTGAATAAATCTAATTTGCCTGTAATGCCAACCTCTCTGATATTTATTGGATGCCTACAGTCTTTTTCTTTTCCCTATACTATACTATACACACACACACACACACACACACTCACACATACACACACACACACACACACACACACACAGACACAGATTTACTCACCTTCAACTTTTCCCCCCACCAGGGACTCTGCTTCTATTATTGGGGCCTGTTTGATGGACATGCCTGTGGTGGAGCTGCGAAATGGCCTCATGGCTCCTGCATCGCCACATCCGGGAGCAACTAAAGGACCTAGTAGAAATACTTCAAGACCCCTCACCACCTCCCCTCTGCCTCCCATGCACCTCAGGGACCCCAGGTTGCTCTGATTCTACTCACTTGATTGGTCCTCAGTCTTGCCGGTCTTCACAGAAGGAAGTGACTCATGAAAGCCTGGTGGTAGGGGCCATTGAGAATGCCTTCCAGCTCATGGTGAGTGGGAGGCCTGGGCCAAAGGCTGGCTAGGCAGACACTCTGGCCAACTGTGTGACAGTCAGGTGGCCTTAGGGACTGACCCTGAGAACCTACAACATCATTGAGAGCCAGAGCAGAGTTTGGTTCTGAGGGGAGACAAAAGGGATAGTGTTTCACAATTTTTCAGTTGTGGTCTGGCTGTGCCAGATGATTTCTGCAGATGGGAGTGGGGAGGGTGGCCCAGTGTCTGCAAAGTCTTCTTTTACTCTCCTCCCTCTTAACCCTTACTCACTTGGCAGGATGAGCAGATGGCTTGGGAGCGGGAGTGTCATGGCCACCAAGTAGAGGGGGGCTGCTATGCACTGGTTGTGGTGTACCTGCTAGGCAAGGTGTATGTGGCCACTGCAGGTGACAGCAGGTATGGAGGAGAAGGGCTTTAAAAGTGGCTACAAGGGACCATACTCTCTAGGATGGGGGGATAGAAGAGTGAGGTGGTGGGGTTCAAAGTCAAATATTGGACTTGGCATGGTGGCACATGCCTGTAATCCCAGAAACTCAGGAGGCTGAGGTAGGAGGATCACAAGCTCAAAATCAACCTCAGTACTTTAGTGAGACCCTATATTAAACTGGGTCTCAAAATAAAATCAAAAGGGCTGGGGATGTAGCTCAGTGCTAAAGCTGCCCTGGGTTCAATCCCCAGTACTTTAAAAAAAATAAAATATACTATTTAAAGAAACCCCAAAGATTGAAGGAGCTTGGAGGACCATAGATATAAAGAAAGGCCTGATATATCCACAAGGAGAGAAAAGATGGAGTCCTGGATAAGGGATCCTAAGTGGAAGGCCTGGTCCCTCTGGAATTATCCATGAAGGGGGCTGAGGAGAGCCAGGTCTTTTCTGTCTCTGGGCAGGGCCATCATTGTCTGGAATGGTGAAATCATTCCAATGTTCCGGGAGTTTACCCCGGAGACTGAGCACCAGCGTCTTCAGCTGCTTTTAAGTAGGAACCAAACTTCCTACCCCCATTGTTTACTGGTTCTTGTGCCTCTCTGCACTCTTGTCCCTGAGAACACCCCCCCAACCCTACTCTCTCTCTCTCTCTGTCTCACACACCACCACCACCACCACCACCAGCAAACACAGAACACTCCCTACTGGGAGCTTCTTGGGAAGGTGGCTGTGTGGGCTGTTGAGTGCAGGGCTGAGCCCAGGGGATAATGCTACAGGAAGGAGCCTGAGCTGGCTTGGAGCACCCACTGTGGCCCCAGCTGAGGAAGGAAGTAAAATCATAGGTGGGGGAGGGAACAGAAAAGGCCCCTGGGCTCTGGAACTGGACTGCCTGGATACTGAATCCTGGTTTGTTGTTCTCTGCTAATTATGTGACCTTTGGCAATTCCTTAACCTCTGTGTGCAGTTATAGTTCCTGACCCATGGGTTGTTTTGAAGAGTAACTGAGTTAATATGTGTATCAGAATAGTGTGTAGCATGTGGAACTATACTTAAAGGTCTGCTATAATAAATAACATCTAGCCAATACAGTGTGGCACACCTGTGATTCCTGCAACTTGGGAGCCCGAGGCAGGAAGAGCATAAGTTCAAAGACAGCCTCAAAAAATTAGCAAGACCCTGTCTCAGAATAAAAATTAAAAAGGGCTGGGGATGCAGCTCAGTGGTAAAGCACCCCTCAGTTTAATCCCCATTACTGCAAAAGAAGAAAAAAATAACATAATCTATATATTGTACCAGGGTATGCTGTGAGTGTAACACCCTCTGGCCCTTTGCTCTGTTTGGCCATTCTCAACCCCAGGGCTTCCTGAAACCAGAGCTGCTGGGTGGTGAATTCACCCACCTTGAGTTCCCCTGCAGAGCTCAGCCCAAGGAGCCCGGGCAGAGGATGCTGTACTGGGACCAGAACATGACTGGCTGGTAACACTTCCCTCAGAGCTGGGTCGTTCCCATGGCAACCCAACCAGTCCCTCACCAGTAGCAAGATGGAAGCTGAAGGCTGGCCCACACTGGGAGTTGGGGAATGGGGCCCTTCTAAGGGTTTGTGTGCTTGTATGCAGCTCCTAGAAGAGAGGGGGCTTTGATGCCTAGGTGATACCTCTACTCCCCCCCCTCCCCATGGCTACAAAAAGATCGAGCTGGAGGACCTCAGGTTTCCTCTGGTCTGTGGGGAGGGCAAAAAGGTAAACTCCACAGTAGAGGTGGGAGAGGGCAGGAGGACCCACCACAATTTGTCTAGGGAGGTGGAGGTTCTACCTGAGGGTAGGTGTGGGAGGGCTGTGTGGTTTCAGAGAGCCTGGCAGCGGACTAAATAGCAGTCCCCCTCAATGTTTCCTGCAGGCCCAAGTGATGGCCACTATTGGGGTAACCCGGGGATTGGGAGACTACAACCTTAATGTCTGCAGATCCACCCTGCCCATCAAGCCTTTCTTCTCCTTCTTCCCTGAGGTGAGCTGTATGGGGGCCTCCTTAACTATACCTTCCCTCCTCTGTGGGTCTCAAGCTGGCTTTCATTCAGGGTCCTATTATCCCCAAGCTCCCTGTCCAGCAAACCCCACACCTCAATCCTCCCTATACTCTTTCCCCACCAGGTTCGAGTGTATAACCTGACACAGAATGAGCACTGCCCAGATGATGTGCTAGTCCTAGGAACAGATGGCCTATGGGATGTCACCAATGATTGTGAGGTAGCTGCCACTGTGGACAGGGTGCTGTTGGTCTATGAACCCAATGACCCCAGTAGGTAGGGGTTCCATGGCATGATGGTAAGGGGATGGCACTGGCAAAGGAAAGGGCAAAGGGAAGCAATGCTTGGTGACCTCATGTGGGCCTCTGTGTCTATTTTTCCATATACATGAATGTGCACATGTGCTCCTGGCAGGTATACAGCTCTGGCCCAAGCTCTGGTCCTGGGGGCCCAGGGCACCCCCTGGGACTGTGGCTGGCATCTCCCTAACAACAAGCTGGGTTCTGGGAATGACATCTCGGTCTTTGTCATCCCTCTGGGAGGGCCGGGCAGTTACTCCTGAGGGGCTCAGCCCAACACTCCCACCACCATCTAGCCTCTCCATGCTTACCCCTCTCTCAGCCCAAATTCTGCAGTTGCCTCCCTTTAGTGGCAGTTTAACCAAAAAAGGGATATCAACTAGACCCAGAATTACAGCTGGTGGATAAAGGTGTGTGTCTTTATTTGCTTTGATTAGAAACTAAAAGTTAAGGAAAAGTTATGTGCCATGGTGGAAAGGACATCAGAACAGCCCAAAAAATGATTTTTTTCCAGGTTCTTCTTTCTGCCCTCTCCTCTCCTAAATCCACTCACTTGCCCTGAGTGTTCTCAGACACTTCTGTAGCTTCATCCATCTGCTGATGTTTCTTCCATGTTGGGGTCTCTTCCCAAATCTTTCCTGAGCTTTAGATTCAAACATACCAGTCATCTCCCAAACATTTCCATGAAAGCCCACTGGCACTTCACCTCAACACATCTCAATCCACTATTTTCCCCATAGTATGTTTCTTCTCTTACTTCATCTTCTCAAAGGGCATCAGCTTGGCTGCTCAAATTAGAAATCTTGGAGTTGGCAACCCTTTAATTTCCTCTTCATCATGCTAATCAATAACTAATACCATCATGTGCTATATGATGACAATGAGCTGCATTTATGATGGTATACAACATATAGCCTTGGTGTGTAGTAGGCTATGCCTCCTCAGTTTGTGTAAGTACACTCTATGATGTTTACACAACAATAAAATTGCCTAATGATGCATTTCTTATATCCCCATAATTAAATGATGCATAACTGTATTGTTGAATATATACATTTATGTATCTGTGTGTGTGTGTGTGTGTGTGCCTTTTCCCACATATCTTCACTCCCACTGTCACCTCCTTAGTTTTTCATTATATTAGTTTCCTAACTCTAGCAGCTCCTTGCTGCACCTGAGCAAAATTCACAGTCAACTCTTGGGCATGGCATATAAGGACCTTCATGGTCTATCTCCTGTTTCCTTCTCCAGCCTCATCTTCTGTCACCTTCACTGTCTTCTGGGGAGTTCTCATGACTCTGCAGGCCTGCAGTAGCTTCAACTTGTTATTTAAAATATACACATCAACCTAATTTGAATACTTCATTTGTTCTTCAGGGCTGGGCATCCCACAGCTAATGCATTCTCTCCGCCCCCCAACAGCAAATGCCTCCTGTATGGCCGCCTGCAAGAGTTGTCCATAGGGAGTGGCAATTAAGAGCAAGGTCTCTAGAGTCCATTGGTTTGAATTCTAGGACCGGACCCAACATCAACTCTGCAATCTCTCTGAGCCCTCATTTGTTTTCTCAGTAAAATGGAGATAACACTACTAGGCCATCAGGTTATTGTGAGGACTGAAATACTTAACATACATAGAGTCAGGTTCCATAAGAGTTAGATATCTTGAGATTGTCTATATTCCTCATTTAGACTGTAAATTATTTGAAGGCATAAATCAATCTTCAGCACATAGCTCTCACTTCATACTGAGTGAACTATTGAGTGGATTAAGAGGCCTGGGGACCAAACTGGTCTTGAACTCAGTTTGCTCATTTACAAAATGTGTTGCCTATACTTCAGATCTTTAAAGTCTGTAAGACTTCTAACATGCATCCATTCGGCAAATATTTCTTGAAAACCGATCATGTGCCACACACTGTGCTAGACGAGGGGAGGGGAAGACTGGAGGAGCACGGTAGCCATCAGAAGACAGCACCAGCATTGTAGTCACACAGGCCTGACTGTATAAATTCTTGCTATCAGAAATCTCAAACATTTGCTAAGCTGGATCTTCAAACCTCAGTTTCCTTACAGGCAAAAAGTTATTGGTATACTTCCTCTGAAAGGATTGTGACAAGTATTTAAAAGGTTGAGTTATGTAGTTCCTAGAATACACAAGTCAATAAAATGTTGATAGATTTTCTCCTTCTTTGCCCACCTCCTCAGTCATTTTTACAAGGAAGATCTACATGTAGGTAAATACGGTATGTAACAAATCATAAGAGGCTAAGTGTCACTAATGGCACAATAATACAATAGGAATGGGAACTGTATTCCCGGTTGGGGATCCAGAAGCACTTCCAAGAGTACCCTTGGAGAAGTAGGTAGGAATTGGAATCAGGGAAATTCCAGGCAGTGGAAGGAAGGGAATACGAGGCAGAACGGTGGTCTTGGTCTGCAGGTCCCAGAAGGTCCCGGAGGACCTTCAGACTAGGGATGAAGTCAGGCTATGCTTGCTCCGCAAGGATTCTAGTGGCAGAGAGTGGTCTTCTGCACACACCACATCCCACTCCATCTCCCGCGCGGGCTCCCGGGTTTCCCTGTCCTGCCTCCCGCGACCGCCCAGGTGGGGCAGGAGCAGGTGCTGTTTGGCCGCGGGAGGGCACCAGCTGCCTTTCCTGAGGCCACCCCAAGCGCCTCTCAACTTTCCCGACGCCCATCTGCCCCTAGGGGCTGGAAGGCGGGGCAGAGGCTGAGTCCTCGGGGGTCCCACCCACTCCGGTCACCGCCCACTCCTCTGCAGTCCTGGCAGCTCGCGGACTCTCCTTCCAGCCTCTCCCCCAGCCCGGGACAGGAGCCCCCAATCCTCCAGCTGCAGCCAAGGCGACCTGTGGCCGCCTGGGGCTGGGGCTGGTGATGCGCCAAGGGCCGCCACCGGGCCGACCCTCCCCCTGCTGGCCCGCCCTCCCCACCCCGGCGCTGAAGGAGGGCGGGGCGGGCCCCCGGCCCCTAGGGTCTGTCTCAGACTCCAGCACCGGCCCGCGCACCTGGAGGCGATAGAGCGGAAGGTACTGGGGTCAGGGCAGGGGGAGAAGGGTGTCCCAGTTCCCGGGAGAACACTTTCCTCCTCTCCACTCGCCGGGAGCTCGGGCGGGGTCGGCGAGGGGGCTTTGGCCGGAGTGCGGACCGCGTTCCCTCCCCTTGGACGGGCTGCGCTGAGGTCAGGCCTGCTGGGCTCCTCCCTGGACTGCAGCGAGGGGCCCCAGGAGCGGCCTGGCAGGGGCTCTCTCCTGCTGAGGTCCAGAACAGAGCCCTTTCCCTTCCCTCCGGGCTTCCTTGAGTCTCCCCCGCGGAATAAGGGGGCTGCCTTGATCTCCCTCCGCGAGGGAACCCAGCCCAGAGGCCCTGGCTAGCCCCAGGCTGGATGGCCCAGCGCGGACCTGGCCTGGGGTGCTGGGCATGGGCTGGGAGTTCTCCCAGGCCCGGATGGTGGAATGGCTCTAATAAGGGCACAGTGTGACCCTTGGGGGCTGCCACTGCTCGGTGGAGGTTGGACGACGCTGCCATCGACAGTCCTTGGAGATTGCCTCGGGTAGGGGAGACCCGGAAGGATCCAGCCCGTGTGTGTTGGTGTGTTTGTTCATGTGAGTGTGTGAAGAAATCTACCCTCCACACTCCCCAGCTAGGCTAAAGATTTATTTTAGGGGTGTCGGCTGGGGAGTCCGGGGCACAGAGTTCTCTCAGTTCTGGCTTTAAAGTTGAGAAAGAGATGCCACTGAAGAGTGAGTCTTTCCCAAACTTCAGGGGAAGTGAGCCTGGTAGGAGGCCCACTGGATCTTCAGGAAAATCAAGAGAATGAGCTACATATCCACATATCTTGTCTCAGGGGAGGAGCCAGAAGTTCCAGGCTCCTCCATTCCAGCTCCACTTCAGTCTCTGCGTGGGGTTTGATTGCCCCTTTTAGGGTCAGTGGGGCAGTTCCTCTGTGGCAATCTCTCACAGGGAACTGTTGTTCATACCCTCTTGCCTTGGGCCTTGTGTCCTGGCCTGGCCCAAGGGCTGCTTGCTCTTCTGACCCAACCAGAGCCTGGAGGGAAAGTCTTCTGAGCTGTGGGTTTCTGGTCACTTAATTCTTGTCCTTGTCCTGAAGTCCTGGCCTCTGCCTCCCACCATCTGGTGCCAGTTGCCTTGCTGGGGGATGGCAGTGGTGCACTGTTGCCTAAGTGACTGGTAGATCAGTAGTGATTGCTCTCTATTCGCACTGCCTGGGTGGGAGTTAACCCAGTCCGTGTTTACACAGCTGAATGAGTTGAACTAATGGGAGTAGGTGGGGGAGTTGGAAGAAATCCTAGAGTCAGTCACCTAGGTAGACAGAGATGTGCTGGCAGGGCACATCTTCCCTGTCATTTGCGGAATCAGGAAGAGCCCCTTTGTGATCTGGAGAGTGGCTCCTATAAATTCTCAGTGACTCATATCCTCTTCCGCCACATCCCAGTTTTCTGAATGTGTAAGTGGAGGAGAGGGAGGGGCCACCTAGCATCCCACTGTAGAAGAGAAACAGCCTGGGGCTGGAGTATCCTGCTTCCTAAAAAGCAGACCCAGGCTATATAGTGTGAAGTGGTGGGATGCAGGAATTAGAAGAGCTCAGCCCAGCATGACAGGATGTGGGACTGAGGAAAACCTAGGTTTGAGGCAGAGATCAGGTTACTTACCATACCCTGTGCTCCCTGCCTAGTTGGTGCAGGCACTGGTCCTCATTTGTCATTTCTTTTGTGGCTCCTCCCAGCCCAGGCTCTAGCTCCCTCCCTCTTCCCAACAGCCTAGATTTCATTTCAGCTCCAGAGCCCACCCTCTCTTTCTCCCTGACTGCAGCGCTGGGGAATCTAGCTGGGTGGAGTTTGGCTACCCTCCCTGGGGAAGGAGGAAGTGAGGGGAGCTGTGAAGGTGTGATGAACTGCAGGTGTGATTAACTGCTCGTTCATGTGTGTTGGTGACGAGGGACACATGCTAACCCTGGGATGCTGACTCCTTGCCCTGAGTCACAGGGAGGGGTGGGCAGGGCATAAAAGTGAGCTGGATAGAGGGAGGAAGGGGCTGTTCCAGAGTGGGTAAAGGTGATTCCCCAGTGGATTATTCTGTCGCTCTGCTGTGGTGGATGAGTGACTCCCTATAGTGTAGTCATTGTCCCCTACTGAGGGCGGAGTAACCTAGTGTTGCCACCAGGCCCAGGAGGAAGTGGGGAGGAAGGCAGGCTGCCTGAATGTGAGTTGTGGGCACTGCCTGGACTGAACCTCCTTTGTGTGACTCCAGGCTTTGGGGACCTGGTGGGATGGGTCAGAGAAGCTGCTGGCTGCTGCCTCTGTCCTTTGTCTGGGTTTTCCTCCTCCTGCTCTTCTTTACACATCTGAGGTGACATGTAGAAAGGCAGAGACTCTGAAGGCATACATCCCTGCTTTGAGTGCTGTCCTTGACACTCTGATTATCTAACCCTCAGTGTTTTTCCTTGTTGGTCAAAATGGGAAGTGCACCATTCACCTAAAAAGCCACTGGAACCTGAGGGAAATAATTTTTGTCAAAATACCCAACAAAGAGAGGGCACCTGGGGGCTTTATAAATATTCCTTCTCTTACCTATCAGCCACCCAGTAAGTGGTTCTGCTAGTATCTGGTTTTGTACAGGGACTCCTTGTTTGTGACTAGGCAGGCATGACTCAAGCTGAGGGACAATCTGTTCTAGATTACACCTTAGCAATTATTAAACCTTAAATGTATCAAAATCTTGTTACAAATGAAGTCTGTCTCATGACTCCAATATGCAAAGCAGATAAAAGCTGGCTCTTTTGGAGGCATCCCTGAACACCTTGCTGAATGTTTCCCCTCAGTTGAGTGGACAACATTGAAAGTCATGTTTTCTGGTTCCCAAGTGGGTTCTTCCACCTCCCACTGCTATATTTTAACCCATTGGAGAAGACCTGTCCCTGCCCCAGAAATTAGGAATCTTAAACTCTATTTCCTACAGAGTTGGTGCTTGGCAAGAATGTGCCGACACAACCCCCTTTTCTGTTTTCTCTTTCTTTGCCCAGGTTTGTGAAGAGGTTTTGGAGGCCACAGAGCAGTTTCTGGACTACTATTTTTTTGTTTGTTTGTTTGTTTTTTCTCCCAAATCCCTAATGCCTCTTGTTTGCCAACCCCAGCCATGGCTGCAATAAAAAAGAAGCTGGTGGCTATGGGGGATGGAGCCTGTGGAAAGACCTGCCTCCTCATCGTCTTCAGCACAGATCAGTTTCCAGAGGTCTACTTCCCTACTGTCTTTGAGAACTATATTGCAGACATTGAGGTGGACAGCAAGCAGGTAAGGCCAAGAGCCCTTTTCTATCCTGCCTTAGAACCCTGTTCCTGGTCACGTAGTATGTCCTTCCTTACCACCCACTCACATCTTTGTTTTATTTTCCTGTGGGAACAAGTAAAATTTGAGAAATGAAACTGCTCTTTTAGAAAACCTGGATAGTCACATGTGGTGTTACATGCCCATCATGCCAGCTACTCAGGAGGCTGAAGCAGGAAGATTGATCACAAGTTTGAGGTCTGTGTAGGCAACTTATCTAGACCCTATCTAAAATAAAAAGAGCTGGAGTGTGGCTTATTGGTAGAATACTTGCCTAGCATGTGTGAGGCTCTGAGTTAATCCCCAGTATCCAAAGAAAACCTGGATATATCCTCTGGTTCTACCACATACTCACTTTGTAATCAGGGCCAAATCCCTTTGCTTCTGGGTTTAAACTCCCCACTGCCACAAAATGGTGATGATGGCATGACTTACCCCAAAGGAGTGTGAGAATTAAAGTGGTATTCATGATAGCGATTCATTTGAGATCACAAAAGTCAAACACATTTTAGTGATTTTTGTGGGAGAGGGATTACTAGGGGTTGAACCCAGCAGCACTTTGCCACTGAACTACATCCCCAGCCCTTTTTACTTTTTTAAACAAATTGAGACAGCATCTTGTTAAGTTGCCCAGGATGACCTTGAACTTTTCGATTCTTCTGCCTCAGCCTCCCTCATTACTGGTTTATAGGTATGCACCAGTATATCCAGTTTACATCTTAGATCATTTAAGAAAAACTCATCTGAGTTTGTTGTGACTGTGATTAATATGGTGCCTGGCACATAGAAGGACCAGTGGTTTGAGAGGATCTCTGGGTAGCATGTTGGGGACCTTGGGGTCAGCTATGCATTGCTCATTTGTCAGGTGGAGCTGGCTTTGTGGGACACAGCAGGGCAAGAAGACTATGACTGTCTGGCCCCTCTCCTATCCTGACACAGATGTCATCCTCATGTGCATCTCCATTTACAGCCCTGACAGCCTGGGTGAGGACTTTGAAGAGAGGAGGTGGAGACCCTTTGGAGTCAGCCATCTTCTGAGGCTATGGGGATGGAGTCACAAGGGCCACTCAGGCCCTGCTGGCTCCTTTGTTGTGGCATCTCCGGTGTTTGGAAGGGCTTGGGGGAGGATACGCTACAAGGCATGGAGTTTTGAGGTATGAAGGAGACCATCAGCCTCAGACTTCTATGGGAAGGAAGACCAGGGCTCACATGCTTAAGCTGAGGTACCTGTTGGGACATGTCTGTGCAGAAAACGTTCATGAGAAGTGGACTCCGGAGGTGAAGCACTTCTGCCCCAACATGCCCATCATCTTAGTGGGAAATAAGAAGGACTTGAGGCAAAATGAGCATACCAGGAGAGAGCTAGCTAAGATGAAGAAGGTGGGTGGGGCTACGTGATGGGGAACTTTGGGGAGGAAGGTGCCCTCTGAGGGGTTTCAGGCTGGGGCAGAAAGGAGCTCTCTCTCCAGCCAACTGTCCTGTGTTAAGCAGTGATAGTGATATCTACCTCTTTCTTTCCCATGTGTGTGCCCTGCTAAGAACCAGAAGAAACCTCAGTATCAAATCAGATGATCAGAGAATGAAGTGACTTGTCCAAGGTCACTTGGCATTTTCATTTATTCCAGTTTATTATTCTGTCTTTGGAATTGGGGCTACTAAGATGAATAAGGAAGTCCTTGTCCACGGGGAGACAGGTTATGTTTCACTTGGGGTATGCAGACTGCGCCATCAGGGTACCTGGGGAGGAAGGGCATCATCAATGGCTGAAGAAAGGCTTAGCGGGTGAGGGAGCTGGCTTATTCAGGGTCTCACTAAGCGGCCCACTGACCAGAGGAAGAGTTTATTACAGGAAGCTGCCAGGGTATGGAATAGAGACTATCTTAAGAGGATAATTATATAAGGCAAGGTTTTAAACTGGGACAGCAGGCAGAGGATGGGTTGGAGGGATGATGGAGAAGGTAGGTCATTTAGGAGGTAGCCGACACACATTCAGGCAAAACATGTGTACCATAGGGTCTGCGACTAGGTGGGAGAGGAGGGGCTAGTCTGGGAACAACTTTGAATGTAAACATGAGGTTTAGATACCTGCCTGGGGCAGCCAGGGCCTGGATGCTTTGTGGGCTCAGGGCTGGAGGAGTTACTATACTTATGGGTGATGAGGTGAGAGGTGCACCTAGCCACCAGCTTCCTCTGCCTTATCTTCTGTCTTCTCAGGATCCTGTTCGATCTGAGGAAGGCTGGAATATGGCAAATCATATCAGTGCCTTTGGCTACCTTGAGTGCTCCGCCAAAGCCAAGGAGGGAGTGCTGGAGGTTTTCGAGATGGCCACTTGAGCTGGCCTCCAGGTCTGCAACAATAAGTGCCAGAGGGGCTAGATCATTCTCTAAGATCCCCACGGCTCCTGATGCCCCTTTCCTTCACAGGGGCTTAGGGATCACCCACCCACACTTGAGCTCTACCCTTAGGACTCCATGCTGAAGGCTCCTTTTTCCAGTTCCCTCTTGCCCAGGACTGCATCGTTTCCCTAGCCCCCAGAGTGGTGGCGGGCCTGCCCTCCCTCCCTGTCCTCTGGGAGCTGGGCCTGTGCCATGCCTTTCTTGAGCAGTCCCTCTACCTGCTGCCTTGGTCCAGGGGTAGGGCTCTTGTTCCCTTTGGCCTTCCCCAGAGGATGGTCACACACCAGCACTTTATATACTTCTGGCTCAGAGGAGCATTTCTAAGCTTGGTGGATTGGAGTTTCTCCTTTGGGCAGGGGCCTTGTCTCTGACTGCACTTGTTGGGGGGCATGAATAAATGCCACAGGTTCCAACACATTTGTGGCAGCTTCCTGTTTCCTTTGTTTGGTTCCTATCTTGGCTGCAAGCCCAGAGTACAATCTCTCTCTTCATTTCCAAGTTGCTTGCCAGACTGGCCCCCTGTTGGCAAAGGCATGACTAGGGTGGAAGGGTGGAATCTTAGAGCAGAGATGAGATCATGCCTGGCTCGGTCTGTGAGACAAGTGAGGGGCATGGTCTCTAGCCTGGACTAAACTTAGAAAACGGTGGGTGGCTTCCCTGCCTACTGAGTTTTCTCCCCTGGACATGGAGGCTGTGAGGAGATGTGGCCTTGGACAGGGTGCGACAGTCTCACCCTCTTGCACGTCAGCTTGGGGACAAAGGAAGCTGGGGCCAAGCTGAGGTGACATGATCAAGAGGCTTTTGCATAGAACAAGATTTTTTTTCAGAGTTTTTCTTCCTCGCCCTTCCCCCATAACAATGCTAACAAGCAGCTTGATGTGTTATTCTCCCCAGCAGGGGAAGGGGTGGAATGGCTTGTTTGTAAACACCCTCCCCCAGCCTTTCTGTCCCTTAGAGGGGCAGCTCAGCTGGGTTCTGGTTCAGGGTTGGGTGCAGCAGGCTAAGGCTTGCCTTGGTGTGAGAAGGCAGGCAGCTGTGCCTTCAGAGCTCATTCCTCCACTCAGGCTCCTCTTGCAGGGACAGGCCCCCTTCACTCTCCTGCTCCTGGTGGAGGTAGTCATGACCATGGGGCCCTAGAAAGAAAGGACATATGCTTTGTCTTCTTTACCTTCTCTTCCACCACTGTCCCCTGCCTGGCCCACCCTGGCCCAGCCATACCTGAGATAGAGGGGCTGAGCCTGCTCAGATCTTGAAGTAAGTTCTGTCCGTTCTGTAGGTCCAGTTGCGCAGGAAAGGGACACCCTGTATACCCTCCATTTTCTTTACAGAACTCCAGGAATCTGTGGGGTACAGAGGTGTTGGCACACAGAGCTGCGCAGGCCTGGATGAGGAGTACCATCACAGGCTGGAGGCCAGGCCTGGGCCTGCCACATCTGAGCCTTGGTTGCTAAAGCTCTGAATGTCAGCTCACTTACAAATAAGATGGAGGTTTTATGAAGATTAACTGATCCTGAGGATTGAGCCATAAGCAGGTACTAATGAAGATATATCTGCCTAAGCAGGGACTTGTGGCCACCAAAAGGGATTACAGGGCAGCAATGCTCATGCTTTCCAGTCAGGGTCATGGCCCAAGAGAAGGGGGTTGCCCACTATGATGAGCAAAGCTTTGGCCTGGGTCACAGCCATGTTGAACCTCTGGAAGGAAGAAGTGGTGTGGTCATGGGAAGGAAGGGCCAGAGGAAGGAAGAATTCCTGCCACACCCCCCAGCCCTCCAACCTTGGGGTTCTTAAGGAAACCCAGGTTAAAGTGCACAAAAGCAGCTGGCTGCTTTGCACAGTAGAGATCAGGACCACGCTGTGTTCTTGGCCTTGGAATTCTTCCATAGAGCCCACCTAGAAGAGATAGAGGAAGAACATGAGAATAGGTGGGTTCAAGGGGAACTTAAGGGGCAATGTCTGCCCCATGGAGCTTAAGCTGCAAGGAGGGTACACTGGGCAATTGTCGATCAGTGGGCGAGTGCTGCAGCCCGGCTGGCTGGGCAAAATAACCAGGGGGTGACGAACAACTTGTGTACCTTGATACAGCAGGAGTAGGAGCCGTTTATTGTAGGACAGGAGTGGTATTTATACATTCCACACAGCTTATCTTAATTAGCATAAAATAGATACAGCAGTCAACCAATAAATAATCTCCACACTTAATGGCTCGCTGGCCTTACTTCACAAACCACTCCCTCTGGCATTTTGCCAGGCGCCATCCAGACTTGTTTACAGACTCTAACATTTCTCTGGCAAAATGCCAGGTGATATCCTGACTTGTTTACAGACTCTAACAGGTGAGTGCTGCCACAAGGGACAGGAGGCATGCTCTGGAAGCACAAACCTCAAGAATGAAGCCAGCTCTGGGATCGGGCCTGTAAAGCCATCAGAACAAAGCAAACAGTGTTGCAAAGAACACAGTAACTACAAACAGTGTTTCTGAAACTTTCTGGAGATAATCAGCAAGTACTTGTTAAGACTATAGAACCTTGGGTCCTAACCCAGACCTCCTGATCAGAATTTTTCAAGGCAGAGGTCTCCAAATCTCAAAAGAGTAGGTTTCAGGCTTGTACCTGAGGAGCTGTAAAAAATACTAGTGCCCTGGCTCAGCTCCCCCCCCTCCCATAGCAGTGTTAATTGGCTGGGAGGGGCCCTGGCAGTATTAAAAGCCCTCCAAGTGATTTTTCTGTGTACTAAGAGCTTCAAATCACCATCTCAGAGCAAGTGGTAAGCTACTGAGGGTGGAGATGAGGCAACAATATCACATGACAGGCGGGAGTAGGCTGTGGCATTTGGACTTCATTCTTAGGGCAGGTTTGAGTCTTTGCCCTATCACAGTGACGTGGGAGCTTTTTAAACATGCAGGCTTTCTGATCCCATGCCAGAACTATAAGCTGGAGCTTTGAGGAGCAACAGGCTGGAGAAAAACCCAGTTCTGTCCCAAGGCAGTGGAGGTAGGACAGGGACATGGGCCAGACTAAAGCAGTGGCATAGGAGCTGAGGTCTCTGATTTGGGAAAAAGAAGGGTACAAAGGTGAGAGTGAATGTGGAGTAGTGTGTCACCTTCAAGTCCTTTATGTCATCCAGTCCCCAAAGCTCCCTGTCAAGTTTGGTGATGCAATAATGGTTTTCTTTTTCACCTGGAGGGAAGGGAAAGGCATCTTTTTCTTATTGAGTCACCTCAATTCAAGAGGAACCAGGCAGGAAGGAGGCCAAGGAGCTAGGGAGCAAAGAGGGAGGAGGCAGCTGACCTCTGCACTCTTCTGAGATATAGGGCCAGCAGAAGCCAGAGGTGTTCGAGAGGTATCACCTGGGGGAGGACCCATCCTTGCTGGGAACTGAGGGCCTGACCTGCTTCCAGTATGGTGAGATGATTCCAACACTTGGTGGGCTCAGGCGGGCTTTCTCCTTCTTAGAGGAAGGGGCCAGGAGCAGCTTCAGGTAGGAGGTCACCGTGGCAACCTCTTCAGGGTTGGAGAAGGATGGGCTATTGCCCTCACACTCATCTTTGCCCATCACACCATGAAAGATGATAGGAAATCCCTGGTCACAGGGTCAGAAGAAACCCTCAGCTGGACTTCCCTACTTCCCTTCCCTCCCAGTCCAAAAACCTTGCAGGGAATAAGGAAGCTCAGGCCAAGGTGACAACTGGAGGGACCCCTGGTGTCCAGTCGAGCCTTTTCCTACCTTCAGTAAACAGTCAAGATATGGAGGTGGGGGCCTGAGCCCTGCTCTGTCCAGCCTCACCTGTTGAGGCAGACCCTCCCAGCAGCAGAAGCACTCTCAATCCACCACATCTGCACAGGCCTGCAGCTCTCCATCGTAGTAGAGCTGGTTGGGAATATCCAGGATGGTGGGATGGGACCTGGGAGGCAGGAGGGAGGGAGAGCTAGACCAAGACCTGCATTACTTTTGTCCTGCCCTGGGGGGACAGGTTTTAGGCCCACACATGACCATCTTGCTTCCTGCTTCCTGCATAGCAGGACACATTCACTGGCAAACTCTCCTGCCAGGCATTGCACACCACATAAAGCAGAACTTGTGGGTCTATAGGGATCTAGTGACCAGTGAAATTATTATTTTTTTTCAAATTACTTTTAAAAACAAAGATTTGCCAGGCATGGTGGTGCATGCCTGCAATCCCAGTGGCTTGGGAGGCAGAGGCAGGAGGATGACCAGTTCAAAGCCAGCCTCAGCAAAAAGCAAGGCACTGAAGCAACTCAGTAAGACCCTGTCTCTTAAAAAGACAAAAATAGGCCTGGAGATGTGGCTCAGTAGTCACATGCCCAGTTCAATCCCTGGCACACCCCACCCCTCAAAGAAAAAAAAAAGAAAAGAAACCAAGAAATTAGGGACTCAGCTTTCAATTTTGCCGGGGAAGGGCAGTGCAAAAACAATGTATCACTTCCCATTACCCTTATTTGATATAATATGTTAAATCCAAAAATAAAAGAAGTAATGACACAATAACATTTCCTTTCTGCAACTGTCCTATATGGTACTCATCCAAGCATTTTTAATGTCTAAACTTATTCAGTAAAAGAAGTATATAAACAGGGTGTGGTTCTGTGTGCTTGTAGGTCCAGCTAGCCATTCAGGAGGCTGAGGCAGGAGGACTGCCTGAGGCCAGCCTGGGCAACAAAGAGACTCTTAAAAAAACAAAACAAAACAGGGCTGGGGATGTAACTCAGTGGTAGAATTTTTGCCTAGCATGTGTGAGAGCCTGGGTTCAATCCCCACCACTGCAAAACAAACAACCCTGCCTAG
Source organism: Callospermophilus lateralis (assembly GCF_048772815.1). Lineage (NCBI taxonomy): Eukaryota > Metazoa > Chordata > Mammalia > Rodentia > Sciuridae > Callospermophilus > Callospermophilus lateralis. Next base: position 17,810,925 of record NW_027514713.1, on the reverse strand, counting down.
CCCTCTAATTTGATAACGTTTATGAAAAACTATTCATTTTCTCATTTCTCCTTGCATTGCTTAGAAATGCCATCTGAGACAGACATCAGAAACATCCTGGTGTCTGACCACCCCCATATCTAGAGAATCTCACTAGTCCAGAATGAAACCACTAGCTAAAGGAGGCCTCTGACCTTCCAGTCTATAGTCCTTTCTGCATCACAGAGGTGCAGAGCACCAGGAATGAGGAATGCAGACCAGAGCCTCCTGCTGGGGCACAGTGGGTGCAAAGGCATGAGTTAGCAGTGGAGAGAGATGAGGGTGTGGGGATACCTATAGTTGCATAACAGCTTGGTTATGAACTGAGGGTCATAGCCATCAGGGCCCTTTTTGTACAGGACATTGTAGGTGAGCAGCCGTTCCAGCAGCGAGTACCCCAGCCCATACTTCTGTGTCAGTGGGGACCACAGCACAGGTCCCAACTGTTGCGGGTCTCCAGCCAGCACCAGCTGCCCTCCTGAATTGCCTATTTCCTTAACTTCCATCAGTCTTAGAAGGCAAGGGTGGTATGAGGAGAAAGGTAAGTGGTGGGATCTCCCCATGCAGGGTGGCACACCTGCAGCCCACCCTGAGCCACTCACGTGCTATGGCCACCAGACTCTCAGGTTCCATGCAGTGGCCAGCATCATCGATGAAGATGTGTGTGAAGTGATCGATGGGAAACTGGGCCGACACCAACCTGGGAGGTGTCAGGCCAGGCTGGGTCATCCCCAGGCACCCAACTACCAAACCTGAATGCTCACCCAATCTGGTCCCTCACTCACCCACTGAGAACCCTTCCCCATCTTCCCAGCCCACTACCCTTTTATTTACACACACACTCCCCACCTGCTGGCCGTGATGAGAGTGGTAATTAAGATGAGGTATTCCTGCAGTTCCTTCTTGGCAGGAAACGCATACTCCCCCTTTTTCGCATCCCCATTAAACTAGGGCTGTGGATTGTGAAGCAACATGAGACATCAGCTTGGCTCTACCAATGCCCACCCTCACTCTGGCAATGGGCCACTTTATAGACAAGGAAACTGAGGCCCAGGGAGGGTTCTCACCCACCCAAGGGTTAGGATCCAAGTCTCCCTAGTTTTCTGGTTTACCCTTAGTGTCTCCCAGACATCTGCCATCCCTTGACCCTCTGCACTTCCCTTACCTTAATGTCCTCAGGTACCATGTGGATGTCCCTGCTTGGGGCCAGGAGGCAGTAGATGGAGCTGGGCAGGTGGACCCGGAGCCGCTGACAGAGAAGGTCAGTACCTGAGTTGGACAGAGCACAGGCTAGGATATGAGCTTCAGGCAAGTGCTTCACCACCTGAGATGCGGACAGGTAGAGTGTGGGAAGCACCTTCACAAACTCTGGTGACTCACACTGGGGCAGTGCAGCATCTGCCTCCCACAGCTAAGGGAGGCAGTGATATAAAAGACAAGTTCTATCCTGGAGCCCTGCTAGTCAAATTAGCACTTTGACATGGGACAACAACTGCAATAAACACACAAGTCTATGAAGACCAAAATGCAAAAGGTCACTCCAAGAGCCACACAGTGCCAAACCTACCCAACAGTGCTCAACAGCCACATTGACTCTAGCACCCCACCTTTAAAAAAATTGTAGTTGTAGATGGACAGAATGCCTTTATTTTATTCATTTATTTTTATGTGATGCTAAGGATTGAACCCAGTGCCTCACCCATACTAGGCAAGTGCTCTGCCACTGAGCTACAGCCCCAGCCCTCCCCACCTCCTTTTGATGGCTGCTGAGAAGTAAGAACTTTCAGGGTGATGAAAGAAATCAGAATTTGGCCAGAACCACTCCATCTGGGGGAGTCAAGGATATAGGTCCCAGGTTTATAATCAAGCCTCACCTGCTTAATGGCCTCCACTAATGTGATGGTCTTGCCTGGATGCCCAAAGATGATGTAGGGGGCTAGTCGTGTGGTGCCCATAACAATGTGCTTTATGGCCTGCAGATGCTCTGGGTTTGACTCCAGACTCCGGTCATACAGCCTGGCAGGGAAGCCAGAAATCCGAACTTCAACTTATCTAGCATCCCAGAGGCCTCTAGGACTCCATCCCCAATGCCCACAACCCAACCAGCCTTGGAGTCCCCTGCCCTCAGTCTCACTTGAGCTTCGCTTCTGAGGGCAGCAGCGGGACCCCACGGGAGGCCACAGGAAAAAGTATGGACCACAGCAGCCAGCGCCCTGTCAGTTCCAGGGCCTGATGCTGGGGCCACAAGAGCTGGCGGTTGAAGGTGAAGTTCACCTTGAAGGTCAGCCCATCCACAAATCGGCTCAGGAGGCTTTGGATAGGGAGAAAGGTAGAGGAGCTCCAGTTAGGTGGGCCAGGCAGTAAAAAGCCAGGACCTCCCTCCACCTTCCTCTGCTCCATTCCCTCTTTCCAAGATTTCCATAAAAGCTCTCTCTAGCTCAAAGTTCCCTGGAAGAAAAGTCCCTGCCCTGTGCTTGGGATCCACTCATCTTAGGAGAAAGCCTCTCGTATCCCCTGGCCTGAGGGAGAAGACTGAAGAAGCATTTCCCCCACACCGACCTCATGGAAAAGCTCAGTTTGACACAGTCCAGTTCTACCTTGTGCACGAAGCCCTTGTAGGTGATGGGGTCCTCCTGGTGTGTCTCAGAGGACAGAAGGGCAAACAGGTGGTCTCCCCACAGAACTGAGGGACAGCTCTCAGTCACACCAGGAACCTACAGGGTGTAAACGTAAGCAAGCTTGTGTCCCAAGCATGGTCACTGAAGGACCCAACCCCCAGGCTCTCCAGACCTCTGAGGGATGAAACCTGAGGCTCTGGCCTTCTAACACAAGACTCAGAGAACTGCGTTTTCCCTGTTCCCCTTCCTCTCCCACCAGACAGGAGTTGTGGGGAGAGAAAGGAGACAACTTTCCCAAGCTGTTCATAGGTGCAGAACTCCAGGGTGCTAGTTTAAGGCCTGGCAGCTGCTTCCCACTCTACTCAGCTGCCCTCTCACCAGCTCAGTTCTACTCTGCCTTTAAAATCTTGTTAAAACTCATCTTCTATAGTCATCTTGCCCTGATCATCCTTGTTCTCTCTTCCCACCTGCATTTGTGTGCAGAAATTCATTCTCATGGGTAATTCTGGTCTAAGGTACACACATTCAAAATCTGTGAGCTAGAAAGGGCCCTAAGAATTATCCAGTCTAGCTCTATGCTTTTTAGATAAGGGGCCTATGGCTCAGAGAAAGCAAGGATCTTGCCCAAGATCACACAGCCAGTAGTAGCAAAGTCTAGATTAAAACCCCAATGTCCTTCTCTGACACCATTTTGGACAAAGGATGCCCACCCTACCCCTTGCTGACCTCTCTGGGACAGGAACCATTTCATCCTTCTTCTAGGTTTGCCCTGTATTTAGGAATGGCCTATACAGGTTGGCTGACTTGAGCCTGCCCTCTCTGCACCTGATCTGAGCCCCAACCTCCAGTGTGAGCAGGCTGGGGTTCTGGTTGACAGGGTCCCAGGTCATGGGCACCGATTCCAGGTCATAGTGCCGGATGTCGTGCTCCATCCGCAGCTCCTCTAGGTACAGCAGCAGAGTTTCACCTCATAGTTCCTCCACATCAGGGCTGTCTCCAGCTGGGCCCTGGCAATGATGTTTGGGAGAGGAAGTGGGAAGGGCAGGAAAGGGACAGGTCAAGCACCCCCATGACCAGGAGTATCTACCCTCTCCCATTTGCAACTAGGAACACACCAGGAAGCAGAGAAGACAAGAAGGACAGAGAAATGGATGGGGTAAGAGGCCTTGAAAAAGGGAGCCCCAACTCTTATTTCCTCTGATGTCCTTGACCCAACCTCAGACCTGACTTGAGTATCCATGGTAAACCTTATGGTGGAAACATTCTCCCCCAGATGCTCCTTCCATGACTCACACCCTAACCTCATTCAAATGTCATTCTCTGTTCAAATGTCACCTCCTCAAAGAGGCCAGGACTGACTGCTCTCTGTAAAACATCACCAATTCATCCCCTTGTCCTGCTTTGGTTTTACTTTAGCATTACGTGAGTTCTTCAAAGCACTCACAACAATATGGAATGTACAATATAAAATAAAAGAAATGATCAGTGCTCACTGTTCCCCACCAGAATGGGCAAGACCCCTTTGGAACAGCACCTGGCAAGTGGGCATGCTCAGCAAAGGTGAAGGAATAGAGCCTGGGAGGCTGGACAGACATCCAAAGCAACAGGAAGAGGCCAGCAGGGAGAGAGAAGACGGGAGTGTGGTACCGAGGGGAGGCACTTACTTTATCTCAGAAATTTCCTTTGGGGCAGTGAAGACACTTGTTCCCTGAAGAAGGATGGGAAGCAGCTGCCTGAGGTGTGGGGGTGGGTAGTCTGTCCCCAGTGCCATACTTAGCTCCTTTAGTACTGCAGAAGTGGGGGGAAATGCTGTCATAAACATTGAACTTGTCACCTTCAAGAATCTGGGAATGCCCCTCTGTGGAGGATGCACAAGGACCTCTGTGATGCCATTGCCAAAGGGTGGTCGGCAGCTTCTGCCCAAGGACATGGAGCTCACTAGCTCATGGGGCTGCTCTGTCCAAGGCTGGACCAATTTTGGAAAACCCAATACTTGGAATATTTAAAAAATATTATTTATAATACATTTTCATTATTAAAAAAGAATCTGGCAAAAAATTATAATAACATTTTTACCATCCTGGGACAGCCAATGTTAATTTTGGGGGGTATGCAGGCTTCCAGATTAATTTATATTATATGTGTATATATATAGTTATTGTTTTGGGGTACCAGAAATTGAACCCAGGGGCACTTTACCACTCAGCCACATCCCCAGCCAGCCCTTTTTAATTTTGGTTTTGAGACAGGGTCTCAGTAATTTGCTTAGGGCCTCACAAAGTTGCTGAGCCTGGCTTCAAACTTGTAATTCTTCTGCCTCAGCCTCCTAAGTCACTGGGATTATAGGCATATGCCACTGCACCTGGCACCTATATATTGTTAACAAAAAGTGAACAATTATCTAACTGTGAAGGTCCTACAGTATTTTGTAACTAGCTAGCTATGTCGAAAAGATGTTCACACATGAGTCAACTCGCATGACATGTCCAGCATAGGAAAATTTATGGAGACAGAGATAAAGTGAGTGGCTGCTAAGCACTGAGCAGGTGAGTAAGTGATAAAAGGGTGGTAGCTGAAGGGTATTGGGTCTCTTCTTTGGCATAATAAAATGTTCTAAAACTGACTGTAATGATGGTTGCACATATCTATAAACATACTAAAAATCACTGACCTGTATGATATGTGAATTATTTCAGTAAAGTTGTTTTAAAAAATAGAGAGATCTGGGTGTGGCAGTGCATGCCAATAATCCCAGAACCTCAGGAGGCTGAGACAGAGGATCAAAAGTTCAAGGCCAGTCTCAGCAACTTAGCAAGACCCTGTCTCAAAATAAAAATGACTGGGGCTATAGCTCAGTGGTAAATTGTCCCTGATTTCAATTCCCAGTACCACCAATTTTTGTTTAATTTAAAAAGAGAAGAGAGGGGGCTGGGTAGAACATGGGCTTAGCATGCATGGTTTTTATCCCCAATGCTATGAGAGAGAGAGAGAGAGAGAGAGAAAGAGAGAGAGAGAGAGAGAGAGAGAGAGAGGTGTGTCGGTCTATAATGGGCTGCCTGATAATCCATTACACAGTGAAAACACTTCTTAAAAAAATGTTTTCATACTGTCCTTGGACCTGCTACTCTCCTGAAATTTGCTTCCTAGGCAGAAAAAGGTTCTGAGCCCAGAGGAGGGTCAGGTCTTTCTCCTTTCTCTATCTGGTTGGTCAACACAAGGTTTCTAGTGATCCAGGTGCACTTGAAGGGAGTCATGGGCTTCAATTGTGCATCCAGAGGGCTGTGGGTGACGGCAGCCAAGAAACGGGAAATGTAGAAAGTGCTAGCTCCTTCTGAACCTGACTCCCTAGGTCCCAGCAGCTCCCAGAGCACCATGGCTGGGAAGTAGCCCACAAAGCTGGTCTTACAGTGCACATGCAACTCATAGCATTCACCTGCAGGAAGAAGGCTGAGTGAATGGGAGGGGGGAGGAAAGGCAGGGACCCTCCCACCAACATGCTGAACCCGACACTCACCCAGTCGGCCCCATTCCGAGAGAAGACCACTGGACAGCCAGAGTGTGTGCTCCAAAGCTGCAGCCCTGCTAGGACAAGCCCTGCCCACTAGAGTTCTTCCCTTTGGAAAGCTACTCACCTGGTCCTGGTGGGCAGGGAAGCTCCTGGTCACGATGGTAGAAGGCAAAATGGGGTGTCCTGCAGAGTAGAAAGAGGTGAGTGAAGGTAACAGGTTTTTTTCCTCCGTTCTGGAGCCTCAGGTTCAGCACCTTTGTGCAGTTCAAATCCAGGTGGATAAGGAGCTGCCCCTCTCGTGTTTCATGTGGCCCCTGGACTTACATGTCTACCCCATGCTTCCCGTGAAGATACTCAGCCCTGGGTAGAGTGGGAGTCAAGGGTGGGGGCCAGGGCAGGAGCGGCCTGGGCTGGGGGATGCCCTGGGGAGAGTGCCAGCCATGCTCCCACCAAGCCCCACATCTGCTTCCCCCATTCCTTAAGAAAGAGGCCTCCCCACAACCTGAGCAAACTACTCTTTTCTTGGCTAGACAGCCCTTCCCCCATGCCCTGAGCACCCCTCACCAGCAATTGTGTGTGCATGAACAAACACACACACGGACACACACCTGTTATAAACGTTCTTGGCTAGCAGTGACTTGTGGTGCTTGCTGATATCTGAGCTCAGCTTCATTCTCCTCTTTTCTGGGAGCCGCGAGTCAGTCCAGCAGTTGAGTTTGAAGAACTTGACCCAAGTCTTGGTGACGTAGGCCAGATTTGCAATCTTCATTCCATACAGCATGAAGGTGAAGTCAGGGGCGGGAATCCCAAAGCTGCCAAAAGAAGAGGAGACAGGTAATTGAGGAGAAGGCAGGGCCAGGGGACGGGTGTGGGGGCAGGGGGGGGTCAAGGGTCTCTGAGGGTCATTCTGTCCTGGACACACCAGCTCTGCCGCAGAGCAGGCTGGGGTTCAGGGACACAGAGATTCAGGCTGGGGACAGGAGAAAATTTTAACGTCTTCAGGCAAGGCAATGGGACTTCCCAAGGCAAAATAAAACTGGTTTAAATAGCACATTGTGGGTTATGCACTTCTGAGGAGAAAACCCCACTGTGGGCTGTTGATTGGGAGGACTTAGTGAAGAGACATAAAGAAACAGATTTTTTTGGAGGGTGGGGGTGGGGAGCGAACTTTGGGACAGGGAAAAAAACCGAAACAACAACAACAACAACAACAACAACAAAAAAAACAGTGGAAAGACTTAAGGCCAATGGGGAGCCAAATAAGTTGATTGAGAGGAGTAGATATGGGGTCCTGCCTGTGGGTGAGAGAGGGGATGAGAGAGAGTAGAGATGTCCAGAGTGTGGGCAGCGTGGCTGATGAGAGAGCATTTTCACCCAGAAGTCAAAGGGTGCAGGTGGGACCCAAGCAGGAAAGGAAAGATCAGATAGCTTTGTGCCTAGAGAGGTGAAGACAGGAAAAACTGGTCAGCGGGACAATGACCTCAAGGTTCAGCGTCTGGAATTCAGTTTAGTCAACTCAACAAGCACTTACAGAGGTCTATTAGGTGCCAGGCAGTGTGCTAGATGCTGGGGGTTCCAAGATGCAAGAGGCCCAAACCCTGCCTTGAGAAGCACTTAGTCTGAGCCAGAGATTCCAGTGTGTGACTGCAGTGCAACCTCTGAGGCTCCCAGGGCAGCCTAGGGGAGGGGACAGGTCTCCCAAAGATGAATGGGCACTACCCAGGCAAAAGAGGGAGGGCACAGTGAGTCAAGGTGAGGGGTGTGACCTCGATACTTGGGCCGTTACTGCTCTGGGAGCCTCGCTTCCCTTCGTTATGAAATAGGAATGACAAGGCTTGCCTCTTTTAAAGGTTGTTGTGAGCCTCACCCAAGCTAGTAGCATTGCGGCAAGCCACTTAGCCCAGCACCTGGCACATAGGAGACCTCAGGAATAGTGAGTGATGATTAGTATCACATACAGTTTGGTTGCACTAAAGTGAGAAGTGTGAGGGGAGTGGCAGGAGGCAGCAGAGGTAGGCAGGGACCAGATCAAGCATTTTTGACCCTGAATGCCAGAAGTCCTTCACTCCCCTTTCCTGGTACACCCCAGGAGCCAAAGGACCCTCCCACGTGTGGTGTACTTGATGGACACGTTCAAGATCGAGGTGACTGACACCCTCCCTTGATGTTTTGTAGGGATGGAAAGCAAATCTTCATTCCTAAGAATTATGGTAATCCCTATTAACTCTTGGAGCTAAATCAGCATGGTCACTTTCTAGGGCATATGATAAGATTGCTGATGGCTAGGAACAGTTCCCTGGTGCCCCCTGCCTGTAACTCTGCCCCTCTCCTTCACCCCAGGCAAACGAGAGCAGTATCATTCAGAAAACTTTGAATTGGCTATAATTTGTTTTAAAAAGATAATCATTTGAAAGCATAATGGAAAATGATCAATAAATGTTAGCTACTATTATTAGTATTTATATTAGTAGTAATAGTAGTACTAATAGTGGCAGTAGTAGGAGTAGTAACAACTTACTTTCAGCCCTGATCAGAGGCTACCCTGCTGTTACAGAACCACTGCAGTTGGTGGGTTTTAAGCAGGGGAGTGGCAAGAACATATTTGCATTTCAGATCACTCTGGCATCAGGATTGGAGGATGGATTTGCTGGAGGCAAGACTGTAGGTCAGGAGACCAGTTAGAAGGAGGCCATTGCAATTGCCTGGTTAAAAGAAAAAAGGCCTCAACAAGGTAGTAATAGGAACAGAAGAGGGGCCATATCCATCAGATTTAGAATGTCAATTAGCAGAATTAGGTAACTACCAGGAGGGACAATAGAGGTTGGAAAGAGGAAGGAGTCTAGGATACCCAGATCAATGGCTTGGCTTTGGGAAACATCCCTGAGACTGGAGGCAAAGAAAGGAGGAGGAGGTGGTGGAGGAACGGACCATGACATTTGGATTTGGACATGCTGGGTTTGAGATTCCTCTGGTCCAAAGGCAGCTCTGCCTCCATGAGTCAGAAATTGAGAATTCAGGCCAAAGTCAGTGTCAGTGCCTAATGTTATGGAGTCCTCAAGTGGTACTTATGACCCAGAAAGTGTTTGGGATCTTTCCAGGAAGGAAGGGAAAACAGAAGAAACCCTCAAGAGAGGGAGGAGAATCAGGAAATTTCTCAAAATTATGTCAGGACCAAATGAGGGGACCAGTAATAAAAGGACTGGAATCTAGAGACCATCAGAAACTTTACCCAGGGCTCCTGAGTCTTTTAATCACCAGGTTCATGGGTTGGGACACAAACTAAAATTCTTACAAAAGCCAGGTATCTTAACACCTGTAGCCCCAGCCCACAGCGTCTGCAGTCCCATTTCTGAGTCATTCCTGTAGGAATGACTATATGTCATGGTGTAAGAAAACAACAGTGCAGGCACTTTGAAATGTGGCTTTGGGCTCCTCAATCAGTGCTGGGAAAAAAGGGGGCTTTGTGGGACTGAACAAAATGGAAACAGCATGCCTGCCCTACAGGGGAACAACTGCTCCCCACCCCCAGCCACCATGTGGCCAGCAGAGGACAGAGGCCCAAGATTATCTGATCTTCTGTCTTTTGGGAGAAGACAAAATTGAAATTTTAATGTGAAATTTATTTTTGGAAACTTCTGCATGGGCACAGAGGTATACAGAACTCATATTTGCAACTTCTAGTATCAATGTGAGCCCTTAAATACTTTTCAAATAATTTTCTCTTACTCCTTCTCAAATTAATTTATCCCTGGTATAAAGTGATAGCCATTGTTATTATTTTTTAAATCACAAACTTAATATTATTGTTTTCTTTTTTTGGGGGGGGGGTGTTTACCAAGAAGGCTAAACACTAAACCACATCCCAAGCCCTTTTTATTTTGAGACAAGCTCTCACTAAATTGCTAAGGGCCTCACTAAGTTGCTAGCTTTGAACTTGTGGCCCTCCTGCCTTACCCTCTTGAGCTGCTGAGATTTCAGGTGCATCTGGCAACACATTATTGTTGAAACCCCCACACTTTGTGTTACATACATCTAGTCACCTAGGTTTCTAGGGATAACTTTCTAGCCAAGACTGAAAACCTTGGTTTTTAAATTTATTAAAAAATACACATTTTTAGCCAGATACTAAAGTTCAATCCCCACTACCCTCCAAACAAACAAACAAACATTTTTTACTATTAAAAAATATTTTGTATGTCAAGAAGTAGGATAAACAGGGCCTAAGGGTGTAGCTCAGTGGTAGAGCACTTGCCTAGTGCCCAAGGGTCTGGGTTACATCTCCAGCAATGAAAAAAAAAATGTAATATAAACAAATTCAACAGATAAACACCAAAAAATATTGAAATGCAGTTGACAAAGGGTTAAGTTTAATTTATAAACTGACAAGGTGAGCAATTCGATAGAAAAATCGAATATTTAATTTGAAGAACAAATTTAGGTGACCAAAAGAGTATGAATATGCCCCAAATGTAGAGAAATGCAAACTAAAATAAAAATGAGATCTTGTTTTATTCCAATTAGGCTGATAAAAGTGAAAAACAGTTCTAATATTGCTTGTTATTATGGTTAATGGAAAAGTGAACTGATACATTGCTGGTAGAAATGTAAAGTATTATGAGCTTTTTGGGGGTAGTACTATGGAAACATTTATGATCAATGAAAATACAGGGATCCTAGCCAAGCATGAGGAGCACTAGTAGTCCCAGTTACTCCTTACCTTGAGGGAAGAGGATCACTGAAGCCCAAGGGTTTGAGGGCATCCCAGTTAAATAAAATAAAATACAGGTATTCTATTAAAAAACTAGATTAAAGACAAAGCAAAAACAAAAAAATATATAGGTATTCTTAAGATCCAGAACCCATTCCTAGGAAAGCATCCCACAGAAAGAAAAATATCAATGCGTAAGACCACATGCACAGGTATACTGAAGTCATCCACATTTATTTTCATACTGGAAATGAAACCAATGTCCATTAATGTAATGGTGGCTGACGAACCTGTAAACACTCACACTGTGAAATATTATGCAGTCATTATGAAGAATGCATCACAACCAGTCACACAGCTAAAACTTTAAAGGATGTCAACAGCAAACACTGACAAGAAAACTGGGGCTCTCATTGCACTGTTGGTTGGCATGCAAAATCGTACAATCACTTTGGAGAAAGATATGATGGTTTCCTGAAAACTAAACATATACCTACCCTGTATGACTCATTAATTTTGCTCCTACATCTATCTCTAAAAGAAATTACAATTTATGCCCACAAAACAATTTTATTTGTTAAATATGTTCATAGCAGCTAGATTCAAAATAACATCAAAAAAAGACAGGGCTGGGGATGTGGCTCAAGTGGTAGCGCACTCACCTGGCATGCGTGCAGCCAGGGTTCGATCCTCAGCACCACATACAAACAAAGATGTTGTGTCCGCCGAAAACTAAAAAAATAAATATTAAATTTCTCTCTCTCTCTCTCTCTCTCTCTCTCTTAAAAAAAGGCAAAAATAGGAACAGATACACAATACAGAACTCATTTATAATCATTCAATGGAACTCAGTGAGAAAAGGAATTACTGCTACACACATCATGGTGAATCTCAAAAATATTACCCTTAGGGGCTGGGTTGTGCCTTAGCCCTAGAGCGCTTGCCTCTCGCATGTAAGGTTCTATCTTCAGCATCACATAAAATAAATAAATAAAGATACTGTTTTGATCTACAACTAAAATAAATAGATAGATAGATAGATAGATTAAATAAATAAAACCAACTGATGATTTAGACAATGAAATTGGATAACAACAAGAAAATATTATGCTGAGTGCAAGATGCCTTACACAAAAGAGTACAAAGTATAAGATTCTATTATATGAAGTTAATTAGTGGGAAAAATCAGAGCAAGGGTTGCCTCTGGGTGGGTAAACGTGAAGACTGACTAGGAAAGGATATGAGGGACCTTCTGGGGTGAATAGATGCTCTTTATCTCCATCTGGGAGATTTAAGTGTTACATTCTATGAGTTTGCAAACTCTGTCCACTTTGCTGAATGTAAATTTTACTAAAAAGAAAAAAAAGTGGCTCAGTGGTAGAGTGCTTGTTTAGCATGCATGTGGCCTTGTGTTTGAACCCCAATGCTACAATTTAAAATAAAAAAGAAGAACCCTGATGGGCATGATGGTACACACCTGTAATCCCGAGGCTCAGGAAGCTGAGGCAGAAGGATCCCAAGTTCAAGGCCAGCCTGGGCAACTCAACAAGACCCTAAGCAACTTAGCCAGAGCCTCTGAGTTCAATCGCACTACGAAAAAAAAAAAAGAAAAAGAAAGAGAGAGAGAGAGAGAGAGAGAGAGAGAGAGAGAGAGAGAGAGAGAAAGGGAGAGAGAGAGAGAGAGAGAGAGAGAGAGAGAAAGGGAGAGAAAGGGAGAGGAAGAGAAAAGCAGGGAGGAAACCACAATAAAATTTGAACTCTCAATGATAATCATGCCTATGTGTTAAGGGGAAAATTATAGTTATAAATTACTTAGAAATGCATCATGAAAGACTAAGATAGAGGGATAGATTGATAAGCAGACATGTAAAATGCTAATTAAGAAAAGTGAGGCATGTGCTTATAACTCTGTAGCCCCAGCTACTAGGAGACTGAGGCAGAAAGATTGCAAGTTCAAGTCTGCTTAGGCAATTTAGCAAGATCCTGCTTCAAAATAAAATTTTTAAAAAGGGCTGAGGATGTAGTGTAGTGGTAGAATACACATGTGCAAGGCTCTGGGTTCAATCCCCAGTACCAGGAAAAAAAAAAAGAGAGATAAGAAAAGCAAAGTGAGATGTTGAAAATATGCATCACATAATCCCTTTTTATTCTATCTTATTTATTTATTTGGTAGTGCTGGGACCATATCCAGACCTGCATGCTGGGCAAGCACTCTACACCAGAGGCACATCTGCAACCCCATAATCCCTTTTTAATAAAAACAATTATCAAAAAAATACCCTGGTTGATACTACCTGCGTGTAGAGTAGAATGTGAAAATGGAAATGGGATGTGAGACGCTGAGAGGCCCACAATAAAAAGCATATACGAGGTTCATAGGTGTAAAATAAGTATGAATGCATAAGGAGAAAAATGAAAGGTCAGTCACCAAAAGTGTTAAAACAGCACATTTAAACAGGACAAATGCCTAAGATAAAATGATAAAGGCCTTCATCCCCTCACTGCAAACTGCTTGCTTAACTGAGAGGTAAATCAAACAAATTTCATTTTTTGTACATATATAAAAATAGATTTTTTTTTACACACACACACAATGAGATTATACATCTACCATACTATTCTGCAGAAGACCTCCACCAACATGGTGCCCTTCCATGACCCCACCCTTTAGAGGCTCTTGGTTCTTTTGAACAGCTGCAGAGGAGAGCAGGATATAAACACATGTGATGTGTTTATTTCTGCAGTAATACACAGTTAAGCTGCCTATAATTTTTTGGATTTTCAAAACATTACAATCATTATCCTTGCACAAAAATCCTTGTACTTACAGGCAAATATAACCAACAAATTCCTTGAAGTAGAACTCCTGAGTCAAAGAGACTTTACAACTTAGACAATAAGTTCTACCAAGATGCTCTCTAAACAGATTGTACAAATTTCTGTTCTAACAAGAGTTTGAGAATGCCCTTTTCCAAGTCCCTAATCCCAGAAATTTTCAATTTGTAAAATTTTGTACATTCTGGTAACAAAAATTGGTAGCTTCTTTAAGTTTGTATTTCTCCAACACTAATATAGTCAATGATCTTTCCTTCTGCCTATCAGTCATTTGTATTTCTTCTGCAAACTGCCTGCTCATATCCTTTGCTCATTTTTTGAGGACTTCTTGACTGTTGTCTTTACCTCTGGCTTTGCATCCCTTCTCTGACCCATCCCCTAAATAGGCAGGATCATCAAACACAAATCCAATCATTTCTTTTCCCAATTCACAACTCCACACTCTACAAAATTAAATCTAACTTTTTTTTTTTTGGTACTGGGGATTGAACTATTGAACTCAGGGGCACTCAACCACTGAGCCACATCCCCAGCCCTATTTTGTATTTTATTTAGAGACAGGGTCTCACTGAGTTGCTTAGCACCTCACTGTTGCTGAGGCTGGCTTGAACTCCAAATTCTCCTGCCTCAGCTTCCAGAGCCGCCGTTTCATAAGGCACACTCAGATCTTCCATGATAACAATGGTAAATACAACATACTCCTCCTCCTCATGAACAGAAAACTTCCCCCCCCCCCACCAGTACTGGAGATTGAACCCAGGGGCACTTTACCAAAGACCTACATTCCCTAGAATTACTGACAATGATGGCATACTATTCCCTCTTACCTATTCTCCTGTAAGCATTTAATGAGCATCTACTATATTCAAAGTCTATGCTGAGAACTGAAGGCAGATGCAAATATGCTCAAAGATAGAAAATCTGAAGTCAGACAGAGGGCTCGCCTGTAAGCCTAGTGGCTCATGAGGCTCAGGCAGGAAGACTGCAAGTTCAAGGCCAGCCTCAGCAAATCAACAAGATCCTGTCTCAAAAAATAAAAAAAAAGAGCTGGGGACACAGCTCAGTGGTAAAGCACACCTGGGTTCAATCCCCAGGACAAATGAAATAAATAAAAAAATGAGTAGAAGGGCTGGGGATGTGGCTCAAGCGGTAGTGCGTTTGCCTGGCATGCGCAGGATGCTGGGTTTGATCCTCAACACCACATAAAAATAAAAAATAAAGACATCGTGTCCACCTAAAACTAAAAAAATAAATGTTAAAAAAATGAGTAGGAAAGTTCTCTTTAATCATAACAGAAATCTCCCCTCCTGGTGGGCAGGAAGAGAAGGTCTACAAGGTCTATTTTTCTTTTTGGAGTGACAAAGGAGAATAACATTCTTCCCTTGACAGTCTGTAAAATATTCAAGAATATAAAAACTACCTTTTTTAAAAATTTTTTTATTTTTTTATTGGTTATTCAAAACATTACAAAGATTGCAGAATCACATCGGTTACACATCCACATTTTTACATAATACCATAATAGTAACTGTTGTATTCTGCTACCTTTCCTATCCTCTACTATCCCCCCTCCCCTCCCCTCCCATCTTCTCTCTCTACCCCATCTACTGTAATTCATTTCTCTCCTTATTTTTTCCCCATTCCCCTCACAAACTCTTATATGTAATTTTGTATAACAATGAGGGTCTCCTTCCATTTCCAAGCAATTTCCCTTTTCTCTCCCTTTCCCTCCCACTTCATGACTCTGCTTAATGTTAATCTTTTCCTCCTGCTCTTCCTCCCTGCTCTGTTCTTGGTTGCTCTCATTATATCAAAGAAGACATTTGGCATTTGTTTTTTAGGGATTGGCTAGCTTCACTTAGCATAATCTGCTCTAGTGCCATCCATTTCCCTGCAAATTCCATGATTTTGTCATTTCTTAGTGCTGCGTAGTACTCCATTGTGTATAAATGCCACATTTTTTTTATCCATTCATCTATTGAGGGGCATCGGGGTTGGTTCCACAGTCTAGCTATTGTGAATTGTGCTGCTATGAACATCGATGTGGCAGTATCCCTGTAGTACGCTCTTTTGAGGTCTTCAGGGAATAGTCCGAGAAGGGCAATAGCTGGGTCAAATGGTGGTTCCATTCCCAGCTTTCCCAGGAATCTCCATACTGCTTTCCATATTGGCCTCACCATTTTGCAGTCCCACCAGCAATGTATAAGAGTACCCTTTTCCCCACATCCTCGCCAGCACTTGTTATTGTTCGACTTCATAATGGCTGCCAATCTTACTGGAGTGAGATGGTATCTTAGGGTGGTTTTGATTTGCATTTCTCTGACTGCTAGAGATGGTGAGCATTTTTTCATGTACTTGTTGATTGATTGTATGTCCTCCTCTGAGAAGTGTCTGTTCAGGTCTTTGGCCCATTTGTTGATTGGGTTATTTGTTTTCTTATTGTTTAATTTTTTGAGTTCTTTGTATACTCTGGATATTAGGGCTCTATCTGAAGTGTGAGGAGTAAAAATTTGTTCCCATGATGTAGGCTCCCTATTTACCTCTCTTATTGTTTCTCTTGCTGAGAAAAAACTTTTTAGTTTAAGTAAGTCCCATTTGTTGATTCTTGTTTTTAACTCTTGTGCTAAATGAATTCAGCAAAGTGGCTGGATATAAAATCAACACGCATAAATCAAAGGCATTCCTGTATATCAGCGACAAATCTTCTGAACTGGAAATGAGGACATCTACCCCATTCACAATATCCTCAAAAAAAATAAAATACTTGGGAATCAACCTAACAAAAGAGGTGAAAGATTTATACAATGAAAACTACAGAACCCTAAAGAGAGAAATAGAAGAAGATCTCAGAAGATGGAAAAATATACCCTGTTCATGGATAGGCAGAACTAACATCATCAAAATGGCAATATTACCAAAAGTTCTCTATAGGTTCAATGCAATGCCAATCAAAATCCCAACGGCATTTCTTGTAGAAATAGATAAAGCAATCATGAAATTCATATGGAAAAATAAAAGACCCAGAATAGCAAAAGCAATTCTAAGCAGGAAGTGTGAATCAGGAGGTGTAGCGATACCAGATTTCAAACTGTACTACAAAGCAATAGTAACAAAAACAGCATGGTACTGGTACCAAAACAGGCGGGTGGACCAAAGGTATAGAATAGAGGACACAGAAACCAATCCACAAAATTACAACTATCTTATATTCGATAAAGGGGCTAAAAGTATGCAATGGAGGAAGGATAGCATCTTCAACAAATGGTGCTGGGAAAACTGGAAATCCATATGCAATAAAATGAAACTGAATCCCCTCCTCTCGCCATGCACAAAAGTTAACTCAAAATGGATCAAGGACCTTGATATCAAATCAGAGACTATGCATCTGATAGATGAAAAGGTTGGCTCCGATCTACATATTGTGGGGTCGGGC
Source organism: Callospermophilus lateralis (assembly GCF_048772815.1). Lineage (NCBI taxonomy): Eukaryota > Metazoa > Chordata > Mammalia > Rodentia > Sciuridae > Callospermophilus > Callospermophilus lateralis. The sequence goes on along the minus strand of NW_027514713.1, from coordinate 17,793,805 downwards.
TCCAAAAACTACCTTGTCCTCTCTGTTTTTTTTTTTTTTTTTCTCTTTTTAGGGCAAATGTTTCTGTTTTTTTGACTGGGTCTTATAATAGGATATGAACCTCCTCCTCCTCCTCCTCCTCCTCCTCCTCCTCCTCCTTGATGTACTGAAATTTTATCTATCCTTCAAGCCCGAGGTCATTGCCACCATCTACATCACATTCTAATATTTAAAGGGAGTACTATCTTATTTGCATAAAAAACAAGTGCATACAATATATCACTGAGAGGAAGAGCAAAACAGGAGGGCCCTGGATTCTACCCCAAGCACTGCAAAATAAATAAATAGCGCTCATGTTAGTCTCAGCTACTTATGAGGCTAAAGGCAGGAGAATGGCTTAAGCCCAGGAATATGAGGCCAGCCTGAATTGAGACCCCATCTCAGCAGCAACAACAGAAGCCTAAAAATTACTTTAAAAAATCCCCCAATTCACCCATCCATGGTTTTCAGTTTGCAATCCAACAGAGCTGGTTTTCTCCCTATAGTGAAACATATTGTGTATCTTCAGTTTAAAGTGTCAAAGACTCTCCTTGATGAAATGACAGCCAAACTCCTCTGAACCCTATTCTAGACTATCTCAGTTTTAGCTACAAGTCTAAGTTGGCTGAGTGAGAATTCTCTCACACTTGATATAAAATCACACTTCACAGCTGAAGATCAGTTCCTTATTCTCCACCTTTGATATGTAAGTATTTGGTCTTCCTTTAATAAGAATCCTATAGGTCATTTTACTAAGATTCCCACCTCCCCAACTCTTGATGTTTCTTCTTGGTAAATTCCTATACACTGACCCCTTCATCTGCTCACTGACTATAAATCCCCAGCTGTGCTTGGCGGTGTTTGAAGATGAGATCAGATGTCTCTCCCCTTCTGCAACAGTTCTATTGCCAAAGAAGTAGCTGACCTGTATTTAAAGCCATGTACTTTGTGGAAACAAACTAATTCATGTATAGAAAGTATTGATATGAAGTGATCCAAAGGTAATTGCTTTCTTTCTTTTGTTTTTATACTGAGGAATGAACCCAGGGGAGTTTTGCTCCTACATCCCCAGTTCTTTTTATTTTTTGAGACAGTGTCTCACTAACTTGCTGAGGCTAGCCTCAAAATTGCCATCATCCTGCCTCAGCCTGCCGAGTTGGTGGAATTACAAGTGTGGCCCAAAGTGTGTAGCCTCCAGCCTTTTACTATCTCTATTATCATTGTTTTAATTTTATCATATAGCATAGTATATTGCATAACTTGATATTATATGCATATCACAGCCTTTATTGCTCCCCTTGGGATTGTGTATTTTTTCTTCTTTGAAATCCCTAAAGTGCCTAGCACCCTATGAGGGCATGCAGCAGTCCTTGTCATTTTTGTCCCTTCCCCAGATGGTGCTCACACCCATTAATATTCCTCTAAAAACGTGACATCCATTATGAAAAACAATATTCCTGATATGATCTATTTGGTCAATATGAATCCCTACCTCCTCCCCCACCCCAAACCATATTCCTATTAAGTCAGTCTAAGACCTGCACAAAACCATGGCAGCCTTAACTCGCCCATCTTGGCCTTTCCGTCGGCTACAATGCAGTCTTTTTCAGGAGACTGTTCTTAAGCCCCCAATATCATTCCCGTATTTATTTGTACAATTCTTCATATGCATCCCTGCTAAACTGTTTCTTGGTTTTCTGCCCAAGGCAGCAGCCTGTTGATAGAGGTGTTTTAGAGGTGGTTTGACAGAAGTCTCTGATTTTCACTTGGGTGGTAACAGGAAAAGGAGACCAAATACCTTTAAGCCATAGGGTAAAAGGGGCCTCTAGGAGGCTGTCCCTGGCCCTGGTCTCCGTGGAGAAGCCACAGGTGCTAATGGAGGTTTGGTGCCTACATAGTTTGTCCCCTTTTCTCTTTCCAGGGCTCACTGAGATTTTCCTTCCTACAGTGGGTCTCCCAGACAGCGGACCCTCAGGACCGCAGCCCCTCAACACTCAGGGGGCGGTGCCCGACAAGCCCACGCAGCCAGACAGCACCTTTCCTGCCCTGGCATGATGCTGGGCCCCTAGGCAGGCGCCCCTCCCCCACGGTGAGCACTGTCCCGGGCCACCAACAGCGCATGAGCACTGGACCCCCGTTCTGGGCCAGGTGGGGGGGGGCGGAAGGGGCGGGCTGCCCTGGAGGCTCTCCGTGGAAACTCCGCACAGGGGCCTGGCCCTTGCAGAACGATTGGGCTCTGGGCGGGTTTGGGACCTAGGTCGGCTGCAGCTGGACTAGGGCAGCTCATCCAGCACCTCCCCTAGACTGGCAGAGATGTAAACCAGCACGCCAGCCAAGTGGTTGTCACGCCCCCTCCCCCATATTCCCTGCTCTGGCTTAGATGCAGGGAGGAAGGCATGAGTCAAAGAAGTTTGGGGTGAAAGAACTAGGAGTCTCTGAGATAAAGGTGCGTTTATGTGGGAGAGAGGGACAAGGGGTTCTGCCAGGATGAACAGTCATTTTCTTCACCGCACAGGCTTCATTATGTTGAAAGGCTGGTGATTGTTACCCTTGAGCCACATATTTGGGCACTTAATTACACTTCAGTCTGTATTGATCTTTAATTGCTAGTAGTATTTAAGTAAGGGTTGCCCCTTAAAAAAATAAAATTAGGTCCCTGAGAGAAAAGTACATAACATAACAATGTTAGGCAATAAATGGTTAACAGCAACACCTTCAGTACCAGGAAAAGAAACTGTTTAGAAGAATAAAGGAGTGGAGCTACCACCAAAACAAATATAACAAGCCTTTTGCGTGTTTATCCTCCAGAAAGAAATAACAGAAACCCACAATAGGATGGGATAATGATAATTAAATAAAAAATTAAATCAAATATACAAATACACCATAAAGAAGTTCCAAATACATCACAGCTTGTGTTGTTCTCAAGTAGTTTTCCATAGGAGACCACACAATCTAACCTAGTGTGAGGAAATGTCCAGAACCCAAGTCATTCTCCAGCTGGGCTAACCATGTACCTTCTTCCAGGCCAACAGTATAGGAAAGCCAGGAAAAAGGAATAACAGGCTTTAGCAACAGGAAATGCAATGTCAGTGAGAATCAAAGCACAAGGATGGGGAAGATTAAGCAGGGGAAAACATTATGTTGTAGAAATTGATTATGCAAAGTAGAGAAAAACCTGGGAGTGCAGCCAAAGATTTTACCCTTTTTTCCCCTCCCCCAACTACTCAGTAAAGCCCCAGAGGAGTACGGATGATGAACAAAAAATTGCTATTGCTTACCATCTCAAAAACTTAACCTACAATCTACCATACCCAAACCCAAGGTCTTGCTCAATTCTGACCAGCAAATCTAAGTCCCCATTATTTTTGAACACATAACCTTCTTTCTCTGGGAAAACCTATCTTCTGGATGTCCTTAAAACAATTGTTTTGTAGTTAAAATTGGTAAAAATTTTGTTACTATGTGGCTTTGTTACAGTGGAACTTTTTAAAAATCAGTTTCATCTGGAAAGTCTACTTCAGGTGAAATTGTAATTGTTATTTTCACACAGGGGGCTCTAGATGTCTAGAATGTTTTTTGTTATAGCACAGATCACTCTACTTCAGGTGAAGGAAAACCCCACCCACAAACTAAATGGCCTCATTCAGGGTCAAATATTACCTTCTTAAAACTAAAACTGGGGGCTGGGATTGTGGCTCAGTGGTAGAGCACTTGCCTAGCATGTTTGAGGCACTGGGTTTCATCCCTGGCACTGTACAGGCTTCATTCATTAAAGGCTGGTGATTCTTACCCTTGAGCCACATATTTGGGCCTTTAGTTACACATAAAAATTAAATAAAGGTATTGTGTCCATCTAAAACTAAAAAAAAACAAAAACAAACTAAAACTGAGTGTCACCAGATTAAAGGACTTTTTCAATTTTGAAGCATGCACAGAGAACTGAGGGCACTATCATTTGGAGGATCCCAGATTCATTGTAATATCATTTACATTGCACAAGCCAATGATAGAGAAACCTCAATAACTGCCACAAATACATAATACTGAGGTGAGAGGTTTTCAGGTCAATATAAAAACCCACCACATGGAAAAATCCAGACGGCTTCTTTTATTAAGTTTTCACTTTTCACATCCAGCTGCTGCAGAGCCTTCCTTAAATCTATTTGCACTTCAAAGTAGTTAAAGTTTATTTTAATGAGTCCAAACAGCACTGAAGGCAGTTTGAAAATTAACTTTGGCAAACATTACTAATGGAGTAAATCTCCCAATAACACTACTTTGCAGGTAGAAGCTTTGTTTTTTCATTATTCAAACTGTTACTTGGTTTGAGTAATTCAGAATTTATTCTCCAATCTTTTTCAAACTATACTCCCTAAGGCAACTAGAAATAGTTCTTAAACCTAAAAATACTGAAATTGGTCAGTCTACCATAGACCAAAGGAGAAGCTGCAACAGTTGAGCCTCATTGTTCCAGGTTGCTGTATTTACAAATTCATGTATTTAGTAAAATTTATGTGGAACCCAGTCTGGCTCACATCATCTTTCAGTAATCTTCTGGTCCTTCATGGACATGTAGAGCAGTGGAACATTGGCAAGTTCCCAGTTACACACGTTCCCAACTGAGGCACAGCACTGTGATGCTCTTCCTTGTTTTAGCCCTCATATTATAAAAAGTGTCCTTTTCTGCCTGTTTTAGCCCTCATATTATTAAAAAGTTGTCCTTTTCATGGAACATTTGATGCTTTTTTGCCACTTTGTGCTTTTTTGCTGCTTAAAATGGTCCCAAAGGATAGTGCTGAGTACTGTTTAGTGTTCCTAAGTATAGGAAGGCTTTCCAGTGAAAATTCCTCAGATTAGCTTTATTCAGGCACAAGTCATAGTATTCACCCATTCCAAGTCCACAGACATTATAAAATATAACTACTGTGAATAATGAGAATCACCTGTATATCCATATACATAACAGAATACTTTTATCATTGGTACTGTGGATTGAACCCAAGGGAGTTTTACCAGTGAGCTACATATGCAGTTCTTTTTTTTTTTTTTTTGACAGGTTCTAACTAAATTGCTGAGATTACAGGCATGTACAACTGTGCCCAGCAACAGAATGCTTTTTTAAAATATTTTTTTTAGTTGTAGGTGTACACAATATCTTTATTTTTATGTGGTGCTGAGGATCGAACTCAGAGGCTCACATGTGCTAGGTGAGTGCTCTACTGCTAAGCCACAAACCCAGCCCCCCAATCTTTCTTTGATTTTCCTCAGGGTAGATTGCCAAACAACTTGAAGGTGGTTATGAGTTTCTGATTCACTTGATAGTTCCTTTTTCTTCTTTGGTCCCAGGGATTGAACTCAGGGGTACTCTACCACTGAGTCACATTCCCAGCCCTATACTGCATTTTATTTAGAGACAGGGTCTCACTCAGTTGTGTAGAGCCTCGCTTTTGCTGAGGCTGGCTTTGAACTCTGGATCCTCCTGAGCTGCTGGGATTACAGGCATGCACCACCATGCCTGGCATCAACTTGGTAGTTCTATATAGAACTTTAAATTAATAAATTGGCATTCAGATGTATAAATTGGTCTTTTCTGAATTTAGAATGTGTCAAAGTTTGCCAAGTTATCTCATGAACTTAGATGATTCTAGCATCTAGAGCTTTGGTTGATTATAAAACAGAACTGGCATTAGAACTAGGCAAACAATAGAGACAAACATGAAGGCTCAGATGAAACAAATAGCCTTCAGCAGTGTCATTTCAAACCCAGATATAGAGGTGAGGCCTCATAGGAAACTCCTTTATGGAAAGATTTGGCCCAGGATACCATAGGGTGATTTCATCAGTGTGTGCTAAAACAGGCACAATTTAAGCAATTATTCTGCTGAAGAAGGTTAAGAAAGTCAGGGGGGTCTCTGCAGGAGTAGACAAGGGGGGGTTGATTTCCTAGCATTTACACAAGCAACGGGTTTTAGATAGCCTGAGATTTCAATTTTTAAAGTCTTTCTGGAATAAGGAAATCAATAAGATAGTTTGGATAGGCTGACAAGGTTTATCAAGTTAAAGGTAAGAATGTTTGAAAGTGTTTGCAGCACAAGAATGGAATACATTAAATGTCCCTCAAAAAGGTGGGAATTTGAAATGACCTTGGGTGGAAGGTGAAGAAAATCCCTCTGGTTCTCTGTTGGAAAACAGGATAAAAAGTCTTTCCCACAGGTCATCAGTAGCTAAGCCAGACCCGGAGAATAGGAAAGCAGCATTTAAAGTTAAGGCAATGTGAAATATTACCCAAATTCCATTATGCCATCCATAATGGGTAGAGAAGATAACTTTTCCTTTTGGGCATTAATATAAATCTCAAACAAAACCTTTGACTCGCTGGTAGCTTTTGGGTGGAGAGTGATCCCTACTTTGCTAACACACACAACAACAACAACAAAAAAGCTGTCTTTCCAAGTCTTTGATATTTACTGCATTTATAATAGTTGAAAGTAGGGCTCTTCCTGCAAGCAACCAGAAGTGATCTGTAAGAATGATTTCTTACTCAGGTGACCTAGAAAATCTTACAAAATCATCCAAGAGATTTAAATCTGCATATTCACTTTAAGAATACCATTAAACTGCTCAAACCATCAAGGATATGACTATTCAAAAAGCCATCAAGTATCTGAAAGTTGTCACTTTAAAGATATTCTGGTATTACAGTGAAGTTGGTAGGTGTGCTCAAGCCAAACAGTGGGGCTGAACACAGGGTTGGTGGCCCAAACAGAATGAAATTTTGTTGATATGCTCAGAGATACAGAAAGTAGCTGGGTCCAGTTGTGCACACCTGTAATCTCAGAGGCTTGGGAGGCTGAGTCAGGAGGATCGCCGAGTTCAAACCAGCCTCAACAATATAGTGAAGCCCTAAGCAACTCAGTGAGGCCCTGTCTCTAAATATAATACAAAATAAGGCTTGGGATGTGGCTCAGTGGTTCAGTGCTCCTGATTTCAATCCCTGGCACCCCCCACAGCGTCCCCAAAATGCAGAAAGTAATGCTGAACTTTAGGTGAAGATTCTTAGATCACTGAACAGATCCAGGTGAACAAAGCACCCAACATGTATTGCTGCACACCAGAGTTCATGGTCAGATTAACCTAATTATAAACTTCACTACAGAGATGAAAAGGAACAAACTATTCCTAAATAAAAAGAGGAAGTTGTACAGAAGAAAAACATATCCCAGAAGAAATAATAGAAAGTTAAAACAAGATCAAATACATTGAATTTCTTATCTGGAGAAGAAAGGTTGAAGAGATGCATTGAAAAGGAGAGAGGCTCAGTCACTTTTAGAACAAAATTGGAATATTTCTATTGAACTACTGGATACAGAAGATAGTGTGATATGAATGGATAGTATGAATGACAAATAATATAAATATATTTTATTTGAAATAACCAAAAATTCTTACATAGCATTCACTTGGAAATAAACTCTTGCTTGACTGTATTACTGAGCAAAGACAGAGCTGAAGCACAAACACCCATCTTGTTTGACATGTATTTGGAGACAGGTAGGAAGAACTACTTGTTTTTTAAAAAACTGACCTTCCCTTAAGGCCTGCTCATAGAAGTGTAAACAATGTAAATAAATCCACCATTACCAGTTGTCCTATCATATCTATGTCACCTGTGTTTTCTGAGATCAGATACATACCTGCTAATATACCTGGGAAGGGTTGCTATATCACAGTTACACTTTATTTCTTGGCAGGCAGGACTGAGGAAGAGTAATTTGGAACAAGTTTTACATCCTATTTAGAAAACACTAGTATTCCCTTAAATAATAGGTCACAGTAGAAAGATACTGCCTGGAAGTTATCTTTTCACTTTGGTTCATCTTAAGTTTTTGTGATTTACAGAGTTGATTCATTTGCCTATAGTGTAATCCTGCCACAAAGTATTAAAGCATAAGATATGTATTATTTCTTCAGCATCTGCATTTTCAAGTTTTATACTCTACTACATCCAAAGAATGTCTGTAGTTCTTGGATACTTAAAAAATAATACATGAATAAAACTCTTCTAAAAATGCAGATGTCTATAACTACAATGGTACTAAGTGGGAAGAAGACAATGAGGGAATAAAGAAAGCAAACATATTCTATGGGCAGGCCTTGAGCCAGCAGCTTCCAGTTACCCACACCAAAATTGACTGGAACAAGATACTCAGCTACAAGTTTTTCAAAGAAATGCAGAATACTTAAAGGCTGACTGTAGGATTCTTCAGTATGTAGAAAGAAAAGGATTCAACATGTGGTCATATGATAAATAAGTGATTTATAAACAAGAGTGATATTTTGCCAGGGCTTTCAAAGTTAACAGATTTTTGTAGCCTCATGAAATACTGTTGAACCTATAGCATTGACTTCATCTTTTGTGTTCTGTGCCTTGTATTTTTCTGTTATAACTGCATCTACTTGTAAATATTTTTTTTTTCCTTTTTGTTAATTCTGCTACAATTAGTGTTGAAGAAAGATCCATCTATCCTGGGGTCATTATACTCTTTAGAAAATTTTCCTAGCCATGAAGTTCTGTTACTGATTTAGACAGATAATATGCTTAGTACTTTTACCCTTTGCTCCAAAGCACTTCTGGTATTTCAGTGCTATTGACTGATCCACCAACAGCCAAGGAGGCTCTGCTACAAATCGTAGCTAAATGGAAGACACATTCATCCTTCTCCCTCTGACTGCTTTGATCATCATTTATAGCATCTCATAACTATAGTTTTCAAAAGTTTGAATTGAGGCTTTTCAAGTCCATTTGGGGGGGGGGGCAAAGGAAGTTTTCTGGAAATTCCATGAAAGCCAGCTTCTCTGGGGGGCACTCATTTTTAAATCCAAAGACAGGATAGATTATATTATTCCTAGTGAGCTCCTCTTCAATTTCAGAAGTGAGCCAAGAAGATAATCTATATTGTTTTAACTAGAGCTATGGTCTCTTCCAAACTTGAATTTCAAGCAGAATGCCAGATTAAAAGGTCTGACTGAACAGCACAGGCATTCAAGTTAAAAGAAAACACATATATTAACAGAAAAATATGGCACTAGGATCTATAAAAATTAGTTCCAAGTCTTCTTACCTGATATTCATTTTCTGCACTCTCTATGTTTTTAATAAACTCCTTGGCAGTTTGGACTTCATTCTAATGGAGAAAGAGGAAGAAAAAAACTGAATGAATTATTTGGTTCCTTGTTTATTGGTTGAGTACAGCAAAAGGGGTGCTCTGCCACTGAGTACAGCCCTTTTTCTAAATTTTTAGACATGGTTTTACTAGGTCATCAAGGCTGGCCTTGAGCTTGCATTTCTCCTGTCTCTAGATTCTGGAGTTTCAGGGATTATAGGTGTGTGTCACTGAAGCAAGCAGTGCTTATATATTTAAAAATTTATTTATGCTGGATACAATGGCAACTCCAGAGGCTAAGGCAAAAGGATCAAAACTGCAAGGCCAGCGTTGGCAACTTAGCAAAACCCTGCCTCAAAATAAAAATTTTGAAAATAAATACAGGGGCTGGAGATAATAGTTAAATGATAGAGCAAATCCCTGGCCTCAATCTCTAGTACCACAACAAACAAGCAAGCACTAAGTAAAAAGATGCTTAAAAGTTGATCCATATTAACTAACTCTGGTATTATAATTCCTAGTTTACCAGCATTCCAATGAATATTACCTACTTTGATTCTTAGAATTATCCTGTGAAATAAATAGTTTATTATCATCACCTTCATTCTGCAGACAAAAAAGAATCCTCTCAAATGATATGACCAAAATTATACAGCTTTTGAATGATAAAAATAGAATCTGAATCCAGGTCTTCACCAAAACTAAGAACCAGACAAACAAACTCCATGTACTTTCCAGTCTATCACAATATGATCTGAAAAGGTAATTACTGTGTCTTTGAATCTTAATGCCCTGAAAAATATTTTTGCTTTAAGATGAAATAAACAGGGGTGGGGTTGTAGCTCAGCAATAGAGAGCTTGACTCACACACAAGACCCTGGGTTCGATCCTCAGCACCACATAAAAATAAATAAGTGGAATAAATGTGTTGTGTCCAACTACAACTAAAATAAATATTTAAAAAAAGATGAAATGAACAATGCTATCAGGGCCACACCCCAGGACCTTGACTTGCTAAGAAAGTACTCTGCCACTGAGTTACATTCCAGCTCGATGTCTGAATTTTCCACTCTTTTTTAAAAAAAAAATAAATATTTTTTTAGTTGTATATGGACACAATACCTTTATTTTATTTGTTTATTGTATGCGGTGCCAGGGATCAAACCTGGTGCCTCACACATTCTAGGCAAATGCTCTACCACTGAGCCACAGCCCCAGCCCTGCCTTTTCCACTCTTACTCTCATGCTTCTACAATACAGTTTCTTAGAAACTTCATGATGTGCAGTGACTTTATCGCCGTGAGGGTTACAGACTCTATGAAGCTGATATGAGAATCCAGCTGTCTTTTATTAAGGCAGATATTACACAATTTGCGAAGACATAAATTAATGTTAATCTTTTTATTTATTTATTTATTTATTTATTTATTGCTTTGGAAAGTTATCACCCACAAAAAAAAAAAAAATGTTTCTATTGCTCGATGTTGTGGTGCATGCCTATGATCCCAGAAACCTGGAAGGCAGAGGCAGAAGGATCACAAGTTTGAGGCCAGACACAGCAAGGCCCTAAGCAACTTATCGAGATGGTGTCTCAAAAAAAGGGGGGTGGGGTGGGGATATGATTCAGTGGTTAAGTGATTTTCCTGGGTTCAGTCCCTAGTGGGGGAAAGGGTATACTCATACATTGCTGTTGGGACTGCAAATTGGTACAACCACTCTGGAAAGCAGTATGGAGATTCCTCAGAAAACTTGGAATGGAACCATCATTTGACCCAGTTATCCCACTCCTTGGCAATGTTCCAGAGGACTTAAAATCAGCATACTAGAGTGACATGGCCACATCAATGTTCATGGCAGCTCAATTAACTAACTAAGCTATGGAACCAACCTAGGTGCACTTCAACAAATAATGAATGGATAAAGAAAACTCAATACATATACATAATGGAATAATACTCAGCCATAAAGACGAATGAAATTATGGTATTTGCCAGTAAATGGATGGAACTTAAGACTATCATGCTAAGTGAAATAAGCCAATACCAAAAAATGAAAGGCCAAGTGTTCTGATATGTGGATGCTGACTCACAACTGTGGGGGTGGGGGCAGAGGTTCACTGAGTTGGAGGAGGGAGTAGGCTGGGAATAGGGGGAAGGGAGGAGATTTAAGAATGGGAAAGATAGTAGAATAGATCGAACATAACTTTCCTATGTTCATATATGAATACATGACCAGGGTAACTCCACATCATGTACAACCATAAGAATGGGAAGTTATGCTCCAGGTATGTATAAGTCAAAATACATTCTATTGTCATATATAACTAAACAAACAAACAAAACAACAACAAATAATGGATGGATTGCACTCCAGACCAAAACAAAACTTTTAAAAGTAAAAAAGACAAAAGTGAAAAAGACATCAAATATTGTATACTCACCAAAACAGTTACTAAATCTTATACATCTTTATGACTAATCAACTGAACATTGCCATCTTCATAATAGTGAACTGTGTGAGGAAGTATTTGATCAAGTTTATGTTTATGTTTAGTTCATATAGAATCCTATTACTTAATGCACAGATTCATGCTTTAGGCTATCTTTTAAGTTGACAATCCATGTTTAGCAATTCTGAATAATTAACACAATCAATGATAATTCATAGTGGTATTAAAGTAAAATTCACAGAATATTTAAGTTTAAGAATTCTTTTTTTAATATTTATTTTTTAGTTGTTGTTGGACACAATATCTTTACTTTATTTATTTATTTATATTTTGAGAAAGGGAGATAGATAGATAGAGAGAGAGAGAGAGAGAGAGAGAGAGAATTATTTTTTAATATTTATTTTTTAGTTTTCAGCAGACACAACATCTTTGTTTGTATGTGGTGCTGAAGATCTAACCCGGGCCACACGCATGCCAGTCGAGCACACTACCACTTAAGCCACATCCCCAGCCCCATTTTTTATTTATTTTTATGCGGTGCTGGGGATCAAACCCAGTGCCTCACATGTGCTAGGCAAGTGCTCTACCGCTAAGCCACAACCGCAGCCCAATTTAAGGATTCTTTGGGCTTGATGGTGTATGCCTGTATTCCCAGTGACCTGAGAGGCTAATGCAAGAGGTTGAAAAATTTGAGGCCAGTATTAGCAACTTAATGAGACCTTGTCTCAAAAAAATAAAAAGGGCTGGATATAATTCATTGGTAAAGTGAACTTGAGTTCAATATTGTACAAAAGAAAGAAGAAACAAAACCTCTTTCCTTACCAGATAAAATGTAAGTTCAAACAACATTTGTGTGGGGCTGTAGCTCAGTGGTAGCGTGCTCACCTAGCATGCATGAAGCACTGGGTTCAATCCTCAGCACCACATAAAAATAAAGAAAATAAAGTCCATCAACAACTAAAAAAATATATTTAAAAACAAACAAAAATAAAAACAAAAACAAAATTTGTGTTTTTGATTCCAGGCACTGGGCCAGACATTATGACGACAAAGATAAATAAGATCCCACTTTAGAAACATTAAAAATAATAAAAATCATGAAAAATTAGTTTCTTTCTTAAAACCAAGGAGTTTTAATGGATCCTAATACTTAACACGTGCATGAGACATGGCCATACAAATATCATCAATATGCAGGAGGTACATAGATCTGACTGGCAGGAAAAACCTAATTGGGAGTTAAAAGAAAATCACTGAAAACCAAATATTTGATGGGAAATTACACTATAAAAATAAGTGTGACATAGTCTAGATGCAGTGGCACATACTTGTAATCCCAGGAACTCTGGAGTGTGAGGCAGAAGGATCTTGAGTTCAAAGTCAGACTCAGCAATTTAGCAAGGCCCTAAGAAACTCAGGAAGACCCTGTCTCTAATAAAATAAATCATTGAATTGCTTAGAGCCTTCATTTTGCTGAGGCTGGCTTTGAACTCTAGATCCTCCTACCTCAGTCTCCTGAGCCACTGGGATTACAGGTATGTGCCACTGTGTCTTGCTAGGCCTAAATATCTTAAAGTCTCTTTCAAATAATTTTCATTGTGACTTTTAAAAGATAAAAATGAAGTAAGCCTTCTCCCAAAGTGTGACCAGACATTCTATATTAAAAAGTATATATGTATAGGGCTGGGGATATAGCTTAGTTGGTAGAGTGCTTGCCTTGCATGTATAAGACCCTGGGTTCAATCCCCAGCACTCCCCCTCCAAACACACACAAAAGTATAAAACAGGGCTGGGGTTTTGGCTAAGCAATGGAGAGCTGGCATCACACATGTGAGGCACTGAGTTTGCTCCTCAGCACCACATAAAAAAAAATAACAAGCAAAGAGTATTCTCTACATAATTATCTTTATCAACCCAAAATAGATCTCTGTTTAACTACCTCCCCAGGAAGGCTTTTATTTCTACTCACTTCCATCCACCTCTCTTTGCATCTGCATATAATTTAGTACTTATTTTAATTCTAGAAAAAAGACCAACTTGCATGTTTATTTTAAAATGTGAAGTTTTATTTATTTAGGCAGTGCTGGAGATTGAACCCAGGGTCTTATGCGTATTAGGCAAGCACTGAGTCATACTCCCAAACCAAAAATGTAAACTTTTTATCATGATCAATGAACATGTTGGAATCTTACCTGAATCTTGAGTACTCCAACCACCTAGGCTGTAGGTGGTGTAATAGTGAACTTCCACTCTGATTTCCAACGACCATTCCTATTAAAACATACACATACAGTGCTGCAGAATTAGAAATAGGCACAAGAAATAGGTGATTTACCACTGAGGACATAAAGTTGAAAAATATTTTGAGGGGTTGGGGAGGAGGGGACCACTCATTTCCAATTTGATAAACCCAAGGCATACTCAAACCTAAGTCTGGAACCAAGTGGCCTGACCATAATCATTTTCTAAATTATCTGGATTTCCACTTTTCCTTAGTTTGCTTTGAAGTGATCCATGCCCATTCTGTTCATGGTAGGCTCTTCTGAAAATGGACAGGCTGCTGAGTTACATAATCAACTCAAGTATTACTAACACTTACCCAAGTAAAACTCAATAATTTCAATTTCAACTTTATATTAATCATTTGTTCTCACTCAATATAAAAGTAGTTTTTAAAAAGATATGGCTATAGAATCTTAGAATTGGAGCTGGGTGTGGTGACACATTCCTCTAATCTCAGTGACTCACAAGACTAAGACAGAAGGACTGCAATTTCAAGACCAGCCTCAGCATCTTTGTGAGACCCTGCCTCAAAATAAAAAAAAAAAAATAACAAGAAGTAGGGATGTAGCTCAGTGGTAAAGCACCCTCAGTTCAATCCCAAATATTGGGGAGAAAACAAAACAAAAAAACAAAATCCCCAAACCAAATTAGAATTGGAAGGAATCTAAATAATGTCTAAATTCATAGATGGAGAACTAAAATCTTGTAAGTAAAAAAAAATGCTGAGGCAGGAGAATCAGAAGTTCAAAGCTAGCCTCAGGAACTTAGCAAGACTCTCAGCAACCTAGTGAAACCCTGTCTCAAAAATAAAAAGGACTAGGATGTATGATAAATTAATAAATGTTGGTAGCAGCAAATGAATTATATAATCCTTGATCTGTCCGGCAATGTCCCTCCTGGGAACTCTCTGCTCAAAGGCCTAGATTTGAGACTGCCCAGCTGCTGTGGCAATGCCCTGTTCAAAGGGAAATTCCATGATAGCCAGGGACTTACCAGTTTTTAACCTTGGGTTCTAATGACAGCTGTTCACAGTTGGAGAATTATGGGCACAAGCTGATAGTTCTAATTGGGCTGTTTATACCCTCCACTTTGGTTCTTTTTATCTTTAAGAAAATTTCTCACAACGAATCTTTTTGATGTTAAAACCTATATAATAAACATGCTGAACTGGCTCTGGGTTGTCCATCCCTCATCAGGGGATGGAGAACCATGGGGCCCCAGCTTTTTCTCTATTTGTCTTGTCTTCATCTCCTTATCACCTGGTCTGGTATCTGAATTAACTGCTGTGCAGTTTGCAGCAAAAAAAAAAAAAAATTCTCAAAATAAATAAAAATTGCTGATTTCTCTACAAAATAATTAGATGGAAACAAAACAGAATATCTATTTCTTGCCAGAAGTTTTCAGGCTGAAACTAGTGTCTTTCAATACATGCAATAATAGTCTGTTGCCCATCTATACTTTTAGCATAAACCTATTGGGGAAAAAAATCAGACTAGAAAAACACAATCTAAATGATAGACAATGCACATAAGCAGTGTGTTAAATCCTTGAGACAGATAGAATAAGCAAAACATAGCACTCACAACCAGATCCTGCTAAATTCTTAAATATATATATATATTTAGTTGTAGGTGGACACAATACCCTTATTTTATTTTTTAATGTGGTGCTGAAGATCAACCCCAGTGCCCCGTGTATGCTAGGTGAGCACTCTACTTCTGAGCCACAACCCCAGCCCTAGATTCTGTTAAATTCTAACAGAGACAGAGGTACAATGAATAGAGGAAAATATTGCTCCTGGCTTAGAGTTTGATGGAGGTGCCATTTAAGCTGAGCTTTACAAAGCAGATAAGATTCTGATAAGCAGAGACTGAGAATAAAGACCAATAAACAGCTCAGGCATGAAATCAAGGATTTGTTAAGTGAATGGCAATTAGGTCATCAGGTTAGAGGGTATGTGTAAAGTAGACTAGTGGGAGAAAGAATTGTAGATTTAGACCATACAGTAGTATATTGTATTTCATTCTGCAGGAAGCAGAAAGAGAGTAAAACAACATGACCAAAACTATTATTTTGGGAGAATATGACCAGCATTATTATTTTTGGAGAATGACCAATACTGTTATACAGGAAAAAATGGAAGAAAAGCTGGAGGCTGGTAAGAAGACCACATAAATTAATTTAGGTCATAATCTAGGGTATTATCAAATGGTAATGAAAAGGAAGGGTTGCAGACAGAATGCATAAGTTTAGCAATATATTGTAACTGAAGGGTTAAACAAACAAACAAAGTATTTGTACATCTGGATAACTAGGAAGATGGTGGTATCAGTAACAAACTTGGAAATCTAGATGGAAATGTCTAGCCAGTAGTTACAGAAACACCAACTCTTCCTTACAGTAGAAATAAATGGAAACAATTACTAGGGAATGCAAAGAAGCCATCGAATTTTAGAGTTCACATAATGTTTTCACATATTATCTTCTATTTGCTCTAATAAAACTGGTAAAACTACAACAAAATAAAACAAAAGGCATGTTTATCATCCACAAAAGGTAAAGCTGAAGTTCATAAGGGTTTCTGTCCAAGGTCTCTTAAGAGAATAAGTGGTGAAGACAAAACCCAAACATATTGTTTTTCTAACACTAAGTCTGTGTTACTTTCCCTATATTTAGTGGGCTATGAACTTTCAAGAGTATTTTAAAAGTTTTGGGATATTAGAAAATTAGAGACAAAGTAAAAAGAATTAATTGGTATTGATAATAGCAGTCTAAGCAAAAGATCATTTCTATTTTCTGGGCTCAGTATGAAACAGCCACAGAAGTCAAGGACCACAAAAATGGTCACTGGATCAGGTGATTCAGGAACCATAAATACTCTCAGAGAGCACTTTCTATAGGATGGAGACTAAAGGAAAATTCAAAGGCTCATAAGTGGATAAGTAATGAGGACATGACACTAGTAGGGGAAGAAGGCCCAATGATTTGGAGGGTAAGGCAGAAAACAGAGGAGAAACAGCAAGATGAAGAGAAACAACTCAGAGGTATTATCATGATTAAAGTTTTATCTCAAGTAAAGAAAAAATAAGAACATTTCTAAGTAATGAGAATTATATAAGAAGAGAAAACAAAGTCATATGAAATTGTCTTAAAGTACACAGGATAGTATGAAACCAAGAGTAAGAACCTTTCTTTCTCAAATTCAAGTATAACGGAAAAGTTTTCCAATGTGGAGGAAAGAGAAAAAGATTTTATGTCAGACTCACACCTAATAAAATGTTGGGGATTAGATGCCCATCTAGGACAAATAAGAATTGTCTGGAAAATGTCACATAGAAAATGTGATAGGTAATAATGAGTTGAAATTACTAAAATAGATTACTAAGCAAGACAGATAAGAATATAGAAAACTAGTGTACAGTAGACACCATTAGAAAAATTCCAGCACTTGTGTTGCTCATTTGATAGCTAAGAGAAGTGAAAAAAGACCTCTGAGGTTATTTGCCATTGAAACTCTCCAAATTAAGAATGGGTAATGACAAACTTTGAATAGGTAACAAATGACAAACTGAAAGTATATTTAGGATTGAACAGCCAATATCTAAAAGGAAGTGTATCAAGTCTCCCACTGCAATACTGGATTCCAAAAAGGAATTCTGTACTGGTATCCACCAAGATGGGTTTTCTAAGAAAGAAAGAAAGGAAGGAAGGAAGGAAGGAAGGAAGGAAGGAAGGAAGGAAGGAAGGAAGGAAGGAAGTTATCTACCATTTAGGCAGGCCTTACTTTGTGCCACTGTTTTAAGCATTGTAAATGCATCATTAACTCATTTAATCTTCACATCAATACTATGTGGTAAGAAATAATTCCATTTTAAATGAGAAAACAGACATAGAACTATTAAGTCATTTACCTAAGCTCACACAGCTAGTTAGGTGGCAGGGCTAAGACTCAAACCAGTTATTAAAGTTTAAATGTAAGTGCTCTTAACTAACTTTCTATATTGCTATTTAACTCATCATCATCACATATTTAAAATAGTCTAGTTAATATATTGATTTTGAGAATTGCTTAGAGATTAGATCTTCAGCATTCTCATTAAAAAAAAACCTGTTAGTTAATACATGTTAATTAGCTCAATTTAGCCATTCCACAGTGTATACATATTTCAAAACATCATGATTTTATTAATTCATGTAAGTTTAAAATACAATAATAAAAAATTATTAAACATTCTGAGGCTGGTGATACAGCTCAGCTGGTAGAGTCCTTGTTTCACATGCACAAAACCCTAGGTTCAATTCACAGCACCACCAAAACAAACAAACAAACAAATAAAAAATTAAACATTCTATACATATTTTTTCTTGTCACAATATTATAAAGGGGAAATAATGTTAGAGCCAAATTTATCAGTTAGAGCCCAAGAGATGGTAAAAAATAAAATAAAATTACTCTGGGTTTCTAAAAGTGTTTATTTCAAAACAGTTTTGATTATCTAGTGAAAAATATATTAACTATGCAGAAGTAGATTTTTATATAAATGCCTATGCCAAAAAGACACAAATGTGGACAACAAATCTCTCAACAATTTTAACATATTTCCCTAAGTCTAAGTTAAAGTATTTAAAAACTTAATTTTTGATATAAGGCAATTTTTTCATAAGTAAATAAGATAAATATGAAATAGAACATATAGAAATTCAAAATTATTATGCATTGTGATTTTATAAAGAAAATTTTCATGTATTTATACTCCTTTCAAAAATGATTTAGGGGGCTGGGGTTGTGGCTCAGTGGTAGAACGCTTGCCTAGTATGTGTGAGGCACTGGGTTCGATTCTCAGCAACACATATAAATAAATAAATAAGTGAATGAATGAATAAATAAATGCCCACTGACAACTAAAAAAATATTTAAAAAAAAGATTTAGGGAATAAAATACAGAGACCATAACTAAGGAAGAAGTGATGTTTGGTTGGCCAAAATTCCCAAGCGAAATGGAAAATGTAAGAAATATAACACTTTGATAATGGAACAGGCAGACAGATACTTAACAGTAGAGAAGCCATTGGAATAATGATCTTTCACATAGGCTCTTAAAGCATTGTCACAGGATTCTCTCCAAGACTTAAAACCTCCATCTACTTCCTCTCGTTGAAGGTCACTTGCTTCTTTCCGTAAGTGATCAAACTTAAAGGAAATTTTGTTTCTTGGATCTAAAAATCGGCTATTACCCAGGTCACCATGCTCTGTAATTAAGACCTTCCAAATAAGAATTAAAATTATGAGTAACTATAAAAAATATAGTTATCACATTTTGCAAAACAAGTAAATAAAATTGAGGAAAGCAGTTTTTCATTAAGTCAAATTTCTCTTTCATATTGATTTTTCCAAGTCTCATTTTTATTCTTATGAAAACATTATATTTATGGTAAGTTAACTTTATCCTATAAATTGCCCCCCTCCTAAACACCCATCATTTCTTGGTTGGTCTAATAGTTATGTAAGTACTTTTGGAAACTTCAGTATCCTTTTTTTATATTTTATGAAAAATTTTCAGAGTCATTATACTGAACATTTAAAAATATATAAAGGTAAAAATGTCCTATGTCCCAAATAACAAATTCCTAAAGGAATTTAAAGTAGCCTACATTTCAGTTTGAATGCTTTTATTTCCCCATTGAATAAAAATGTCTCCTGTTATTCCTACCAAAAAGAATTATAGACAGCTGGAAAACCTTTAAGTTCTTTTGATTTTCTCTCTTCATACTAGGGGCAGCTCTCTTTCTCTCTCTCTCTCTCTCTCTCTCTCTCTCTCTCTCTCTCTCTCTCTCTCTGTCTCTCTCTCTCTCTCTCTTTGTCAAAGATAACAACTAGTATCAGCAGAAAGAGAAAAGAATTTCCTAATGTGTAGAATATTTTAAAAAACTTTGAAAATCAAGACATAAATTTATTCAGCACTTAATTCATACATCTGCTTTGGTTTCTATCATCTCAACTACGTGTCAGGCATAGTCTATCTAATGGGTGTATTTTTTTCATATATTTTTTGGATCTTTTGAAAATATGTGAAAAGGCCATTTATTGGGCATGTAAGCTGGAAATAAGCCTACTTGCCTTT
The DNA here is from genome assembly GCF_048772815.1 of Callospermophilus lateralis. Lineage (NCBI taxonomy): Eukaryota > Metazoa > Chordata > Mammalia > Rodentia > Sciuridae > Callospermophilus > Callospermophilus lateralis. The sequence continues at coordinate 17,773,766 of NW_027514713.1, read as the reverse complement.
GTGAGGGCTCATAGTGCTCCACACACTGGTCCGGATATTTGTGGTTTGGAACACCAACCACAACCAGCCCCATCACCATGGTAACCTGGCCACCCTCACGTGCACATTGTGTTCCTTTTCTTTCTGCTTTTTGTCAGTGAACTTTTAGCCCATTGGATGCCACTTGTAAGTGTGTTGCTTGCTCACTGAATTATAATGGCCCTCAGCTAAATTTACTAGGTAACAGACTATGCATAAAAGGCTTCCATATGCAATAAAAATGTGGAACAAATTCTGTGAAACTGGTCACCAGAGGCCTCTTTTTGACTTTGTCAACACAACCTCCTTAGCTTTTCAATGGGCTTTGGCTGGACCGAGTGAGCCCACAGCCATTGAGTACTCTTCTTCCTAAAACCAAAAAGTAAAGTGTGTGTGTTTGTGTGTGTGTGTGTGTGTGTGTGTGTGTGTGTCTGTCTGTGTGTGTCTGTGGGTATTTTTGTATAATTTTAAAAAATCATGGATACTTTGAAGTCAATTAATACTGCCACCAGGTAAAAAAATCCCAGCAATAAAGGTGCCTCTGAAAAAACATACTACTACACAAATCATACAGATGCTTTTTTAAGTAGGTGCTACTCAAGTTTTATAATGTTATATGTTGCTCACTGTCATCATATAACTATTCTGAACCCTTTTTTTGGATATAAGAAATACCATAAGTAACATTGCCTATTATATATTAGGTGTCTTATCAGTACTTGTTAACTGAATGCATGTATTTTCTTAAAGTTTTATGGCATGGTATTAAAAGGATATTAGTACCAATGACCAAGAAATAAACAAAAAAATCCCTGAAATCTTTAATAATCTCATAGTTATTTTTAAAATTCAGTTGGTAGTTAAATTCAGCCTACAAAGAAAAAGCATGAAGTTGAGTCTTTCATTTAAATTCTCAAAATTTAGCACAACATTCTCCCTCATATCTGGATCATGTACCCACTATGAAACCAACGAATACCAATTAATGAATGGCTTATGATTTAGGATTTACCATTTTCTGAGTGGACCTTCCTTGAAAAAAATCAGTGCAAAAACATTTAACATTAACAAAGCATTATAGCCTCTTATATAAGTATTAAAATAAGTCTTAAAAGACCTATAATGAACTCCCTTCCCTCATTGCTAATATTAGTTATTTGTATGTCCATTCTGTTTCTTGATTTAGTACCTCAAAAGTTTATCAATCTTGTTAATTTTTCCAAGAATCACCTCTTGACTGCATTGATATAAATTGTATTTTTTATTTATTTCTGCTTAATTTTTATTATTTCTTCTGTTTTTCTGTTATTTTGCTAACTTGCTGTTCTTTTGCTAACTTGCTGAGATAAATACTTAACTCATTGTTGTTTAACCATTCTTCTTTAATATGAGCATTTTCTCAGACAGCTACTTTTGTTAAAATCAACAGATTTTATATTTTTAGTTGTAGAATTTGTAAGGAAGAAAGTAATTTGTAGTTAATTTTATTGTGCCTTGTGATAGCTGATTTTAGGTGCCTAGATATTTGGTTATATATTGTGTCTGAGTATCTGAGGGTTATTCTAGATAAAATAAACATTTAAATTGGCAAAATTAGTACAGCAATATGCCCTCTCCAATATGGGTGGCCTCATCTAATCTACTAGAGACCTGAATAGACTTAAAGAATGAGTAATAAAGAAATCTTTCTCTGTTTGTATTTGAAGTGAGATGTCAGTCTTCTAGATTTGGATTATGACTTTCACTGGAACTCAGATCATGAGCTCTCAGGAGAAAGCCTCAGTCTGGCCTTCAGATTCAGACTGGAACTATATAATTATAGGTCTCCAACTTGTCCAATACAGATTTTGGACATCTTAGCCTCCATAACTGTATGAACCAATTCCCTTATAGTTAATGTATTTTTAAATGTCTCTATTTGTGTGTGCATACTATTAGTTTAGCTTCTCTAGAGACACCAGATTAATACTCCCATACAAGATACACCTGTTATACAGATAAATTATTTGAATTCATGAAAAGTAAACTTTCATTTTTATGTACCAGCTACAAAGCTAACAAATAAAATTTTCAAATAATAGCTCTTATAATAGAATAAAATATCATGTACTTTGAACTGAATCATCTAAAATAAGAAGACTCCTCAGGAGAAAATTATACTATTAAGAGAAATTGAAGTTCTAAGAACAAGATACTATTTTTGTGATTATCAGATTTAATATTTTCTGAAGGGCTATGTTAATTCCCCACAGGAAGTTAGCAAAATTACAATCAAATCAAGCAGCCTGTATTGACAAGATAATTTTTAAAATAACATACGAAATTCAAAAGGTTAAGAAAATCAGTAACATAATCTTTAAAGACGCACAAGTATTTGCTTCTCTAGTTGTTATAATTTACTACAAACCTGCAGCAATTAATTATATTGGCATAAGGATAGAGAAATAGATTGATGGAAAAGATGAGATTGTTCAGAAGCAAGACCATTTATACCCTTGGTTTACAACAAGTGACATTAGAGTATGGGAGAGTGTAGACAATGGAGAATTGGGGCAAAGTGGATGAATGATACTGAACAATTAAAGACATCTATATGGAAAAAAATCAACCTCAATCCCTACTTCATATTCAAAATACAAATCAATACTTGCAGGCTTTCATACCTCTAACTAAACATATTTATTAAAGTTCTGATAATGTAAACATATATCTTTATGACCTTAGGTAGAAAAAAGACTTCTTAAATAGAACACATAAGTTACTAATCATACAGGGAAGGGATAACACACTTTAACCACATTTAACTCAGATTCATCAAAAGCCACCTCAAAGAAGAAAAAAATTAACTTTCAGAAGTGGAGATGGATGTGACACATATAACAGAATTATTCATATCCAGAATATATGTAGGACACCTAAACCTTCAATAGGAAAAAAAAGTATCAAAACCCTAATAGAAGAAGATGGGGGTATGCATAGGGGATACAGCTCAGTAGTAGAGTGTTTGCCTAGCATGAGCAAGGCCTGGGTTTGATCTATGTTCTACAAAATAAAGGAAAAAATACAAGCACTTCACATTTAAATAGCCAATATACATACAAAGGTGCTCTAACTCTTTAGGAAATAAGGAAATGCAACTCAGACAATATTGAAAACTATTATCCACTAACCAGTCAGCAAAATTATTATCAAATATTGATGATAATTTGGAGCAATTGGAACATTCTTACACTGCTGTTGGAGCATTAAATGGCTCAAATTCACCATTTCATACATACGTGAGTCACATGAGATTCTAATCAGCAACAGATCACATATATGACAGTGATCCCATAAGATTATAATGGAGCTAGCCAGGTGCAGTGGTGCACACCTACAATTCGAGCTAATAGGAGGACTGAAGTTTTGAAACCAGCCTAGGCAGCTTAGCAAGACAATGTTTTAATTTTTTTAAGTAATAACAATAAAAGGCTGTACATGTAGCTTGGTGGTAGAGAATCCTTGGCTTTAATCCCTAGTACCACCAAAAAAGATTATAATCTAACTGAAAAAAAATTGTTAATACATAATGAAGTCGTAGCTGTCTTGACATCAACATGATACTCATGTGTTTGTGGTGATGTTAGTATAAACAAACTTACAGTTCTTCCAGTCATATCAAAGTATAGCACATACAATTCTGAAAAGTGAATAACATTTGATAATTATAATGAGCATCTATGTTATTCATTTGTATAGTTGTTCTCCCATACTTTTTTTTAATTTTGGAGTCTTGCTACTTATTTTAAAAGTGCATAACCAGGTGTGGTGTTATCCACATATAGTCACAGCATTTTGGAAAATGAGAAAGTGGGATTGCTAAAGCAAAAAGATTACTTTAATCCAGGGGATTTGTGACAGTCAAAGTAGGACCCCATCTCTTAAAAATCAAACATGGCAAGTTTACTATAAAATAATATGCAATAATAGGCCACAGTGGGCCACAGTATGTGATTATCTAATATTATCTATTTCTGTGTATGTATTCTTTATGATGTTCAAACAAGGACAAAATCACCTAACAATTAATCTGTCAGAATGTGTCTTATCATGAACATATACATATATATTCTTTACAGTTAAGCATTTAATACAGTAGACATTGGTCAAATATGGATAATGCACATCTACAATGTAGCTCCACTGAATTGATACAGGCTTTAAAGAGTATAAAACACAGGCCAGAGTTAAAATATTTAGTATAAAAATGGCAATTATCTTAATTTTTTTAATCCATCATGTGTTGCAATGATTATATATTTATTAGGCTGAATAAAATATATCATTAAAATCAACTTTATCTCTGTCTACTTAATTTTAAATGTAGCTTGGAAAAAATAAATTTTATATATATATATATATATATATATATATATATATATATATATATATATATATATTTCACATTATATTCTATTATATATCACTATTTCAGAGACATTACTTACATGTATACTTGAAGACATGCACCAGGAAGATTGTAAGTAACATTATTAGTTATAATTCCCAAACTGGAAATTATTACTAGAGTGTAATAATATATTGTGGCATATTCATACAACATGTAGCAAAAAATAACATTAATAATAAAAACATGGATCTATCTTCAAAATATTATTAACATAATGAAGCCAGATTAAAAAAATAAAAACATATGATTGAACTCATTCTAATCTCTTTAAAAAGTTCAAAATCAGACAAAACTAACTATGGTATTTAGGGACATCTTATTAGATGAGAAAATCTTAAAAAAAGCAGTGACTACCATAAAAGTGGGGTACCTTTTAAAGAGATATGCTGAGAAAATTGCTGACAGTGTGCTAACTTCAACACACATCATGCTCAGTGATGGTTAAATACTGGTGTTCTGTAAATTGTATATTTTTTATTTATATACATTTTCTGATTGGGTTACAATTCACCATAAAGAGGACTTAAAAAAGAATCATCAGGCACAGAAAAAAGAAGGGTAAAGTTATCAATAAAATAAGTCTAAATGGTCATTCTAGTACCCAGTTCCAAGAAAAAAGGACAATTTTCAAATTCTGTAAGGGTATAGCAGAATATACCCGTAACACCAGGTTCTCAGAAGAAGAATGAGGTAGGAGGATCAAAATTCAAGGTCAGAATCAGAAACTCAGTGAGACTCTGTCTCAAAATTAAAAAAAAAAATAAGTAAAAATTAACAAAGGGTTTGGGATACAGCTCAAGGGTACAGTGCTCCTGAATTAAATGCGCACACACACACACACACACACACACACACACAAACACAAATATAAACACTGTCACAGCTTCAGAGACAGAGAACCTCCTCCAAGACTGGGGGTTAGGGAGAAAAAAGAGTGGATGATATACAAGTAGCAGTGAGATTATTCCATATTTTAATAATAATACTAAAAGCTAAACAACACTTATTTCCAAAACAGAATTCAACATTCAAACAAATTATCAATGACTTGTCATAGTAACATACTCCTATATATACCAAGGTAAAAAATATTATCTCCCATATATTCTTTCTCATTAAGCTTATGTGGGTTCTGCTATTGTAAAATGAATATAAATATCAATAAAAGAAAAATCTGGAATATAAGAAATGAAGAAACCATTATGGAAGAATGGCCAAAAGAATGCCCAGAATGAAATGAAGGAAAATTACAGGATGAGAACTATTTAATAAACAAAAATATCACCAGTACACATTTAGGTCAGAAAAATAGAAATATCACCAGTCCCCATTCAGGTCAGAAGGCCCTGGAAGAAACTGTCTCAAGAAAAGAAAATAGATACAACGACTGAGGGAACTAAAAATTTTGAGAGAATATTTGGAAAACTGGTAGAGAGTTTGAGAATCAAAACATAGAAAACTATACAAACAAGAAAACAAGGTAATTTTCTAAACAAAAACTTCCTCCAGAGCCAATATTGAGCAACTTAAGAGCTATAATACCTGCAACTCTTAGCAGGCACTACAAACGTGCATGTGACAATGTCCCAAATAGCGTAAAACTTAATATAATCTAAAGTACTTCACCAAAAATTTCCCAAGGTATTTAAAATGTTTCTGTGGGAATGTACATTAATTCTATTAAAAATTATTAATAAATTAATAGAAATTGGTTTTATACTTCAAAAAATGGTCAAATTTTCTTACACATATTTTATAAGCAAAGGGTATACCACAATTGTTGAGTTCTACAATATAATATTTGCCAAGCACCTAGAAAACAAGCACAACATATGAATGCTACCTAATAGGACTAAAGCAAAGGACAAGGATTAGATGCTTGTCCTGGTTTTACTCTAACATATTCTGAAAAAGAAACAAATATGGACCTGAACATGAAGATGATTTGTCAATACTACCTACACTTAAATACTATTTGCTACCACAAACTAGCAATGGGCATATATTGCCTTATGCTGCCAACAACATAGACCTACCTGGTAACTGAACTCACACTTCATCATAGAAGTACTATCTAAGCATTTCTCCCTTTGCCTTTAATTCAGGTCAGAGTTCATTACCACCACTCAGCACACTTCCACATTGATTTCGTCTCCTTACAGATTTGGACTACACATGTCAGAAGATCAGTTTAATACTTTAGAACCTGGTGCACCAATGAGATGACAATCATTCCACCCAGTGTTTTAAAAAGCATGGCTTGAAATTTGCCCTAAGGGAGCCAATGTCCACTTTTAAGAATGAGGACATTAGAAAATCTGAAATTCGGAATGCCTGAGAAAATGTTTTTACCTTTAAAACACACTACTGCCTTCCTTTTCTAGGAACTTAATGTATGAAGAATTATATTCCAGGTGCAGTCTTTTTCTCTCCTGAATCCCTCCTGGGGAAAACAGATGGATCACAGCAGAGTTTGAGAAAGGACTGTGACCTGAATCCAGTTTTATGACCACAACCAACCCTTCCTTCCGGGACCCGCCAAAAAATCAAAACAAAACAAAACAAAACATACCAAATCGAGAAAATTCCCTCCAGGACCAACAGGCAGCAGAGTCCCTGCCACCAGCCACAGGGACATGGCTGAGCCTTGGCTGAGAGCAGGGCGGACCCTGCTTCCTGTATGACTTCAGGGACGGACAGGCACCCCGCCCTCTGTGGGCCAGCCAGGTCCCTCCCCCAGGTCTCTGGTGGCTGCTGGCCCAGCATTGACCTTCTGGAGGCCCAGGACCAGCAACCCCCACCATTTCTGATGGTTCTCTTTGCTGAAGATTTCCGACCTCCGCTGCACCAGCTGCATGGCCAAGGTACCCACAGTGGAGCTGGGGCAGCCCATGGGCCAAGCCGGGCCAGGATGGTGGCCAAACCGCGGCAGGCCGGTGGCCACACAGGCAGAGCACAGGCCACATGTGTCGCAGGCCACCGCCTCCAGCCTGGGTCGTGACTGTGGCCAAGGAGTTCAGGGCTTCTTCCTGCGCCCAACTGGCCCTCGCCTCCCAGGAAGCACAGGAACCCTGAACTCCAGCCGCCTGCAGGGCCCTCTATTACGCGGAGCTGGGTTTCTCCGACTCCTGCTTTTTCTGGGCCCCTAGCCCCACCAGTGTCCCTCGGACTTCGCCTCCTTTCTTATTCCCCTGTAGGCCACGGCGGGCTGGGGTGGAAGCAGCAGCTCCTCTGCTCCTAGCCCTTTCCCTGCACTCCAGACAGGCAATGGCCCACCTGCGTCACCTCTAGAGGGCCAATGCCACAGACTGAACGCGCAGAGGGCAGGAGCATGCCACCAGGACATGCACAGCATGAACCCCCCTTGGGCAGCCACACAGAGCTCTGGGGAGAAGCCAAGCTCCAGGGCGCAGACGCAGAGACTCAGCCCACGCTGCCTGGAGAGGCCCCACATGGAGCATACCTGCAACAGAGCGGACCAGGCTGTGGCCAGACTGAGTGTGGCTGTGTATTCTGCCTCTGGGGAACTTTTCAGGGACAGTTTCAGACTCAAGGAGGATAAGTGCTCTGGGCCCCATGGCCAGTTCTGCTGTGGTGTGAACTGGTCAATATAATCAATGCCATAGGCATAGGTTATAGACTATAGGAATAAGATAAGATGATATAGAGAAGGAACAGTAAGACATAAGTTCATAGACAAGTTCACAGGAATAAGCCTTAGTAGTGAAATCATGCAACTATAATACATAGCATTTAAACCAAAGGATATGCTCCAGCAAGAGAGGTTTAATTTAAGACTTATGTTTCAAGTCCAAGATCTGGTGGCCCCTTGGTTTGGGCCTTTGTGAAAGGTGGCACATTATTAAGGGAGAAAATATTGAAGGGATTTCTCCCACCTCAAGTAAAAGGAGAATATAGAGGGGAGGGAGGAGGGAAAGGTGGAGGAGGAGATGATGATGATGATGATGATAAAGAATGAGGAGGAGATTGGTATTTCCCAATCTATTTTCAAACCATGCTTCCAAACACCTCAGGACTTTTTAGTAGGCCTCATCTCCTGAAGATTTGTTACAATTCACTGTACCACCCTCGGACCAAGATTTTGTATTACACAGAACTTTTGGGAACACTTATCCAAATTTTAAGTCAAGATTACTAAGCTCTTGAGTAAAAAATAATTATGATATTTCTAAAGTTTGAAGCTAACACAGAGCCAGATGCTGGATCATGTAGAAACATTATTACATAGAAATGTACAGATCAGGCATATAAATGTTAAAAGCTTCTCTTCATTAATTTAAGCATCTGTGAACAATCTCTGAAGAGTAGTAGTTTTTCCACTCAATGAATAGATATCTCAAGGAAAATTTCTCTTTCAGACAATATAGGTATGGAGAAACAATATAGGTATGGATATGTGTCCTGAGGGCCATTGCAAGTGAGTAATCTGTACATTTCCGTTTTGGTGATGGAGTGCTCTGTGTACTTTGCAGTAGAATGTCTAACACCATGAATCCCACCTCCATTTCCTCAGATCCTAATCTTTTTGTGCAACCAATTCTTTAGTGAATGCTCAAAAGGGGCATATATTATTAAAGCCTGCATCCAAAGATCACTGTGAGAAGTGAAATAGGCAAGTGCTCTGGATATGACTTGAGATAATAGTAAATAGCAACACAGTGTATTCTTCACAGTTAGGATGGTGATTGTGATAATCATGATTTATGAAATTTCTCTGTATAATGATGATAACAGATTATTGTTTGGGTGCATAAGAATAACATCTTATTTTGGAGCACATTGCGATTGTTTTGTTACACAATTCTGTACAAGTATTATTCAGAGCTTTATCCAATTTTTGAATTTTATGAGTAGCTGAGACTAATATTTATATACCAATCCTTTTGGGCTGATCAAGTGGCCAAACTCTGATCCAGTCTTCTTGCTTCCTTCCCAGGAGACAATCAGAGGAATAGGAAACACTAGGAAGTTTAGAGTGGAAAGGAGAACGTTAGAAGCAGCCCTGCACAGGGGCTATGTCCAGTCTCCTGGGCCACTGTATGGGAAAGGGACATGCCTGAATGAAGACGGAAGTCATATTAAATAATGGGCATGAACAAAAGTAAAGAGTGTAAGGTAAGTTGGTGATAGGGAGTAAGAAAAATAAGACCTAGAAACATACTAGAGCTACATCATGAAAGGTCTTGAATGCCTGCTGGAAAGGGTGTTATTCAGGCAAGGGGTCTCACTGAAGGTCCATGAGCCAGGGAGGCTTAGAGGAAGGTTGTTTCAGGAGGGAATATTAAGGGAACTTGTGAGTGGATAGGACTAGTGATGGGAAGAACTACTTCAAGCCAAAAAGTTTCTGCATGTGGCTTTTCTGGTGATGAAGCCCCACAACAACCACTGCTGAGTTTCTAGTTCCTGGACTTGAAGAGATATTCTGATGTCATTGACCTTGTGATGTGGAGAAGTGAAACTAAAGTATATAGATAGTTGTGGCTTCATGGGAAAAGTACTGGGACAAGGATTGGAGAGACCTGGCTGGGAGTGTCCTGAGTTGGAAGATTTCCCTCTCCTAGGTTGTTTTTTTTTCCATCTGGTAAAACAAAGCAAGCAACATGTATTAGGTTGAGCATTTTACTCCAAAATAGGAGCACTAGGAAAGACTTAAAATACAGCTTCAAGGGGTCTGTAAATTCCTGAAGTTGCATAAAATTTGGTCTATAGCTTTCCCAGTTTCTTTTGCTTCACTGAAATGCCCTCTGCTGGAGGTGAGCCTTCTTCCTCGATTTTCCATGAATTTTATGTGCTCTTCCCATAGCACAGATCACACCCAGTATTGATGTTTTTTAACTCCTCAGAGACCATAATCCCTTCTCAGTAGGTGTACCTGTTTGCCCCCACTTCTGACTTTAGAGCTCATATACACATGTGTGTGAATCTGTAAATTTAGGGATGGAATTGAGTTCTGTCTAGGTAGGTGCTATGAGCATCCCTTTCTCTTTCCATTTGTTCCCTTTTAGCTCTTTTTCTGGTTTGCTGTATACAAATGAATATTGCTCTGTAGTTCTAGAACAATGAAGTAATTGAATTTTGCAGGCCAAGCAGAAATTGCTTAGGGACCTCTTGCTAGTTGATTTTAAATTGCATTCTCATTTATCACACTCTATTTGATTAAGTGGTAGTTCATTCTCAGGACCCTCATCCTAAGAATCTTCCTCAATATCATATTTATTTCATTCTTGAATCTCCTAACATTTGGAGAAATAAAATGTTATTATTGTTTCCTAAAAAGTAAACTTAGGGCCTTTGTGTCTGCTGCTGCCCTTTGGAGCCACTTAGTGGTCATACATTTCCATGCAGTTTGCCTTCAGCTGCTGTAATTAAGCTGGAAAGGCCTTCAGTTTTTTATGCTTCATCACTAGCTTGGAGTCAAAAAATGAACATGTTTGAAAACACGCAATCTCACAGGTTGTCACTCAGCTCTTCTGAAGTCATTATTTCTTTCCTCTTTTGAACTATCATGCCTTCCATGGACAAGTCCTTCAGAGCTGAATAGGGTATGGCCCCTTCCCTTGAGGAAGTTAGAGTCTAGCATGAAGAAAGATAAGTAATTAAACTATTATAGATAAAAGTTCTTGTTGGTATGCAGAAATAATTAAACTCCTTGTTATTATGCAGGTAAAACTATAAATCCCTCCATGATGTGTCTGACAATTTGTGCCTTAGGTTTAGTAAGTTAGCCAGGAACTTTTCTTCACTGAAAAGGGAGTGGTGTGGCATTGATTTAGCAACTATGAAATGATGAATCCTCAAGGAGAAGGATGCCCTTGAGGAGCACAATGGAGTCACTGATTTATGCTGCATTGGCAAAGAGGCTTAGGTAGGAGCCTCCACTGAAAAGAGATCTACGTGAGAGGAACCTGTTTAGATGAGTAATTCAGAACCTTGGTCCTGCAAGTCTCTGCCTCGTGTGTAAAATCTTCTTACATCCAGAAGTCACAAAGAATTAGAGACAAACCCTTTAAAACCCTTGTATGAGTATCAAAACTACCATAGTCTTAACTGCATCACAGGCACTGTTCTAAATTGTTTACTTATGCTCTTATTTAACCCATGTGATAACTCTAGATTTCTAGTATTTTTATCCTTCATTTTACAGATGAGGAAATTAAAACTCATAATGATCAGATAAATTCCCTTCTACATGTACAGCCCTTAAGTGATATCACCAGAACTAAACTACAGGTCTATCTGCTATCCTCCTGGTGAATGGGAGATTACAAGTAAATCTAATACCAAGAGATGTGTTTAATCTCATTTTAATGATAGAAAAAAATGCCCAGGTGAAAGAGAGAGAGCTCAAGCCTTTAGCCACACAATGAGTTATTTGCTGATCTTTTCAGAAATGTAGCTAGGATTCTACCTCTTAGTCATTTCTTCTGCTACCTACAGACTTTCATGGTTTTAGCAGGAAGCTGGCTCATTTTTCCCCTGGTAATTGTTTCATTGTGTTCCCAGGAGGTAAGTTCACCATTTTCAGATGAACTAAGTGCCACAGTGCCTCTGAGTGCAACCCAGAGGGAGATCCAGTGCCTGTCTACGACAAAATGTCCTGCAGATTCCTGGGAATGAGTCAGAAATGGCCAAGGTCTTTGCCTTACTTGGTTCATGAACTCAATAGTTCTCAATTTATCTTGTTCAATGTGAGTGTGGAGAGTGAATGTGAGAACTCTTGGTGAAATCCTTTTTTATATTTCATTTAGAGACAGGGTCTCACTGAAATGCTTTACTCAATGAAGCATTACCATATTTCACTCCGGAAATTTATAGTGTCTGGTGAATAGGGCACAATTCCCAGGCTAGTGTTTGATGTCTTTCACCATTCTCAGCTTTCTATTTTTATTTTCCTTCCAGCAATCGTCAATTCCCTTCTGCTGGGGAACAGAAGATTTCACAGACATACTCCTTCTCATCCCTAAGGGTACAACTACAGAAGTGATTTGCTATATCTGGAGTGCCTAATTTGTTTGTTTCTCACAAATGTTGTCCATCATCTAATAACATTCTTCAAATATTACTATTAAGTACCAAAAAGACATTCAAATATTTCTTCAACATTATATGTATTTCTCTATCATTTATTCCACAAATATTATTCAGTGCTAACTCTGTGCAAGTAATTATGCTTGGCATTAAATGTCAATATATAGTTCATAATGGAATTATGATGGAAGCCAGAAATGGTGACATACACCTGTAATCCTAGCAGCTCAGTAGCCTGACACAGGAGAATCACAAACTCAAAGCTATCCTCAGCAAAGTGAGGCACTAAGTAACTCAGTGAGACAAAGTCTCTAAATAAGATAAAATATGGCTTAGGGGATGTGGCTTGGAGGTTGAGTGCCCCTGAGTTCAATCCTGCCTCATCTTCAAATATCCCCAGGATAGAAACATCAAATCACCCTTTTTAGTGAAGCACTATAACTCTCTTTATTCCTGTCAAGTGTCTTGTCAGAGTGATACTGTTGGTGTATGAATGCCAAAGGATCCTGGCTTTGATTTTTTCTTCCTCTTCCCCTTAACCAGATTTCCCTGTTCTTTCATACATGACCTTGTCTTTCACCTTTAAAACAGCAGAACTCTTCCTGTTCCTGAAAATAGTCAGCAATGGCAAGCCCTTGGGACATGGCCCGCTGTTTGTGGTTTAATGGCTTTAATATTATGTTCATAGGAAAGGAACTGGGAAACTGTGTGGTGGAAATTTTATCAAATTTGGGGGGAAAAAAAGCAAATGAAGTTTTCAGAGCCAATCCTACAGAGATTGGTAGAGTCTGTAAACAAGTCAAGATGGCGCCTGGCATTTTGCCAGAGGGAGTAGTTTGTGAAGTAACACCAGCAAGCTATTAAGCGTGGACATTCCTTATTGGCTGACTGCTGTATCTAGTTTATGTTAATTAAGATAAGCTGTGTGTAATGTATATATACCCCTCTTGTCGTACAATAAATGGCTGCCACTCAATGTATACATGTTTTTTGTCACCGCCCAGTTATGTTGCTGCAGCCGGACTGCAGCAAGAGATGAATTCCACTCACAAATAGAAAGAGCACTCACTTGGTGGTGCAATAATGTATTTACTGATTCCCATTCCTATAACCAAAACACTGCCTTTTGTTCTTAGAATGCTACACAAAATTCAAAGAGAGAAAGCAGGATGGCTATACATTTAGTTGGTAGTTTCACAACCCTGTGTGGCCACTGTGATGATGACATTGATGATGATGATGATGATGTCAATGATGATGATTTGCATTCTGATTACAAAAAAAGTGGTTCAAACAGGTTGAGACTTTTTTTTCTTATCAGGGATTGAACTAAGGGGTGTCTAAATGCTGAGACACATCTGTGTAGGGCCACATTAAGTTGCTGAGGCTAGCCTTGAACTTACAACTCTCCTGCCTCAGACTCCCAAGTCAACTTGCGAGCCCCTGAGAAGGGGACATACTGGTTTTCCCTGTTCTCTCCTTGAGAAGATAAAACAGACATGCTATCCCTCTTCTCCCTCTGAGAGATAGAAAAACAGCTTGCCTGTCTTTTTTCTGAAGAAACAAACTTGCTTTCTATAAGATCAATGGATGCTTACTATATCAGTCAAGATTAAAGCCACCCCTAGTGTGCGGCCATGATTCTATCGTATAAAATGTTACATTCAAGGAGGATTTGGGGCTTCTCTCCACCCTTACTGCTGCTGTCACTCTCTTTTTTGCAGAACAGCCTTGTCAGCTCCTGATAATAAACCAGCTTCTTATCCCAGGTGTGTGTGATTAGTCCTGCACAACCATTGTATCTGGTTTTCAAGCTCTTAGAAAGTGGCTGCTATTACATAGAGATGTATATATGAGTTATATCCATACATTAACTTTCCTCTGTATTCCTATGCTGTTAAAAATATTATTCTTCCTTCACATTCAAGTTCACATGTTAGCTCCTCATTGAAGGTTTCCATGACCTTTCAAAAGTAGGAAAACCTGGGCCCCAGAGTCTGGCAGTGTGGTCCATTTTGCTGACTTTTTTCAGGGCTCATTCTTTTGGGCCTCCAGTTGCCCAAGTGCACCTAGATGAGGTTGGGCTGGGGAGGCTCCCAGGACCAATCTGGCCTGGCAGTTGACCCTTTCATTTTTACCATGGAGTGGGCTCTTGATGCTGAGCACGAGACCAAGTCCTTTAGCACTCACTCCTGCATTTTCATTTTCTCTCCCTTCTCCAGGACCAGGCTTGATTTTCCTTGCTGGCCTTCTATGAATCTGTACAGAATGGAGCCAGAGCTAGATAGCTCCCATACCATCTCACTAGGGGTAAGATCTACAGAGTGTGTGCCCATCAGGTAAGAGGACAACAAGGGGAAACTTGGGGTGAATTTTATAATAGTAAACTTCCTGAGCAGGGAATTGGATACAACTCATTCTTTGGGGGGTTGCAACTTCAGTCACCTGGAAGGCTGTGGAGTAGCTGCCCAAGGGTCAGGTGCCATCATTTGTGCTGGAGATGGAGCTTGCTTCATTCACCAATATATATTTATTAAGCACCCTACCATGTGCTAGACCACGAGTCATCTTTTAAGTGTACACTGGTGAACAACAAAGGTTTTACTCCTTTGATTTTCATGCCCATCGAGAACTGGCGAGAAAAGTTTTTGAGTTATCACAGCTGTGTGGAAGAGGGGGCTGGGGGTCACACACCTTTTCTGTTGCCGATCTCATTGCCCTTTAGATCCACCAAAAGTTGATGAAGTAGATTTTTCCAAGATGATGACCTCCTGTTTCCTCATGTCCAGTGAGGAGGAGGGAACTGGGCTGTTTCTCTCCTAAGTCCAAACATCAGTCCTGGGTCCGGTGCCCTGTGGAGACGCAGTTCACAGTCTGGTGTGCTTTATCTCCATAGGATCTGAGACTCTGCGTCTCTACACTGCCAGATCTCTGCAGGGCTCAATTCCTCCCATGTGTGGCGAGTTGCTGTTCTGCGGGTAGGGTTCTGTGCATGGAGGAACTCAGAATTTCTCGAGTTCTGGACTGCGTTTTTGACCTGCTGCTGTTTAAATTCCTGTCATAGGCTCCATGAAGCTTAAATTTGTAGGTGGGAGCTCCTATGAGGGGGAGCGTCTGTTCACTAAATCAGGGTCATGCCAGCCACGAGTTCTCCTCTAATCCTCCATCCAAGAGTAGTTTGTTGAAATCAAACCTGCCTATTGTTCTTAGAGGAGAAGACCCTTGTGGCTCATCCAGTGGTGTTTGTGTCATGTAGCCCCTAAACTCACATCTACCAATGCCTGAGCAGTTGAGTCTGATTTGCCATCAAGCATGAAAGAAAAGGCCAAGGTGAGTGTGACCACTCTGCATTCCATGCCTGTGGGAATTGAAGTGCCCTATAGGAGCAGTCCCCTAGGTCTAGAATGTGTATTGACTAAATAGATCAGGGGTTAGATTCTGAAGGCTGACCCTCAGGTGGCACCTACCAATTCATGGTCCAGTGACCCTTGTGGTGTGTGAGAGGAAGTGGGCATCTGCAGCCCCAGTGGCTAAATAGGGGCATGCAGTCCCTCAGAAAAGCTAATCCCTACTCCATTGCTCTGCCTCTAGGCTCAGATGGGGCCTGGACCAGTGCTTGAAACAGCAATGCTTCCTCTTTCTTAGGAGAGTCATCCCTGGAAGGTGAGAAGATGAGATGGAAAAGTCACTATACTTTGGGATTTTATGGCTTTACTAATAAAGTGCACGTGTAGAAAAATTCAGAGAGAAATCATAGGAATCTAACAGTGTCATGTCTACCCTGGAGCCATAGGACATGATCCTGCCTTGCCTAAATTTCCCCTACTGGGAAAAATATTAAAAGCAGAATGACTGAATTGATAAGGTAATCTATGGAAAAGAAGGAACAAACCCAGCCATATGCTCAAAACTTATAAATCAACCTTTATTATAGACACTTCAATGCCATTTGTTAGACACTTCAATATTTTACATGATTTTCAATGTACATTGTACCAAAATTTCTATAATTAAGTAACTATGTACATAAAAGTAATACTTCCTGTTTCACTTTGCCTCTCAGAAGCAGCAGATTCACATATTTTGTGAAAGTAACATTAATAAGTTAACTGTTGAGGACAAAACTCTAAATGTGCTTACTTTCTGGAACAATGATAACCTCTGATCGGAACATGTTACACAGGTAGCCATTTGGCTAATATCTCCCCTTCAGCTTTTTGGCTAAAGAAATGTACTTTGAGATTTTTTTAAGGACCTTATTTGTTTCAATGTAATTTTCAGTGAATTGGCACTCATAAGGTGGTTAGCTACAGGTCTCAAAGTGAAAACTCACCCAGGTCTAGGGCTAAATCTTACATAGTCCACACCCAGTTCCGTCTGGGTGAGGGAAGAGTGCAGAATTAAAATGTCACTATTGAAAAATGCACAGCTCCCAACACCAGCAGCCTTTGCCTTAATAAAAAGCCTCAGCTAACAATCCAGCAACATGAACAAGACCACATTTGCTTTTAACAAAAAGTGAGGTTCAGAGAAGGAAGAAAACCTAACTGTTCTGACCCATGGTGTGTGTGGTGGATTAGCAACATTCACTCCATCTATCCCTAGGCACCACTGCAAGGGTGAAGTGGAGATTCTCCTCCATCAGGCTGGCTGGGCTCCTGGCCATGCAGTGCACTTGGCTGTGTGCTGTCTGCTGTCTGTGGATGTGGGCTGAGAGTTTTGGGCATGCTCCTTGGAGTAACTGTCCATGTCAGCATTGCAGTCACTGCACACCAGAGGGCCACTGGGTTTTGAAGGAGAGAGTGAGCCAGATCAGAACCACTTCTAGCTCATCTCCATCCCCGCACAGGCCACCCACTCAGACCCATGTGAGGTCCCGCTCTCCCACCAAACACCTTCACAGAAAAGTCTGGGGACATGCCACATTGTTAGTGGAGATGAGTCTTTCATGCTCACATGCCCATGATCAAGCTAATCTCGTACTTAGAGAATGTACATTACTTTGATCACAGCCAAAAAAAAAAAAAAAAGAAAGAAAGAAAGAAAAAGAAAACAAAAGCAAACCCCAACAGTTGAATTAGGTACCATGCAGGGTTAAGAGTTTTCTGAAAAACTAGAAATTTAACCTCAAAACAGCCTTGGTGAACAGATACTAAATCTCTCTATGTTGCTTATTATTCTGGAAAATTCTTGCTCTGGTTTACTGTACTATAAATAGTATCTAAGAGACACACTCTTCTAGAATTAAAAGGACACCAGGCCAGACCTTCTTGTTTATATACTAAATACCAAATTCAGAGAGAGTACTAGATGGAAATGTAGGCATCTCCCCTCTTCATTTAGTAAGTAGGTCAACCCAGATTTTGATTTCAAAAAGGCACTGCTTTTCCTGATGAAAGCATCACCTACCCATCTCAGGTGGACCAGGTGTCCCAGTAGCTTTCCCTGTCAATTTTCCAGGGTCCTTTACTGTACCTAACACAGAGCTTGGGCTGCCTGCATGTGATACTGTGAATATCAACCTCTGGGAAAAGGCCTGAATCTCTCAGACACACAATTGGAACAGACTCCCCAGTTTAGAAACTGCTTAGGAAGTCTCAATAAGCCTTAGGAACAGAATGGGCAGAGTTGCTGCTACAATCTTTCTATCAATGATGGGTTATTACTGTGCAACCACAAAGCTGGAAATGGGCCTGTTTTCTAGTAACATTTTCCCAGCAAGCAGTCCTTCAGCATCTGCAACCATGTTAGAGGAGCAGCTCTCACAGGCTCGGCCTTCAGCCCAGCAAGCGCTCATAACTTCCACCAACTGAAACAACAACCTCTGTAGAGTGCTCTCCCTGTGACACTGAAATACAGAGCATATCTGGGTACTGCCCCTGGACTCTCATCCCTTGGTATCCATGAGGGGCTGGTGCCAGAGCCCCATGCAGATACCAAAATCTAGGGATGCTCTAGTCCCTTGTATACAATGACACATCATTTGCACATTATGTACATATATCATCCCATATAAGTTACCTCTATATTAATCATCATGATTAGTAAAATGTAACTATATACATAGCTGTTGGACTGTATTCTTAGGGAATAATGATAAGGAAAAGAAGGCTACATGTTCGTGCAGCTCCTCTGCCCTGAATATTTCTAGTGTGTAGGTACTAGAACCCACAGACACAAACGGCCAACTGTGCAAGCAGTGGCTTGGATTCAGGGCCTGCGTTGTCCCTTGTAGCTGTTCATACAGCAGTCCTACCTTATTCCGACTGGGAGACGCATTAGTAATACCAGGCAGTGACTTTCCTGAGACACAGAATGTTAAAACCTCTGCAGAATTTGACAGACCAGGACTGAGCCAAAGAGCAGAGGCCTTGGCAGGGCAGCCACCTTTTTCACCTGATGCTGCCCATCTAATGCCAGATGCCTGTCTTGGGAGGAGCCTAAGCAACTCAGTGAGACCCTGTCTCTAAATAAAATATTAAAACAGGCTGGGAATGTGGCTCAGTGGTTAAGCACCCCGGAGTACAATCCCCAGTACCAAAAACAGAAAGAAAGAAATGAGACTCATTTCACATACACATTCACACACAGTCACTGTCATGATAAGGAAAGACCCAAATGGAAGGAAGAGATAGAAATGGTGAATATATTTGTAGAAAAGCCAAAACATGTACGCATACATATTTCAATACATAGACGAAAAATTAGGAAAAGATGTACTTCACAGGCCCCCAAAATGAAGTAGGGCTTTTGACTTTCTGCATTTCTGAAATATCAGATTTTCTTTGAACCAACATAAGTTGTCTCTCAGTATTTGTGTAGGTTTGGCTCCATGACCCTCCTAACCCATTACCAAAATCTGTGGAAGCTCAACACTCACATAAAATGGGATAGACTTTGCATAGGACCTACCTACAACCTCCCATATAATTTAAATCATCTCCAGACCACTTATAAACATCCAATAGAGTGCCTACACAATACTTCACTTGTGTTCATTTAGGGTGTTATGTAGGATGTAGTCATTTCAAGTTTTGCTTTTGGGGAGTTTCCAGAATTTTTGATTTTGAGGAGTTTCTGGAATTTTTGCTTTCTAATTATTTTTATTCTTTTTTAAACTCTGGAGGCAATTTTCTCAGAGGTCTGACATCTCTTAATCTTAAAGCAGTTTTGAGGGCAGGTAGGGTCCAAATCCGTTCCAGTTTCAAGACGTTTGTTGGATACTCAGTATCAAGGCATCAATAATTATTGGTTCCACGAGTATAATTAGAGGAGCAGAACAATCAGTTCTTCCCCCAAATCCCAGAAAGCATCTCCAGTTGTGGGTGCTCTCAAGAGCTGGGAAGAATGTAGAGACACTGTGAGGAGCCTTGCGCTACAGGGCAGGACCATGGTGCGGGTGGTGAAGGGCCTGGCCAAGGGCAGAGGGACTAGGATTTGCAAGAATCTGAGGCAGGGCCACACTCCTCAAGAATCCTCATCCCAGCCCCACTACCATGAGTCAGGCGATTCGGGGCACGTGCAAGGCAACACCTACCTCAACAGCTCCTAAGAAGCGGCTCAGGCAGCAGGCGGAGGGGCGGCGACCGCAGTGGCAACAGGCGGTGGCAGCAGCAGGAGGAGCAGCAGAGGTGGCAGGAAGCAGGGCTGAGGGAGGCGGGGCCTTGGCAGCCAGGGCAGCCGCAGGATGCGGGCTGCTGGCAAGTGGGGCGGCAGCGGCTGAAGGTGGGGAGGAGGCAGCAGCTGCAGGTGGAGCAGCGGTGGTTTAGGCTTAGGCAGCAGCAGCGGGCGCGGGATCATGTGGAGCGGCGGCGGCACGCCAGGCTGCGGAGGCAGCATTGGCGGCAGGAGGGGCGATAGTTCCCGGGGCGGGAGGCGAGACAAAGGTTGCAGCAGGCGAGGGCGAGAAGGTGGCGGGAGGCGGGGGCGCTGGCAAGTGGGAAGGCGGCGGCTGAAGGCGGGGAGGAGGCAGCAGTGGTGGGCGCGGGAGCATGTGGAGCGGCGGTGGTGGCACGCGAGGCTGAGGAGGCAGATTGGCGGCAGGTGGGGCGGTAGTTTCAGTGGGGGGAGGCGAGGCAAAGGTAGCAGCAGGCGGGGCCGCGGTGGCGGCAGGCTGGCCGGCGGTAGCGGTGGTGGCAGAACTGGAGGCGGTGGCAGTCTGGGCGTCGGTGGCAGCAGGCAGCGAGGTACCACAGCTGCAGGCAGCGGGGCGTGGGCATCAGGCGGCCTGGCGTCCGCAGCAGGAGGCGGGACGTCCGCAGCAGGAGGCGGGGCGTCGGCAGCAGGGCTTCCTTGGTGGTGGCGTGCAGGGCTTCATCTGTAGTGACAGGTGGATAGGCAGCAGCCAAGGCAGGCCGGTCAGAAGCAGCGTCAGTGGCGGCAAGTGGGTCGGAGGTGACTGTGGAGGCAGTTGGGTGGGAGGCAGAGGCAGCTGCGGCAGGCAGGTCAGAGGTATTGGCGGCAGCAACAGCGGGAGTGGCGGTTGCGGTGGCGGCGGCAGGCCTGTGGGTAGGTGGGGCGCGGTGGCACTGCTTGGTCTGTCCTGCAGTATGGGGTGGAGGAGACCCCTGACATGTAGTTCCGACTGAGTGGATTGGTTCCCAAAGGACTTCTTCTCTGGTTGACAGAAGGATGAGGTGGCGGCCCTGGCCCGCTAACAGCTCACAGCTGAGGATTCCGCTCTTGGGGAAGCTGCACAGCCGCAAGTCCTTTGTTCAAGTCCTTTGAAAACTTTGAAAATGTTTTGCAGATACATATTTGTCAATTTGTTTTCACTTTGGGTCTGTCAGAAACGAATGGAGGACTATCTACTATTAGGTAAAGAGGGAAATAAAGGCGAAGTTGACATTTTTTTATTGTTGGTTGTTCAAAACATTACATAGTTCTTGATATATCATATTTCACACTTTGATTCAAGTGGGTTACGAACTCCCATTTTTACCCCGTGTACAGATTGCAGAATCACATCAGTTACACTTTCATTGATTTATATATTGGCATACTAGTGTCTGTTGTATTCTGCTGCCTTTCCTATCCTTTACTATCTCCCCCTCCCCTCCCCTCCCCTTCCCTCTTCTCTCTCTACCCCCTCTACTGTAATTCATTTCTCCCCCTTGTATTATTTTTCCCTTTCCCCTCGCTTCCTCTTGTAAGTAATTTTGTATAACCCTCATTACACACAGAACAAACTTCTAAACTATTATTGTGCACACCTAGTATTTCCCCCTTTCAACTCTGTTGAAAAAGTCTATGCAAGAAAAAGTCTGTGTGATATTTTATAGTTGTGATGTTTTTTAAAAGTACCCTCTTGAATTTGCTTTTTACTGTGTTTTATTTACTTTGCTTCTCACCTCTAGAAAGGCTTGGGTGTACTTATGATAGGTTTTTAGCAAACTGATTCTAGCTCCTCCCATTTGTTACAAAACCTTGGAAATCATTTTCTTTTCTACAGTGTTACGGTGAGGCAAATTAATTTAATGTTATGATTGTATGGATTGTGAATATTGTAATTCTTATTATTTGCATTTACCATTTCTTTTCTCAAGAGAATTGCCTATCTAACCTGTCAGCTCCCACAAGTTCCCCTTATGTTTTGGACATTTTCTGTATAATTATATTCCTTGTTTATTTTGTCCACAACAGTGCAAACTTAATGAGGGAAGATTTCTTGTTTATTATTCCTCAGAGCCTGGGGTAGGCATTGGAGTAATTTTTGAATGACCAAACTTCTGGAAATTTTGCTACGAAAGTTTCATTAAATTAGAGTTGGGCAAGTTTAAATCCCCAATAAAAGCAAACAAACAAAACCAAAAAATAACCTCCAAACAACAACAACAACAATGTGGGTACAATAGAGTGCTAAAGCTAGTAATAAGTATGTTGCAGAGAAAATAGCATAAAATATTTCAGCTTTAAAATAGATTGAATGGAAAATGATTTAGTGTTTTCCTGAGCTCTAAGTAAAAAGATAGTACCAATGCATTTATAAACATTAAGTATTTATCTTAGATTGTTTGTTTGTTTGTTTATGCCAAAAGATCAAGTTTTCTAATGGTAATCCAGGATGGAGTTTTAAATTTAAATTCTGAAGTTGAAGACACATAACATTTTTTTTTTCTCCTAGCAGGTAGTGATTTATAAGATGTCACCCATTCTATTTGGAGAGCACCAACAAGATTTATAAAGATGACATTTCCAATAGCTACTTTGTGAATTTCCAAATTTGGGATTTTTCTGGGCCGATGGACTTTTTTGACCCAACCTTTGACAGCGAGATTATATTCAGGGGAACAAGAACATTGATATATGTTATTGATGCACAGATAGTTAGAAATAATTATGTTTAATTCTCTTCCCTGGTGGCAAAAATATGTAGAAACAATGGAAAATTGTTCATCTTATTGTCATTTGTTTGCATCTCATTTCTTTACCAGCAGATTCCATAACAGTATTTGATGCAATTGCAGAGGTGCTTTTGGAACAGGCATGTCTTTGTAATTTGAAAGAATCATTTGGTTAGGAGGTTTACTTTACAACCTGAGCCCTAGTTAATGAACACTTAGCATTGGCTTTCCAGTAAATTTTGCTACACATTACTATTAGCTATTATAGTAGTACTACAACTTATCAAAAAGATCCTGTCAGTGCCCATAAGATGGACTATGAGAAAAAACTGAGTCAATATATACTAGAGTGATTAGTTTCCTTGAGTGTCCAAATTGAATTTAGTCCAACAAGCATTTTTTGAGGGCCTACTGTGTGCCAGAATGTCAGATGAATGGTACATGTCCCTATTCCTAAGAATCTTACTTTTCATAGCTGATATATTATTTAGGAATGCATTCTGAGTAGTAGACCATATATTGGGAACTTTCACATACATGATCTAATTTAATCTTCACAACATTGTGAAGTTAATATTGTAATTCCTGTTTTTTAGATGAGTAAACAGAAATCGCAGAGTTGAAGCAACTTGTTTAAAGTCACACATCTATTAAATGGCAGAGCTGGGCTTGCTTTAAAAAACTATTTAGAAGAATTGTTCATTTCCCCTTTCCTTTGTATTATCAGTATTAAAATTTGAGGCATTAATTTTAATTTTTTATCTTGAGAAGTGGAAGAACTAACTATTAGCATATTTGAATATTTGGATATTTCTGAATAAATAGTGTAATATATTTTCTGTGTTGGGGAAAGAGTTAGTTTGACACTTTCTTAACTCCTTGACCTTTATAAGATTCTTTTTATAAAATGATTTTTCTGACTTACAGGATAACTACAGGGAGACTTCAACAAGACTTCCCATTACTGTTTCTAAAGTCTACAGAGTTGGGCCTGGGGTTGTGGCTCAGAGGTAGAGTGCTCACCTAGCATGTGTGAAGCCCTGGGTTTGATCCTCAGCACCACATAAAAATAAATAATTTTTTTATAAAAGGTACTGTGTACAACTAAAATAAATAAATAAATATTTTTTTTTAAAATAAAGCCTAAAAAGTTAAACCAGACATGAATTTTGAGGGATTTATTCCCAAAGTTGATGGTCTGTCTGATTCTCACAGAATAGAAACAAAGAGGGACATTCATCAGAGGGCCAGTAATGACCTTGCAGATGCTGGGCTAGAAAAAAATCCATGTTAGGTAAAAATATGTATATTTGAAATGAGATCCCTCCCTCAAAAAACAACATGTGTGTTCTATATGAGAGCCCTGAAGATATATTCCCATCTCTGTCATTACAACCTCATAGCTTTCTGTTACTGACAGGTCCATTCCTAGTTCTGAAATATTCTGGTCTCTTCTTTGTTGAATTCCAAGCTATCTTGTGACCTTGGTGAAATTGAGAAGTTATTTTTCTTTCTTTTCACATTTTCCTGGTGATTGAATTCATGTGACATGTATCCATTGGTGCTTTTGCTCCACCCCCAACCTCTAGTTGCCTTAGGCAAATAATCTCTTGTTATGTTTGTGTTAAAGTCTAGCTTGAATTTCCATACTATCTTTAATAGTAGCAAGGGTCTTTTGTAAATGTGGTACACTTTCAAGTCTGGACTGATTCTAATATTTCTTAGTTTTTAAACACTTTACTTTTATGAAACTCTATCCTTTGTGCTAGGTGGATTTATTCTATAAGTTTGCACCCCTTTTCTTTGAAATAGTTGAAAGTATGCTTATTTATAATTATTTAATTAAGAAACTACTGTTAAAGATCACCTGCTAATTAAGATTAATGATTTTGAATTTGCTTTCTATAAGCATAGAGGAAATAACTTTGCCCATCTTATTTTTTGTGATATTGATACAAATGAGCATTTAAACATACCAAGAAAATGTTCTTTAATGATAGTAACAGATTACAGGGGAAGCAGAGGAGTGACCCAATGTAGTAATTATCTTATCCTGAGTCTGTTATGGTGACTTCCCTATAAGCTCAATAATGTTCTCTGGGCCTCAGGGTCCAAGAGCTTTTAGTAACTCCCCTAGAAAACCATGCAAAAAAGTCTCATTGACTTCTAGTTTGCCTGGATTAAATTTTTAAATCATTTATAGGAAATTAGTGCTTAAAACATAAAATTCAGTGCTGAGATTGTGGAGCAGTGGTAAAACTCTTGCCTCACACATATGAGGCACTGGGTTCCATCCTGAGAACCACATATAAATAAATAAAATAAAGGTATTTTGTCCATTTACCACTAAAACATTCTAAAAAATAAATTCAAACTATCTTCCTCTAAAAAGTATCCTCCTTTCTTCTCCCACTGTAATGTGTTTTGTTGTTGTTGTTTGTTTTGGGGAGTTTTTTCGGTATGGGGAAGTTAACAACTGAGCTTCATCTGCAGCCCATTTTTGCATATTTAATTTGGAGAGAGGAGCTACCTGAGCTTCTTAGGACCTCAATAAGTTGCTGAGCTGGCATTGAACTCTAGCTCTTCCTGCGTTAGCCTCCTGAGCCATTGGGATTACAGATGTATGCCACCACACCCAGCCACCAAATGTAATCTTAGCTTTATATTTTTGTATTCTTATTTTGAAGATTAAGTTTAAGAAAAAAGGATCACTTCTCCCATCCCAGTAAATTTAATATGTATCTATTATATTTTCCAAACATTAACTTGAAATTATTTAGTGTTCAGTGGTTTCTTTGGCTTTTGTGTTATGCTAGATGTTGACATCAAACTGTAAATCTTTTGTGTTATACTGATTGCCCACATAAGAACTTTCTGGTAGCATGATCACTCAAATCAGAGATGGATTATAATTATGTATAGCTTGAGTTTGGATAATTTTTTGTTAAATTTTTTGGTGATCTCTTAGAAAATGATTCACTTAATCAAAGAGGAATAAGAAAAACATTTAACATATGCAATTATGTCAGTAAAATAGAGATATAATTCAACTTTTATTCTTTGATAATAGAAGTGTTTCTGGAACAAGTGCTATTTTTGTTTTGGTATTGTGTTGTACAGACTTATATGTTATTTAATAATTTTTGGTCTTTGACTTTTTTGCCAACTTTGATTCTTAAAAGATACTGAACACTTCCACAATTTTGTTTTTTCAAGAATTCAGCTATTGGAAAATCTTTTCACCAATGTATACATAGCTGCAGACAGTCCCCCCACGTATATGCGGTATTATGAACTTTGCTGTGTCATGATTGATGTTGTAATGGATGTGTCTTCTATATATGGGTGAGTTATATATACATAATTCTGCAAGACTTCAGACACGTGGAATAATAGCTCTATTTGTTGATCAAATTTCTGAGGCCTCTGGCATGTACTATATAAAATTTGCTTTAACTTGGAGCAAGACTTCTTTTAAAGCAGACTGATGGATCTTACTCTTTGAAATAGCTTGTCAAAGAGCAGTTGTAAAATGTGATGAGTGCTGACTTACTTATCTCTGAATGTTTCTTCTACCATTATTTAAGGGATTTGCACTGTGTCTTCTCACTACTGGGACTTAACTAGATCAAAAACTGTTAATTTATTTAAATGTCAGAATGACAAAGTGCTTTATTAAATGTTTGAATCTTAATCTTTTAGGAGCACATAAGTAAGGTAGTCAGAATTCTACATGTCAGAGGACTTATGCATATAAAAATTTAACCTACACATCTGAGTTTCCAAAATAAATCTCTGAAATATGAAATATGAGCATTTCCCATATGTTTACTCACAAAATGAAAGACAGAAAACAGCAATTTTCTGTAATAGGTACAAGAACCAAAGAAAATTGCGGTGAATAAGTGGTGTTTCAAAAGCCAATGGCATTCTGTGAATCTTCTGATAGCCCTGATTCCTTTGTTATATTAACATGAATTCCCAAGATGATTTTAACTGCTCTTTGGCTTCTAATCATTGTGTCCTCTGTTCCTGTTCTCAGATTTACCTATGATCACATCCATCATTTTGGTCTGATTCATCGGTGTTTTTCTCCAGCTAACTCTGGACAGGAGAACGTATTTATCCTTTTTTTCAGTGCTGGGCTTAGAGCTCCAGACGTTGTGTGGAATACATACATCACGTCCAGTCCTGTCTTATCCATTTTAAAAATATTTTTCAGATGTTGATGGAGTTTTATCTTTATTTTATACATTTATACATGGTGCTGAGAATTGAACCAACTGCCTCACACTTTCTAGACAAGTGCTCTACTTCTGAGCCACAACCCCAGGTGTCTTATCCATTTCTGACCCACCTATTCTTATTTCCATTTCTTCTTATTCACTTTTGTGATTACTTGTTCACCTTGTTTTTTTTTCTATAATGAAAATGAGACATATTACCCATTATATTACTCACTCCTGTAGAGAATCAGATGTGACTGCATTACTATTACTGTCCTTGATGGAGTCTGCCTGCAAACGGGATATTCTGTCAAGGTATAGGGAGGTAACAGTGGACATGCTTGAAAAACGAGGTGTCTGCTGTCCTTGGGAGGGCCTACTCGAAATGAGAGGCTCCTTAAAGGTTTAGATAACAGCGGATATGCTTGAAAACGAGGTGTCTGCTGTTCTTGGGAGGACTTGCCTGCAAACGGGATGTTCTGCCAAGTGGGCTAAGAGGGCACTGAGAAAAAAATTATTAACTGTTATTAACAAGAACAGAGCTCGGCATGCTCCAGGCTGAGAGTAGATTATTCATGAGAAGCAGGCCACTTCTGATTAGAAAATAAAACTTCTGTATTCTATGTTTAATTAGCTGAAAGACCTGATTTATTGCTGTTGGAAGGCTGTCTTTGTTCATAATACTATAAAAAAATTGCTTGTATAGAATAAAGGACTTTTTTCTGCTGCTGCTTTGCTTACTCTACTTTTTCTTTCTTTCTCATGCTGCCCTGCACGTGAATTACTGCAGCAACTCCTATTTTTTTTTTTTTTTTGGTACTAGGGATTGAACTCAGGGGCACTCAAACACTGAGCCACTTCCCCAGCCCCATGTTGTATTTTATTTAGAGACAGGGTTTCACTGAATTGATTAATGCCTCACCTTTGCTGAGGCTGGCTTTAAACTCATGATCCTCCTGTTTTAGCCTCCCAAGATGCTGAGATTATAGGCATGTGCCACCGAACCTGGCTTTCTCATTTCTACTTTTAAAAATGGATGAGTAGAATATTTGCTTTTTCTTTAAGACAAATAAAATTTCATAAGACAAATATTTTACAATTTGAAAAATCAAATTTAATTTTAAAATTTATTTAGTAAGGCACATAATGAGATATAGAAATCATAATGAACTTCTAAAGAAAATAGTATACCACTTCACTATTCTCAACATATTCTGTACATGCAGTTTGACGAGCTTAATTGTAGTTAATTTGTTTATTAATTGATCCTGGATTTACATTTTTGAAGGGGAACTGCATATAATTCTGACAATGTTAGCTTAATAAATGAAGTAGATTTTAGCTCCTGTAGGTCTCCCTTTGCAAGTATGAATATACCGTAGAATATTTAGTAGAGAATATTTCTTTTAATTTTTATATTTAATCACTTTTTACTACTAGTAGTTTTCATATTTTAGATCCTTCTTAATAGACTCTGTCACTGCAGATTTATGTGAGGAAAGATTTAAAGCCTTCCATATAACATGTATCCTGTGTGAACATGTGGAAGGTATATGAATGCATGCGTGTAACAGTGCTGGTCACAGAAAGGGAAAGAATGTGTTGTTGAAACTTGGTATGCATTTTATCTCATGATGTCATCCAGAAGCTTTTCACTTCATGATTTGAGTACTAACAAGTTGCCTTTTCCTTCCCCTCTCGTTTGCAACCTGTAGGGTATGCTGAATCTAAATCTTGTTCCTCATGGCTATGACCTTTGAACTTCTGCATGGGTAAGAACTAAGCTTCAGATAATCATATTTTCCTGAAATAAATGTGAATTAGAGCCACAAGAAGACCATTTCATATAACTAATTAAAATTAAATATGCTGGGAGCAATAGCACATGCTTGTAATCCCAGCAGCAGAGGAGGCTGAGACAAGAGAATGGCAAATTCAATTCCAGTTTCAGCAACAGTGAGACACTAAGCAACTCAGTAAAACCCTGCCTTTAAATAAAATACAAAATAGGGCTGGGTATGTGGTTCAGTGGTTGAGTGATCTTGAGTTCAATGCCTGGTAATAAATAAATAAATAAATAAATAAATAAATAAATAAATAAATACATAGATAGATATAGTAGCAATTCCAAATGTTAGAAAGGATATGTATCAACTATAATTTTTTTGTAATTACTAATGAGAGAACAAAATAAATTTTGTAAAACTGATAATTTCTTATAAAGTTAAACATATACCTAAACAATAAATCAACAATAACAGTGTTGGGAACTTACCCAAGAGAAATGAAAACATATTTCCATGAAAGACCATTCTGGAATGTTCATAGTAGTTATATTAATAATGGCATAACTCTGAAAAAAACCCAAATGTTTCTGGTAGAAGCATGAATAAACAAATTGTGGAATGGTCACATAGTCGAATACTACCTGGCAATTCAAAAGATGGGCTCAAGAGACATGCAATGATATGACTGAGCTGCAAAACTCTGTTGCGTGAAAGCAACTGGCATTGTTTATACCATGTAGCTCTGTAAAAATAAGAAAAAGTATAATACACACAGAGAATGTGAGCCTGCTGAAGTAAGAAATACTGAAGGACTAATAAGTTTGACATGATGGCAACAGGGAGATGGGCTGATGTATGCTGTTGAAGGCCAGGCTAAGGGAATGGGAATTGATTGGACACTTTTGGTCTTAACTGGTTATTTAACATGGGGAGGTGGAAAGGAGAAAGTTGCCTCAGAAGCACAGATTCGAGGTTCTCCCTAGACTTGAAGCAAGTCATGGCAATGAGGAGATTCAATCACATTCATGCCTGCTATAAAGTAAAATTTAATAAAGTAAAGAAAATGATCATATTCATTTTGTATAGTATTTCCTTCTCCAAGAGTCTCTTTCAACACTGTGCTCTATCCATCAGATTAGCATAAGAGAAAACAATAGTTTCTGCAGAGAAAACTAGTTCACAAAATTTAATGGATACCAGATATTCTTTTAGAAAAAAATTCAGTGGAGACTATAACACTATAAAATTATATGCAAAACTGCACCAAGAGATATTGTATTCTCATATGGAGAGCAGAAAGGCTGGGAAAAAGGAAATAGGAGCAAACACTGTAAGAAAATACAATCTTGAATTTCTCTCTATTGATGGCAGGTGAATGGAGCAGCAAGGATGCTTCTCCCTGAGGACCAAACTTGCAGCAGATATATACTTGCTACTCGGTCTGTGGCCCACTGCCTATGGGCTGATGAGAGGGGATAGTCAAGTCACATTTACAAGGCCTTAGCAGCTGGGATTAGAAACTCCTCTCTGTGATCTAGTCAGCATCTAATTCAAGTCCATTTACTGACACAAAAATATCCTTTAGAGGTTTCTATTGATTTTTTTTCCTGCAAATATATGTCAATGTTTAAGTTGATAATTTTCCACTTATCCTAATCAGCATTAGTTTTCAGATAAAAAATATTTTAAGAAGAATTTGCTGTTAACACTATAGAGGATAATGTCTGAACAACAAAGATTTTACAGAAATCAATTTAGAGCCCTTGAAGTAAGTTGCCCTTGACACTCTATCTCCTGCAGACAGTCCAAAGCAGTATGCACCGAAATGTGCCTCTTGTTCCAGATGTCATCCTGGAACATATCCTGATTAGACTGTCATCCTCAATACAATTTTAAAAAGCCCTTTCAACCTCTTTCTGCCTTCTCTTAGCCATACTAAAGTTACCCTTAAGTTCTCTAGGAGCCCAGTACCAGTTTCAAGAGTGGAATTTCCGCATTTCAGGGTTTGCTGAGTCCAAGTTTGTTTAGCTGAACTCCTGCATCATGTGGTGGTGATGGTAGTTTCACTTAAGTTAACACTGCAGTCTACTATGCAGAGCAAAACATGACTCATCCAGCCTGAGAGGGGAATAGAGCTGTGCATCTGGTTGCAGGTCTTTCAGATGCAAGAAAATCAGTCCAGTATGTGGTGCCTGTGAGACTACCCTTGGATGGGTGGAGCCCACTGTCTAAAATCAGATCCCTGCCAGGGGATTACACCACACATAATTATGCCTCCAAATGGGAAATTACAATCACACAAGGGGACAATCAGGGTTCTTAATTGCACATTACTTCAAGTTTCCCCCATTTCCTCCATTAAGTTTGCTTGTCTCCATAGATTCAACCCTAAAAGGACACTGAAAGAGATTTGGCCAGTTTTAAAAGAAATTAAATTGTATACAAAGAAACGTAACAACTAGAACAAAACTACAAATCTACTCTCTCTTCTGTACTGCATAAGGGTTCCATAGAGGCCATCTGAGTAGCAAGCAATGACACTAACTCAAAGGCAGGAAGGAGGCAACAGATATTATCTAGTGGGACACTTCAGACCAAAAGCGGAACAATTTGGATAGAAGCTCCTCAATATGGATGCCCTTTGAAACATCTGGGGAGCTTTTTAAATACCAGCAGAAATATAGCTAAGAGCCACCTATAACCCCTATAACCAAGGGGAAAAGTGGGGATGGAACTAATTTGCAATTTGTTGAATTTTTCAATTGATGTGATAGAAATATCACACAGTAGTAAATTTTAAGCTACCAGGATGCCAACTGAACACAGATTTGGGAGAATTAGAGCCAGGACCAGAAGGTTGCAGCAGATCACTGAGGAGTCAGGACCTCACCATGAGACTCTGTTTTCCATGGAAGGGTGAGGCCTGAGCGAGGGGACAGGCAAGTCTTCCCACAGGTGATGATAACAGGCAGCCAGTTTGAAAATAGCTACCCTCCTCCAATTTATTCCTTCCAGATTTCTGCTTGCACCTGTCATCACACCTGTAGCAACTGCAGGTCAGGGCCTTTCCCTTCAAACACTACTACCTTAGGATAATGTGCTTGGTGGAAGTCTCTTCTTTTCCTCCTGCTGCCTTACACTAAGTTGCTCAGAGAGGACCTGGTATGGATGGTCTCCAAAAGAAGATCATTTATCCAAAAACAAATTTTAAGATAGCATTTGAGACTTCACTAGGCCATGAGGAAATGGTTTAAACCACCCTTCTTCACTTCAAGAAGCTTCTAGTCTGGAGGGAGAAGAAGAGGAATCATCAGTGTCAGGAGAGTCGGGGAGAGAAGTTCAAAGGAACTTTGTTGAAGATGCTGTTTAGCTGCTAACCCCTTGTTGCCTCTGTTGTAACAAACAGAAAGCTAAATGCCATGTGAAGGGCAGTACTGGGCATCATGGTGGCAGCTGTGATGGTGGTCTGAACTGCCAGGGCTATCTGCTGTGCCATCTTCAGAACCATGTCTAGAGTGGCTGCAGGCACAACTTTTGTCAAGGGCCCACAGCAGATAGTTGATGACATGGAGCTGCTCTCGGAGAGTCAGGAGAGGACCTGCACGGGGGGGATGGGGTGTGGATGAGGGCCAGGTGTTGAGCACAGCACTACCAGAGAGCTCTTTAACACTGTAATACGACTCCTGGGGCCAGACCATTTACCCCTTTTATTCCAAAGAAAACACCCGTGCACAGAGGATGAGAGGAACTTCCTGTTGGCACCTCCTCTGTCAGCTTTGTGCGCACAACTCAGCATTCAGTTGGGTGTCAGATGTAAGGCTTTGGGCAAGAGCTGTAGGAGCAGAGGGTGATGGCTTGCTAGTCAAGGGCTGTAGCCAGCCTCATTTTGCACAGGTAATACATGGGTCATAGGTCAGGCAGAGCTCTCAGTGAAGTGACTCAGGAGCATCACAGACTTCTCCTTATCTGAATCCTCCAATTGCACATGTACAAATATTTTGTTCTCCTTGGAGCTGTCTGAGCTCTCTTCCTCTGTTAGCACACCCATGGGACTGGAGGAAGAGCTGGAGTACTAAGAAGATCTGCCCTCCTGGGGAATCCTGTTTACAAGCTGCTCCACCTCCATCTACTTCCACCAACCACAGATCTGCAGCATGGCCACCACACCCACCCTGCACAGGCCCAACGTGTCTGGTGGGGTAAACTAGGGACAGTCCCTTGCTGGTGACCAAGGTCAAGGCCAATAAGTTGAGGCCCAAGGAGTCTGACTTCCCTTTTTCCAGCTCCAGTTGAGTCTTAAGATTATTTTTTTGCCCTCATAATGAGGAAATCATACTTAGTAAGGCTCAAAAAGTTCACTAAGGTGAGCTGCTAAAAGACAGGGTAATACTTGTGTGAGTGCAGATTCTTGAGCTAATCCAAAATTCTGTTTTGCTCCTGGGACTGAGGGGCCTGAAGACCAGAGGACATAAAAGAATTGCAGGTGGGGTGTCCTCCTGGGCCTGGTAGACCAGTACTGAGCAAGTGCCTCTGGTGTGGGAGCAGTAAGGCAAGGTAAAGGGTGTACTGGATGAAGGTTGCAAGTGGTGCTGCACTCAGCTCTGGGAGGATGGGATGCTGGCCACTTCAAGAAAAGCCTCTCAAGACTGAAAAGGTTTCTGATCTCCAATTTCCCCTCCCCCCAGCTGTGGTAACCAAAAACTTTCTCACCAGCTCTCCGTGGGCAATATCAGCCCAGTGAAACTGAGAAGGTGCCAGATCTCCAACTCCCCCTCCCCCATTGTGATAACCCCAAACTGTTCTTGCCAGCTTTCAGTGAGCATGGCTACCAAAGGGAATGAGTCAGAACAGGTTGCCATTTTTCAATTCCCTCTCTCCACAGCTGTGATGACTTGGTGACTACCCAACACAAAGAGCACTCAGTTGACTAGACCTAGGGGACTCTTCCTATAGGGCACTTCAATTCCCACAGGCATGGAATGCAGAGTGGTCCCTCTCTCACCTTGGCCTTTTCTTTCATGAGCATGGGGTGGCCTGGGTGCCGCATGTCCAGAGTGAACCCAAGGATGTGGAGAAGAGTCCTTGTAATTGAAGCCTGGTGAGCAGAAGTGAGGGGGATAGAGACCAGGAAAAACCCTGTTGAGAGCCACAGCTGAAGGGGCCCCAGCAAACTTCCAGCTGCCAGCTGATTAGCTCCTCTGTGGTGATGGTCATTGGGCTGTTTCCCTGCCCTTTCAGACCACGGAGCTGCACATTGGGGGACTTTTTTTGGCTCTGCCCATGTGACCCAGCCAATCAGCCTCAAAAGCCGGAGGAGTGGGGGGTTCTGAGGCTTGTGGGAAGCCAGTGGTGGCAGTTGGGCTCTGAGGGAATTCCTGAAGAGCTTGGTGCGGCATGTGTGTGTGTTCTAAAAATAAAGTTTGTTTCTGCTTGACAAGTGGCTTGTGAATTGTGCCCAGCCAGATTGCGGCATTTGGTGGCCCATATGGGGAACAACTGAGGGTAAGTGATAAGGTAAACTGCTCGCCCCTGAGGGCAGGGCAAGAGGATGGGTAGGCATTTTAAGATTCTTCTTTCATTTTGTTTCGATTTTGTTTTAAGTTGTCTGTCCCTGGAGTTGTGTGAGATGAAAGAAAAATCACTCACATCTGAGGAAAAACTATTTGCATCTGAGGAATTGATCAAGAGAAAGGACGGATGGACATTTCAGGAGGATAGAAAGGCTATTAAAATGATTTTCTGTTGTTCCATTTTTGTTTCATTCTGTTTTGGTTTTGTTTGGCGTCACCTTGTTAGGTTGTATTATAATAGAAATATGGGATCAGAAATTAGTATAAAACAAACCAAAAGAGTGTTAAGTAAATTATTAAAGGAAGGAGGCATCTCAGTAAAATCAAGAACAGTCAGGGCATACGTTCATACAATACAAAAATGTAGCCCATGGCTTTTTAAGGAGGAGTTGTTAAATATATCACAATGGAAACATCATGGTGAAGATTTAAGGGAAAAGGAAAAGAAAAACCCAGGAACTCTGCCAGTTGGCACATTGCCATTGTGGGCATTGGTATCTTGGTTGCTTAGTCCAAAGCCTTCAGTTCAGACAATGGTAGAGGAAGGAGAAGTCATATTGATTCAAGTAAAACAGAAGGGGTCTCAAGTTAGTCCGACAGAGGAAAAGATTCAAGTAAAAGAGAAGATCTCTCAAGTTAGTCAGAGGGAAAGATTCAAGTAAAAGGTCTCTCGAGCTAGTCAGACAGAGGAATAAAGTTTAGAGCAGAAAAAGCCATCTGGGGAAAAGTTACAACAGGTGCTGCTACTAACACCTTTCTTTCATCAGAGGGCATAAGTGCCAAACAACGCCACCTCCATAGGCTGGGAGGCCCCCAACCCCCGTAGTTAATAGATAGGATCCTGAGACAGGACCTCAAATATTAGCATGCCCTGTATTTGAGCAGGCAGAGGGTAGCGAATTCACCATGCTTTAGATTTCAAAACAGTGAAGCAGCTAAAAGAGTCTGTAACAACTTATGGTCCTCAAGCACCCTTCACTGTAAGCATGGTCGAATCCATTACCAACTTGAACATGACGCCGGCAGATTGGACTAGTATGTGTAAAGCTGTGCTAAATGGAAGACAATACCTGTTATGGAAGGTTGCCAATGAGGAATTTTGCAAGGAGACAGCTAGGCGAAATGCAGCAGCTGGTTATCCTCAGAGAAATTTAGATATGTTTTTAGGAAAGGGACCTTATGACCTTATACACATATATGCGAACAATCTATTGATTCTATTTTTTCTAATGAACCTTGACTAATACAG
Organism: Callospermophilus lateralis; assembly: GCF_048772815.1. Taxonomy (NCBI): domain Eukaryota; kingdom Metazoa; phylum Chordata; class Mammalia; order Rodentia; family Sciuridae; genus Callospermophilus; species Callospermophilus lateralis. The sequence goes on along the minus strand of NW_027514713.1, from coordinate 17,738,074 downwards.
AGAGAATAGAGGGAAGTAAGAAAACTAATTTGCCAAGTGCATGAATCACTCTTTCTACTAGTTATTTTAATTCCCCAAGAATCCCTAGAAACTAAGTTTAATTATTATTGTAATTTAAGAGGAGAAAAACTGAGTCCCAGAGAAGATAAGAGGTACTTTCCTGTGTAATAGGAAGCCATGCAAACAACCTATCATGACAGTCTTCATGCCTTCTGCCATTCTTAGATTACCTGTCTCTGAGAGGCACTGGCTAGGGAAACTTGTATTAACCAGAGACAGCACTATGCTCCAAAAATAAGAGACACTCTTTGGATTAGAGAAGGGCAAAAATAAACCTCAGAGTTATTGTTGGTAAGCTGTGATTGTTGCTGTGGTTTTATTAAGCAATTTTTTTCTGACATTGTGCTGGTTTTTAGAGATTATGAGATAGCCCCCCATTTTAAAAACAAAACACACACAAAAAAATTTCTTTATTCCATTAGTGAACTGAGAATGGTTTTTATTTTCTTTCAAGTTTTTTGCCCAATTTTCTTGATGCAGCCCCCACATTTGTAAGTTTCACTGAGTTTAGACTAGGACAAACCTTTGTCCTCCAAATGGAACATGTTTTTCTATTTCAAAGTCTCTGGCCCACGTGTACCTTGGGTAAGCACAATGAATGAAAGAGTTGCCAAAATTATAGTATCCTAGGGGAAAAGCAATGTAGACTAATTGTACTCTCTAAATAGTAAAATAAGGAATAGGCTTCTTTGCTCAAAGTCAAAATTATTTCTATATATCTCTAGTATTTAAAGTTCCCAAGAAAGCATCCCAAATTTATTCTTAGTACTATCGAATATGGTGGCCTTAAGGCACCACACTAGAGACAGAAATGAGTTTGAGTGGATGACATCTTATTAAATAGAGAGAAAGAGTATTCTGATGTTAATATAAATGTACACTTTGATTGATTTTTTGGAGACCTCTCAAAATATTTTACATGAAAACATGAGTTAGTTAAAATATGATAATAAAATCAAATCTTTTGTACATATTTATGTCACTATATTTTTATTTTGGAACTAGTTTTAAGACTGAACTTAAATTTTATAGCAATGAGTTATCAATTTCTTGTTTCTGCTATTTTTTTTCTCTTTTGTATTGATCACCAGCAAAACACAAGCTTGCAAGAGGAAATGTCAATATTTCAGACTAAGCACAATGGAGGCTACCCCTAACTTTTCTGACCTTAAATTCAGAAGAAATGTATTTGATAGGAAATATAGAAATCAGATGCAGAAAAAAGAAAAAGAAAAAGAAAATTAGCTCAACTGGGCTTAAAATCTGAAAGTAGTATTTAAAGCTAAGAAATAAATTTGAATGAAATACATCTTAGAATAAAAGCAAAACCAAAATTCCAGTGAAGAAACCAAACCACATATGTAAGATGGAAAGAGTAACAAAATTCATTTGAAAAGCTAAAATTCTAGGAGAAATGAGATTAGAAAGAAAAAGAAGATGTAAAATTGATGAAAATGAAAATAGAAGATCTGTGAGATCTGAATGCTGTGAGAGTTTCATTTGGCAGGGCAGAGGCTCCTCCATTGCCTTCAGGTTGGATGAGTCCCCAGGCCTTTCTAACGAAAGAGTAGTACATGACCAAGTCGCATATTATGATTTCCTCATTTCTCTCTAAGGATGACACTTTCAAAAAGTTCCTCCTTAGCTCTGTTATTTGAAAGTTTTTCCCAGTCACCAAAACTCAAAATAATTATTAATTGGAGAAACTGTTTTTCTATGAAAACAAATGCTGCTCTTTGATGATTTTCTCTATTCATGTTAGTTTTAATGTTTTTACAACTTATTGCTATCTTTCCCCTTATTAAACATGACTATTTTGATTTAATTAATTTTAGCATTTACATGAAAGAATACTTTGTATAGATTTATTTATTCATTGTTTTGACCTTAATAACACTCTCTGGGAATAAACTTGTTTCCATTATTTTGTTATTGTTGTTGTTTTTCCAAATGAAATTATGCTTTTTTTATGCATGGTATTATATTTGAAGAGAATGCTAATGCAATAATGAAGCCATAATCAAGCTAATTCACAGCCAAAAATGTTGTTTAAGCACCCACCAATATTGTGACTCTCTTTTAAGCTACATTTTTATGCACTTTCTTTTGTTTGCTGTTATTTCTAAGGTCTTAAATTTTCAACTAGACTATAAAATCCTCCATGATAGGGACAGTATTTTAATGATTTTATGACCTCCATTGATATTGGTATAGTGCTCAGTAAAATGTGCATTTGAATGAGTGTGTGTTGAATTGATACAGTTCTTGAACATGCATATAATTGAGTCATGTGACATCTCTGAGTTGCCAAGTTTTGAGTTAAATGGTACTTAAATGAAAGTACCTAGCTTCCTTAAAAATGATAAGATTCTTCTAAAATCTGATCATTCCTAATTCAATTTGTTAAAAAAGATGCATATTTCAAGAGCCAACAAATTTAGAATATCACTTATTCAATTGCATTTTTGCTATTTGACTTTAGAAAGCTTAAATAAATCTTATTTAGTATACAACTTTTCTTTTTGGAAAAGAATATACATAAAGAGTTAGTACTACATACGTGAATTTTTGGCAAGAATTCTTAGTATATTGGCAAGGTTCAGGTGTTTCTTTTAAGATATTTGTATTTCTTTAGAGCTTCACAACAAAAAATAACAATATGTGAATTATGTGAAACTGAAGTTTATTCTGTATGTTATGTATAGATTTATCTTCTCATATACTAAAATATTTGCCATCCTCAGCACATTTGTACTGGCTCTGGTGCAATGTAAACCTTTGGTAGCTCTCAGTTTTTCTAAACATTTTTTAAAGTTTTTTGTTGTTGTTGTTCTAGCTCAGAATTCTTTTTGTGTGTGTGAAAGTTCTTGACTTAGAATTTAAAAAATATGTAAGAATTATAAAAACTTTCAGATCCATGTTGTTTTAGAGATTTATTGGTTAAAAAAATAACTTTTTAGTACTCAAAGCTACTCTTTTTTCAATATTTACTTTTTAGGTGTATATTGACAGAACACAATGCCTTTATTTTTATGTGGTGCTGAAGATCGAACCCAGGTCCCACCCGTGCTAGGCGAGCAAATCCCAGCCCTCAAAGCTACTTTTTATGTGAGGTTGCCTGTGTGTTTCTCTCTTTCTCTCCTTCCCTCACTGAATCTTCATTTCTTTGTTATCTATTTGTCAAAGTCATCAGACTTCCATCTGTTTAATAAAAATAGTGTAAATGAAACGTTAGTTTTGGTATAATTATGTTGGGACCTCTGCTGACCATGGAAGTGCAATCACTGGGGAAAAAGAAATCCCCAGTCTTGTGATTCTGGTTTTGTGATTCTCCATGTACATGACAGAGCTTGAGAAATGGCTTCCATGTAAGTGCCTGAACGGCCCCAAGATATAGCTTTCACAAACACAAAGAATAACTTCCCAGCAATGGGGCACACATACCTAATGGAGTATTGTTTCTGTAACTAGGGTAATGGGGCTCTATTTCTGTAACTAGGGTAATGGGGCTCTATTTCTGTAACTGGGGTGTCTAGGCTACCCCAACCTGGGGGACTCTCTGATCTCTGATTGGCTCCTGCCTTTGTCCCTCCTCCTTCTCCTCTCTCTATATAAGACTTCTCCCTCCACAATAAACTGAATTGCTGTGCCATCTCGGCTGACTCAACTCCTGACTCAACTCCTGACTCGGTGTGATTTTTCCCAGGCAGGGTGGCAGGCCGGGTCGTGACACTCACCCTCTTGCTCAGCCCAGAGATACTCACTAGCTGGTCTAGTGATTCTCCTCAACCTCTGTCAGAGGGTGGTCTGACAGCTGGTGGCCTGTGTAAGGAAGGGAACTTCGCTGATGAGCAATCGGGCAACGGGTGAGTGTACCCCCACCAAAAATGGGGCAGGCTTCTTCAAAAAACAATCCCTCCCTTCATTCCCTCCGAGTCCTCCTTTAGAGTAGAGGTCTCAAAATTTCTGACACTCAGGCATGCAAGACTTGGGAGACTCTAATTAAAGCAGCTCCCTGGTTACCAGAGAGTAATTTATTTTACTGGGAGACCTGGGACAAAGTAGAACAACTGATCCAAAAAGCCGAGGTTAATCAGGGTGAAATTCCTCCTGTTGGAGTTTATCCAACCCTATCTGCTCTCAAGGGTTGTTTCCCTCCATGGCCCATTAGGCCACGTCCAGAACTGGAGGCAAAGATCCCAAAACTAGGGAAGGCACCCGGATCAACATCTCCTCCCCTTGAGGGACCTAACCGAACACCTTCACCTGGAGCCAATCCAGAAAGGAAAAAGGAAAATAAGAAGCCCAAAGGGAGCCAAAACAAAAGGCCCCTAAACCCCTTTGATGCCACTCCATGGGCCCCTAGACAAAAAATTCTCTTTATCCTCCATTGCCTAGTTCTGAGTTTTCTCACAATCCCTTCAAGTCATCCACCTGTACTCCTGGTGATTTACATTGGACTCTTCCTCCACTGTACCCAGACTCGGGGAGGGCGGAACCTAATGCACCACCTGGCCTAGAGCCATGTCAATTATTTTCTGTTAATATTAATCCAGGTGGTAATCACCCTGCAGCCTGGTATCCCTGGGACCCAAGGGATCTTAAGAAACAAAAAATTGCAGAGCTTTGGCCCGGGTGGTTCTTCCTGCCCTGACAATAAGCAGCGAACTCCATGTTGTTTGCATCACATGGTAGCCATGCAGTGCCTGGCCGGAAGAGCGGGCTTCCTGGTCCCACTTCCCATACTTTCTCGTGGGCTTCCAATTGATTCTTTCACAGTCACTCAGACAGGACTTCCAGTCCCGCCTTCCAGCCACTAACCTGTACTTCCTCTTTCTGATTGCTACCAGAGCTACCCAGAGCCTAAATTTTTAAAAAATGCGTACCTGTAAATGCTAATGACAGATCTTTTTCAAACAAAACTTAATTCCACAGGTTTATGTGTTACAGTCCTAAATTTAAGTTAATTCTAAGTTAAATAACCTAACTTTTCTTATAGTTGTGTTACTAAATAATCTATTAATAAGAGATATCTAACATGCTTGATGTATTTCACTTTAATTTTGGAGGTTATGAGGATGCATTTGCTGGCCACAAGAACAAAGTCAGCAATATTCCTGTGATGACCAAAAATAACCTTATTCTAGTTCCTGACTATAAAAAATAAATATGTATACACAAGGATCTTATTTCAGTTACATCAAGTGACATCACATAAAAGAGTGCACTCCTAGGTAAAAATAAGTTAAAATGAATCCAAATATTTTTTTTAAAAGCCACATGGTTACATAAAGTTAATACAATTATAAGTTATGTCCTTATTCTTAATATAATCTATAAAATAATTAATACATGTTTAATTTTTAGTTAATATATATTTGCCTAATTGTTTTACTTCAACAGGACACTCATAATTTATATATTTTATACATACATTTATCAGATACTCTGCCTTTTCAGTTACAGATATTTGAGTTAAATATATTTACTATAAATTTGCTTTTAAGTAAAAATCCAATCTTCAAGTAGTTTCTAATTCTCAAAATTATTGTTCAAACTGATAAGATGATAAACAAATATAAATCTGTCTACAAAATATCTAAAAATTTTAACTATATTTTCATTAAAATTTCTTATCAAAGTACAATAATTTGTTTATAGATTCTAAGGTTTTCAAAAACTGTTCCAAAGTATAACGAGAAAAAATCCTAAAAGAAAAAGAGGCTTCAACAAAGAGAAAGCACACTTTGGATCCTAAAAAGAAGAAAGAAATCATCTTTGGGTAAAACATGGTCTTTATATTCTAGATTTTAATGATAAAAATATTTTCCTAAATAAAAAAAATTATATTATTATCGAAACAGATGATATAAAAAGTTAGAACAATTTAAAAAATATATATATATATATACTAGACTGACTAAAAATTTTAACTGATTAATTCAAGGATATTTCAAGCTATTTTCCTAATTTGACTATACTGATGTGAGCTAAGATTTTGTCCCTATTGACATAATAAATACCTATTAAAATGTAAGTTTGGACACACTAGACAAATATTTTAAATTTTTTTCTTAAATTGTAAACTAAACATAACTTAATAAATTAAATCAGATATCAAAAAAAATTTAAACCAGTCATCATGCCCCTTTTTACAGGTTCCCCCACTCTAGACCAGCAGGGTAAATGCCCAGGGTCTAAAACCTAATAATCTCTGGCAAACTGTTGTCACACATTTTCCCTCTTTAAAAAAAAAACTAAAGTAAATCTTCCTATCAGTGGACACTTTCTCTCATACATGTTGGGCTACTGCCCATGCAGGCAAAAAAGTTAAACATGCCATATATCATTTCTTACAATGTTTTACAACTCTTGGCCTTCCTGATCAAGTAAAAACTGATAATGGTCCATGCTTTGTTAACAAAACCTTCAAGGAATGCCTTCAGCAATGGCACATTGGCCACATCACTGAAATCCCTCATAATCCTCAGGGACAAAAATTGTAAAAAGACATAATCATCTTCTAAAGTCTCAACTAATAAAACAAAAAGGGGGAAACCCCCTATGATCAGCTGAAGATGGCCCTGTTTACTCTCAATATTTTAAATTTGACCAAAGGTGAGCATTTCTCACCTTTCCAAAAACATTGGACAACAACTGTCCCTTATCAAATGATCCAAGTCTGATGGAGGGGCCCAGATCCCCTTATTACAGCTGGACGAGGATTGGGCTGTGTTTTCCCCACTATTGAACAAAAGCCTATTTGGGTCTCTGCAAGGGCCTCAAATATTGTCCCCCTGTAGCAGGGGACCCCAATGAGACTAATGACAACCCAGAAGGCCCTTTGATTTTTGAGGATATTCTTCTCTCTTCTCTTTTTCAGGACCCAAGATGAATTTTACGATATTAATTTTGCTGCTCCTGAGAAGTGTTCTGATGATCAACGCTGGATTCGGTGATCCACATCAAGCTGAAGCCCTTTTACAAAGCATCCAGGGCAACCCCTTTACAGCTTTTGCTATCCTACCATCCGTTACCCTCTCTAATTGTTACACTACTCTTAAGACATGTTCAAATGGAAGAATATCAGTTACCCTCATACAGGGAAAACAGGCAGGATGTCCCCTAGAATCCTTATCCAATGTTTGCTGGCAGGCCCCATAGGTTACCTCTATTACTCCAGCTACAAAGGATCCCCCAAATTGCCCACAGGATTGCTCACCCTCAGGGGTCTTCAAGGCCTATACCTATGTCTCTACCTCTTGCTATGATCAGGCAAGCTTATGACAACAAAACTCAACCAGATACTGGTCAGGCCGACCAAACTCCAACACAAGGGCCATTCCATGTGCCTGGCTAACAGACTCCCCTTCCAAGACCTATTGCTGGACTTTCCAAACGCACATAGGAATGTCAGATGGCAGTGGGGTACAAGACCTAGCCCAAGATTATGTGCAAAAAAAAAAAAAAAAAAACTATGGAAAAAATAATTGAACTCCAGGGTCCCCCATTTACCACCCTCTAGTTCTCCCAGCAATTCAGGGAGAGTTACTTCTTGACCCTAAAACACAATTATCTTACAAGCCACCCTCTCACTGCTTAACACAACAAATCCCAATTTAGCAGAAGATTACTGACTTTGCTTAAAACCAGGTCCATTACAGGCCAATGCTATTCTTATTAACTTCTCACAAACTGAGATCTATTGCCTATTCCTGTCCCCGAGGTCTGGAGTCTATTTGTCTCCTTTTTCTCCTCTGGTCACATGTTTTAGATCTGATCCTTTTCCTGATAATTCCAGTAACATAGATGTTGGCCAGATACATTACTCCTTCTGCCAACACAATAATACCATCAATGGTACCCAACTCTGCCCTCCTAATGGTACTGTTTTCATGTGTGGGGGAGAAGCTCTAAGCTTTCTCCCACAAAGTTGGACTGGACTCTGCTCCCGCCATCCTGTTGCCTGATGTTACAATTGTTCCTAATAATCAGAGCCTTCCTGTCCCTACATTAGAACACATTGGGGGGGGAAACTAAGAGAGCTATCCAAGCTTTTCAACTCTTCTTGAGCCTCGGAGTAGTCACTGGGGCTGGAACTGGCATAACACCGTTAGGGACCTCTTTCCACTTTTATAAGATTTTATCCCAACAACTGACTGATGACTACAAGCTGTAGCAAGTACTTGGACCTCCAAGCACAATTAGACTCCCTAGTTGCAGTGGTTTTACAAAATCGCAGGGGACTTGACCTCTTAACTGCCGAGAATGGAGGATTATGTCTTTTCTTACAGGAAGAATGCTGCTTTTATGCCAACCAATCAGAAATAGTCCAAGATAAACTAAAATGGCTACAAGAAGACCTCAAAAAGCAGAGAAAAGAATTACAAGCCAACTTCCTCTGGATGGGGCTACATGGGTGGCTGCCCTACCTCTTTACTTTCCTTGGGCCCATTCTCTTGCTGCTTCTCCTCTTTACCTTTGGGCCCCACATTGCTAATAAGGCCATTCAATTTATTCAAAGTAGGATAGAATCAATTCTCTGGTACAATACCAGAGACTCACACAAACAAAGCACCCATAGTCTTCTAGGGGTCCAGCAAGTCCCTCCCCTCAATCATCTCCTGAGGCTAATGACGGGTGAGATCCAGTTGCAATGGTACCAACCTAAGACAGGGGGCTGACGCTTTGAGGTCAGTTTATCCGATGACTGGTAAGGACCATAAACGGTATTGGACAACCTAACAGGCCAAAGGAAAAGTTTTCTAGTCACCAGGTGAGCTGTAAGGTACTCAGTGATGGGTAAGATCTGATTGCAGTGGTACCAATATAAAACAGGAGGTTGCCGCCTGAAGGGCAGCTCATCCGATGATGGACCATGTGCAGTATCGGACAACCTAAGACAGGGGGCTTACCCACTGGTACTTTAAAAGAAATAAAAAAGGGGAAATTGTTGGGACCTCTGCTGACCACGGAAGTGCAATCACTGGGGAAAGAAATCCCCAGTCTTGTGATTCTGATTTTGTGATTCTCATGTATGTGACAGTTAGAGCTTGAGAAATGGCTTCCATATACGTGCCTGGATATGGCTTCCGCAATCACAAAGAATAACTCCCCAGCAATGGGGCACACCTACTTAATGGGGTATTGTTTCTGTAACTAGGGTAACGGGGCTCTGTTTCTGTGGCTGGTGTGCCTAGGCTACCCCAACCTGGGGGACTCTCTGATCTCTGATTGGCCCCTGCCTTTGTGCCCCTCCTTCTCCTCTCTCTATATAAGTCCTCTCCCTCCACAATAAACTGAGTTGCTGTGCCATCTCGGCTGACTCAACTCCTGACTCAGTGTGATTTTTGCCAGGCTGTGTGGCGGGCCAGGTCATGACACTTACCCTCTCACTCAGCCCGGAGACACTCACTAGCTGGTCTAGTGATTCTCCTCAACCTCTGTCGGAGGGCAGTCCGAAACTCTTTAGTCAGTGAGCAAGACACTGGTCGTGCAGCTGGCCCGCGTCCCCTGGAAGGTGCAGCCAACCTCCTGCTCCTGAGTCCAGCAGCACGAGATGCTGTACGTTGTCATTTTAAAGCACTGTGTAAAGGGGATATTTGGGCCCTGTCACTTTTTTTTTTGTACCAGGGATTGAACCCAGGGTCACTTAACTCCTGAGCCCCCTCCCTAGCTGTTTTTCTATTTTGTTTAGAGAACACATCTCACTGAGTTGCTCAGGGCCTTGCTAAGTTGCAGAAGCTGGCCTCTACCTTGCGATCCTCCTGCCTCAGCCTCCTGAGCTGAGATTACAAGCGTGCACCACTGTGCCTGAGGCCCAGTCACGGTGGATCATGTTTTTTCTCCTCTTAAGGATCATTAAGATCCAAGCCCAGATGGAGGGGGGTCCACAACAGTAAGGAGGCACTCAACCACCTGGGGAAGATTGGCACCAAGACCACTCTTAGATGAGGCGGTGGCCTCCTGGCCCCAGGTGGAGGCTGACCAGGGCTCAGGCTGTCTCTGGGCCTCCAGGTGTGACAAGTCCCAGGACAGAGTGGCTTAGACTGCTGAGCATCTGAGGTGGCTTGTGAAAGTTTGATTGATGAGAGAGGTCCCCCTTGTCCTGCAGCTGACACTCCCTCTGCAGGAAGTCACTAACTCTGCCACAGTCCTCTGGGACAGGAGATGGACAGAGCCAGAGCCTGGGCTCTCTTGGGGCCTTGCCAGCCTAGCCCCTCCCCTGGCCCCTGGCTTCTGTTCAGATGCACGAGGACCTGGGGCTCTCCAGACCAGGAAGTATGTCCCCAACAGTCTGTGAGGCCCTGGGACCCATTTCCTCACCCCCCATGTGTCCCTGGGGTCCAGCTGAGCCTACAGCTGAAGCCGCCTTGGCTGGGTGGTGGCTTCACTGACTTTTAACCTCTCTGAGCTGGAGACACACGGGGCCTAGATTTTGTTAATTTATTTTGACATGGGGCTGAGGAGCAAGTGCTAGGCAGGCACCAAACCACTGAGCCCTGTCCCCAGACCTCTTTTGCATTTTTTTTAGAGATAGGATCTCGCTGAGTTGCTCAGGACCTTGCTAAGTTGCTGAGGCTGGCCTCCAACTTGTCATTCTTCTGCCTCAGACTCCAGAGCCCTTGGGAAGCCACTGTGCCTGGCTTGAGTAATTTCTAGACTAGGGTGAAGATGTGAAGATCAGAACTTATGTTACACTGGTGGCCTCCATGATGGGGCTGTGACTGTGATGTTCCCAGTCATGGAAACTCTGTCCTTTGCTGGTTCCACAACATCCAGACAGAGCCTGGAGGGGGTCCAGCTGTCAGAGTCCTGCCACCCGTGGACCTGTGGGGGGAACTTTGGGCCCAGCTGGACTCCTGGCCCAACTGTCCACTGCAGGTCCTTGGTGCAGCAGCTGACTCCAGCCAACCTGCTGGCCAAGATCAACGGGAAGGACAGCATCCAGCGAGAGCCCATGGAGGAGAACATCCAGCTGTTCATGACGCCAAATCCTCAACCAAGATCCTGGATGACCTGCAGAACAAGTCCATGAAGGGACCCGGGTTGCACTCCATGGAGACTGCATCCCCACGAAGGCAGCACGCACAGCCTGGGCTTGGCTTCCCCTCTCCCATGAGCTCTGCGGTGTGGTTAGTTCTGTCTGAAGAGCTTTTTATTTGTTTTAAATTCTAACTTTTGGGATTGCTTTGGTGGAATCCTCCCTCTGCTGAGGTGTTTTTAAATAAAATCTTAAATGTTATTTGGATGACACCACCCCTCCCACCTCCTCCTCTCCTCCCCCTCCCCCTCCATCTCCCTCCCTCCCTCTCTCTCCCTCTTTAAAACTTTTTTTTAGGGGCAAGAAATAACTGGGATTAAACCCAAGGACATTTTTTTCAGAGACAGGGTCTCACTGAGTTGCTCAGGGTCTTGCTGAGTTGCAGAGGCTGGCTTCCAAACTGTGATCCTCCTGCCTCAGGCTCCCAAGCCACTGGGATGACAGGTGTGTGCCACCATACCCAGTTGGCCATATCTTAATTATCTACTATTGTTATATATATTTCTTTCAACATGGCTCAAGGCCAAAGGTGTGGGTTCTGGGTACTGTCCCCAGTAAGGTTGCCTCTGTGTCCCCCATTGTGTGCTGTTGGGATTTCTCTCAGGTCAGGCCCTGGGACAAGCTCACTTGTTGCAGGGTACAGTGGGGGCCAGGCTGAATCCTGAGCTTCACCTCCACCTCTATCCACAATCTCCTCATCCACTCCATCCCATGTCCCACATCCTGGCAGCTAAGGCCCTGCCCATGTGGGGGATGCCTCTGTGTACTCATACACACTGTATTCAGCCTATTGAGAAGAAACCTTCTGGAATGGCCAGCTGCAGGGGCTGCCCCCTCCCTTTCACTCAGTGGTTCTCTAGCCCTGAGATGGTCAGTGATAGGGATACACTGAAAGGACCAGGAGTCAACAGAAGGCTCTCAAAGGCCCAGCTGGACCAGCCTGAGCAACCAGAGAGAGTCGTTCTGGGTTGTCACCCAGTGCACAGTGACTAGACTCACACTGACATCAAAGGAACTTGGTCAACACAGGGGGCTGGGCTCGGCCACCTGCGAGTTCCAAGTCAATGAGGTAAATGTGCAGCCCAGGACACTGAGCCCATGACGCTGCCCTTCACAGGTGGATAAGAGAGGAGGGACCATGTGGGTCTGAAGCATCCCCTCAACCCAGCCAGGAGGTGGCTGTCAATGCCAACTGGATGCTTCCACAGCAAGCACCTCGGCGGACACAAGGGTATGGTGGACTTCCCATACTCAAGGTCCCGGTCAGGTCATGAGCTCAGCTGAGGGACACAAGCAGAGCACCCTACCAGTCCTTCCCCAAACTGTTGAGGTCACCAAAGACAAGGGCCATTGAAGAAAAGGTCACAGCCCAGAGAAGCCTCTAGAGATGGGACAATAAGGCCCCTGGCTGGGATTTTAGGACAGAAAAAAGGGCATCAGGTAAAACGGAAGGCAGTGGGTGCAGGTGGTGACTGGGTGCCAACTACAAAAGATGATGGGTGACACACAGGAACGCACTGCCACCATCACACTGCTCTGCATATCTAAAACTATTCTAAAATTTTAAGAATCCCCCCCCTTGTGGCACTGGGCATGGAATCCAGGGCCTCACATGGTAATCAAAAGTTCCAAGAAGGCGTGTGCAGTGGGGCCGGCCTGTCATCCCAGCAGCTCTGGAGGTTGAGGCAGGAGGATTACAATTGGAGGCCAGCCTCAACAATTTAGCCAGGCCCTAAGCAACTCAGCGAGAACTTGTCTCTAAATATAATATAAAATAGGGCTGGGGATGGTGCTCAGGGTTGAGTAACCCTGGGTTCAATACCTGATACCCCCTGAAAAAGATGGAAGCCGACTGGCCATGAGAGCCCAGAGTGCCCTGGGCTGCACCTCCTCCCTTGGTGCGTGTAACTGGCCTCACTTGAGTCCTGGGTATTTGGAGGTCACTGCATGTCTTCAAATCTGACCTCTAAGAACAGGTTTTGCCGCGGTCCCTCCTCTGACCCAGGCCCCAACCTTTCCCAGGAAGAGACCAGAGGCCGCAGCGACAGCAGGCCCCAGCTGTGGTTTGGGACAGGGGTGCCCTCGTGACCAGAGAGGTGTGTAGTCTTCTCATTCCTCCTCCTCAGGTGTCGGGGAGGTGGCAAGCTGGATATGGGCAGAGGTGGCCCTGGATGGGCCGGTTGGGTGGCCTGGATCTACTATGACTCCCCGGCCACTGGACCTGATGGTCACATTCATCTCCCAGAGGCAGTTTTTTCCCAAGGACCCCTCGCACACTGTGGGAGGGGGGGAGGTCTCCCTCCATTATGAGCAGGACACAGCCCAAGCAGAAGCAGGGAATTTGTCACATCTTATTGCTCTGACACGCCAACCTAGTGGCCATGACAGCACCCCCCTTTTTTGCACCATTTCAGCTCTAGCCTGAAAAATGGTTGTGATGTTTAGGTGAAGTCGGGGGGCTGGTCCCCTGAAGTGTTTGAATTGGTCACAGCTGGGCCCAGGCTCTGGGGTGCCTCCCAGGGTAGGATTGGGTGGCCCAACAATCCCAGGTTCCTGCAGGCTCTCAGGGGTCCCTGTGGGAGTGAGAACCCAGGACAGGAAGGGCTTTTTTCTTGACACCACGCACTGAACCCAAAGTCCCCTTACCCACTGACCTCTGTCCCCAACCCTTCATATATTTATTTAGAGGCAGCATCTCACTGAGTTGCTCAGGACTTCTCTAAGTTGCTGAGGCTGGCCTCCAACTTTCAATCCTTCCCCCTCAAACTCCCAAAATGCCGGGATTACAGGTATTTGTCACCCAGCGGGGCTCCTATCTGTCCTTGAGCCTCAGTTTTCCTATCTGTAAGATGGGCCAATAAGATAAGGGGCGATAAGATGAGCCAATGGGCACCCACAGATTGTCTGCTCTGTCACCTGCTATCGCCGTCACCATCATGCCACCTGCTTGCAGGTCTGTGCTTTCAGCCTCATGTGATTAACGGGGACACCAGCGGCCTTGAGGAGGGAAATTGCAGGGTGCGGAACACAGGGGACGCAGGGCAGATGGGGGCCTGCAGAAATGCAGGGGGACCCCTAGAACTCAGCTCCCACATCAGGCTCACCCAAGGACCAGAGGGACTTCAGCAGGGTTGGGAGCAGGAGCACAATGACAACCAGGCAGGCTTCCTGACCCCACCCCTGCCTGCAACAGACTCAGCCTCTAGGGCCACCATAATTGTCCTTTGCGGACCCCTTTCCGACTGTCCCAGCCATTGGAGAACCCCAGGTCCTAGACAGGCGCCTGTCATCACAGGCTGGAGGCTGTGGCTGGAGGACGGCAAATTTGAGGCCAGCCTCTGAACTTAGCAAGACCCTGTGTTAAAACTCCAAAAGGGCTGGGACGTGGAGCAGTGGCCAGTGCCCCTGGGGTCAGTTCGCTCCCAACCCCAGGGGTGAATCCCACACCCACCAGACCCTCACTTGACAGCCTAGGGGCAGCTCTGGCCACCTACCGCCTGCAGTCTTCACCTTAAGAGGGAACTTGTCACACTCAGGACGCGGTGGCGGTGGCAACAAGCTGCCAGGGGCTCCGGGCTCCGGCGCATCCCACCTGACTCCGATGCATTCCTCCAGGCGACAGGGTGACCCCTGAGGTGACCTGTCCCCTGGGCAGCGTCCCTGCAAACCAGTGACTCAGCGTTCGACCAGAACCCAGAGCAACCGGCCGGGGGCCACGGAGGTCTGGGGAGACCCGCAGTGGCAGCGCCGGCCACCGGGTGGGGGACAGCCGCGCCCTCCATAGAGGAGCCCAGCTGCGAGCAGGGAGGAGGTGTGGACCTTGGCCCGGCTGTGTGGGCCTCAGGAGACTTGCAGCAGAGATGCGATGTCGCCTTCTCGCAGTTCCCGGGGGCTCCGTCAGTGCCTCAAAGCAAAGCTTGGACGGCAACCCGGAGGCTGCAGTTCCGGGGAAGCACTTGCACAGCGGGGTCCTGGCTCCGCCCACGCCCCTCCCCAGAGGCGTGACCACTCCACACTCCCTCCTGCACCGCCCACGCCCCGCCCACACCCCGCCCCCGGAGTGTAGCCACGCCCCGATTCCTGCACCGCCCACCCTCCCATGGCCACTTCCCCCGCCACTCCTGCGCAGCCCACTCCCCGCCCCTGGGGCATAGCCACACTCGCCCCAGTTCCTTTGCCACCTGCTCCCCATCAGGAGAGGAGCAGAGCCTGGGGAGGTGCCCGTGGGGGAGCCCTCTGGGAAGGCAACATACCTGGTAGATGTTCAATGGCATAGGGGAGGGGGACGCTTGGAACGTCAAAAGGAGCTTGGTGCCAGTGTGGTGTGTCTGTCATCCCAGTGCCTCAGGAGGCTGAGGCAGGAGGCTCGCCAGGTGGAGGCCAGCCTCAGCCACTCAGCGAGGCCCTGTCTCTAAAGAGCTGGAATGGTTGGCGGGGAGGCTACCCTGGGTTCAGTCCCTGGGACCACAACCCAGGAAGGCACAGAAAGGATTCTCCGTGGAAGTTGCCCTGCGGTGCTCACCCTCTGGTCCCTGACCAAAAGCTCCCCAGGCCTCCTCTCTGGAGACCCCCAAACCAGATCAAGGTGTCTGTCTGACATTGACTTTGAGACTTATCAAGTGCAAGGCTGAAGAATAGCCATTGAGCCTGAGACCCGCCATAAGGCGTTCCCTGTCATCCCATCAACCTCTGCGCTGTCCATGCCACTTCCAGTGTCCTGCTTTTTGGAACTGCACACGCAATTCCTTGGTCCCCGAAGACTTCAGGATACATGCTGTCACCCAGTGTTCAGCACATTCTTTTTAATTTGTAGGGACTGGAGTTTTAGCCAGGAGTGGCCGATCACAGAGCCACATCCCAGCCCCCCCCCCCCTTTTTTTTTGAGACAGGGTTTTTCTAAGTTGCT
Source organism: Callospermophilus lateralis (assembly GCF_048772815.1). NCBI lineage: Eukaryota > Metazoa > Chordata > Mammalia > Rodentia > Sciuridae > Callospermophilus > Callospermophilus lateralis. The sequence continues at coordinate 17,722,064 of NW_027514713.1, read as the reverse complement.
GAAGCTGGCTTTGAACTTGCAATCCTCCTTCCTCAGCCTCCTAAGTTACTGGGATTAAAGGTGTGCACCATGGGGCTGGGGTTATGAAGGCTCTTGACCAAGTCCTTGTAGGCACGATTCTTTTCAGAATTGAGCAGAGAGGGCATGTGTCAGGCTTTTTCTCCTGACCTGTGGGAGAAATGGGGAAAACATGCCCTGACTAGGACAAGCCAAGAGAGGCAAAGGTCCACTGCCTGCCCACACCCAGCCCTCCCTCACTGGAGGACAATCAGACACTCCAGGGAGACCAGTCAAAGCAGAATCTTATTTATTGAGGAAGTACACACAGCTAATATACCACACAGGAGCCAATCAGGATAAAGGTCAGAAGGGTGGAGTGAGTTCACATGTCCACCCATCCCATGGTCTGTAAGAGAAGGCACGAGCTGTCCATGAGGGCGAAAGAGTCCTGGACCTTCCTGGAGGTGGTATGTTTTTTCCGTCACCACCCACAGCACCGCCTCCTGGCTGATTTCCAGGGGTCATTCCAGCCACATGTGTGGCCCCAAGATGGGAAGCAGGCAGCAAGTCATGCCCTACAGGCATGCACCTGTTCTGGCTTCATGGAAACTGCTAGACCTTTCCTGATTCTGGTCTATTTGCTTCTCATCCAGGCTGTAATGCTTCTAGAAAGGACAGATGGGTGATGTGGCCCCAGAAGTTTTGGGGCAAGGATTAGGTGGGTGCTGGCATAGTTAGGGCACCCCTGGGAGCCTCCAAGGAGACGCATTGGTGGGTGTGGTGGATGCTGAAGCTCAGGCTGATGTTTGACGGCCCTTGGACGACAGCCCTTGGATGGTGCTACATACTCAGGCACCAGCCCTCATCAGGAAGCTGTGTGCTTCACTTGGCACCCACCTGGAAGCTGAAACTGGAGGCTCATGGGTATTATGCATGTGAGGATCAGGCCAGGCCAGAGTGCAGGTGGGGGTCAGCGGTGGAGGGAGCGGTGGGAAGGAAACCCAGGGGTTAGGAGCCAGGGGTGGCAGCTGATGCCACCAGGACCCCTCATTTCTGACCTCAAGCAGGTCCCTGCAGGCAGGGGCCTGGGGTAGGCAAAGCCTGGATCTTGGCCTCCCAGTTGCCTCCTGGCCTCCTACTGCCCTGGGCCTTACTTTTTTCACCTGTAAAATGGGGACCAGCTGCTTCCTCAGGGGCTCCATGGTTGAGCAGGGACCACATGGAGTAAGCGGTGAGCAGAGTCTGCACCAGGGGGGAGGAGTCACTTGGCTACTGAAGTTGGCGGCAGACACTAGGGGGTGTTTGAAGGCAGGGCCTGATCCTCAGTCCACCCCCCACCCCCCACACACAGGTTACCTGAAAATGGGCTCCAACTTCTCTGCTGTGAGGCATATTTGCAGTGGCCCCAGGCACAGCCCTAAGTCCCCAGGGCACAGAGAAAAGGCCCAGTGCTTCCCAAGGCAGGAGGTTCCTGACTTGGGGTTTTGGTTTTTCCTTGTATCATGGACTGAACCCCAGGACTGCGGGACCACGGAGGCTCACCCCTGTCCTTTTTATATTTAGACACAGGGTCTCATGAGTTGCTGAGGGCTTCACTAAATTGTTCAGGCTGGACTCCAACTCATGATCCTCCTACCTCAGCCTCCCGAGTCATTTGGACACAGGCGTGTGCACAAGGGGATGCTCCCAGCAGGAGGAAGACCAGGCTGCAGGGCAGCATGTCTCTGGGGATGAGCTTGAGTGGAAACAAGACTGTGAACAAGCAGTTTGTAAATAGTTGCCTTTATTCATCTTTTAACCACCGTATCTCAGTTATGCCATTTTGGCATCCACAGTGATTGTGCCCTGGAAGCTGGGTCAGCCCCTTCCCACCCACCCTCTGTGATCACTGCCCATGGGCTGGGAGCCCAGGCCACATGGGGCCAGCAGGACCACAAACTCCTCTGAAGTCTGGCACTCTCCAGCCACAGCCCGGGAGCCAGGGACTGGGCCTGCCTGCCAGAGGCCATGAAGTCCCCAGCGGTGGCCTGGGAGGCCCTGCCCTCTAATAGGAGCAGGAGAGGTATGGCGGTGGCCTCCATAGGCTGGGAGATGGCTGGTGGTGGGGCTGCCCTGCTGGGGACTAGGTCTAGCCAAGGCCACATGGGAGAAGGTGCTGGGACCTGGGTGGGTCAAGGACCCCTCTGGTTCTTGACCCAGGTCTCTAGGTACAGTGTGCCACCCCTACTGAGCCATGAAAGGGCCCGTGCAGAATTGGGGCACCCTCCCGAGGAAGCCTGCAGCTGTGTCTGAGAGGGGCGTCTGAGAACTCTGGAAAGTTTACCAGCTTCATGTCTATGTCACCTGTCACTTCAGACAACATTGTCTTTCTGTCTCAGACACCAGAGTATCTTCCCATGGACCCCGAGCCCCTGACCTTGAGCTCAGGCCCTGAGCCTGAACCTCCCCTCCTGGCCTCTGAGTGCGGTGAAGGCTGAATGTGGTGGAGGCCGAGAGAGCTGGTGGCATCCCACTGTCCCTTTACTAGCATTTGGTCCCTAAGTACTGTCAGAACATTCTAGAAACACAGGGAGATACAAAAGACATCCCTTCCCAGGGACGCGGGGGCAGCTGCGCAGTGAGGATCCACCAAGGCTGACTGGAGTTTGGACAATTGGACTTGGCAGGGTGGTCCCCTGAGGGCAACGAGCTCGGCCAGGCAAGGGTGGAGGTGGCAACCCCAGGCCTCCCCCAGATGAGGACAAAGCTGCCTGGCCACAAGTTGGCCGTGAGGTGGCAGGGATGGCAGTCCTGGCTCTGTCCCAGCATAAGGCTCATCTGGACACTTGGTGGGAGAGCAGCTGCCCACTGCTGGGCAGGGAGCTGTTTTATCCTGAGCCCAGGGGATCCAATGCCCCCCACGGCAACAGTCTGCACCAAGAGAGTGCCACTGCTAGTGATGCTGAGGACATGCTGGTGATGCTGTCCATTTCCCCAGAGGAGGTGAGAGCTGACGGCCGACCATCCTAAGGCCACACACAGAGATTTTGTGCTTCCAACCCAGTCAAAAAGCCACCATGGAGACCAGAGACACCACGGTGGTTGCACACATCACTGAGGGTGGGAGGGGAGGCCAAAACCAAAGTCAGACAGAAAATGGGGACAGTGCTCCCCATCCCTGTCAAGGCTGCAGCTGCCAATGCTAGAAGAAGGAGAGGAGCCCTGCTGAGGGTGGCTGCCCCATGGTGAAGAGGAGGGGCAGACATCAGCCAGAGAACAAAGTCCCCACGCGACACAGCACCACTGCCCCCGGCCACCACTGCCTTCCGAGGCACTGCCCAGTGTCGTCCCAGGTTCTTGGATAGGCATGGCTCTCAGAAGAGCAGGGTGCCCATGCTTCCCAACTCTCTTGGCTCCTTGACGAAAATCTCCAAGGACTGGGAGATGTTGGTGACTGCCAACAGGATCCCCGTCCCCAAGCTGATGGTGCCCAGGAAGGCAGCCAGGACTGAGAGGCCCCAAGACACAGGCCCCCAGAGGCCACTGCCATGGGGATGTACCTGGGGGAGGGCAGGTGGTCAGCCCCAGGCCACCACAGAGCCTCCAACCTGGCCACCAGTCTTGCCCATGACTGAGACCAGAACCTCAGGAGGCCCCACCACCTCCCTTAAGTATCCTCTGCTAACACCCCACTAATTCTATGGGACCTAGTCCCTGTTAGGGGACTGTGACTAGTCCAAACTGAAAGGCTGCTGAACACAGTGGTCCATTCCTGTCACCCCAGTAACTCAGGAGGCTGAGGCAGGAAGATCACAAGGTGGAGGCCAGCCTCAGCTGCTTTGCAAGGCCCTAAGCAGCTTAGCGAGACCCTGTCTCTAAATAAAATATAAAAAGATCTGGGGACGTAGCTTAGGGGTCAAGTGACCCTGAGTGTGATCCTCAGTAAGGGGGCTGGAGGGCTGGTTATGAGACCCAAATCCTGATGATGTCTATCGAAATGGCCACTGTCCCTACCAAGGACTCAAAAGCAACCAAAAATTTGCAACTGTGGCTTTTCCCATGGTTGATTCTCTCAGGAAAGGTCACCAATTGAGAACCCACAGGAGAACCTGGGCTGCCACCTGACTTTGTAGACACAGCCCTTTTAATGGTGGCTACTGCCGAGTGGCAGAGGAAGAGCTGAGAAAATGGCAGAGGGCACCAGGGAGGTTGGGGGCAGCCTTCAATCCAGGATGAGGTGCAGCTGCAAAGGGCGCTTCTTCTGCCCCGGACACCTGTGCCCTGGGGCCTCTCCCACCCTCCATTCTCTCCACCCCAAGGTTATGGCCACCCTGGCACATCTGGTCTCTGGCCTCCTCTCTGCTGTGGCCTTGTCAGCTGGAACTGACCTCCCTGCTTCAAACACCACCATCCCTCTACGGCTCTGCTGGCCTCTCAGCCACATCCAACATCTGTCTTTTTTCAGTCTTGGGGATTTAACCCAGGGGTTCCCCAACCCTGAGCCCTGTCTCCAGCTCTTTTTTTGTATTATATTTAGAGACAGGGTCTCACTGAGTTACTCAGGGCCTCACTAAGTTCCTGAGGTTGGCCTCCACCTTGCCATCCTCATGCCTTGGCCTCCAGGCATGCCTCAGAGAGCCTGGCGCTTCAGCTCAGATCCATCTGGAGCCCCACTCTGTGCTCAGAGCCTGGGCACTGCTCCTGGATGCCTAGGGCAGCATCCCACTAGCATGAGCAGAGGTGAGGGTCCCCTGCTGCCAGCACCATCCCTACAGAGCCCCATGCTGGGTCACTAGGCTGCATGCACCTGGCTCCCTGCTGAGGGCGCTAGACATCTTATTCCATGTCCCCAGCATCCAGTACTTAGCAGGTTCATAAATATCCAATGACACAGGGACCTTGCCTACCCTGTGATCTGAGAATGAGACACATGGACACTGAAGACCACAAGGTCCACTGGTGCTGGAGGCCCGGGAGCCGCACCTGCTGACTGGGGGTGGGTACTGCACTCGCCGGTTGAGCTCATGCACCATGGATGTCTCCCGGTGGCCCCACATCACCATCTGCTGCTCCTTCAGCTGCTTGACCACCTGCATGATGCACAGAGCAAAGGATATGTTCAGAGGTGGTTTCAGAGGGAAAGGTCTCAAGCTGCTGGACACTTAAAGGGCTCTTTCTGCAGCTCTACATCTTTACAAAGACTTTAAAAATGCCCAAAATCCTGGGGTGCACCCCTGTCATTCCAGCAGCTTGGGAGGCTGAGGCAGGAGGATCGCAATTTGGAGGCCAGCCTCAGCCACTTAGCAAGGCCCTGAGCAGCTCAGCGAGACCCTGTCTCCAGATGAAATCTAACAAGGGCTCAGAGGTTAAGTGTCCCTGGACCAACAAGGTGCCATAAGGAGACCAGACAATGTGTGATTTTCCACTCTGGCTTCAGGTTCTCAGACCTGCTGCTGATGGCTGAACTCCATCCATCTGTCCTTAATGCTCTGAACTGTTTCACCAAGGTGGGTGGTCCATCTGCATGTCACAAACCACCACTGTGACAAAGCAACAAGCCGAATGCCACTTTAAGAACGTCCGTTCATACTTACATTCTTGGCAGATGAGCTCAAGACCTCGACCCAGATCTTAGAGAAGAAGGCAAAGATCCCAGCATGAACATGAGGTACACTACCACATGGACAGGGTCCTCCAACACGGAGCCAAAGGACTCCAGCAGAGATAGGTAGTAACACAGGCCACAAACTGCATAGGTGCAGGCGGGGCCTCCAGAAGACGTGTCCTTGGAAGAAGGAACAGAAGGTCTGGGACGCTGCATCTACTGTACCTGAGCTTCAAGATGAACCCAGAGCAGATCAAAGACTGTGATTGCAGCCGGGCACAATGACACACTCCTGTCACCCCACAGCTCAGGAAGCTGAGGCAGGAGGATGGAAAGTTGAAGGCCCTAAGCAGCTCAGTGAGACCCTGAGTCTAAATAGGGGTGGAACAGGGCTCAGAAGTCAAGGGACCCTGGGTTCAGTCCTTGTTACAAAAAACTTCCTGCACAGAATTTGGGAAAGGACACAGGGGAGGAGATCTGTGGGTGAGACACTTGGTCAGGAGCAAGACGCACAGATGCGGAGCAACAACACCCACTCTGTGGCCAGGAGACCCTCCTTGGGAACATCTGACTGACAGACCAGGTGCCCAACAGACTGATGAGCAGGTGCCCACTGAAGCGAGCCGACAGGATCTGGGAGATGATGTAGAGGTGGGGACCAGGGCGGACTGCAGGACAATCGGGACATTGGAGGTGAAGAAGAGCTCAACGGGGTAGGTGTGGTACTGGCCCTGGTAGTGCGCAGTCTTGATGGGCAGGTCCATCTGGAAGCCCTGAGGACACAGAACAGGGCACTCTTCACTGCCTTGCTGTCCCCTATGGTCCAGAGGTACAAGAAGTGGCAACAGCTCTGGGGACCCAACTTCTGACACTGCTGGAGAGCACCTGCCGCTTCCCTCACAACCACTGTGTGGGGCACACACAGAAAAAAGACCAGAAAAACTGGTTTCAAAATGTACTCAAGTCCACTCTATGGCCATTCATATCTAAACAGAAAAAAAAAAGAAAAAAACAATTATGCCGAAGCCAGAGACAGTGGTGCAGGCCTGTCATCATCAGCAGCTCTGGAGGCTGAGGTAGGAGGACTACAATTTGGAGGCCAGCCTCAGCAACTCAGCAAGACTCTGACTCTAAATAAAATATAAAAAGTTCTGGGGATGGGGCTCAGGGGTTCAGTGCCCCTGGGTTCCATCCCTGGTACCAAAAAAAAAATAAAGAAAAATAATTGCAGACTTCTTGGGCTCACGTTGGACACACCTGGAAATGGATGACCACAGCGATGACAAAGATGGAGGCGATGAGGTTCATGAGGTCGGGGAGATTCTGGCAGGAGAAAGCCTCACTAATTGCTTGGACTTTGTCTGTGCACGTGGCACAGAGATGAAATAGTGCAATGATGGCACGCTCCAATTCCATACCTGTTGGCAGAGAAGAACCCAAATGTGAAGGGAAGAACAAAGGGCTGAACCCCGCTGGGTCTTAGGCCTCCTCCTGGCCAAAGCAGAGTCAGGAGAACAGAATCAGCCAGGAGACTCAACTGGTAGACTCACGGCACCACAGTCATGGGGTCACTGTTTGGATTTTTTTTTTGGCACCAGGGATGGAACCCACGGGCCCTCGGCCACTGAACCCCAATTCCAGCCTATTTGTATTTCATTCACAGACAGCATCTCACTGAGTTGCTGAGGCCTTGCTGTTGCTGAGCCTGACCTCCAAGTTGAGATCCTCCTGCCTCAGCCTCAGCAACAGGCAGAAAGGAGCCTGGTCTGAGGAACAGGCAACAGATCATCCCAGGACACTGCAGCAGAGGGCAACAAGGTCCAAGCACTTCAGAAATTGTGTGAGAATGACTTTAGAACAAAAGGACAGTGGGAAACACTGTCACCATGGCCCCTGATGCCAGTGCTTCCCTAGACATGGCATCTGTGGGCAGAGTGGCTAATGGCTGGGGACTAAGATGTCCCAGTCTCTCCCTGGGACAGCATTTTCCTGTCACCTCAGAGTTGGGACTGCAGGACTCGCATCACCTTCTGGATGGCCACTCAGATGGGCCATCTGTCCTGAAGACCACATGGACGGGATGTCTGTGACAGAAACACTATCCTAGCTTTCCCTGGCCCCTGGAATCCCCATGGTGGTCTTCTGACAGCCCCTCTCCCTGCCACCTCTGGCTGTGTGGATCAACAGCTGATGTCCCTGTGGTCAAGAATCTGGAGACATTAAAGCTTGAGCATTTTGTAAAGGAGGAAGTGAACCCAGGGGGGAGAAAGCAGGGACTTTTCCTGGCTGCTCTTGCTACCAATGACCTCTCTGAACTCCCCTAACTTGCTCCACTGAGCCACACGCCAACCCTCAAACACACCAGCTCATCTCTGCCCCAGGGCCTTTGCACCTGCCGGGTTCTCTAGATGGGCCCATAACACTCTTCCCCAGTCACCCCATCTTCCTTCTCTGCTCTACTCTGACCCGGGACCCTGGGATGACACTGACGCTCCCATGTCTTATGTTATCTCCCTTTGTATTCTTAGCACCCACAGAAGCTCCTGGTGCTTAACATCACCTGCCTGACAAGTGTCAGGAATGAAAGGTGGGTCACAGCAAAGTCAGGGTGAGGGCCTTAGGAGCCTTCTGAATGTTTAACATGGTCATTTCATGCAAATCACTACCTGCTAATCTCTGTGAACTGGATTAATTTCATGTGCTAGTGTTGCCCCGGGGGCGAGAGTCATGTGGCGTCTGTACTCTCCACCTCCCTCCCAGCCTGGACTGTCCCCCCCTCAGTGAAGAAGGACCAGCTGTGCTCTCCACCCTAGGGGCCCTTCCACACCCCACTTTCCAGGTTGCAAGCTGAGCCGTGGTGGCACTCCTGGTAAAAGGTGGCCCTTCCAGCTGCAAGCTACCTGTGCCTGCTCCATTCTCTTCTTGCCCATCCTGGGGGTGTCCCCATGGCTCCACCATTTGGGCTCCTTACAGCACCACTCAAATCCCCCCAGGTAGTGCCTCTGCCCCAGCCAGTTTCAAGAGTTGGCCAAGGCAGCCACCTCCATTTCTCAGTTGTCTGTGGCCTTCATCTCTCACTAAGTCCTAAGGCCCTCACTCTGATGTCACACTGGCTGGCTCAGGCTGGATGGCTGTGCCACTTCCCCAGCCATTTTCTCAGCCTGTCTCTCAGGAACAGCAAATCATTCCTTCCAAATCTGTCCCCTCACTCACTATCCTGCTCCAGAGCAAAGTGATCCTTTGGCTGGCTGCCGCGGCCCAAGCCTTTGCTGACTGGCCCCCTGTGGCCAACACTGCTCCCACTCCTTTCGAATGCAGCCCCCCCCCAAAGCCAGGAGGTGTTGGCTGACACTCCGACTCCTACCCAGCTTTTGCCCCCACATCCACGGCTGGGACCCATCTGCTTTGCACCCCCAGATCCTCAATTCACCTTAGATTTTCTGAAATTGTAGGAAGAGTCTGGTGTCCCTTTGCCTACTCTTCTGTAAGTGTCCCCAACCCTCCTTCCCATAGGATCCCTCAGGCACCCTGCAGAGACCTGTCTGCAGTTTTCTCAATTTGATGACATGGCACTGGAGGCCAAGAATAAGCTCCACAGTCAATTCCAAGAAAACACACAAATGCACACAAATATTTTCCATGAGAGAGACTTCCGAGCAAATAACAGATTCAGGGTTCAGAGGCCAAAAGAAAAAGAAAAGAAAAAAAGTCAATTTCCCCTCTCCTAAGAAGTCTCACATGTTTTGCAGTTTTTATTTTATTAAGACTTGTAAGCCAGGTATCATGGTGCATGCCTGTAATCACAGTGGCTCTGGAGGCTAAAGCAGGAGAACTGCAAATCAACGGCTAACCTCAGCCAAATTGGGGCTCTAAGCAACTCAGCAAGACCCTGTCTCTGAAAAATACAAAAGAGGGTTGGGGACGGGGCTCAGGGGTTAACTGTCCCTGAGTTCAATCCCTAGTGCCTTCCACCCCAAATTGGCAGTACTGCGGATTGAACCCAGGAACAGTCATTCTACCCCAGCCTTTTTTGACACAGGGTCTCACTTATTTGCCAAGGCTGTCCTTGAACTTGTAATCATCGAACTAACTGCTCCTTGCCTGAACAAGTGGTTTGGTGTAGCAATTTCCTTTTTAAAATCTTATTCACTAAGAACAACTGCTACAATATGTGCAGATGATTGCCCAAGGATATTCACTTTGATGCTACCTGTGACTGAGAAAGGACTGAAATTGGCTAAAATCAACACTTCTTTATCTTTTCAGTGCAGGTTCCTGCTAAGAAATATGAGGCAGGATTACTCTGTGGCAAGTTGACTGTCTTTGAAATATTTTTATAAGAGGTGTTATTATTATTATTATTATCATTATTGTTATTATTTTGTACTAGGGATTTAACCCAGGACCACTTAACCTCTGAGCCCTTTTCCCAGCCCTTTTTCATTTTATTTAGAGACAGTGTCTCACTGAGTTTCTTAGGGCCTCACTAAGTTGCTGAGGCTGGCCTCCAACTTGTGATCCTTTTGCCTCAGCCTCCTGAGCTGCTGTGATGACAGACTTGAGCCTCTGCACTCAGCTATATTTTTAAAACTTTGCACACTGAAAATTCAGAAGACATGTTTCTGAAACAGACATTTTCCCCCAGAGGAATACTCTGCATGTATGAAAACTTCCTGCAGAAGTGCCCCACAGGAGGCAGGGCCATTACCTTGGTTGGTGTTGATGGTGGTGGGGTTGAAGGTCTTTCCCAGGATGGTTTCACAGATGTTGCTTGAAATGGAGAGGGAGAAGCCAAAGCCCAGGCTGTACCCTTTCTAAAGAAGGTCATCCAAAATGAGGACGATCAAGCCCACCACAAAGAACTGCAGAATTGAAATAAATAAATTAATAAAATGGACTCTGCATTACTGGCCTCAGGGCTCTGGTTCCTTCCATCTTCAATGACTGGGCTCTCTGCTATGAAGGCCAAATAAGAGACCCTTCTCAATCTTCCTCACGGAAATTCAGAAGACAAAGCCAGGGTCTTTCAATTCTTTATTTTTTTAAATCTATTTTTTAGTTGGAGATGGACACAACATCTTTATTTAATTTTTATGGGGTGCTGAGGATGGAGCCGAAGGCCTCGTGCATGACAGTTGAGCCTCTACCACCGAGTCCCAGCCCCAACCCCTACATTTTTTTGTTTTTGTTTCTTAATTGTTTGGGGTGTGCAGGTGGACAGCATGCCTTTATTGATTTCAATATTTCTCGTTGTAGATGGGCTCAGTGTCTTTATTTGATTGATTTCTTTTTGGGCGGTGTCCAGCCTCCAACTCGAGGCTTCACCCTGCTCAGGCCAGTGTCTAATCCTGAGCCCAGACCTGAGCCTGGCCTGGCCCCATCTCTTGCTGAGTACTGCTGATGAGAAAGAGGGATGGTGCAGTCACTCAGGAAGTGGCGTGCAATTGGGGGTTCACCTGAGTGGTGATCAGCAGGCAGATCACAGCGCTCATCTTTGAGGCGTCCCTATCCATGCCCGTCATCACATCCATTATGGACTGGCCAATGGTAACAATCATGCCGAACACTAGGATCCCAAGAGAACCCTTAGCAGAGTGTGACAGGAACACAGATGACAAATACTGACACTGCACCCGGGGACTTGGTAAGGATTGTCCAACTGTCACATGTCAAAGTACATGAGAACTCAGAGGCTATCTAGTGAAAGCACCTTTGGATTTTTTTTGTACTTTAGGGATTGAGCCCAGGGCCTTGCGGATGGTAGGCAAGTGCTCTACTAAACCTCAGCCCAGTCATCCTAAATTCTTTTTTGTAAAAAATGATCTTGAATTTTTAAGATGGAAAAACATTTTTAAAAATTATCAAGCATGGCGGGCGAGCGCGGGCCGGGCGCCCTCGGCGGGCGCGCTCCCTCCCGCCGCCCGCCAGGACTCGGCCGCGCTGGTTGTGCGTTCGCGGCGCTGGCTCTCGGCCGCCCGAGGCTGCTGCTCCGGTTCGGATTTGGTTCGCGTGCATCCGCTTTCAGACTTTGGCGAGGAAGGAGCTGAGACTTGCGGACAGAGCCGGGCTGGAGTTGGGCGTTTTCTCTGCGTGCGTTTTGCTGGCTTCCCCCCCCTTCCCCCCCCCACCCCCCCCACCCCCCCCACCCCCCCACCCCCCACCCCCACCCCCCACCCCCGGCTCTGGTGATCACCCATCAGGAACCCTGCTAAGGACCCAAACCATGAACTTGGGGCTGACAGGACCGCTTAACCCCTTGCGACCAGGCTTCAGATGCCAGCTCTGAAAAGCTCTTCAACACTGTAATTGTGAATAAAGATTCGGAGTTAGGTGTTGGCGCGCTGCCTGAACATGACAGCCAGGATGCAGGGCCAATTGTCCCCAAGATATCAGGTCTAGAGAGAAACCAGGAGAAGAGCCAAGACTGTTGCAAAGAGCCCGCCTTTGAGCCTGTGGTGCTTAAGGACCCCTGCCCTCAGGTCCCGCAGCCGCTGCCCCAGCCCCAGGCAGAGCCCCAGCTCCGAGCCCCTTCTCCAGACCCTGACTTGGTGCCACGCACAGAGGCCCCACCAACAGCCCCTCCTCCAAGTACGCAGCCCCCGCAGGGCCCTCCAGAGGCCCCACTGCAGCCCGCCCCACAGCCTCAGGTGCAGCGGCCACCCAGGCCACCGTCCCCCACCCAGCTGCTCCACCAGCACCTTCCTGCTGTGCAGGCCCACCCCTCGTCCCAGGGCCTGCCCCAGCCCCTGTCAGCCTACAGCAGCAGCCTGAACCTCAACAGTTTAAGCAGCAGCAGGAGCAGCACTCCGGCCAAGACTCAGCCCGCCGCCCCGCACCTCTCCCACCACCCCTCGGCCTCCCCGTTCCCCCTCTCCCTTCCCAGCCACAGCCCCCTGCACAGCTTCACCCCCACCCTCCAGGCCCCCACTCACGCACATCACCCCAATATGTTTGCCCCGCCCACTGCTTTGCCTCCGCCACCACCGCTGACGTCAGGGAGTCTGCAGGTCCCCGGACACCCTGCCGCAAGCACTTACTCAGAGCAAGACATCTTGCGGCAGGAACTGAACACGCGTTTTCTGGCCTCTCAGAGCGCGGACCGCGGGGCCTCCCTGGGCCCCCCGCCCTACCTGCGGACCGAGTTCCACCAGCACCAGCACCAGCACCAGCACACGCACCAGCACACGCACCAGCACACGCACCAGCACACCTTCACACCCTTCCCCCACGCCATCCCGCCCACCGCCATCATGCGGACGCCAGCACCTCCCATGGTGCGTACCCCAGGCAGAAATCTCTTCCACTCCTACCCTCCTGCAGTGTCGGGCATCCCCCCCATGATCCCACCCACGGGCCCTTTTGGTTCACTACAAGGAGCATTTCAGCCCAAGACATCCAACCCTATCGATGTTGCTGCTCGGCCTGGGACAGTCCCACACACTTTACTTCAGAAGGACCCGCGGTTGACAGATCCTTTCAGACCTATGTTAAGGGAACCAGGGAAGTGGTGCGCTATGCATGTTCACATCGCCTGGCAGATTTACCACCAACAACAGAAAGTCAAGAAGCCGATGCAGTCAGACCCACACAAGCTGGACTTCGGACTGAAGCCTGAGTTCCTGAGCCGCCCACCAGGCCCCAGTCTCTTTGGAGCCATCCACCACCCCCATGACCTGGCTCGACCTTCAACTTTGTTCTCTGCCTCTGGTGCTGCACACCCCACCGGGACCCCTTTTGGGCCACCTCCTCATCACAGCAACTTCCTCAACCCTGCTGCTCACCTGGAGCCTTTCAATCGTCCGTCCACCTTCACGGGCCTAGCAGCGGTTGGTGGCAATGCCTTCGGGGGACTTGGAAACCCGTTAGTTACTCCCAATAACATGTATTCATTTTAACTCTGGGTACTGTTGAAGGCTTTGAGAAAGCGTGGAGAAAAGACACTCCAGCCACCCCTCACCAGCACCTATCCTCCCGGCCAACGCCCTGGGACACAGCCGCAGCGCCACCGAGCAGATCAGGGGTCATTTGAACACAGAGGCTCGCGAGAAGGACAAACCCAAAGAGAGGGAGAGAGACCACCCGGAGTCGCGGAAAGACCTGGCCGCAGAAGAGCACAAGGCCAAGGAGGGCCCGGCGCCCGAGAAGGACGGGCATGGCCACGAGGGCCGCGCCCCGGGCGAGGAGGCCAAGCAGCTGGTGCGCGCGCCGTCGCCCTACGTGCGAACCCCCGCGCTGGACAGTGCCCGGCCGGGCAGCACCTCAGGCCGCGAGGCCAAGCCGCGCAAGGGCGAACGAACCCTGCCTATGAGAACCAGCGGAAGAGCGCCGAGGTCAAGGTCAAGGAGGAGCGCAGGGAGGAGCACGAGCTGCCTGCGGAGCCCGCGCAGCCACCGAGCGCCGCGGAGCCACCGGGCGCAGCCTCGGGTACCCACGCAGGCCCGCTGGCCTCGGTGCCCATGGCGGTGGGCGTGGCGGGCCTGCACCCCATGGGTGGCATCGGCAGCCTGGACCGGACCCGCATGATGACCCCCTTCATGGGCCTCAGCCCGCTCCCGGGTGGGGAGCGCTTCCCCTACCCGTCCTTCCACTGGGACCCCATGCGGGACCCGCTGAGGGACCCTTACCGCGAGCTCCACGTGCACCGCAGGGACCCGCTGGCCAGGGACTTCCTGCTGTGCGGCGACCCGCTGCACCGGCTGTCGGTCGCTCAGCTGTAGGAGGCCGACAGATCCTTCCGGGACCGCGAGCCGCACGACTACAGCCACCACCATCACCACCACCCGCCGCTGGCTGTGGACCCGCGGCGGGAGCACGAGCGGGCCGGCCACCTGGATGAGCGTGAGCGCCTGCACGTGCTGCGCGAGGACTACGAGCACCCGCAGCTGCACGCCGTGCACCCCGCCTCCCTGGACAGCCACCTGCCGCACCCCAGCCTCCTCACGCCGGGCCTCCCCAGCATGCACTACCCACGCATCAGCCCCACAGCGGGCCACCAGAACGGACTGCTCAACAAGACGCCCCCCACAGCAGCGCTGAGTGTGCCGCCCCCACTCATCTCCACGCTAGGGGGCCGCCCGGTGTCCCCACGCAGGACTACGCCTCTGTCTGCGGAGATCAGGGAGCGGCCGCCCTCCCACACTTTGAAGGACATCGAGGCGCAGTAAGGGGACGAGCGGAGGGAGCCCCGAGAGCAGGGAGGACTCCTGCACCCCGCGCAGACGCGGTGGCCAGCCCCACCGCTCCCCTTGTAAAACATGTACAGACTCCGTGCAGATTTGGAAATGTTTTTGTATATTCTATGTTGGAATTTTTCAGATCCTTTAGCTAAGTCATATGTTCTCATGTCTCCTACTCTTTGTTCCTTGTATGAAACTTCTTGATTTCAGCCAAAACAGTAAAGATGACAACACACACCAATTTGAGGAGGACGGGGGAGCCCACACCATCCATCACGCAGAGCTCTTTCAGATGGGAAGGGAAGGCCGTGTACATAGTCCTGTAAAGAGATTGCTTCATGAGCTGGTGGTTCATATATGCAAAGGGTGAGACGAAAGCTTTACTATGTACAAATGTAAATAGATAAAGATTAAGTAACATAATACATTACTACTTCTTGAAATGTGCTATTTGCAAACCTAATATCAGTGGGCACTGCCTGCTAAGGCTGTGTTCCCCGTATTGTTAGAGACAGCTAAACCCTTCAACTATGCAATGAACGTTAGGGCTTCTCACAAAAGCCCGCCTAACTCAAAGGAGCCTTTTCAAATCCATTTACAACATACTTAAGGTCATATTTTCCCTGAACAAGCGCTTACGTGATATGACTCTGTTTTCCTTGCTTGTTTTTTTTTTTTCAAATGGAGAAACATCCTATTTTGCAGAGGGGACCCCAGGCTGGAACTTTGCATCTGAAGTTGCTGCTTGTGGGCTTCAGGGGCAGGTGCGCCCCAGGAAGGCAAACCAGTGCCAGGGAGGGTGGGATTGGTCAGATGCCAAAATCAGGGGCGGGCATCGGTGTCTGGCAGACAGAGCAGGCTGCCAGAATTGGTCACCGCCAGTCACGCGACCTCACACGCCTCTGGTGGGAACCATGCCTTTTTTTTAAGTGTGTCCTATTTCATATGTATGCACACTTCCTCATTTTGCAGTGCGACTTAATTACACCCAAACAGATCCTGAAAGAAAGCTTCGTGTTTTCTGAAATGATGGATATGTTTTCACTGTATTCAGAAACCGCTGAGTGTGAGGTGGGTTCCCAGCGCCACGCACTGTACTCTAGTCAGTAACAAGGTCTGGGCGTAGCCGGGACAGGTCGACCTCGCAGAGCCATCGAGATTCACAGAGGTGACAGGTGGCAGAGGAGAAGTCGTGTGTGTGCGCGCGTGTGTTTTTGAGTTTGCATCAATTTTAGTGTCTCTTCATGATACTTTTATAATACATTAAACTTCTTGTCTACATATTTGGAGAGAATATGACTTTACTAGCAGAGAAATACAATATATCTTGTCTACTGGACTGTAAAATACATGTATGAAATAAAATTAGTTCCATTTGGTCTTCTAGTATATTAAAGTGCTATCTGACTTTGTTATCCTGTTTTTGCAAAAAAAAAAAAAAAAAGTTAACTACAGACCATTGTTTCTAATAAGCAGAGAGATCTATTTTAGTAGTAAACTGAAGGTTTAGTTGTGAGCTTCAGATTTTGTGAACACCAGATGTTGTGCAGTGTTTTGTTTTGTTTTTTGGGGTTTTCTTTTTTTTTTTTTTTTGTTTTTTTTTTTTTCGGTTTTGTTTTGTTTCTTTTTTTTTAAAAGACAACAACTTTAAGAATCCAAGGAATATGTACACTGGAACTGTAGTGGTAGCTTTCAGTATTGTAAAGAGATTGTTCTATACAGACCTTTTGCTGTTTATCCTGTATGTAACAAAGTCCTTTCTAGACCCTGTGTGAAAAGCAAAGTGAAGCAACTGAATCTTCAGTATGTTCTCATCGCCGGAGCCTCTTGGGTAATGTAAACTGTGCCATGTTATTAAAAAAAAAGAAAAAGAAAAAAAATTATCAAGCGTAAGGAGAAAACTTCTGGGTCTGTAGCTCAGTGGTAGAGACACTGAGTTCCATTTCCAGGTTTGCAAAAAAATAATATTAAAAACAAAGAGAGAAAGAGAAAAAACACCTGATTTGGGCTTTAGAAAAATACTGCAAAATTTTTTTTGTTTGTTTTGCTTTTGGTACCAGGGATTGAACTCAGGAGTACTCAACCACTGAGCCCCATCCCCAGCCCTATTTTGTGGTTTATTTAGAGACAGGGTCTCACTGAGATGCTTAGGGGCTCGCTGTTGCTGAGGCTGGATTTGAACTCACAATCCTCCTGCCTCAGCCTCCCGAGCTGCTGGGATTAGAGGAGTGCACCACTGCACTAAGCCAAGTATATTTTAAAATGTCCAAAATAAAAAATTAAAAAAAGAAAACCACTTATTAGTGCTTCAGAAGAATGATTCATTAATTTAAGACATTGAATAATAAATGAAGTACTTATTATTTAATAATGCATTACTTAATTCATTAATGATTAATACATTAATACATAAATATATTCTACAATCTTGATTGGTGTCTGAAACTCACAAATTTAAGTTAGATGGATTTCTCACTCAATTATTTAACCTTCTAACTTAAGAGCTCTAAGGCATGCTGTATGGAAGATGGCAGAGTAGAAAACTGTAATCATTGTTTTCTAAATAATACATTCCAGTTAACAGAGGCTAGGCTTGGCTGACTCTGAGGCTGGTCCCCATTATTGGGACTGCCTATCATTTGAAATGGCCAATATTCTTAACCTAGTTTAACAGCACATAGAAACTGAGACTGCAGAACTATTATCTAAATTTCTTCCACATCACAAAACTAATCAACAGCAGAGCTGGACTGAGAGGATCACCGTTCTGCTCATTAAATCCTTTTAAATGCAGGAAAAAAAATAGAACTTGCTAAATAACTACCATGCACTAGGCACTGTGAGAGTATTATTCAGTTTAATCATTTTTTTTAGTACTGAGGACTGAGCAAAGGTGCTTCACCCCTGAGCAACTTCCCCAGCCATTTTTTAATTTTATTTACAGACAGGGTCTCACTGAGTTGCTTATGGCCTCACTAAGTTGCTGAGACTGGCCTCCAACTGGCGATACTCCTGCCTCAGCCTCCAGAGTTGCTGAAATTACAGGCATACTCCACAGCACCAGGCTTTGATTAAATTCTTATAACATCTCTGAAGTAGATGTCACCTCCTTCACAAGGTATGGAAATCATGGCTGGTGAAGGGGTGACCTCCATGCCCTGATCCTTCAATTTCATCCTCTGGGGCATTCCTGCCCTCCCCTGCCCTGCCTGGCCTTCCCCCATACCCAGCACCTCCCAGAAGTGCTCTCTCATTAACAGGCCATGGAGCACCTACAGGGTTGGCAGGCCAAGCACACACGCCAAACTGGGCTGTTTTAATGCTCCTAATTTTAGGGCCAATTCAAATTGTCAACCAGACATCAGAACTGTACCCTTGATCTTTCTTATATTTCTTGGCTCCATTGAAGAGGGCTTGGTCTTTTGGGGTGTCACCCACTTCAATCATCTTGGCACTAGCCAAGAGTGCATGATGAGGCCCAAGGTGACAATTGCAGAGATACCCAGCTACTTGAATGTGCATAAGGAAAGGGGCAGCCACAAAGCCCCTGTGAGCCCAGGAAAGCAAGACATCATTTAATAAAATGAAACTACAGAATTGCATGCGACCCCCTTCTCCACAGGATGGGCTTCAGGTTTCTTACAGCAATTATAGAATAACTCCTTAAAACCAAAGATTAGAACACAACTGAGTGCCTCTGTTGAGCCTGTCAGACCCTGTGTCATTCTGTTTGGAAAATCACATACCCCTCAAGAGCCTGTTGCATTCCCATCCCCATGGACAGATCCATTCTGGCTGGACAGAGGTCAGAGAGTCCCGTCTTTCATCATTTCATAAAACTGGAGAACATTCCAATCATTTTCTGAGTCTGCGGATGGGGCTGGCACAATTGGATCTAGTTGGGAATCAACCTTCCCTTTCCATCATGTTCAGATGAGCTCTGATTCTGAGTGACTGGAACCTCATTGGAACCCCATTTTTAAACCATGTCCATTAAATGTACCATCAACATACACAAGAAAATCATTTCCAGACCCACCAGTGACTGGTTAGAATCGACCCTCCACTGTCACTCATGGTTTTGATCCGTATATTTCACCCGTAGATATGAAAAAGACATAGCTGAGAAACCAATGAAAAGTTCTAGAGAATATTCTAGGTGGACTCACCATCTCATTTCAGGGATTTCAAACACTCTAGTTTTTTCTAGTTTTCAGAAATTCTCAAGCAGAGACTTATCTTGTTCATCCAGGTTTTGTATTGCATTCAAACCCAACTCCAAAGAAGATGGTGTTGCCCAAGCTGAATGCACAGTTGATCAGGCTATTCGACATGGCACATGCAGACTTTCCAGGCCACAGAGCTGCCCATCCTCTGAGCTCCACAGAAAGGCTGTCATTCAACTAAATGGTGCTGGTCCAGTAGAAAAGAGGCAGAGTGAGTCTGAGCCTCCCTCTGTTGGAGGCCAGAATTCCTCACATCCAGTAGAAAGGGTCCGAAGAATCTGAGGCCATAATACCAAATAGAGGATCTGGAAACAAGCAGAAACCAAAGGACTGGCACGTGTGTCCCCCCTCTTCCCCATGCTCCAACACCAGCACAGGAGACTAAGAAGATGAAGAAGGGGATGGCCACCCACAGCACCTTCTCATCCAACTGGATCTGCAGAAGAGACAGAATCAGAGGACTCAAAGTTTCCCAGTAAGTCAATAAAAATGGAGTCCCACAGATCCTTTCTCTGATCACCAAGGAAGGCCAAGGAGGGCTGGGGCCACAGCTTCACGGGGAAGCACTTGCCTAGCATGAATGATGCTCTGGGTTCATACTCCAGCAGAACTTTCCCCCCAAAAGGAGAAGAAGCCAAACCATGCACCAAGCAGAGCCCTTCCTGCGGACAAAGCCAATGTGAATATGTCCGCAGGTGTCATGTCTGGGAATCCTCATATTATACAATATCATGATCTTCCCTCTGCTTAAGTGAGTTCAATGGCAAAGCTGTGCTCTTAACCACTGACATGAATAGTTTAGATCCTCAAGGTGAGGCAAGAGGAAGACAAGTTCAAAGCCAGCCTGAGCAAAAGTAAGGCACTGAGCCACTCTATGAGACCCTTTCTTTTCATTAAAAAAAACAAACTAGAGCTGAAGACATCTCTCAGTGAGTGGTTGCTTCTGAGTTCAAGCCTAGCGAATAAATAAATAAATAAATACATACATACATACATACATACTTTCTGTTGTTGATATTTTTAAAATAATATTTTAGTCTTTATTTTATTTACCTCTTCTCTGATGTTTAGTATTTTTTTTCTACTAGTTTTGGGTCTGGCTTGTTCTTGATTTTCTACCTCCTTGAAGTGGAAATCTTGGTTGCTTTCTTTTTTGATGTAGGTATGTACTGATCTAATCTTCTTTAAATTGCCCCTGCTCTATGCTATAGGGTTTTCCATTTTGTGTTTCTATCATAATTTTTTCTAAAGAATTTTTAAAATTTTCCATTCTATTTGCAGACACACAGGATGTTTCTGAAGTTCCTCCTTTTGTAGGTTTACAGTTTTATTCCATTGTGTTCAGAACAAAAAATATCTGAAATGATTTTTTAGCTTCTAAAATTTGTTAAGGTTTGTTTTATGACTTAACCTAGTGTCTATTCTGGAGAATGTTGTTGGTACTGTTGTGAAGAATTTGTCTTGTTTTTTTTTTTTTTTTAAAGTTCTGTTGAGTCCATCTGCTCTGCAGTGTACTTTAAATCCTGTGTAAATAAAGAAGAAGAAACAGAAGCAAGGTGCAGAGGCAGAATGACAGAATGGCAGAAATTCTCCTTGTCCAAGCTGCCAGCTTTACTTATAGTAGTAGGTTACATTAGGTCACTGGATTCAGTATTACATTATTGTTCATTGTGCCATTAAGCTACAGATTTAGCAACATTATACAGCTTCTTTGTTAATTACCTATTAAGGTTACAATGTGCAATGTTAGGTCCATTGTTTAAAGTCCATTGTTTAAAGTTACTATTATGTGGACAGCTTTAGGTGCAGCAGAGCTTGACAAAACACTGTGGTTGTCTAAAAAGAGAGTCCCCCAGGAGCTAAGTTCCTAAAGTCAAGGTTGAGGCTGATAAGATTCTAGCAAAGAGCTTCCTCATGCAAGGCATTGCCACAACAGCTAGGTATTGAACATGTGTTAGTTATCTTGCTAGTTTCTGAAAGAAACTGCTGAATATTCCAAACATAGGAAACAGGGTGCCTGTTACCTCCTGGGTGTCTGCTCACCAGAGGAATTCTGTCCTTATATTTTTTTTTAATAGACAAATTTATTTTGCTTGGAACACGGCATACATATGTTACACATAACATCTTTGCTAACCAATTCCTGTGTCTCTTTTTTGATGTTTTGGATGAAAAATCCATCCATTTTTTCAAACACTGTTATTAAAAGTCCTCTATTAATATGCATTGAAGTCTCTCTCTCCCTTTAGATAAAGTAGTGTCTGTCTTATGTCTATGTGTTGTAGTATTATGTGATTTTATATTTATACTTATGATGGTTTCTTGCTTAATTAAAACCATTTGTCATTATATAATGACTTTTTTTCTATTTTTACTTTTGGTATTAAGGTCTATTTTTTTGTAATATAAGAAAAGTTACTTCAAATTTTTATTTCCATTTTCTTGAGATATCTTTCTCTTAATCTTCACTTTTATCCTATGTGTTTTTTTAGAGGTGAAATGAGATTCTTATAGGCAAAATATAGATTTTGTTTTGTTCTATCTATTATAGAATTTTATATGTTGAGAATTTATGCCATTAAGGTGGTTCTTGACAGGTGAATATTTACTAGTGTCATTTGAGTTATTGTTTACTACTTGTGCTGTCTGACATTTCTTCCTGTCTTACTGTCTTCTATTTTTGTTATCTTGTACTAAATAGATTTGTACCACAACTCTTTGAGAGTTGAAAATTAAATGAATATGTAAATCTAATTGATATAGCATGTGCAGAATCAAATAATTAAAAGGTCTGAAGAGGCTTAGGTTTCTTACCTGTGACAATATCTACCCTCCTGACAAATACTATTTACTCTTTTATGTTTGCATTTTTTTTGCACATTATTATTATTAGTAGTAGAAGTAGTAGTATGATTTTATTAATCTTTATACATCTTAATACTATGCTTTAAAGAAATATGCATTTATATAAAAATATGTTATAAGTAAATAACAGTGGTTATTTAGGGATAATAACACTAACCTATAAATCAGGTGAAATAAGAAAAATCTGATTTTAAAGCTTCATATAACAAAACAATAACATTAAAATCAGAAAAAAATTAACCTTTTGGTTATTGGGGTAACTGGATATGATTGAACAATTAAAAGATTTTTTGCATAATTTGATTGAATTCCAACTGCATTAAAACCTAAAGTCAGCTGGGTATGGTGGTGCACACATGTAATCCCAGCACTTCATGTGGCTAAGGCAGGAGAATCCCTTGGTATTAAGGTGTAAATTTTGTGATATAAGAATAGCTACTTCTGTTTAATTTTTGTTTCCATTTTCTTGAAATAACTTTCTCTTATTCTTCACTTTTTTCCTATGTGTTTCTTTTGGAGGTGAACTGAGATTCTTCTAGGCAAAATATAGATTGTTTTTGTTCTATCAAAAATCAGTACCTTGTGGTGGTTGATACTTTTTGAAGTGCAAGAATCTCACAATAGATTTCTTGGCTCCTCTTAAGTAGAAGGGAATGGGGAATTGACATCTCATGGAATCCTAGCAGGCAGAGCAGGAGCTCACGCCTACAGGGTGTGATGTTCACCCCCAACTCTGTCCAGCCAGCTGTCTCTGCCCAGCATTGACTTAGATGAGCCATTTGGAATGGGAGTCATACTAGGGGTTCTGAGATTTTGATTTCTCCATTCGTAGCTTAAAATTTTTATAATGAGCACCAATCCTTAGAAATAAAAATATTAAAGACTTTTGAGGGGAAAAGTCCACTAGGTGTCCATCTAGCTGTGGGGCCTGCAGTAGTGTAGAGAAGGGAAGCAGTACCTTTCCAGCCTGCCAGGTGCCAGGTGCTGGCTGGACCAGGCGGGTGACAGAAGGGAGCCTATCTGCTCACTCTCAGGGAAGACTAGTCAAAGCCAGTTGGCCACAGGTGTTCTGGAGCCCTCTGAGGAGGGGAGAACTGCACATCTGTGACCAAAACCTGGCATGTAAGTATCATCTAGTGGGTATATTAGGGACAGTCACACATGATTCCCTTCTGGAAAAAGAAAAAATCAAAGCAGATTTTTTAAAAAAGCCATTTTGACCACTGGAATTTAGAAATGAGTTCTCTGGGCTCTGCAGTGAGCCAGTCAAGCCTGGGGCATGAGGGCACTTGCAGTGTGCTTTGAAGCTGGCATGCAGCTGGTGGGCCAAGGAAAGGGCAAAATCATTGTGATTATTTACAAGTCACACCTATTCTAGCTGGTAAGAGCCTGTGCCACTCATTAGGAAACATTCTGAATGCCACCACTGCTCTTGTGTATTCCCTCTTTAAGCAAAACTAAAAAGCATTAGCATTAGCATTTCCCATATGTGCATTATGTGGCATTTGTGTAGGTTTTTTCTTGTGTCTCGCCTTCACAATAACTGGTAACACAACACTGCAGAGTCCATGTGACCCTTTTGCAGATGGGACAACCCAGGGAGAACTGCTGAAGGCACAGTTTCATCAGAGAGTGAGTCAGACAGGAACTGATCAGCTTGTCTTAGTGAGAGCACAGACATCTCCCTGGTCCCCAGCTGTGGGGAAGGGCTCTCCCCCGAGGGCAAGCACAGAGACTGGCAAGGCCATTTGTTGGCAGGAACTCTCATTCATTTCCAAACAAAAATAGAAGGCTTGTGGAAGTCTTCTGGAAGCCACAGTGCCCATGGACAGCTCCCATGGCCACGGCCCCATGCCATGATAAAAAGCCTAGTTCACCTGCCAACAGTCAAATGGGTCTTTTGGTTTTTCAGAAAACATTGTCTCCAGACAGGCTGTCCTGATGATTCACCACCTTAAATATGGTGTCAAAAAGAACCTGGAGTCCCTCGCATAATCACTCCTAAAGTTGTCACTCAGGCCTCATGGCCCACAAAATTGAATGCTCCCAGGATAGAAGCCCTTGATGTATGGGCCACACAATGGCTGTTTTGTGGGTGGATCATAAATATTACTGCTATTGACACAGCCCTGAGGAACACATCCTCGAATCTTTACACAGGAGTGCCCAAACCCTTTGGGGTGGTGCCTCTGACTTTCACCACCCGCTTCTCTCTTTCCTGAACTCCCTCCTCTGAGTCCATTCCTTCCTTTCACCTTCAAAAATTAGAAATCGATAAATGTTCTTGACAAAGATGCCGTTTGGCTGAACCAAACACCTTGATGGCCTGTCCCTTCTCTTGCACTTGGCTGACCCCAGCTGGCCCTCTAGGAGGCAGCCTTGTACACTGGTGTCTTTTAGTGTATGCTGGGCAGAGGCACAGTGTCTAAATCCAGCTGGGCCCACAGCAGATGTGGGTTCAGGAAGCACGCTCACTACAGCCATGTGCTGGAAAGATGCTCAGCTGGGCACCGGCGTAGCACCCATGTGGTACCCACGAGGCACCCACTCTGCTGCAAATGTGAACACCAGCTGCACAAGCTTGTGGTTCCCCTAACAAGAGTGGTTATTTTTGGCCATGTGTAATGTGAGCTCATTGAACACACATTGACCTTGACAGTTTGAAATGGCACCTTTTACCTGTAAGTAGGTGAGTGTGATGAGGATATTGGATGAAAATAACAAAAACTAAATATTATTAACTGCATGCAATATGCAGGCCAATGTACAAAGACTACCTGTAATGTCTCACTTAATCCTCAGAAAACTCCACTAAGTAACTGGGGTCCTGAGCGTGATTACACCAGACACCACTTCCCTATGTCCACAGCACTTTCCAACTGCAGATAGCCACACCATGAGTGCCCCTGAGTAAAGATCAGCCAGGTAGTGGTGTTAATAGCCACTAGACAAAGAGCACACAGCAGAATCATGGCCTTGTGTGGCCTCAAGACACTCAGCCTGCACCAGCATGGAGGAAACAGGGTGATGAGGTCGGTGACAGAGAGTGCACCTCACCCAAGCTGCAGGCATCCACCCATGGGGGTAGCACCCAGCTCTATCCACAGGCCTCTGCTCCAGTCACCAAGAAACTGATAGCCTTCTGGGGTCAGTGGCAATGCTTGTAAAAGACTGTCTAGCTGACCTGCATCTTGACCAAAGGCCACTAGTGTCACTGAGCCCTTCATTCACAGCCATGAAGTTGTTGGCAGCTCTTCCCCCCAGTTCTGCTCTGTCCCCACCCTGGGGCCTGACCCTGTGAGTGACATCTCAATTAGCCCAGCACCTGAGTCATGTGACCCAATGAAAGACAATGTGATCACTGGTCAAAGAGGGCTGGAGTGCATTTGGCAAAGTCTTGTTTAGTAATAAAAAATGCTGAGAGTCAAGAACAATGTTGCCTAACAGCAACAGGACAGCAGCCCTCTCCTCACCTGCCTCCTCACACATTATTACAACGTGCTAAAATTAAAGTTCAGCCAAAGATACTTTCTGTTGCAAATCCTCAAATCCACCAGCATCACGATCCAAGCAGCCATAGACTCTGACAATGATCATGGCTGGATTTCAATACAACTATATGTACAAATCAGGCACCAGGCTGGATTCATCCTGTTCTCTGCACTTGCCCAGCCCTGTTCTCCACTCCTGCTCTGGTCCCAGGCCCTGACAGGTAAACACTTCTTGCTCCCCAGCAACTCTAGAAATTGGTGCCTTCTCTAGAAGAGACATGAAGCTCTCTGCTGAATTCCACCCTCGTAAGTTTCAGGAGGCTTTGGCACCATAGGGAATTCAGGGCTAGAGATGAAACATTGGACAAAGGGCAAGGACTTGAGTGAAGATATTCCCCAACTGTGGCCCAAGCTAGGTTGAGCTGGAGAATCTGCAGGAGAGCTCCCAGGGAGAGGGCTGTAAGGATGCCTCATTTCTCCCTGAAACACACACCAGCCACCTCTGTTCCTTAGCAGCTGATTTCCTACAAAGTCATGCCTCCACCACACCAAAATGTGGATCACTGCTGACAGGATCACATAATTTTCAAAACCTCAATGCCCTGGAACTTGGATTCAAGCACGGGCTTCATTCATTTATTCGACAACCATCAACTGTGCCAGGCCTTGCTATAGGTGCCACAGAGACAGGGGTGAATGAAACTGAATAGGATCTCATCTTCTGGGGAGAGAGTCAGTAGATGACTCCAGATATGGCAAGTGGTGAAATCTTTGAAGATCATGAAATAGGAAGACATGGACAGAAACAGAAGAGCAGGGAGTGGCTGAGGGCTGCACAAACCAGTGTGATCAGGGAAGGTGCCTCTCTAGCAGCCAAGGTCCAGGAAAGGAACCAAACCCAGGGAGAGGCAGAGAACATGTGTTTCAGGCAAAGGGCACATACAAGGACCTCAAGATGGGGGAATAACAGTAGATTAATTAATGAGCAGGGCTTTCATCTGCAATTGGCTCAACTCTGGTATCGAACTTGAGTGAGAAATGATCCAAAGCAGCCACAGATTTCCCCAGAATAGCTGTGTGTGAGATCCTGGCAGGAAGTTCAACTCAGTGCAGAATTTACTTGATAATTTCCAGGACAGAAGAGTATGGAGTGCATGGCCCTCCCACAGACCCTCAGCACCCTCCTTTTTATGAACTGGAATATCATCAATGACTCCATCCTCAAGTGTGGTCCCTGGGCCTTAGTTGTGAAACGAGTTTCAGTGAAATACAGGGAAAATCCCAGCTGCTTTCTGACCCATGAAGCAAAACCACAGGCAGTTTCGTGGGCTCTGGGATCCTGAATAAGTTCATCTGGGCAGTTGCCAACAAGATTCTTTTGGTCCACCTCCATTTCAAAGTTTGCCAATCCCAGCCCACCTGGGGACTCTCAAAGCAAAGCCAATTGATGAGGGGCTGGTAACTGGGCACACAGAACTCTGTCCCAACACACACCCTACCATACATTTCAATAAAACTATCTTCCCTCAGCACATCACTTGGTCCTGACATGCACAAAGATGGAGACAATAAAGGATGCAGGCTCCCCAAGAAACCATTCCACAGTCTCCAAAAATAAAAAGGGATTTACACACAGACCTACATAGTTTCCAGGAGGCACCATGGAAAGCAGATAAAGGAAATGCAAGTTAAGAATATTTTTCTTGTTTAAACAACATGTACCAAGTGAATGCGAGAGAACAGATGACATTCTGCTTCATGACATTAGAGTAATCAAAGTATATAGAGAAAACTTCTCTGTTCCTCTTCTCCTAAAGCCATAATTGTGTACCATTGCAAGAGGGACAATGCCCACAAAGGTGGTATGGCTGATAAAGATCTCAGAAATTACCAGCTTACTCATGAAGTCCTCGATTGGGTATACCACTTGCCAGGTGATTTGCTGGGTCCCAGCCAGACCATTGCTGTTGTTGATGCCAAAGTCCCACTTGTAGGATCCCGTACACTGAGCCATTTACTCTGGAAACAAACACATATTAAAGTTCAGATTGAAGCACTTAACTTAGCATAATGTGAAGAATGCAGTAAATGGCCCATTCCCCTTTGTCAAATAAGGAAAAGATTGCCACCTTTGATTCACACATGGCAGTGTTCAAAGAAACTGACCCAAAGCTGCCTGTCTGTGGCCCCATCTCAGGATCAGCTTTCAGGATTCTCTGTGGACAGAAGGATGCTCCTTATTGAATGAGAAGCTGCAATGTATTCTTTCCCAGAACAAGGTGACAGTTTCCTCCCCTGTTCATCCGAGGAGGGAGGTGCCAGTTCCTCAGTGAAGGCCACCTTACAGCCCACATCAACCACCTCTGGAAAGGCCCATTGACCAAAGATCAGGCAAACAAGTTCTGGAGATGAGAATGTGGGCCTATCTTTGGAGGAGCCTCTGTTGCCTAGGTCCATGTGCTAGATGGCTACTGGCATTGTGGGAGCTACTGCTACTGAGCATTCCATCCAGTGGGACAGAGAGCTGCAGGATGGGGACCCATGTAGGGACCCCTTGACAAGCATCTTCAGAGCCCCGAGCAGTGGTCCAAGCACAGGCTTTGGAGTCAATGGCTTCTACCACAAACTGGCTGTGGGACCATGAGAGTTGCTTAATTGGGCCTCCACTCAAAGAGCTGTCAAGTGGGAATAATGACAGATGTCCACTTTAAGGACTCAGGTTTCTAATTTTTGAAATGTTGTTCTCCTTAAAGACTTTAAAAATTATTCCTAGCTCCTGATTTTATATATATATACATACACACACACACATGTATATGAATATGTATATATATATACATGTATATGAATATATATGTGTGTGTGTATATATATATATGATTTTATATAAGTCTGTCTATATATGTGTTTGTGTGTGTGTGTGATTTTAACAAATTCTTTTTTTTAAATTTATTGTTGGTTGTTCAAAACATTACATAGTTCTTGATATATCATATTTCACACTTTGATTCAAGTGTAACAAATTCTTTACATAAAATAAGGTATTGATGACCAAATCACACAAGATGTTCCTGAGAGACAGACTGACCCTTCCTTGTTTTCTTTCACTTTTCAGTGAGCCCTTTAACACTAGGAGAGGAGAAGCTAACACCAAACGGTGGTGAGGAGGGGGCAGCTGCACTGGCAAGGTGGAGAGGTGCTGCATGGCCGGATGAGGACCAGCTGGCAGCTGCCTCCTTCTTCTCAGCTCAGGTGTGAAGTGTCAGCCCACTGGGAGACACAGCCTGATGCATGCCACATGACCCATGATGTGCTGGCTGTCTTAATCAGCACTGTATTTTGGTTCCATGGCCAATGGCTAAATATCATCAAAAAGCAACTGGGTTTGTCAAATTGATTGACAGGGTGGCCCTTCCCTCTTTCATTAGTGATTGCTTTCGTTTGGATCTGGGTGGTCCCCAGAGGCCAGGTGTTGATGAGGCTCCTTAGCCTGGTGTTGATGGTTTGGGGAACCTTTGGGGACTTTGCAGAAGGCTCTAGGTCATGGGCCTTAAGGGAGGCTGTATGAAGCCAGCTCCCTCCTCTTTCTCCCTTGTTCAGGGCAATAGTGAGTGGACATTTTCTCCATACTGTGCTCCCTGCCACAGGGTGCTAACTCACCACAAGCCCCCAAACCTGACCACAGTCTGAATCCTCTAAAACTATACCCCAACAAACCCCTTCTCTCTGCAAGTTGATCTTTGGTCCAGTAATGGAAGCCCGCAAACTGTCACCATGTTGTCTGGATGATAGCAGCAAAGAAAAATCCCAGAAGGGAGCTGGGGATGGATTCCAGATTTCCAAACATGGTCACATTTCCCAGTGCACATTGGACCATGGCGACAGCATGGGGAGGGCCTGTCCTCAGGAGAAAGCCTTGTCTTTGCTTCTCCTCTTCCCTGTGGACAACAGAGCCTCCCTCTGCCCCAAGCACAGTGCTCAGAAGAGGAGGGCTTTGAACTATGGGTCCTGGTGACTCACCTCCTGAGGTCTAGGTCCAACAACCAGTAAAGGCAGGGAAGCACTTGCCCCCACTGGCCAAAGGCACATTGCTTCTATGCAGAGAGCCATGTCCTCTGTCTTGTTCCCTTGGCTTCAGCTTATCTGTACTGAACCTTTCCAATTTGCTTCTTTTTCTAATCTTTTGTCTTTTGGCAACACAACCCTTTATCTTCTGGCTTCATCTTTATTACTGACATTCCCTCAGGATTAGTAGTCATTACAATATTTTAAATTAAGACCTGCACTTCCCTCCTAATTGTGTGCATCAGGGCACCTGACACAACATGTGTAATTCTTATTACAGAATTTCAGGCAGTTTGTACATTATGTTCTATTAAAAACTCAGTTCTACTCAAGGTTGTCACAACTCAGAGATCACAGCTTCCTGCCAGATGATGTGCTGAGATATATTCAAAACATTCCTGTTAGCAGAAAGTTTTCTCCACAGGCCTGTGCTTCACACCTCATTTGATATCACAATGCAACTGAAGGCATAAAAAGAAGCAGTTATTTATTTATATTATGGAATGGATTCTAGAGGGATACTAGATAAGCATAAAATATCACACCACAGCCACAATCCCTGCCCTTTTTCAGACCTAGGGAAAAGGGTGGGGCCAGAAATCTGTCAATCACACATCTCCTTCTCAGTCACTTCTAAGAACTTCAAACTCTGCTCTCAGAAGACAACAGTGACAACAACCTCCAAGAATTTGTGTGGTTCTCTGCATTTGAAACATTACCATTTGACCAAATATTTCAACAAAATTCCTTCTGCATGGAACCTGGACACCATCACCTACCCAGTGTCCCAGGATGCAGGGACAGATGGCACCCACAGCATGCTCTGGGGGTATCAGGACCCCTGACACTGTGGTGACTGTCTGGCTCATTCTCATTCAAGTCCCCCATCAGAGTCCATGGCCTCCAGATCCCCTCCCACCTTCCATCCCAGACCTTCAGCTGAGGTTGATGGGAACCCCTGACTTCAGGGATGGCTATGGCAGTTGCTTAGGGGATCACATGATCATAGTTATATCCCCAGGGCCATGGATGACCAGGACCTCTGCTGGGCCTGTCTGGGAAGAAAAGCTTCTATCAGAGTGAACACATCAACAGATGGATGCAGATGTAGTCAAGAATGGAGAGCACTTGAGAGGTGTACAACCATGGGAACATGGGGACAGGCTCTGAGTAGAAGGTTAGAGCCCCAATCTATCCTCCTCAAGAATGGAGAGCACTTGAGAGGTGTACAACCATGGGAACATGGGGACAGGCTCTGAGTAGAAGGTTAGAGCCCCAATCCAATGCTCCTGGTGCCTGTCCATCAAAAACTCAACCTGCCTGAATACCTTCATTGTTACAGGACCAAATGGACAAAACCACCTGATAAACCAAGCACTGGAGAGGAACTTTTCTACCAGGAATACGCACAGCAGTGCTGTTTGTTATGGTTTGGGTCTGAAAAGTCCCCCAAAGTCTTATGCACCTAAAGGCTTAGTCCCCAGTGCAGAAATGTTCAGAGGTGGTGAAGCCAGATTTAAAATTAGGTAGTCAGTGTAGTTAGGTAAATCGGGTCTAATATCAAGAGAAATCTAAAATGGAGGTTATGTTGAGAATAAATTTATGGAAAAGCTGAGCAACTCTTGGAATATTAATGAAGCCCAGAAAACAGTCTGCAACAGATTTGAAGACAGCCCATCCCAAAGAAAGTTAATGAAGCCCAGGAAACATCCCCCAACAGATTTGAAGATACCCCATCCCAAAGAAATGTTAATGAACATCAAACTTTACTCAGAAATGCCCAGATTACTTCTTTGGTCCACCTGTGTCCCAACCCTTCCCACCAAACTATAAAAAGGGGAACACATTCACCCTTCCATCACCAAAATCTATAAAAAGGTGAACACATTCTCCCTTCAACTGATTCCACCTCTTGGATCCCCTTCTTCCTCTGGGAGAAGTCTTTTCTGCTGTTTTTTTAATAAACTTCTAATTTTCCACTCTGACCTTGCCTTGGCATGCTTCTCTGGAGTTATTTCTCAACATTGGGGAAGCAAGGACTCGTCACTGGTCAACAGTGGAAACAGTGGGGATCATAGGAAATGACTCCATCCCCAGGTGCTGACCTCCTCATTGGAATAATGCACCAGATGGATTGAAGATGGGAATGGATTATTGGGAGTGGGACCCTGTTGGAGGAAGGTTATCACTGGGGATGTGGCCTGACAAGGCTCCTCTCATCCCCAGCTCCTGCCGTCTCCACTCCCAAGGCCTGGGGCTGAGCAGCTCTCCCCACCACACCCTCCAGCCATTATGTTCTGCCTCACCTCAGGCACAGAGCAATCTATTTGGTCAACCATGAACTGAAGCCTCTGAAATGGTAAGACAAAGTAAATCTTCTTTACTCAGAGCTGCAGGGGGTCATGTATCCTTCTCACAGTAATGAAAAGCTTCATCACACACTGTGCAAAACAGAATAAAGCCACAGCCCTTGACAGACACCAACTCTGAAGAGTACTATCTGCCCTCTCCCCTCTTCATTCCCTGATGGCAGAGACCATCTCCCACTACAAAGCCCAAAATACTACCCAACAGTTACTTCCCAAGAGCACCTGCTTCTTGGGCAAAGGCAGAGATCCCACGACTTACTGTTGAGCTCTTAAGGGAAGACTCCCCTAAAGACTGATTGTAGAAGAAGACACTTAGGACAAGTCCCACTCCTTTTCCACCAGTGAATATTTCTGGGTAAGTTTTCAATGCCTGAAAGAGCTGCAGCCATTTTGTGACCATGAGGAGATGAGGTAGAGGATGGTGGTCAGTTCTCTGGCTGGATTGGAGTAGAAGGACAGAAACACTGAGCAAACATGTGGTACCACTTTGTCACCAATAACAAGACCAACCAGATTTGAATTGCTTGGGATGGGAGATGACAAAATTCTTTTGTAGCAGCCATATGCAGGCAGATGATCTATTACTTGCAGCTGAATGCCCTGAGCTAATATTAACAACTTAAGAATTTGATGTGATCAAGAATTGGGGTGCTCAGTATTTGGGTATGTTCAGGATTTGGGGATGCTCTGGATTTGGGGTGCCCAACATTTAGGGGGGAGCAGCAGATAGACATAGATTTCCAGAGACATTGTGGTCACCTGAGGCTGCTAGAATGAGATTGAAGGGAGAAGTGTCCAGATCACCCAGACAGTGGTTCCTAACAGGCTTCTGACCAGCACTTATCTGAGGCCCTTTTTCCCCTGAAAGAGCAGGCATAGGGAAACACCAGCTGATGTCAGGGTCACCAGGAAGAGGCAGCCACACCATGCCACTTCAGGGAACAGGCTGTCCCCACCACTCACACACCCACCAAAAATCCTGTGTTTGTGGTCCTCAAAGAATCTAATAGAGAAGAAAGGAAAGAGAAAATACCATGACAATGCAGCGTGACAGAGCAGTTGCCTGAGGGGCTCGTGTACCCAGATAAGGAGCTGATGCCTCATTCGGGGTGAGGCCTGAGCCATGATTGTGGCTGCATAGCTGCCACAGTAATTAACCTGAATAACCACTGAAGATGCTTGCCCCACATATGGGACAGGGCAAGGGCCGGGACTTCAGGCAAGGGATCTCGTCACCCACAAGTTTTCCCGATGCAACATCATCAGTGAGGGCCTCTCTCTGCAGCAGAGCTGAGCACAGCCCACATACCTGAGATTCGAGCCCCAGCTGTAAAAGTAAGGCTGCCACCCAGCAGTGCCACGAACCTAGCTTAAGACCAAAGACATGCACCAGTCCCCAGGTGTGACATCAGAAAAATGACTATTTAAGTGGAAAGGAACAATGACCCCCTCAGTGGAGCTGCATCGGTCCAGCCCTGGGTTCCCACACAGTCTCTCAACTGCCTTGGGCCTTGGACCATTCACCTGCCCTGGGTGTCTGGTGGCCCATGCAGGCCAAAGTGGCCATAATCTGGGTGCTGCTGTGGCCCACTGCCCACTGGTCTCTATTGCTGGTTCTCAAGGCTGCGATCTTCACACCTTCTGCCACCTTAATTCTGAGAGGTAGGAAACAAAATGTATAATAAAACATCCCAGGACAACTCCACAGGCCAACACGACCTATAAGGGGGAGTATGGGCATACTATCCTCTCCCCAGGAGACAAGAAGAACACTGTGAGTGGCTTTCCTCTGAAAACAAAGTGTCCTGTTATTTTTACGAGTGCCTGAAAATCAGAGTCCAAAGCTTTGGCCATTTCCATTAATTTTCAATTTAGTCTGAGTTTGGACAGGTCACTTCCTGCCACTGGGATTCATTGGGTGTGATAGGCATGTGGGGAAGTAGATGGACTCTGCCCCTCA
Organism: Callospermophilus lateralis; assembly: GCF_048772815.1. Taxonomy (NCBI): domain Eukaryota; kingdom Metazoa; phylum Chordata; class Mammalia; order Rodentia; family Sciuridae; genus Callospermophilus; species Callospermophilus lateralis. Next base: position 17,688,328 of record NW_027514713.1, on the reverse strand, counting down.
ACTGCAAGTGGGAAACAGTCACCATGGGATGGGGAAGGCCAGGCGCTGCCACATCAGGGACCCAGGAGGCCACTGCACTGAGCACTCAGTGATGGAGAATGCTCAGCAAAGCTCTCGCAGTCTTTCCTATGAACAGACAAAAGGAATGCCAAGGGCAGACGAGGCCCATGTGCAGGAGTCAGAGAGCAAAGACATGCATAGGGAGTTCATGTTCAGCACTGCTGAGACCTAGGGAGCCAAGATCCCCTCAAGATTAATCATCAGACCACATACGGTCCAAGGTGCTGCTGGTTAACACAAGATGAGCAAAAGTGAAGATATAGTAGACAGTGACATGGGAGGAATGATCTACAGATCATCTGATAAGAGCTAATATCCAGAATATGCAGAGAGTTCTTTCAAATCAATAACAAAAAGACAAATCATGCAAAGAAAAAATAGGCAAAGGTCTTGACTGCATAATTCTACAAAGAAGACATACAGATGGCCAACAGGTACATGAGAAGATGCTCAGCATCGTCAGTCATTGGGAAATGCAAATCAAGACCACATTGAGCCACCACTCCACACTCACTCACTGGTTAAAATATGACATAAAGGAGGTGGCAAGGTCCTGAGAGATCAGATCCTCACATGTTGCTGGTGGGGATATAAAAGGCACAGCTGCCATGGAAACAGTTTGCCAATTTCTCAAAACGTTAACCTAGAACTACTGTAGGACCCACATATGCTTTCCCTCGTTAGGAAACTAGAAAGCAAAAAGGAAAAAAATCTGGGGAGGGTCTCATGAAAATAGATGAAAAACCAGAAGAGGAGGGAGTGGCAGCAGGGAGGAGGGAGTGGGGAATGAACTGGACCAAATCATGTTTGCATACTTATGGATGCAAGAGATCCCCTAATATGTATAACAATTAGTTTCTTATAAAATGACTACAGGACCAAGCAATCCCACTCCTAGGCTTAGAGTCCAAAGAATTGAAAACAGGAACTCAGTAAAATACACATACAAACGTGCACAAGAGCACTGTTTGTTTGTTTGGGGTTTTTGATTTGTTTTGTTATGGTACCAATGATTGAATGTAGGGGCACTTAGTCACTGAGCCACATCCCCAGACCTTCTTAAATTTTGTTTAGAGACAGGGGTTGCTAAATTGCCTCGGGACTTCCTAAGTTGCTAAGGCTGGCTTTGAGCTTGTAATCCTCCTCCCCAGCCTCCCAAGCCACCCAGATTAAAGCTGTGCATCACCACCTGGCCAGTGCTGTTTATAATGTGCACAGGGGGCAAGAACTCAAATGTCCATCGACTGTTGAGGAAAAACTAAAGCATGGTTCATTCATGAACTTGGAGTATTACTGAGCTGTTTAAATGGCTGAAGAAAGATGCATGCTCCAACAGTGCCCATCAAAAAACTATTATATGAAGTGTGGGAAAGTGAACATATTGAGTGGTATGATTCATACAGAAAGTGAACCACAGAGACAGAAATGCAGATCAGTGGTCTCCAGGGTCTAGGAACAGCAGGGGAATTGGGAGGTACTGTTTAGATAGTGGGTACAAACTATTTTTTTTTTTTTTGGTGATGTGCTAAGTGCCACTGAATTGATGGCTTTAAAGTCGTTAATTTTAGGTTACATGAATTGTGACTCAATCTTTCAAAAAAGAAAAAAGTTTGCGGAGGGGACAGGTAAATGACCCACCATAATTCCATGTGGATGAAACTTTAAAAAATTTCTAAAAGGATTTGTCAAAATCCTAAGCTTTGTATGGCCCAACCGAGCAATGCTCTTGTAGCAGAATTTGAGGTATTGAAGGATGGAGCTTGGGGGTGGTATGAAGCTCTTGCTGCTGCCTGCCCAGGGAACCCTGCAGTGGGACTGGGGACTCAGGTGTGCCTCTCTAACTAAGAAAAGGAAATGCGGTATTGTCCCCTCCAGCTGCTCCCTGTCCTGCTGCCCTCCACTCCTGTTGCTCTCCCCTTCCTGACATGGATCCCTCCCCAGCTGCCCTTCTTTCCTGCCTCCCTCTTCCTTATGCCCCCTCTTCTGCATCCCCCTTCTCTCTCTGACAAGTCTGTCCCCAGACTCCCAGCTGCTTGGCTGCCATCTCTTGTTCCTGGCATTTTCTGAAAAACCTCAGCCAGGAGAGATGGCATCCACTGGAGACCCTCACAAATCTTCCCTGACTTTTCTGTCCCTTTTTCTGTATCCTGTTGGCTTTTTTAATAATGTGCACAGGTGGCAAGAACTCCAAACTTTCCAGTGGGTGAGTACAGTGGTCCCTATGTGCCATAGGTAGGGATCACTAAGGAAGCCTGTGACCAGGACTCAGTGATGCTCAAGGCTGCCAAGCACCTTCTCCCACTCACTGTTTCCAACATCCCCTGACACTTAAGAACTTTTTGGGATCAAGTGCTATGCACATAGCCCAAGGAAATAAGAAGGCACAGAGCTAAGGTTGGACTGTGAGTCTCAGATGGCATGGGCCACAGGCCAAGACCATGGACACACATTCCCAGGACCAATTTAACGGTAGGAAAATGACTTAGTAACCAATGACAACATGCCTCTGGCCTTCTGCTACAGGCCACTCAGCCTGAAGACTCTCATAGATCCATGGCACCCTCATCCCACTGGGTGGCAGGCATGCTTTCTGCCCCCATTTTCCATGTGATTACGCTGCTGAGGTGTCACTGGACAGGCTCTTATGTGGGTGGCCAAAGAGAAAACTGTCCACTTCAGCCAGCAAAAGTAAAGATGGCTCATATTTGGAGAGCAGATGCCACCATCTCTACTGGTAGCCAACAGGCAGGAGAGTGAAGTCAGTGCATCACTAGATCAAGGCCCCATGACCCCCAGGAAAAGCACTCATGATCCAAATGCAAAGGCACCACGACCAACCCAGGTCACAAGTGAGAACACCATGTCTGGTGTGAACAGGACAGCAGCAGCTGAAGGCCCACAGGGCTCTCATGGGTCTGTGTAGCTTCCAGGACCAAAATCCACGGTGGCCATGGCTAAACCAGTGGGCTCTGCACAGACTGCCTCAGGCCCTGCCTGCACCAGGCTGACCCCTCCAGCACAGCAACAGGACTCATTATCTGGCCTCCCAGATGAGAAGCCTGGGGAGCCAAGCAACATGACCAGAAGGTACACCTACTGCAGAGCAGGCCAAAGCCGAGACACTGCCCCTGGGAGGCAGAGCATGGCTGGCCACACAGGGGCCAGTCCCAGGCCCTGGCTCTGCCAGTAGCTAAGACTGTAATGGAAAGTGCTGAGAGTAAAATGCAGTGGTGTCTGGAGAGCTCCCCAACCTCACATCCACCCAGCACCCATGATGTGGCTTTATGTAGAGGGGGGGTCCTCCACCCCTGGAGTTCCTTAAGGATCTTCAGAGGAGGCTTGTTGTTTTAGTGTGGGTGCTGAGTCCAGGGAGTCGTGTCTTTATGAGACAAAACAGGAAAAGACACAGAGTCATGGATAAGATGAAGAGCAGAGGCTGGAGCACCTTCTCCATCCCACAACATCTGCACTGTGAGTTTGGGCACCCCATGCCCAGAGCACAGATCCCCACTGCTCTAACCACCACCTCCTTGGTCATTGGTGTGGTAGCTGAAGGCCACTTGTGCAGGGCTGTTTCATGAAGTCCTACGATGGTGTTGTGGGATGCAGGTGCAGAGCAGGAAGAGGGCAGATGTGTGCAGGGCAGGTGTGGTGCAAGTAGAGAACAGGTAGAGGGCAGGTCCTGGCATGCATGTTATTATACATATGATGCACAGAGGAGGTGTCAGGAATTTCTAGGGGACAACAACTATGCAAATAATACAACATGGCAAGTGAGGAGGAATGAATGGTATGAGTTTGCCGTGGAGGCTTAAGAAGCCCTAAACACGCCATCCACCAGCCCCCAGGACAGCAGGAGTCATGCAGGATGAAGGAGGCAGTTGGGCCAGAGAGGATCACAGAGGCACTGGAGCAGGTTGGGGTTCAGCTGACTCCCAGTGAGACCTGGGCAGTGTACCTGAGCTGCTGGGACTTGGCATCCATGTACATGAATAGTAGGTGATGACACTCACCCTCCTTGCCATGATGAATGTTAAATGAGCCACACATGTGCCCTGCATGGAGTATTAGAAACTGATCCATGTTAATTACTGATACTTTCTGAACATGAACCTCCAGATACTCCCCAGAGAGAACAAACTCAGAACTTGATCCCACCTGATCAAGTGGGATCACCAGTAAGCACCCAACTACCTCTATGAAGCCCCTGGGAGCTGCTCTAAGACCCCAGCAGCATCCCAACCACCTCCCCTAAGGTTCCTGGTAATGGCTCTAGGACCCCAGCAACATCCCAAACACCTCCCCTGAGGTCCTCTGGGAACTGTTCTAAAACCCCAGCATCACCCCAACCACCTGCTGTCCAGATATGATTTCCTTATCCACCTCCTGTTTCTTGGCAGAAAATTCTTCCCACACACCAAGGCAGGGAAAACTCCTCACTTTGGCATGGCAATTCCACTTCTTTCATAAAATATTTTGCTCTAGAGAACATCAAACTCTGAAACCTTTGGACCCATAAGACCTCAGTGCATATCTGAAAATTCGCAGAAATTTTATGGTGGTTGCAATTGTAAACACACACACACACACACACACACACACACACACACACACACAAACACCAACTCTGCTTCATGATTGCTCAAGTTCTATTCATAGAGCCATTTTCAGTGCAGCTCACTACTGAGGTTTAATTGATGCCTCCATTTCTTTCAGGCAGCTGATCCTATTAAATTTACACCCGAGGCTTCTCATGGTCACAGTGTGCCTGCCACAGCTCCAGATCTTATACCGACATCCATAAAGAAAGAAAGCATAACTCTCTTGCCCATAACAAAAATTCTGGAGCCAAAATTTTATGAGATGAATCCTATTGAGTATACAATTTTTATTCCTGCACCAAGGGCAAAGTTAATCCCATTTTAATCATCCATGAAGGGTTATCAAAGAGAAGCTCCTCAAAGAAGATTGAAGTTATAATTAAAGTGGAGTGCTGTGTATTAAAAGTATAAGCCCGATGCCAAACTATTGACATTTTGCACCTTTCTTTAACACAAGTTAATTTTTTTTCCCTAATCACAGTCCTTGGTCCAAATCTTCCCTCAATTTATGTTACATTTGTTTGGAGCAATTTAAGCCCAGACTTCAACACTGATTCAGCAAAGATAGATATCAAGAAAACCATCCCATTCACAATAACCTCAAAAAAAAAAAAAATACTTGAGTACTAATGTAACTAAGAAGGTGAAAGATTTAACAATTAAAATCATGCAACACTGAACAAATAATTTGAAGAAGACCCTAGAAAATGGAAAAGACCTCCCATGTTCTTGTATTGGCAGAATTAGTACTGTCAAAATGGCCATACTACCAGTATTGTAATATACACATTCAATGTTATCTTTATTAAAATGTCAATTTTTTTTTCACAGAAATTGACAAAACAGCCCTAAAATTCATTTGAAAGAATAAGATACACAGAATAGTCTAAGTGATACTAAGCACAAAGAGTGACATAGGAGGCATCACAATGATGTAGAGGATTTCAAATCATACTCCAGAACTGTAGTTACAGAAACAGCATCGTTTGGCATAAAAATAGACATGAAGACGAATACAATAGACTAGAAGACAAAGAAATAGACCCGCACACTTACAGCCATTGTATACTTGACAAAGTTTCCAAAAATTTATGTTGGATAAAAGATAGTCTTTCTAACAAATTGTGCTGGGAAAACTGGATATGTATATGTAGAAGAAGGAAACTGGAGCCCTGTCTCTCACCCTTCACAAAAGTCAAGTCTAAATGGATCCAAACCTTAGGAATCAGAACAGAAACCTTGCAACTTCTCAAAGAAAACATACAGTCAATACTCCAACATGCAGATGCAGCACCAGCTTTCTCAAAAAACCCTACACCCCCCAAAATAAAACAAGAATCAGTGAGTGAGGTAACATCAAATTAAAAGCTTCTGCACAGCGAATGACATGATTAAGAGTGTGAAGAGAGCACCTATGGAATAGCAGAAGACCCTGGCCAGCTGCTCCTGTGAGGGAGATCAATACCCAGAACACATAAAAACTCAAAAAACCACCTCCAGAAAACAAATAACCAAATCAGTAAATGGCCAAAAGAACTAAACAGACACTTCCCAAAAGAAGAAAAACAAATGACAATAAATATATGACAAAATGCTCACCCGCCCTAGCAGTCAGAGGAATGAAAACCAAAACTGCATCAAGATTTCATCTCCTTCCATCTGCATAGCAATTTTCAAGACCACAAAGAATTATAAATGCTCAGAAGAATTTTTGGGAAAAGGCACATTTCCACATTGCTGGTGGAGCTGCAAATTAGCACAATTATTCTGGGAAGCAGGATGGAGATTCCTCAAAAATTAGGAATGGAACCACCATGGGGCCCAGCTATCCCATTCCCTGGTATTTATCCAAAAAACACTAAAATCAATATACTACAATGATGTGGGTACATCAACGTTTACAGCAGCAAAAATCACAACAACCAAGTCATGGAATCAACCCAGATGCCTGTCATAGATATATGAATTAAGAAAATGTGTTCTAGCCCCACAATGGAGTTGTTCTCAGCCATAAGAAAAAATGAAATCATGGGAGTGGAGAACACTGTGCCAAGGAAAATGAGCCCAGTCTCAGAGAATCAAAGGTCAAATGTTTTCTCTCACATGTGGAAACTAGAGTGAAATAAAGGAAAGTGGGAGCAGAGTGTCCAGGGAAGGTCAGTGGAGTAGAAATAGACTGAGAGGGAGTAGGGGTGGTCAAGGGCAGGACAAGGGAGTGAATTCTGAAAAACCATGTATGTGCATATATAAGTACACCACAGGAAATTTCAACTTTATATGTAAGTACAGAGAACCACTCAATATAAATAAATAGATGAGAAACATCTATAGAGTGGAGAAAGTAGAATGGGGGAAGGGAGGGGGGAAGGGAGTCCATGAGCTGAAATCAAATCCCATGCATTTATGACTTTGCCAGGATGAATGAAACTACTAGAAAGTACTACAATGCTCTCAAAAAAATTCCCTGCTAACAACTCAATACCAATCGGTGTCATCTGTTATATGTGTCCTGGCATCATTAAAGTAAAAACTACATGTAATTTCTCAAGTCTCTGCATATGGTCCCACATTTGGTACACACACAAAAAAGGAACATGGCTTCCATTATAATAAAAAATTCTTATAAATCCTTATACCACCATTCCAAGAATTTTCTTTTAAAGAAAAATGAAGAAAGGAAAGAAGGAAGGGAGGATGGAGTTGGGGGTTGAGGATGGAAGGAAGGAAGAATGTCTGCCCTCACTTAGCCATTGTCCTTGGACAACAGCAGCATCTATCCCACCCACTACTCTGACATCTCTGCCATCTTGGTTGTGCGGGCTCTGCTTACTGGCAGCTTCAAACAAAATATGCATGCAGTGCATCTTTATTGCAAGTCTTGTGATCCTGGAGGATTGACACATGCCAGGAGGGTGCTTGGCAACAAGAATGCAGCAAGGTCTATAGTCACTCCTCAAGGGAGAGTCATTGACAGTTAACAAGTGGAGAGGAGAAGACCAAGGAGAGCAGTGCTTTATAAGAGAGCAGCTTATACTGCCAGGCACAGTGAAGCTGGTGGGGACTGCAGAAGCCCTTGAATATTTCTGCTGAATTTACCCTTTCAATGATCATATTGGCAATGTCAAATGTGAAGTTAAAAATTCAATATTACGTGACAATATAAAATTGAAGAAGGGTCACAGATGATCTGCATGCTATAAATTCTTTGTTCTGCATATTAGAACATGCAAATTATTAAACCTGTGTTTTCTTTAACATAAGATCAAGTAAACTTATTATAATAATCTGAATTTCATTTCTCAAGGAATACACCCAATCAACATTTTTCTCATTTTTTAATTTTTGTAATTCTTGTGAAATCTTGGTTTCCATTTTAATTAGGCAAATATTCTCTGGGTACAGAATAATTTCCCATAATACCCTCCTATTTTTGAATGGCAATGCTCATGAAAATGCATATTTTTGTGTGAAAATATGTGAATATTCTATCTTGGAGAAGAAAAGAACTCTCCCTTCCTTCCCAAAATAGCACCTTCCTTCCTGCCTCTGAGCCTCTGTACATGCTGTTCCCTCTGCCAGAAATATTCTCCCATGGGTGCAGGTGGGGCTCACTCCCTAGTCTCCTTCATGTCTGGGTAAATGTGACCTTATGGATTCAGCTTACATGAAATGTGGAGACATAACAACATGGTTGCTCCAGAGTGCCCCAAGGGGTACTGACATAGGTCATTTCTCAGCACCATAAATGCTGACAAAATCACTGTGTGCTGGGTGGAGTTTGCTGCCAGCCTTGCTAAGGCATGAGTCTGACTGTCTGACATTCAACTAAGGTGACCTGAGGTGGGTTTCAGTCAAGAGAAGTCACCTGCACCTCAGTCCTGTTTGTGGTGTAGAAGACGGGGATGGGCAGGGCCAGGACCCCCGTTCCCCAGCTAGAATCTTCCTGTGAGGGAAACTGAGGCATCTGTGGTTAAGGGAGGAAGTCAGATGATGACCCTCAAGTCAATACCCTGCAGGGGGTAGTCCCTATCTTGGGCATGACATGGCCCGAGGCACTGACCTGCAGCTTGCTTGTATATACATGGTTAGCCCTGAGCTATGTGCCTCTCCTGTGCCTTTGCTGGGGGAAAATTCATGGGCACTATAGCATTCACATCAAGTTCAGGAAGTGATCGATCAGTGCACATTATCCCCAGATCTGCTGGGGGGAAAGGGGAACCAGCACATTCCAGCACAGAGGAGCTCACTGTGTCCATGGGCCTTGAGCTACATGCTCAGCCTTTTCTGGGGCCACAGTGTGGACTTTCCCCTTCATCAACCCCCACTATCTTTGCCCACCAGCCCCACATCTTACTCCATTCTTTGTTTGGGATGCCAAGAACCTGGACCAGGTACCCCCTGGAAACCCCTGCCCATGCACCAGCAACATGTAGACAGGCCTTCTTCTTACCCAGATTTAAGGGACCCACTAGGCTTGCTGTGCCCAGGATGATGGTCCCAGCAGGAAGTGCCCCAGTGGTCCTCCCTGTGCAATCCTGAGCCTTGGCCTCTCTTCTCAGTCTCAGGGCCTCCAGGGGCTGCCCTCACATACCTGGGGCAGGAATCAGTGACCATCCCCTCCATTGAGCCCTCCCCCCAGGCCCCAGTAAGAAATGTCACCAACACTGTAGGGAGGGAGGGATCCCATGGACCAGCAATCCTCAGATTCAGAAGCACACAGGATCACTGGTGCCACCAGGGATACTTCAGAGTTCTGTGCCCACCCTCCAGAGCTGAGACTGGGCTGATAAAGAGGACACATGGGCTTCAGGGTGTGACTCTGCCATGGGCTCCAGGCAGCCCTCACCAGGCAGTGTGATCTGGAGCACATTTAAGGGAATCCCATTATGTGGGAGGAAGATGAGATCATCTCACAGCCCCAGAGCTAAGCCCAGCCCCAGGCGCAGTGCCTCTGCTCTGGTTAAGGGGAGCATACAGATTCTGTTTCTTTGGCCAACCACTCTGCCTATGATCAATTAGCAGAGAGCCCCTTGCATCCCAATAGGGATATGGAGGCTGGCAATGTGTGCCCTGCCAGGTGTGCCTTTCAAAATGGGATATAAACTTGAAAGATGATAGGGCAGAGTAAGGAGCCCTGAGAGCAGGCGGGGAGATCTCTCTTCACACCTGCCAGGAAGTCCTGGCCCAGTGGATCTTCCTTCTGTAGGTGCCTTCCCAGTAAGCAGAGAACCTTGAGGATGTAAATTTTTTGCCTCTGACTTGGAAAGGGACCAGGAGGACCAGCAGACCATGGGAGCTGAGAAAATGCATCTGCCAAAAATATGAGCTGGATAGGCCAGAGCACAGCTCCAGGGTAATGCAGGAAGGGATCTGGGTACAGGTGAGGACCCCCAAAAGTGCCCTCGCTCCTAGGAGGGGCTGTCAGCTATGGTCTCACCACTCAGCCTAACTGTCCATCTGAGAAAGTCAAATATGGCAGGTGCAGCTCGGAAGAACTCAGGAACAACACTAAACCATTTGTTTTACTTTGATGTCTATTCACCAAGACCCTGCTACACACCAGGAGTTGACTACCTACTTTTTGCTGTGGGAATGGCCATCCCCAGAGGCACCCGGGTAGCTTAGTGAAGTTGGGACCACACACCTGCCTTGAGGTCAGACTCCAGCATAAAGCCATAGAAATTACCACACCTCTGGCCTTCCAATGCCTCATCTGTAAAATTGGGATGCTGGAAGCCACAGGTACCTCTCAGCATCTCTGCAAGGATCAGGATCTTATGTGCAAAGAACTTACTGCAGACTCTGCCATGCAATCTGTACCACACAGGCTTATGGTGATAGGTGATGGGGTCCAGGAACTGCCCCCTCAGAAGCCATTCCTGTCCACCTGCCACACTTCAGTCACCTTCAGTCCCACCCTGCCTCAGGGAAACACAGACCTGGAGAGAATCTCTCATGAATCATCAACAGCTCCTGCTCTGTGTCTCTCCATAAATAGGGTCCTTGGGAACAGTGCCACCTGCCCACACCCAGCGACTCAGCACCAGGGCTTCCTAGGGGAGGGGCACCCTGTGCATTCCAGGCAGCTCAGGATGTGCCGGCTGTACTCCAGCTTCTGGGATTGACATGTGTGGCCAAAGCACAACATCTTTATGGAGAGAGACTGGTCTAAGAAGGAACTGTGCAATCACCCAAGCGAATCAGATTTTTCATCTTCTGGCCACAGTTGATTGACTCACAAAGAGACAGGTGACCAGAACTTGTCAGGAATTGTTGAGCTCATTTGTCCTTCTACAAAGCACTGATTGCTCCAAGTATCCAGCACCTGCCAGAGACTAAAGCCAACAGAGGAAAACAAAGGCAACAGATGGACATAGATCACTTTCTGGCCATATCTCTGAACACCTGGATCTAGCCAGCCCCGAGGCTATCCTTGAGCTTTTCAGTTATATGTGCCAGAAAATTCCCTTAAGCCACATTGGGTTGGGTTTATTTTATTTGAAATTGAAAGTTCACTAGCAAAAACAGTTAGGCACTGAAATTTTCACCACTCAGAAGACCAGACAAAATCCACCTGAGGTCCACAGAAGACACACACACAAGTGTATCCCCTGCAATTCAAGGTAAAATTTAAAAATAAATAAATAAATAAAACAGATGGTGAGTGGGTATTTATTGTTCCAATCATTTCTGTGAATACAGAGAGAAAATATTAAGTAAAGGGGATCCATGGAAATAGCCAGAGAGCCTCTCCTGTCAATATTTATCACAATAAGAATAAATATTAATAAACAAAGCTAAGATAGAAAAAATCAATTTATAGCTGCAAAGCAATATGATCTTTTACACAATTAAACTCATTTTGTGTCCAACCTGCTCTTTGTATAATGCTTGTTGACATAAACTTTCAAATGCTCAAGAAAGAACCACTTCATTGTGGTGATTCAAAGTAGTCCATGAGCCAGGGTGAAATGTTGTCACTTTTCTTTCTCTCACTCAAACACACTCGGGCTTTGCCCTGGTGCTCTAGGCACTCCTATCCTTGAAGAGCTGTCGGACACCTGGGTACTCACGCCACCGTGACACCTTCACAGCTCACCTACCATCTGTACTAAGATGGTCATCAGAACTGCACAGAACTTTCTTCCAAATACCAAATTCATAGGCAAAGGAACACCAACATTGCCTCCTAGAATTTCCAAGAAAAATAAAACAGCCCAAGCCAAACTCAAGATCAACCCACCAAAACAAAAACACAGAACTCCCCCTTCTGTGCCCTTTTAGAAATGACCACCAACCACTATGCGGACTTCACCAGCCACTGTAGTCTCAAGGTGCTGCTCACATCAAGTGACTAGCACCATAGAATGTGTGTGTCCCTATGCTCCCTGCCACTGTCCTCCCATGCATGTCCCCAGAAGCACCCAGGTTCCTAGCCACACCCCATGCAGCCTCAGGGTGGTCTGCTGGAGCTCAAGCCATCTTACCACACTCAAAATCACACTGGAGTCTTCTGCTTTGGGGCCTGTGCTATGCTCCTTCTGGCAGAACTACCTGGAAGCCAGTGTGAAGGGAGGCTGGACACAGAGGCAGGCTGATTTACATAGATAATAGGGCTCATCCCCCAGGAACTTGGCTCTGCTGGAACCTTCTTCTGACATCCTTCTTCCTGTAAATCACCCTGCTTCCTGATCATGGGTGCCTCTGGCCCACCTTTAGCTAAATCCCCCCACTGTGCTCTGTTCAGTGTGCACCAGTTGCTGCCTGCCTTTGCAAGGACACTCTAGGCCCTCTGAACCTTTCCCCCTCACACTTGGGGGCCCCTGGTTGTCTGGACTTTCACTGTCCATCCTTCAAGTCTCAAGGTGATGGTCCCTCCTCCAGAAAGCCCTCCCAGGGCATAAGATCAGGCTGTCTGCTGCTTCCATGAACTGCTTTCCTTCAGAGCACCCACCATGCTACATCCACCATGCATGCTTCATTAGTGTTTCCCCTCCTGGACTGCGAGTCGTCATCTTGCTAATTGTTGCACACCCTCCACTTGGTACCATGCCCTGCACACACTTGGTGCTCAGGATGCAATTATCAAATTAAACAACAAATGCCATGGGCCCCTGAGACTGACATATCTGGACTTTTTCCTGCTCAGAAGAGGTTGGCAAACTGCCGTTGAAGGCAAACTTCTCAGGTCTCCCAGCTTGGGGATGATGGCCCCCCTGCCACCCATGGCCTACAGCTGCTAATGAGAGATACGCCTTTTTGAAGTCTTATTAGAGCCAATGTTGCAAATCTGGGCACAAAGGCAGGCCAGGGAGAAGGGATGGAGGTTGTCTTCAGGGCCTCAGGACTGCATTCACTTGCCCTCCCATCCCACTTCTTACTGCCACCACTGAGGGCGGCTCAAGGCAGCCACCATGAAGGCTTCCAAGTGTTCTCACTTTACCTTACTTGCCCTTCAAAAAAACAGATGACTGAAGCAAAGAAACAATCCATATGCTCACAATCTCCCAGGGTTGATACAGAACCGGGCTGCAATAGGACCCTGCCAGGAGGACCCAGGAAGAGTCAACCAGCCAGGGCCACACAGCTGTGCACCCTCTTGGAGGTGAGATCTAGGCTTTGGTTTTACCCCTCTCTCTGTGACAGTTTATGAAAAGGCAGCTTACAGAAGGGCCAAAAACAGTGTCCCCAAGCCCTGACATCCAGGTTCAAAGCCTAGCTTTGCCCTGTTGGACCTGTGAACCTGAGGCTATTTATTCAGTCTCTCTGACCTCAATGTCCCTGTCTACAAGATGAGGACAAGCATGCAAATGTGGGTGGCACCCCCCCCCCCCAGGCACTGAATGAACACATTCACACACACCTGAAGCACAGTACTTGCCTTGACTGTTGCAAATGCCTACATGGCCCTCCTTCTGCTCTAGTGTAAATCTGCCTGTCCCACAAAGGCACAAGTGGAAGACATTGGGAGTGGGGAACTACTGGGAGGCATTGGTACTCTTAGGATGGGAGGCCTGGTGGGAGGGAGTCCAGCATCAGGGGTGCCCTTGAGGGGAGAGCTGGGTCCCAGCCCTTTACTCTTTCTCCTTTGTGCTCACAGCCATAAGGGCAACAGCTTTAATCCCTCACCAATCAGCACCACAGGTTCACAGCAACAAGCCCAATCCTTAGGATTGAAACCTCCAAAGCTGTGGGCTGAAATAAACCTTCTGACTCCATATGTTGAAATCATCTCAGGAATGTATCGCAGTTACAGAAAGCTGACTGACACACTTCCAACCATGTCCAGCTTCCTTATCCCCACTACATGCTTCCAGTCTTTCAGAGGGGTAGAAATCTCATTACACCCTGCCCCTAGCTCTGTCCCTGGGTGAAGAGGAAAGCCCAGAGCAGGCGTGTCTCCCAGGCCATAAACTCAGAAATCATTTTTGTAACTTTCTATTATTCAAATCAGTTTTGATTCTCAGCCCCTTTGGTCAGGCTAGTTTTTAAAATAAAGCTGGAAGAGATATCTTCTTAGATTTTCTGCATCCTCTTGGGGATCAAAGGCAGTGGGTAGTTCCGGAGTTCTGAGGCTGGACAAAGAGGAGAAAGAGAAGACCAATAGGACTTTTGTCATCTTCACACACAGGCCCTGCAGCCTCAGCACTATGCCTCCTGATCTTTCAGGTCAGCCATGGGTGAGAAGGGGGCTCTGATACTCACCTGACAGGCCAGAGGATTTTCTTAGGTCACTATGTCCCATTCCCAAAACCCTGGGAAGATCCAGTGCCTCCATGGGCCAGGCAGGTAGTGTAGAGCCTGGGAACCTGGTGATCACATTCACAAATCTCCAGTGCCTCCATGGGCCAGGCAGGTAGTGTAGAGACTGGAAACCTGGTGATCATATTCACAAATCTCGATCCAGAGGCTGCCCCTCTGAGTGGCATCAGGCCCCTTTCAACCTGGAGAGGAAGCAGCTCTCTGGCAACAGGACCTGCCATTCTTGTGTCGTTCACACCACTGGGCAGCAGAGCTGCAGCTGGGGCCCCCTCTACAGAGGTGGTCTCAGAGAAGCTCCTGCCCTTGTCCTTCTGACTATTCTCCAGGACAATTCTTCTCTATTTTTACAGTCTAAGGTATACCTCCTGAGACCACACTTGACAGAAAACTTTAATGGTGGATGGAAGGGTGGATGGTGTAGGATGGATGGATAGATAAATGGGTGGATAGAGGGATAAATGGTGGATGATGAATGGAAGGATGAATAGATGGATGGTAGATGGAAGGATGGATGAATGATAAATGGATGGTAGTTGAATGGATGGATAGAGTCAAACAGAAGGACAGACAGATGGAGATAGGTATTTCTCCATCTCAAGGATAAGCCTCTTAGAGTGATTATCATTTTTTACTCCAGACTTCCAATGTCCTACCTGATCCAGTCACAGCAGCTCCATGAATGACTACCTACAACAATGTTTGTGATATTTACAAACTAAGATTACAAATAAGATTATAAAAGCTGTATCTGCTACTGCAGCCACAAAAGTTACCAACAGTAGCTTTCAGCCTAAAGTAGAAGAAAAGATCACTGAGGAATGGCACAGTGTGGTGGTTCTAATCTACATGGGGGCACACAAAGACCAAGGAAACCAAGCACCGGTTGACATTGCCTTGAGTGGCCTTCCTGCAAGGCCAAAGTCCATCATCTGCACACAGACCAGGCACCAAACAATTCTTAATTATTCAATAACCCAGAGAACCAATTTGGGTGCTCACATTCAAAACTTCTCTCTAAATGTTCAAGCCAAAAAAGCTCAGGACCCTCTTGCTTTGACAGTATCCACCCTATGCTCCAGATTCCTAAAATGTACACCACCACTTCTGATAGTCTTTAGACATAGCCTGCAAATACTGCCTGTAGAGAGAAATAAAATTTAAAGAAGCCTAAGGTCTCAGAGAGCTCAAGATGTGTTTCAAACAAGACCAATGTTGATCAAATAAATCATCACCCTTTCTGGTGCAAAGGCAAGCAGAATCTATTCATTTTCTCAAGTATGTCGGACATTTTTCATTAGTAGTCATTGCTACAACATTATTCTTTATACATACAATAATTCAATCTCAGTATGCCACTTTCCAGTATTCAAAAGTACCAACTACCCCAGTGCCTGTGCATGTGCTGACCACAGCTTGGTCTGGCCTTTCGTCCATTCCAGTCATCTAACCTTGCCTACTTCTTGCTGTGGATCCCTCTGCACTCTTGCTCTATTAAACATCAACAAGTACTTAAGCACCTGTTGGGCTCAGAAAATATGGACATCAAAAATAAAACAGAGTGAGCCCCTGTTCCTGAGGGCCTCACTCCCCACACATGGAGAACTGCAGTATTCTCAGCCCAGGACAGGTCAGCACACACGGCACTAGCCGACCCCACAGGCCCCTGGAATGCTGCCAGCAGGCCTGGCAGGGAAGGTCTGCTGCTTGTTTAGCCAAGCACACGTGGTAACTGGCCCATGAACCCTCCTTCTTGGAGAATATTCTAATGACGGCTTGCAATAGTATGTAGCTGTCACTGACAACTCAGAGCAAGGTATAAGAATTTCATAAAATAGAACCATCAGAAAGGACAAGCTCTGTCTTCTGGACTCCAAAGGAGGACAGACCACTAACTTAGGTCACAGCTAGTGTAGGTAGACAGAGGTGGTACTGGGTCCATGTCACCAACCCTTGGTGCTGGGTCACCTCTCTGTCTCAACTCCTATGCTCCCCTCCCTCATGGTCCCTTTCTGATGCCCAGCCCACCTTTGCACACACGTGAGGGCCTTAGCTCCCTCCTTCCAGACAAAAGTTGTCCTGGCCACTTTAATTCCTGGCTATGTTTATTGATGACAAACCCCAGCCAACGACCGACACCATCTATCAGCCTGTAGCTTGGGGTTTCTAAGAATTGACTGCCACTCAACCCAACATGGCAAAGCCTCTAACTGAAGAGTGAACTGGTCTGTCATGCTGCCGCTGGTCAGAGATCTGAAGGGTGGTTGTATCCCCTTCACAGATGAGGTTCAGCAGGACAGAGAAGGTGATGTTCTCATCCAGGCTCAACAGGGACCTCTACAGGTTGTCCTGGGTCAGGTAGACTGCAATGCTGCAGATGCACTCTCAGGCAGAAGGCACCTGTGTGGGGCTGTCCTGGCCCAAGTGGATCTTGTCCTCCCACTCACCCTCCTCCTCTAGGGGATGCTGGACTGCCTCATTGGCCAGGTAGAAGCTGAAGGAGAGCTCCATGGCCATGCCCCCCAGCAGGGTCAGGATCTCTTCCTTGGGCTCCAGGTCCAGTTTGGAGCTAATCCACTCATGCAGCAGCTCCAGCTCAGCCATGCACAGTCAGGGGCCCCCCTGCATCCAGCAGCTGGCCACCATTTCCCTGGCCTCAAGAATGGCAAACATCTTGATGCAGGTTAGATCCTCACCAGGGTCACTGTCATTCCAGCCCATGTGAGTGACATAGAACTGCACTTTGGGTCTGTTGGAGTGGATGGAGCTGTGGAAGATGTGGGACTTCACCTCCCAGTTGAAGGGAAACTTCTCCAAGTTACTGAAGGCCATGGGAATTAGCAGGAGCTCCATGGAGAACAGGCCATAGCTGGTGCTGACTGAAGGGGGCTCCAGGCTCTGTGGATCAAGAAGGACTCCCCCTAGGCTGTAGGCAGGAGTTGTACCTGAGGTCTTGGTTGGCCTCCTCAAGTAAGGAGTTGGAGATGTGCAAGCTGAAGGGGAGGAAGGTGGGCAGTGAGGAGAACCTCTGCAGGCCATTTATGGTGACTGGACCCTCGACGAACGTCTGCACACTCTCCAACCCCAGGTTCCTCTTCTCCACAGCCCACTCAGCACTGTCATCTCACCCTCTTCCCATCCTCTCCACTTGATGGGAATCTCCTCCCACCACAAGGCAGAGCAGGCTTCTTCCTCAGCCTGGAGGCGGTGACTTTAGCCCTCCTCTGAGCTTCTCTACTTGGCAGGGAACTGTCTACACAACTCCCCACTCTATAATCCATATACAGCCAAAGGAAATCTCTGGTAGGAGGACTGGAGGGAGGAGGCCATGAGAGCCACAGCATGTCACCCTTCCCCTCCCTGATTGTCCTATGCCTTCTGCCCCCACAGTGCTCCACCCTGGTCCCAGATTTCCCTAACAGTGACACTGGTGTCCTGCTTACTGCTGGGTCTCTGGTCTTTCCTAGTAGAAGTTAAACAAATGCTCATAGAATTCATGTCCACCAATTATGATTACAAGGTTTCTGTGCTTGAGAGAATAAATATACTGTGTTTGCTCTGAGTCTCTCTGGATTCCTCTCATTGTTGTGAACAGACACCATTTACACTAACATAGCCTTTGCCTCTTGCATTCTCATGCCATTCATTTCCTTCTGCAACATCATGTCACTGGGTTGCTAGTCTGGCAACCACTTTTGCCAAGAAAGGTGCTGCAATTTTCATATAAAAAGAGATAATAACAATTAATAGGAGAAACACACTATTGAGGTGCCAGTCCACCTGGGTCCACATACCTGCCATGTCAGGAGACGATTACAATATTTCTGAGATGTGTAGTCTCAAAACTACTTTCAAAAAATGATAAAACTGAGCCACAGGGAAGTTCTCCAATCTGAACATAGTCAAAGTCAGGATTCACACTTGTTCTTTCCACCTCCAAAACTTTCCAGGTCTGTCAATTCCCTGAGTTTCTCCTGGCCTGGTGGATCTACAGTGAAGGAGGTGGGACTCAGTGCTCAAGGCCCAGTTCATGAACCCTGCACTAGTCAGAAGGTTTCACTACTCTAAAATCACAGATGACTGTGTCCCCTATCCAAGGTGCCCACTGTCATCCTGGATCTCCAGGTCATTCAGGAAAATAGGTGCATCTGTCTCAGAGCATCTCAGCACAGCTGCTGGCAGAAGAGCCAGTGATGAGACCTTCAAGGCAAAAGTGAGTGTAGGAAAACGCTACTCCCTGGAAGCCCCCTGCAAATCCCAGAGCCTCAGGAGGAACAGCAGTGCAGCAACTTGAACCTTGGATGAAGGAGGCCAGCTGCAGGCCACCCTGCATTTGTGAATAGCCAACTCTGTGAGCAGGTTTCCCTGCCCCATGGCACCCAAGGCCAGGTCCTTCTATATCTCAGCCTTGGAAAAACTCATTACAAAAGCAAAAAGAGAAAAACTTCAAATAATCAACTACTGAATTTAAATGCTGCCAGTTTAAAAGATAAAATGGAAACAGTCAGATAAGTTTCTTCCTTTTCCAGCCACATGTAACACAAACTGGACAGAGAGAATGCAGGGCCACACCACAGTCCAGCATGGGTGCCAGTGCCTGTGACTGGCAGGAAGGGTGATGCCTGCCTGCCTTTTTCCCATGACCAAACTTTTTGACTCTCAGGCTGGGTGGCCCTAGAAGCCAGCTGGGGCTCAACAGAAACAGAAAGAGGAGGAGAGTGGAAGGAGCTAGATGGAAGCAAGCAGGACTAGACAGGAAGTAATCAGGAAGAAAAAGGGAAGAACATGTACCTGCTCCAGTACCCTGTGTCCTCTACTTGCAGGGCCTACACGAGGACAGCTGGCAAAAGGAAAGGTGGCTCAGAGACATGGCCCTAGCATTGCACATCAGAGATAAGAGGACATGTTTAGAGCAAAGAGTAAAAACTTAATAACACACACAGTAGCCAACAGAAGAGGAAACTGGGGCATGAAAGGCTTAAGTCATGCAACAAATAAATTGTGGTTTTGCGGCAGGAATCATGCAGACTCTAGAGTAGACAAGATGGTGTTAAGGGGCATCTGAAGGGCAACCTCCAGGGCCAGACTTCTGAGACCAGAAGCAGGAACCCAGAATGCCAGAGCCCATCATAGTCTGTGCATGGCATCTGCCATCCTGGAAGACCCCTGGGTGTGCATCCATGGGGCTGTGGACAGAACAGAGGCGACCAGAGGCTGTAGAAGCTCCATGGGGGCGGCATGAGGGAGAGTGGGGGGTTTGTTTACTCATATTCAAGTTCAACAGACATGGACAGCAGGACAACTTGAATCAGTGATGGCACAATAGGATGAACTCCCACAGGCTCCCCCACAGAGGAAAACCCCAGAGGACACATCAGAGATGCCTTGTTATTCAACAGGTCTCTCCTCTCACTGCAGGATGAGCTATGCCTTACACTCAGGGCCAGAGACTACTCAAATGGTCTCCATGGGTATTGAGTGTCCCTATGGTCCTCCGTTGATGCAAATGAACAACAGCAGGAAGACCACTTCTCTAAAAGTTCAAGGACCCTACTGGGCACATAGTAAGCACTTTGTGTATGCACATATAAATGAACATCAGGTCAGGGGGAGCCCATTCTGGCCACAGGTCCTGAAATGTGGAGCAGCAGATCCATTGACAGAGAGAAGGCAGGGACACACCACAGTCCAGCACTTTTTTGGAGTAAAGGGAAAGCAATAATAAAACCACCATCATCAACACAGTATTGGTTTGAATATTTGATAGGCACTGAAACCATTATCATGATTATAGTCATTATTTGCATAATCATTATTACAGACCAAACACTGTTATGAGAACTTTACAGGCATTAATGCTGTCAATCTCAACAGTCTTTCACTTGTGAGGGATTGATTAGCATCCCATTTATAAACTAGGAGACAGAGTCAGAGAGGTTAAGTGACTTGCCCTCATTCACAACAATAGCCAGAGGAGGTAGTTGATCCACATGGCTCAGATCCAGGTAGCCACTGTGTTCTGCTGCCAGAGGCCACTTGTTATGCAGATTCTACACTGAAGGAGCCCAGTAAGTATGGCAGCGAGTTGTGAGTGTGGCTTTTAAGGGTCACATGTGGGTCATTGGCTGGACACTGTCCTGTGATGAAGCAGGAAACAAGGATGGGGTGCTCTCAGCAGTCCCTGGGTGCCAGGGCAGCCTCACCACAGAGTGCAATAATCAAGTTGGGCTGATGCCTGGCCAGGCTGTAGCAGGAAGGACCAGAAGGCAGAGGGCAGCAGCAGGATGCAGTCAGGCAGCTGAGGGCTTCTGTGTGGCCTGGCATGGTGGACAAGTGACATCTTGACTAACCACAGACCACACCACACACTCTGGCCTCTGATGGCACTGAGGATTGGAGGAGACAGGCCACAGCCCAAGCCTCAGGTGCTCCACCAGCAATCACAGGAAAAGGCACAGTTTAAAAGAGAACCAAGAGCAGGTCTGTGCCCTAGTGTGATGGCCACCACTGCTATGTGCCAGAACCATCCAACCCACACCCACAGGACACATGGCCTCTGCCTCTGTGGTTGTGGGTGTCCCACAGCTTTACATTCAGTCTGGAGCCAAAAGGGGCTTTTCCTGTTACCTGATGTAAGCTGGGGCCTGGGAGCTGAGTATTCTGTGGCTGGATTCCACTGCTGGGAATCCAGGGAACTTGAACATTTTGCATCAAGTGCCCAGTTTCCACCCATTCCTGGTCACCAACATGAATGTCCATGGCTCTCCTCAGTCATTTCTGGGGTACGTCTTGCCTTGATCATGAGGTTGTTGTCCCATGTGGCTAGACAACTGTATCTGTGGCTTTACATTCCCCTTTTAGGTGATTCCTGGGGCTTTGATTTTTCCCTGAGTCCTGTCGCCCAAGGGGCCCACCTGCTGGTCAGTCATCCAGCTTTCTTGATCTGCAGGTAAATTCTCACATGGATGCACTAGGGCTGAGGGCAGCACTGAGGACACAGCTACCACTAAAGTGCTGGGGACCATGTGGGGTTCCCTCTCCCAAGAAGTTATCACCCACAGCCCTGCAGAGCCCAGCTTTATGGGGGGAACAGGGACTCTGTAGAGGAAACCAGGTTAATACTTGGTGTCCTTATAAAAAGAGGGACTATGAGGACACCAACACATGCAAGAAGACCGTGTGAGGACCCAGGAAGTGCAGCCCCCAGAAACCAAGTGTGAGCCACAATAGGACCAGCCTGCCAACACCTCAATCTTGGACTTCCAGCCTCCAAACTCTGAAGAACAAATTTCTGTTGTGGAAGTCCTCCAGCCTGTGACCTTGGGGACAGTAGCCTTTGCAGGCTAATGGAGGGACTGCTGTTCTTTACTATATTCCTGTCAGCTGGACTAGCCTGTCTTCTGTCTTCCAAATCAATGTTAGAATCACGTGTCCAGTTGCCCAAGCCAAAACCCCCAGACAGCCCGCTGGAGGTGAAGCCTGCACATTGGGGTGGCAGTGCCCCTCAACTCCCTGCCACAGGACCCCCATCAAGTATCTTCTAGTTTCCTAGAAGGAGCAGATGTTGCTCTTTCCATCCAACTACATAGCTCCATGTCGCCTCTATAATGAAAGACCTGGAGCTCAGCATAAGCTGCAGCCTGACCACAGGTATCCCCCTGAAAGCACAGAGACACAGGAAGGAAGGGGGAGATCCAGGAGCAAAAGCTAAGATATTTGGTGTATCCCCATAAGTATTTCAACATGTGCAAGAGAGGAAGCAGGTGGGTGAATGTTGGGGAGCAGGCAGCAGAGGCCACCTCAAACTGTAACTTGGGGTTTCTGCAGAGTTCAGGGGCTGTGCTGCCACTGGCCTCCAGAAGTGTTCCTAACTCACTATGGCAAAATACCATGAGGTGAGGAGTGGGACATGGGGCTGACATCAAGCACTGTCTACATCCTGTAGATGAGAGCCCCCTCTCCAGGAAGAACCCATCCCAATGCCCACACCCTAACCAAAAGGCAAGATATTTGATATTTATCCCCAGTAGACATTCCAAAAAAAGATAAATTATTCCCAAAGAACCCTTGAAATAACCCACTAGAAAAATATGAGGTGTCCATCTGTGAATGCTTGTGCTCCATCCTGATTGAGATGGAGACAAAGCAGCCATTGTGTGACCATGAAGACCAGAATTAAATGATAAGAACACAAAGCAGGAAGTCAGAGGAGCAAGCCACAGCATGAGAAAAAAGATTCCTGCTTGGTTGAGCTTTGTGGCCTATTACTTATAGATAAATACTAACTGAAAAAAAAAAAAAACAGAAGGCAGGTAAATAAGCTAATCCTCATATTCATTTTTAATTTATAGCTACAGTTTTATATCAAATGGTTGAGGTAGGAGAGTAGCACATGTTCTAGAGGTAATCACAGAAAACTGAAGACTTTGGAGAGGGAGATTGAGATCATGGTGCAATAGAAGGCTCTTATCTGTCTTTGAACATTTTCCCGAACCACTGTCTCCAGGTTTGGCTGAGGGTGAGTAGGTGTGTTCTGCAGGAACCTCAAGGCATAGACAGTCTTGTAAATAATACTGGATTCTGAGTGTAGAACAAAAAGAGTGAGGAGTCACGTCAGTGGGGGAGATTGCCACCTGTCAGGATTTATAAACACACAAACCCCTGCTCTGCAGAGCACTGCTCACAGCTCCACAGCTAGGGACCTAGCCAGCCTCTCCTGTTCTCAGGTGTGGCCGTAGGATTACTTCTGGCCAATGAACTATGAGCCCAAGTGTCACACATCACTTGAAAGGCAGAATCAATTGCTGTCACATTCCACTAGGGACAAATTGCAGACACAGAGGCCCTAGAGTATGGCAGAGCCACTACCTAGAAGCAGCCTGGGTCCCTAATCCCCACATGGAGGACCCTGCCTGCCATACATGCACACTCACATGGGATCTGAGCAAGAAGTCCTCTTAGGTAGTGCTGAGCCACAGGTGGAGCAGACACAGCCATCAGTGAGAAACCACCACATGCCATCACGTGGTCTGGTCGCATGATGACACTCATATCAGGCCCCTACTAAAAAGACTAAAACCTGTCAGAGTCCAGCTCTACCAGGGTGTCTCAGGAGATGCACAGATGGTGAGGAGTCAGAAAAGGCAGCAGAGAAACAACACAGACACAACAGTGAAGGTGCTGAATCCCAATCTTTACTTGTGAAGTTAATCATATGTACTTTTCATTTTGGCAGGCTCACAGTATTTTGTTATTACAAGACAGGAATCATTAATCAAAGAAACAAAATATTACATAGCTACAATTACATAAGAAGAATGTATCTTGGCTTATGCATAAGCAAGCATTTTTTCTTTCAGTTCACATTTTGCTTTGAGCTGTTTCTGCTTAGTTAGCTTTTAATAATAGTTAGAAATGTCCCAGACTATTGGCCTATACCTTCAGTATTCTTTCTTGACTTACTGACTAGAACTGGCACTGAGGTTATGACAAGTGGTTAACTAGATAGAGAGGCTACTAATTTAATCAAACAAGAGTAAGAGCACAAACCATTGTGCACAGGAACAAGAACAAGTTACCCAGTACCAAGCACTAATCTGTCTTTTTAACATTAATTTTTCTTCTCTAGATTTTAAATTAATTTCTCAAAAACTTCCTTGACTGTTTTTCCTACAGGGGGTTTTTTCATTAAACATTAACAATCTACATTCCACAGCTGAATCGTTGCATTTAGAGCAAACAGATTTATTCTTTAGAAATACTTGCATTAATTGGGAAAGTCATATTTTTTCTTCATGCTTAATGATCATATGAGAAGTTGCAACTATACTTATCAACAAGAATACAAAAACAAACCAGCCCATTCCCAGAAACATTCTGCACTCCTCCAGAGGATGGACATCTTGCACCATCCACCTCAGTAGGGCCTTGCCTTTGCCAGAGTCAGGGGAGGGGTGCAGCAAAGCCCTCTACACACTTCCTTCTCAATGCAAACTGTTTTGTTAGCAAGGAGAAAATAATGACAGAAAAAATATAAAGAACTGCTGAGCCAATGTGAAGGATTTCTGGTGCATCCCAGTTGTAGAATGTGCATTATCAAATGGATTATATGGACCTCTTAGTGACAGTAATCTTGAGTTCCTATAGGCACTGTCAGCTGTTAAACAACAGGAAATTTTGATGACCTTGTTCTAATTTCTATTTCTATTTATTCTAAATTGAACACCTGGGAGGTTGTTTATATAAGAGAGAAAAATTCACTAAGTAATCCTGCCAGCTCTGCTGCCATCTGATGGGGAGGCAGCTGAGCTCAGGGGAGGCAGAGAGACACCTGGACTGCAGCCAGATTGCTAGGTTATTTCTCAAGATGAGTCACTTCATCCCCACTGAGAATTAAATTCACTGTGTGTCAAGTGGGGTGTCAATTTCTATCACCTTCCAAGGCCACTCCATGAGGTAACCCAGCAATGTGGCACATTACAATGCAACTGAATGTACAGGAATGTCACTTAGAAAGCCCCTTGCCATTGGACCTCTCACTAATTCAAGTGAGACTTTCTTCATCAGTTCACTAGGGGAATAAAAGATGATTCCTTAAACACGAAGAACACTCAAACCATGTAAGTCTACACAAACCTGGGATAGAAGGGCAGATATATTTGTTGGCGAGTTTACAGCTTGGCTAAGCTTCAGGCCTGGCTGGATTCATCATTTAAACAAGGTGGATGTTCACAAATATCCTGGTGGATGCATGCAAAAGAAACTGTGTGCATCCATGGAGTGGGTTATCTGGCAATAAAGTAGAGCGTATGATGGACACCTATGATGACAAAGCTAAATCTCAAATACATTGTGCTGAGCAGAAGAGGGTGACCTCAAAAAGCTGCCTAATGTATATTCCCTTTAGTACTGCTCATGAAAACTCAAAACTGCATGGGTGGAGAATGGGTTGGCTGTTGCAGGAGAGCAGGGCTGGGGAGGCTCTGGCTACAAAAAGTCAGAGCACAGAACCAGGGTGTGGGAATGAAGCTGCTGTGTGTCCTGTATTCTTCACTCAAATACACCAGAAAGTGTATTTTAGTAAAGAATAAAGTGATTTTTAAGATGCATCATCATCATAGCTCTTCACTATCGTCCATGAAGATGACTTGATTCTCAACTTCCATGTAAGTGTGGAACCAGCAACTCCAGGCTCACATTTTGCTTCCTTGAAATCTAAGTGGAAGTAAAGGGAAAACTTTCTGTTCCCCAAAGTCTCAGGAAAACTACTATCAGGGCTTCTCATTGGCTCTGAGGGCCATGTGCCCAATCCCTGGGCTAATCCCTATGGTCAGGAAATGACTTATTTTGATTGGCTCAGTCTTGGTCATCTGCCAATTTTTGAACCATCACTACAGCTAATAAATGGCTTCTTCTGATTGGCTCAGCCTGGAACATATGCCCATCCCTGAATCAATCACTATGATCAGGAAATTGTCTCTTCAGTTTGGCTCAACTGCATTCATGGTCCCTCCTCATTAGCCTGGAGATGGAGTCACCCTTAGCTGAAAATTTAGGAGGGCCCCCCAAAGCATCATCAAGATGCTATTTTGACAAGAAAACAAGGAGGTTCAAGGTACAGAACAACACAAAGTCCACTGTCTCTGGCTGCTCCTGTTCATCCTATGTCCAGGCATGTTTTCCAGCCAATGCTGCTCGCAAAACCACTGGGGCTGCAAAGAGAAAGGAGAATTGCTGTGTCCAAAAAACATTTTAGCAGCTACCCTGTGGGAAAGTAGTGCCTTTGCAGTTTGATGATGCACTATACTTGAAAGACAAGTTGGAGATTCAGAACACAGGATCCAAAGCAAGCCAATCCCAACTGAAGCACTCCTTTGATGCTTCAAGATTGATATCAGAGGCAGTAACAGCACCAGCTCTGGGCCTGTGATCTGAGCATTCTCACAGGGCCTCCTGACCAGAAGGGAAAGTGCTGGGCCTAAACTCTGCTCATAGGGTTGCCACTTCTGAATTCTGAAGACTTTGACTTTGAACATGCTCTTTGGGAGTGACATCTGGTAGGACAATGGGGCATGCCCACCAGCAGAAGAGCAGTGGGCCACATGCTTGCTGCTGATATCAAAGTGATTACAAGAAAATGTGTTGCAACTATGATGAGAAAGTGGGGAATCCACTGCTTTGAGAAACCCTGCTGGCTGTTCAAACCAGAGCTTGCTCCAAATGAAGAGAAAAGGCAAAGATGTTCTACAAAATTGCAACAACCAAAGAACTCATCACATCCTTTACCACCCATGTTTCTTCCAGCATCAAAGCACTTTTGCTGAACATGGTCACACACGAGGAGAACAGAGACAGGGAAACCCCGAGCCATTTGCTTCCACTCATTCCCAACTCATTGGCCACCTATGGATATGGGGCTGATGAGATGGGAACTTTTTGAGAAGTCAAATAAAATTGCTGAATGGGCTCAGGGAAGTACTTCTGTTGCTCCAGTGGGGACAAAATACCTGCACAGGCATGAGCTTCAGAGCAGGAATGGTGTAAATCTGAGGCACTTGCATAAGAGTTAACTGCTATGACATTTGTATTGAAAGTTTATATTTCACACTTAAAATGAATGGGAAATATTATGCTATGATTTAGGGTTTTAATTTTTCTTATTTAGAATATCATTAAAGAGCAAATATAAATTCTATAACAGAGGAGAGAGACCCAGAAGGAGGGAAAGAATTTATATTCTGTCCTTTTAAAGGCATTTTTGTCATTGTTAAACAGAAGACTGCATTTCCTTGGGCTCTGAGTGCATGGGAATTACCCCAGAAAAACATTCAGGCCACCATCCCCACTTTTCTCTGGACACCTTGTCCAGAAGATTAAAAAGCAGTCTCTGGGGACTCCATCAGACTCACAAAGTTGTTGTTTTTTTTCCTTAACCTACTCAATAGTTTTTTAAAAATGAAATTGGTCACACAATATTCATATTTCTGGGTTTTCTGTAAAAATAAAATAAGCTTTGGGCCAGCTGAATAAATGCCCTGACCAGAAGCCACAGTTTGACAGCCTTGGCCACTGCACTTTAGCTAGTGCCTGCTCCATGAAGTTTGCCACAGGCCCCATCCCTCCCTGACACTCACCCCAGCTCTCTCATTCACATGTGTACCAGGCCTGTTCCTCCTGCCTTAAAGATGAGAGCATCACTGAGGACAGCAGACTGGAAGATGGATGCAAAATTTCAGGACCTGCATGAGTGGTGGCTGAAATCAGATACCTGTGATTCACAAAGGTATTACCATGATTTTCCTCATGCAATGGGGGGAAGCATGTCCCTGTCTCATCTGGTCTGTGCTGTTGTAGCAGAATACTTAAGGGTTGGTGACTTATAAAGAAGAGAGATTTATTTCCTATGGTTCTGGAGGCTGAAAGTTCACAATGAGGATGCTGACAAATGGCAAGGACCTACATGCTCTGTCCCTCATAGGGAATGTGGAAGCGCAAGAGTGTACTCCCACACATGGGGACAGGGGACAAGGTCAAAATCTTCCCTTTATCAGGAGCCCACCCCAGTGAGACCACATGAATCCATTGCTCAGGGGACAGCCCCTGTGGCCACCAAACCCCCAAAATTCCTTCCCTCAATGTAGTCACACTGGGGAACAAGTTTCCAACCCATGAATGCTGGGGATACATTCAAGCCCCAGCAGTTCCCCAAAGAGCTGTTTCCAAGTCCCAACCCCAGTTTCTGCAAATGTGACCTGATTTGGAAATAGGGTTTTCCCTATGTGTTTATGTTAAGGGTCTGAAGATGAGTCATCATAATGCCAATGACAGTGTCCTCATAAGAGAACTGACAGCATGCTTGAGACATACAGAGCCCCAAGAGTGCCTCAAGTGTAGATGGAGAGACCAAGAGGGACTGCAAGTGCTGCTGCCGGCACCAGAGCCTGTCCCAGTCCTCTCCCTGAGCCTCAGAGGGAGCCAATCCACCAACACCATAGTTCTGAATTTCTGGCCTCCAGAATATGAGAAAACCAGTTTCTGTTTTCTAAAGACACCAGCTTTCTGACAATTTGTCACAGGAGCCAGCAAATAGGGGAATAAAACACTCTCTCTAGCTGGAAGAACAGCCCTGCTTCAGCTTCCTGAGCTTCAAGGTCCCAGATGTGGGCTGCTGGCTTCCTCAGACATTGTGCTAAGTCCACCCTGCCTGGCGCCAGCAGCCCGAGAAAGCCCATCCGGCAGGCTGCTTATTGTCCCTTGCTTTATCTTGTTACAGATGCACAAAATGCACATCTTTGACTCGCAGGATTCACCTTGCACCCGGAGCACAACAGGAGACAGACCCTACTATATGACAAAGAGGAACATAAGTGACGCCCAAAACAGCTTTACTCCTGGGCCCTGACTGCGCCAGCACAGCAAACGCCTCCTGGGCTTGCTCTTGCCATTAGTGGCACCCCACCTTATGGGTTCAGCCCTCCATCAGCAGAGGGTGGAGTGCATGGATCCAAGGGGGACAGGCTGCACCATCACCCCATGTGCGTAGGAATGTCCTAAGCCATGCCATCTAGAAAAGGGAGGAGGTCAGCAGAAAGTCAAAGCAAGCCCTGGGCTCCTGATGAGTCAGAGTGAGCCTGTGGCCAACGAGGAAAGCTGTGCAAAATGACCAGAACAGAAGAAGGCTCTGAGTTCATGTGCTTCAAGGCCAGCTGGTCCTTGTGGGCTTGAATTTGAGATGCAAGGTTTCTTGATGTAGAGCCCTAGGAGTCACCAAAGCAAGGCCTCTCTTGAAGGACCATGTCCTTCTTACCCCACCTCTTCCTGCCCTCTACTTGGGCCCTCACTGTGCTGTTCTCAGCAGTCTTTGATATATGGCATATACCCTGAAACAAAGCTGAACTCACTCCATGCACCATCACCTCCAAATACCTTAATGCCAGCTCTGGGAGATCAATGACTAAGTTCTCCCCATTTCACAGTAGAGGAAACTGACACTCAAGGGAACATAGCTCTTGTCTGAAACCACCAGGACCCAGTCAGGTCTTCAGCTTCTTCTGGCTGATTCCCTTACCACAGTACGACCTGGCCAACCTGAACCTAGGGTCACCTTGATGGCCTGAGGAAAACCAGGACATCCTAGAGGCTCAGGTCCAGCAAGGAAATTGTAGAGCATCCAGCCCAGTGACTTAGAGGCCTATTTTTTAGCTATGCATATTTTCATTCAAACAAAACATTTTAAAATCTATACACAACACCTAAGATTAACAGGAGTTATGTGGGACACAGTGGCAACACAGGTTCCAACCACCCACCTGGAAAACCTTCCTCATAAATGTGCTCCCTGTTGACCCCAGGGGACTTCTGCATTAATTTTTGTCACATAGTAATGTCTCCTTATGTTGCTAAATATTCGTTTTTAGACTTTTGTGCTTCATATAAACAGCATTACCCTGTGTCTGTCTGTGATGGCCCTTTGTGCTCAACATTGTGCCTGTCAAATCACATCCATGGAGCCATCTCTGGACCTGACCACTCTCTGCCTTTCACCGCTTCACTGGTGGGAATGCAGAAGGGGGCTCTTCTTCTGTAGGGTACTCAAATTGTTCCAGATTTAAGTGCCTGTCTGTGCCTCAGAAAGCAATTCTCTTAGACCCTACCTAACCTTGCTCACACCTCCATCCCCACTTTCCCTGGACATGGAAGGGTCCAGTCCTGGAAGCCATGCCTACCTCCCAGGTGGACCCTGGGGCCAGTGGTGGGAGCCCATCATGGAAATACTTGCCAAAGGCTACCAACACAGAGATGGTAGAACCACATCCAGAGCCTGTCTCCAAGTCCAGGGAAAGTCATGTGGGCAAGAGATAATGCATGTGGTGGGATATAATGCATCCCCCTCCCCACATGTGCTTCTTGCTTGTGCCTCTCTGCAAGTGCAGTGAATACAGGTGTCCTGTGTTATGTTTTTGTCTTTTTTTTTAATTGGTTGTTCAAAACCTTACAAATCTTTTGACATATCATATTCATACATTAGCATACATTAGCTTCAAGTGATTTATGGACTCCCATTTTTACCCCAGATACAGATTGCAGAATCACATCGGTTACACATCCCCATTTTTACATAATGCCATACTAGTAATTGTTGTATTCTGCTACCTTTCCTATCCTCTACTATCCCCCCACCCCTCCCCTCCCATCTTCTCTCTCTACCCCATCTACTGTAATTCATTTCTCACCTTGTTTATTTTCCCATTCCATTCACCACCTCTTATATGTAATTTAGTATAACAATGAGGGTCTCCCTCCATTTCCATGCAATTCCCCTTTTCTCTCCCTTTCCTTCCCACCTCATGTCTCTGTTTAATGTTAATCTTTTCTTCCTGCTCTTTCTCCCTGCTCTATTCTTAGTTGCTCTCATTATATCAAAGAAGACATTTGGTATTTGTTTTTTAGGGATTGGCTAGCTTCACTAAGCATAATTTGCTCTAGTGCCATCCATTTCCCTGCAAATTCCATGATTTTGTCATTTTTTAGTGCTGCGTAATACTCCATGGTGTATAGATGCCACATTTTTTAATTCATTCATCCATTGAAGGGCATCTGGGTTGGTTCCACAGACTAGCTATTGTGAATTGTGCTGCTATGAATATTGATGTGGCAGTATCCCTGTAGTAGGCTCTTTTAAGGTCTTCAGGGAATAGTCCGAGAAGGGCAATAGCTGGATCAAATGGTGGTTCCTTTCCCAGCTTTCCCAGGAATCTCCATACTGCTTTCCAAATTGGCCAAACCAATTTGCAGTCCCACCAGCAATGTACAAGAGTACCCTTTTCCCCACATCCTCGCCAGCACTTGTTATTGTTCGACTTCATAATGGCTGCCAATCTTACTGGAGTGAGATGATATCTTAGGGTGGTTTTGATTTGCATTTCTCTGACTGCTAGAGATGGTGAGCTTTTTTCATGTACTTGTTGATTGATTGCATGTCCTCCTCTGAGAAGTGTCTGTTCAGGTCCTTGGCCCATTTGTTGATTGGGTTATTTGTTATCTTATTGTCTAATTTTTTGAGTTCTTTGTATATTCTGGATATTAGGTCTCTGTCTGAAGTGTGAGGAGTAAAGATTTGTTCCCATGGTGTAGGCTCCCTATTTACCTCTCTTATTGTGTTATGTTTATACACCCAAGTCCAGCAGGGAGCCTCCTTCTGTGGATGCCCCAGGGGTGGTGCTCCAGATTCCTCCCCATTCACATGGCACATTCTGCCACATCCCTGTGTAGTACCAAACCCAAGGAATCCTCCCAACAATGACAGGTACTATTACTTCCTCCCTTTGATGTGGAAGCTGAGGCTCAGAGAGGGTAAGCAACCTGCAGAGTCAAACAGCTGGGTGGAGTGGGGCCTGTACTTGAACCCAGGCAGTCTGGCAGGAGCCTGGCCCCTCCCCTACACTCCAGTGGCCTCTGTGGTATGGTCTCCCACCACCCCAGGGGGCTCACCCTGGAAATAGAAACTCAGAGTCACTGAACAGCAGGTATCATAGGCACAGCTGAAGGCATCAGCAGGCTGGATGGGTTCAAAAGAGTCGAGTGGCCTGGGAGCTGTGCCCCTCTGTACAAAACACAGGTGTCTTCCTGGGCCAAAAGGACAGGCTGACACTACTCTGCCCCTTCAATAGATTTTCAAAGTCATAAATTTAGCTATTCATGTGAAATCTTTTGCCATTAATTTGATCTTCTCAAATATTGTCCTGGATGGGGATGCTGGCACTGACCTCTGATGAGAAGCCTGCTCTGCAGCTCATGCTGAACAGTCCTCATGTCTCCAGCCCTCTGCCAGTCACACCAGGAACAAGGAGGAAGCCACAAGTCCTTTGCACTACCTGATCTCTCCATGGGTCTCTACATACAGTAGTTGGCTCCTTCTCATCACTCGGCTCCCAGCTGAAGGGCCACCTCCTCCAGGTGGCCTTTGCCCACCTCCTTTTAGGAAGCAGCCACATGGAGGCAGAGGAAGGTGTGCGGGGCTCTCTGTACTCTTTCTGTGATTTCTCTCCACATTCGACATTTGTTCAAAATAAAGGAGTTTTAAGAAGAAAAGAACCTTTAGCCTGGTGCATTGAGGAAAAGCAGGAAGGTTGGGATGATCAGGCTGGGAGAGAAGTTCAGAATCAGGCAGGAGGGGATGTACTAGGTTGGCCCGAGAAAGAAATCTGAGGTTTGATTTCTTCTCAAGGAGTCTTGAGCAGGAGCTGCAAAGATCATGGGTGTTTTTCTACAGGACTGTCACCTAGAGGAGAAGCTAGATGTCCTCAAAACAACAGCAGAATCCAGAGAGGACCTGGAAAGGCAGTTTCCCCAAAGACAGAAAGAACAGAGAAGCCCCCAGAGCCTGGCAGAGAGAGGGTAGGGGGTCCTTCTGGAGATGACACTCTGCAGATTTTGGACCCAGGATAAACTAATGTTCCAAGACCATCTGAGCTCTCTGAGGGTTGACCCACTCAGAATATTCTATCTTGGTTAAAATCAGAGTATTTTACATTTTAAGAACACAGACTCCTGGCTTCTTCTGAGACATTAGTTCTAGTGGCCCGAGCTGGCCTTCACCCCAATGTGGCTACAACCGCTGGAAGGAAGACTGTATGTGGGATGATACCCCAGTCACCCCAGTCCCTACGACCCCCCAAAAACCAAAAGGCAAGTGAGCCCAAATCTGTGCTCAAGTCCTAGTTCTTCTGCTTCTTGGCTGGATAACCTTTGTCAAGTTATTCCATCTTCCTGGGCCTATTTTCTATGTTCACTGGAGCTCCGTGAGGCTGCATGTGTGAGTTGGGACACACGCCAATGCTCAGAGCCACAGCTGCTAAATAGCAACTAGGGGCTTGTTACTCAACTCCCCCCAGGTGAACAACTCAGCAGCTGGATTTTCAGGATGGCCGTTTCCAGTCCTCCAAACTGTCCAGCCTGTCAGCTGCAAGGTAACTGTGAAGGGATGAGCCTTCAGCCCAAGAGAACCCTCTTGAGCCCATCTGAGGGAAAGAGGATAGAAGAACCCAGAACTGAGCAACAAAGACACCCAGCCTACAAGGGCTTCTAGCAAGGTGCCCCCACTCCCATCCATGGCCCACCATGTTGTCTCCCCTAAGGGGCCAACATCCAGAAGGCATTCAAGCCACCAGAGCTACCGGAAGCAAACACGACATTGCTTGTGTAATTTTTAGTACAATCTCTGAAAGAACAGACTAGGCAACCCAGATAGTCATTATCACCAAGAAAGAAAGCTCTTGGCCTCACCTTGTGATGACTAATTTGAGCTGGAAAAAAGGCCTTTGTGCCTGCCTGGCTGGGTTTGCCACCTGGAGAAGGGTTCTGGCTTTTCAGGGTACTCCGCATGAGCTCTGGTGACTCACCCTCCTGTAGGAAGACACCAAGAGCCCCTTCAGAGTCTGCCCAATGGGCACCTATACTCTGCAGAGCAAGGTGTCTGTGGGAAAGCCCTGCACACCACCTTCAGGGGCCCCAGGTGTAACTTGTCCCATTACCTCACCCTCACGCAGAAGTCAGCTCCATCTTCAGAACCAGATTTGTGAGCCAGGATGACGGTCAGGCTGCCAGTGTACCTCCAGCAAGGCCTCCAATTACTGCTGCAGCTGTCTCTGCTAATTCCTGTCAAAATATACAGGTCCTGTGAAGGAAGACTGTGTTAATGTCTCCAGAGGGCCCAACAGGACTTTAAGACTGGCTAGGCATGGTGCACCTGGCCTTGATTTCTCCCCACAGCCATATTCAGCATATACCACCCAGCAGGGGGCATATGAGAACAAATACAGAAAGGTGTGCCCTGGTTCCAGGGGGAATTAGTCCCATTCAACTGGTATTAACTGAAAGCCGCCAGGTGCTTTGACAGAGAGACATGAGGAGATGCTCAACAGAGAGGACCACTTTGGTGGCACAAAGACCCCCTGCAAAATGACAATACCCTTAGTCAAAAATTGTTAAGCACTTAATGACAAAATTACATTCTTATGTGTAAATGAATATACCACATAAAACCCAGAATTCTAACACAATTAAAACCCCACAAAGTATCCCTGACTGTGTGGTGGCAAAGTGTGACTGAAGCCAGACCTCAGCACCAACATGCAGATTTGTAGACTCAACTTTAAGACACTTTTAATACTGAAATGCAGACAGCTTACCCATCACCGAGTGCAGGGGACAGCTCCTTGGTCAACAGACACTCGTGACCAGATAGCTGTCAGGTCAATGTTAAGCCAGGATTCTTTTTCATAGTTATAACTAATCTGTGCTTGGGCTTGAATTTTAATGCAATTAACTTAAAAATCCCAATGATAATTCTTCACTGAACTAGAAAATCAATCATGAAATTTACTTGCAAAAATAAGAGACTCAGAATAGTAAAAGCAACACACAGCAAGACAAGTGAAGTGGAACACATCATAATAGTTTAGCTTAAACTGTACTACAGAGCCACAGTAACAAAATTGGCATTGTATCAGCACCAAAACAGATACATACACCAATGAGTGGTACAGAATAGAAGACACAGAGACAATCTCACAAAAACACAGTTATCTCATGCTAGACAAAGGTGCCAAAAACTACATTGGAGTAAAGAAAGCCTATTCTACAAATAATGCAGGGAAAATTGGAAAGCCACATATAGCAAAAAGGAAGTAAAAACCCCTCTCTTACTCTGCATGAAACTCAGCACAAAATAGGTCAAAGACATCAGTACTAGAACAGAGATCCTGTGCCTAATAGGAAAAAAAAATAGGCCCAAATCTTTACCATGTCAGCTTAAGATCTGACTTCCTTAATGAGACTTCTACATTCCAAGAAGTAAAATCAAGAATCAATAAATGGGATAAATTCAAACTAAAAAGCATGTTCTCAGGAAAGGAAATAATGAATAATGTGAAAAGAGAGCCTAAAGAATGAGAGAAAATCTTCACCACATGACCTCAGATAGAGCATTAATCTTCAGGTTATATACAGAACTCAAAAACTTAACACCAGAAAAACAAATAACCAAATCAATAAATGGGCTAAAGACCTGAACAGACACTTCATAGAAGAAGCAATAAAACTGACCCACAAATACATGAAAAAAATGATCAACATACATGGCAATTAGAGGAAAGCAAATCAAAACTTCTGTAAGATTTTATCCCATCCCAACCACCAAGGCAATTATCAAGAAGACAATTATCAAGTAACAATAAATGTTAGCAAGGATGTGGGGGAAAGGATGCATGCACATATTGCTTGTGAAAGTGCAAATTCCTGTAACCATTATTGAAAGCAGAATGGAGATTTCTCAGAAAACTTGGAATGAAAACAATGTTTGACACAGTTATTCCACTATTAAATTTAAACCCAAAAGACTTAAAATCAACATATTACAGTTACACAGCCACAACAATGTTTATAGCAGCTCAATGCATAATAGCTAAACTATGGAACTAACCTAGGTGACTTTTAACAGATTAATGAATAAAGAATCTGTGGTTTGTGGAAGTATATATAAAAATATATACATATACATATGTGTGTATATACATATATATGTATGTGTGTGTATATATATATATATATGTATATATATATATACATATATATGATGGAATACTACTCAGCCTTAAAAAGAATGAAATTATTACATTTGCTGGTAAATGGACAAAGCTGGGGAATATCATGCTAAGTGATATTAGCATGAGCCCAAAAAACCAAAGGTTGAAAGTTTTCCCTGATATGAATAAGCTAATCACAGTTGAGGGGCTAGGGAAGAATAGAGTTACATTAGATTTGGTAGAGGAGTGAAGGGAAGTTCAGGGGTATGGCAGGTAGAATGGATAATAGAATGAATCAGACATTATCATCCTATATACATATATGACTATATGACTGATGTGATTCTAGATCATGTACAACCTGAAGGATGAGAAATTATACTCCATATATGATATGTCAAAGTGCATTCTGCTGTGAGGTAGAATTAGAACAAATCTTTTAAAAGTAGATTAAAAAATGATAACATGGGCTGGGGTTGTTGCTCGGTGGTAGAGTGCTTGCCTAGCAAATGCAGAGCCCTGGGTTCGATCCTCAGTACCACATCAAAATAAAATAAATATATATTGTGCACATCTATAACTAAAACAAAATATTTAAAACAAGGATACCAATCTGCAGGAAAAACAAAATTACTATGCTATCTGCCTTAAATGGATTAATCTGGAGACTATTGTACTTCCTTAAGCTAAGTCATTTTCTAAAAAGAAAAAAAAAAAGGTCAAATATTTTCTCTGATTTGGGGAAGCTAACCTACAATAGTAGGAGTATGTAGAATAGAAGTGTGGTAGATTAGACAATGGGTAATGAAGAGAAGGGAGGGGGTTAGGAAAATAAGGCAGAATGGGCAGAACTGAGCAAATTACAAAGTTTTAGCTCGTAAAGGAGAAAAAATACAAAATAAAGACATCCTGATATAGGCACCCGTGGGACATCTGAAATCCTACGAAAAGTGTAACTGCATTTAGCCAAGGCAATGTCTCTACGTCCCTTTTAGAAGATAAAGGGTTGCAAGGGGTCTCTAGCCCCACAGCTGCCCACAGAAGTGCTCAGGCTTTTCTGGCTGTGAGACATATGCTTGTTCAGCCTTGATGCTAAAACCCCTAGCTCTCCTTTGGAGAGCTTGCGTTAAGGAGCAGGGCCTTTTGGCATCAAGGACTAGAAGGTGCTCCGTCTTCCCATATTCCCATACTGTTGTTAATTTTGGGTGCAACACATTCCCGCTCTCCTCTTCCACTTGAATGAGTTCCTCCTTTTCTCTCCTCCTGGAGACTGGCTTGCCAGCTGCCTACCAACTGGAACAACCAGCCCTCAGGCCACTAGTGGGCAGTCGTCTTTCTTGATAACACTCTGTGCTAGGAAGTGTCATGCAAAGCCTATGTGGTGTGGTGATTATTACCACAGCAAGCCTTGGGCCAGGAAGATTCGGAAGGCACACAGGGTAGCCATGTTTTTCATCAGGAAGTCATCAGGTTAGTAAGCTAACTTTATGAATTAGGCTATTTTAATTGCCAGCTTGTTGATACATATATAAGATTATATAAGATTGATAATTTTAAGCAATATTTATTTTAGGCATATTTGGTTAGAATTGATTACATAGCTAGGAGGATCTTCTTTTGCTGAATAAGTTCTCTGGATTTCATGAATAGTCTCACTCCTGGATTCTTAAAAAATATGTTTATGATCATACATACTTTTTCAAACTAGTGAAATTGTAAAATGACTGATAAATGTAATTTCTTTTTCAGAAAAACCTCATACAGTTCTTTTGGTAGTTACAGTGTTGTAAAAGTGAAAAATCGAAACACTGAATTTTTTGCTAGTACAATATGCTATAGATTAAAATCTAAATAATCTTATAAAGCCTATTTGTTGTTGTTGTTTTTGTTTGACTTAATTTTATTTAAGTTGTCATTACTGATTATCAGTGTGATTACTTAGTATGAGGTCATACTCAGTAGGGTGCTCATTTAGTTTTCCCTGAAGATAAGTGATTATCTCATAAAAAATTTATAAAGCTAAGTATGCCCCAGACTCAGACAAAAATGGCTTAATTGTGGTATATGACCTCAGAGAAAAAATTATAATGGAATTGTCTGTTGTCTGTGTGTTTAATGTGAATAATTTTTGTATTTTATTTGCCTGGGTTGAGTTTGTATTTTATGAAAAGAATTCTATATAAAAATGATTTTTATATGAAAATAAAGAGTACACAGATTTTGAAACAAACATAAGTTATCCCAGCCAATTGCCAAATACCAGAAAACAGCCAAATACAAGATAAATTTCTCAGTCAGAACCATAGTTATTTCTATTATATTTTTTTATGTGCGAAACTTTTTTTAAAGTTTGCTCTTGTGTTTTGTGGTGCTAACTGGGTGTGACTTTTCTGTAAGCTCAATGTATTTTACAGGGTCAGCTTACAGTTCTAGTATGAGAAAAACTATTGTATTTCTTTTCCTCCTATGTTTCTTGCCTTATTTTTCTTTGACCCTTCTGATCAGGAAAAATCAATAAAATTATTAAATCAAGAATGTGAGAGCTGATATCATACTTTGAACTCATATCTTATTTTTCTATATGGGCCTTTGTTAATTTATAAACTGGAAAAAGAATATGCTAATTTTTACTGTCTTGCCTTTGGTCAGCTATACACTAGTGATATTCAATTTATCTTTTCCGCTTTGGTAAAATCCAACCTCTCCCAAAGGTTTAGACACTAAAGCAAATGGAAAAGATATTCTAATGTTATTTTATTGTTATTTTTACATTTTTAAAATTTTACTTTTATAAATGTGGTTTTACTGATAAAACACAACAGATTGTTTTTTTTTTTTGCCTTTGTTCTATTTTAGAAGTAAATATTACATTAATTTTTTTTATTTTAGGAAGAATTTTTGAGCTTGTTCTTTATTTATAAATGGAGTTTGTTCTGAAGATTAAACAAAATGTATTCATTGTTGCTGCATTTCAAACTTAGCTGGTACCTGAAACACAGAAAATGTTCAGTACTTATTAGCAATTGTTAGTTTCATGACTTAGAGAAATTTTTATCTTTAAAGTAGGGTTTTTAGTGATTAGAAACTAAATTTTCCACGCACAGTGGCTCACACCTATAATTCCAGTGGCTAAGGAGGCAGGAGGATCACAAATTCAAAGCCAGACACAGCAAAAGTGAGGTGCAAGTCAGTGAGACCCTGTCTCTCAATAAAAATTTAAAAAGGACTGAGGATGTGGCTCAGTAACCAAGTTCCCCTGAGTTTAATCTCTGGTACTCTCTGCAAAAAAAAAAAAAAAAAAAAAAACTAAAAACTAAAATTTTACAAAAATCTATCTTTGATAGATCAATTTGTTTATGCATTTACATAGTAGCTTAAATGTTTGAACTGACTCATCATACTTATTGATGTTTAAATTATAATATCATTGTTGCATTAGTGATGATATATATGATTTAGCTTTATTATCAATTTGGAATATTAATCAATTTTCACTTTGTGTGAAGAATCAGGATAGTTTCTTTGCTCAGGAATTGATATTAACTGCACAGAAGTGATAGCACTAACTTAGTAACTCAGAGAAATCAGTTCCATTCTCATCTCCCAGTATTTTTAACAAAAATCAAAATGATTTTACAAATATAAATAGGGACAGAAAATTCTTCACATACATTATGTAGAGATACTTTTGTCTCTAGGTAATTTCAAAGTAGAGGATATTTACATCATTTAATCAGATGCCACTTTTCTATTTTAATACATTCTGTTTACCACTTGGTACATTTTCTATGTACCCATATAATTACTGCCTATGTAATTATTTATTGTTAAACAAATAAGTACTATGCAGTATATTTAACCTTTTATCACAAACATCTAGTTAATTCTCTATTGCCCTCAATTTATTTTCATAGAACTTATTTCCCTTAGCCTAAAAATTTTGCTTTAACACTTTTTATAGTTTAGATGTGCTGAAGATAGAGTTTCTCCACTTTGGTCTGTCTGAAAAGTTTATTATTATGCTTGTATACATGAAAGAGGTTTCTATTAGGTACAGAATCCCATGGCAGTACTTCTTCTTCAGATTGTAAAGAATCTATTCTCCATTTCTTGATCTTTCATAGCTGTTGTCATTATCATTGTTTCTGTTGAAATATTAGATGTTACATTAGATCATTTTTTACATCTATATAATGTCTTTATTTATTTAATGCACTTCTATGATTTTTCCTTTAATTTTAATTTTCAGCAAATTGTGGAATGCTTATATGCTTGGATTTACTTAATTAAACATTTGTATTCTTTTTGCATTTTTCTTAAATTCTTGGTTTTGTATTGCAAATTTTAGTCAATATTCTCTGTGTATTTTCTTAGATATTTGTTTGACCCCATTCTCACTTTCTGCTTCTAGACCCTAATTATAATTCTTTTTTGATCTTCTGTATTGTATCTCAGATCTTATGTTTTTTTTCTTCTTCTCTATGTTTTTTCTCTTTTTATTTTAAATACTTTCTATTGATTATGAGTTTAGGTTCACAAATTCTTTCCTCAGCTATGTCCAGGTTACTGAGCAGACAATGTAATAAAATCTTAACTTGTCATGTAGTGTTTATTTCTAAAGAATGTTTTTAAATCTACTTCTAAAATAATGTCTTTTTATTTTCTTATTTTAAACTGCCTGTGTAGTAATTACAATATGTAGGGCCCCTCTGGTTCTACTGATTTTAACCATGGGTCACACCATCATGCTCCTTCCTTATTGTGTCTAGCAATATTCATGCAGTAGATATTGTATAAAATATAAGCGGGGACTGAAGTAAGGTATATTCCCTCTGACTTCTAAAATCCATGCCCCTTTTTTAGACTGATAGTGTGCTGAAGCTGTGGTGAGTTGCAGGAGGCTGAGTGGATTAGATCTCCAGTTGATCTAGGGCTGGGCTTTTTGCTTCTGGAGTTTTAATTCAGCTGTCCTCTGGCTTTGTGATTTATGAGTCTTATGATCTGAGCATTACTGAGACTCTGGTAATCTCTTCTTTGACTTTAAAACTGTGCTTCCAGCTTTCTAAACTGTGGAATATATCTTTCTGTTTTAGATCTCTGATATCCACTTTAGGGCTATTATAGAGGTTTTTTTTTTTCAATTTTTAGTTCCACACTTATAAGGAATTATTATTAATTATTAGGAGTCACATTTTTTTTGATTGTTGAACAAGCAGTTCAACAGAATTTTCTGAAATAAGAAGTGTTGTATATATGCTTTAACATGATGGCCATTAGCTACGTATGCAAAGAAGAAAGTGAATTTTTAGTGTCAATCAAATTCAAGAATTATCTGTAACTACAGCCCATCATAATCAGTGGTATAGGTTTGGGTCTTGTATATGTTGTAAAAGCAAGAGCTCACTGTAAGTAGCCATGAGAACAATTCACAGATCGATTGATCATGGTTTTAAAATGTTTTAGATGTTCTGCCATTTTTAAACATATGTGAACTATTTCATTTACTTGTAGGTAAACCCCACTCTGACAAAAATCTAGCTTTACTTCTTATAGTTTGAACACACTCAGCTCTGTAGATCTTCTAAAAGTTCAAAACAAACCAGCCTGAACAAGGAGGAATATGTTATCAGGCTAACAGTCTATGAAGATATATGTAGAATTTAATTCAATTCCTAACTATGTCCTGTCATACACACCCCAACACACATAAATACACACACACACTTGTTAAGAGATTAATGCCATTTAAGAACTTGCCAGGATGTGGACTGAAAGGAGGAAACTATGTACAATTGGGTGTCTTCACTAAATTAGACAACTTCCCTTCAAAAACGTACTTAGGTTTTTTTTTTTTTTCTGTATAAAGCAAAGACTAAATTTTACTACAACCTGAAAGCAATAATTAAATTGTTTCAAGATAAGAAGGTAAGTCTTTTGACGTTGTTCAAATTTTTATGTTCTTTTAGGAGGATAGTTCCTGAATTTATTTTTTCACGTTTTTTTTAAATTGATTTTAAAGATTCTGTTTCTGAATTCCTATTGAAATCACATTGAGAATGTTATTGGCTCTATTTATTTTACCATTGGAAATTATTTACATTTTGTGAGAGAAAATGCAAATGTGTGTGCTTTTTTCCCCTTTCTGTGTAGCTGAAATAATTTGCCAGCATAAAAATTCTGAAGGAAAAACTCATCTCTTCAACCTGAAGACTGTGTTTTCAGACCCTGATGGTACATTAGCATCTTCTGAAGTAACATAAATTATCCCAAAGCTAACATAAATTATCCCAGAGAAGGAAGCCCTATAGCTATTTGAAGAAATAAGGATAAGAATTTTTATTCTCTATAGAATGATGCAAAATCGTGTTTGCTTTTGTGAATAAAACTCAAATCATATTTGTAAAGTAGATTTTACAGGGTGATTCTAGATGTCACTTAAGAAAGCACTTTAGCTTAGATGGTTTTGGGACAACAAAAGTGAGAATCTGAAAAATAATGACACTTGTTATTAGGTTGTACAGAGTACACAAAAATAAAACTAAAGAATCAAGTGGCATATTTTTTCTAAACAACATTGTCTAGGTTGGTTGATTCTTAATCTTGCCTCTTTTTATTTCTTAGTTCTTAGTGTGTCTGTGATGATTATGGTTCTGAAACTGTTATGTTTGTAGAATTGAATTGCTCCTTTTACTGTGTGCCATTTCTGGTAGAGACACAATCTTCTTTGAGGCCAGGTGATTCTGTGACTCAACCCAAGATATTTAAGCCAAGAGAAATAATTTGACCACTAACCCACATGTTATGAATATTCAACTCATTTTAAGTAAATAAGTGTTAATTTAAACTAAATAGTTTTATTTAAATATACAGTTCCTACTCTTATGGTCTTAATTCCTAGGATTACCAAAAAAATAAAAATAAAAATCAAATGAGTAAAAAAATTGCCAGAATGTTTTATTAAATAATTAAGTTCTTTGTAAGTTCAGTGTAGGAAGAAATTTTGTGAGACATCTATGTTCTGCAAACACCACCATAGATTGAATATTAAGTACATTAGAAAAATTTAGTAGAGATAATGAAAGAGGTCAGGTCTTAACTCAAGATAGGCTTTTGTAGGCAGAGGGGAAGTAAATCTCTTGAGAAGAACAAAATGACAGTGAGCAAAGATGTAGAGCTTGATCAGAAATAGAGGTGAAAAACATTATATCAAAGTGATAACTTGTGTCAAATTAGAAGATTTTGTGTGCTATTCTGAGGAATTCTCTATTTTTTCCAGAATCATTACTTATTCTGTTTGTTTCTGTTTTTCTGTGTATTGGTTTTAACCAACTTATCAATTTGTAGGGAAATATTTATGT
Source organism: Callospermophilus lateralis (assembly GCF_048772815.1). Lineage (NCBI taxonomy): Eukaryota > Metazoa > Chordata > Mammalia > Rodentia > Sciuridae > Callospermophilus > Callospermophilus lateralis. Next base: position 17,644,966 of record NW_027514713.1, on the reverse strand, counting down.
TCCCCTATTTTAAGAGTGTAAGATTTGTATGAACTTTAAGAAATGTGAATAATATTATACTGTCACATTTTCTATTCATCACAAATATTTGTGTTTAGTGTTACACATGAGCTTCAAAAGACCCCAGAAAACAACAGTGCCTAGTTTTTGCCTTCATAAGTATTTTCATAAGTGTCAGTGATTTTAACTATATAACACTGAATGTATATTTTAACTAGTAATATTTCTGCATGAACCCTAGGCTATGTCATATCTTGATGAAGTGCAAGTTCTGGTTTGTTAACCACATATGTATCACACCTCCACTCTTTTCATATCATGAGTGGATTAATTTTCAAACAATAACAACAACAACAACAAAATATTTCTAGCCTTAGCCATTGTTGTTAAGGCTTGAATGAAGACAGCTCTCTTTAGTGTACGATTGGGGACTCAGGATTGCAAAGTTTCTTTTCTTACCTCTCCTCTGTGAACTCTTATTGGAATTGTTTACCTTCACTACCCAAGACATTTTGGAATGAAAGTTTTATGGCTCTCTTGTGACTACCAGGTATTTTTTGTGGTCATAATAGTGGGTGCCATATGAGTAAGCAAATGAAAGAGACTATTGATGTTAAACATTCAGGGAGATGACATTTTCTTACTCCACACATTTAAAAATAAAAGTATGAAGAAGTATTAATTAGAATTTATTCATTTTTCTTGCTGTTAGCCAACAAAGGAGGAAGTCTGTCAGTTTTAATAAGATATATAAAACATATGAAAATACACAATTTAAAAGTATTTACAGAGCCCACACCAGCCTATGCAAGACTCAATCTCACAGTAGGCCCTAGTCCATCCCACCATAAGAAGACACCCACTGGAGCCCAGCCTTCAACATTAAGAATCAATTGGAAAGCCAAATAAAAGACACTTACTGAACACCAAATGTACAAAATTAAAACATATCTAAAACAGGACACATTATAATGAAAATGTGTAGCGTACAGAATAAGAATAGAATCTTAAAAGCTGAAAGAGAGAGAGGAGTCTGATTACATACAGGGGGAGACTAATTCATATCTCAGCAAATTTTCAACCCAAACACTCAAAGCCAGGAGATCATAAAATAGCATATACCAAGCTCTGAAAGAAAATTGATGCCATCCAAGAATCATATATCAAGAAAAATTAAGCTTTAGATTTGATGATGATATAAAACCTTCCATGATAAAGAAAATTTAAAAGAATTTACAAAGTCTGAATTATAGAACACCCTAAGAAAAGTATTCCATGAAAAGGAAATTAAAAACATGAATAAAAATCAGCAGAGTAAGGTATTACACTAAAGAAAAACCTAATCAGAGGGAAAAAGCAAGTCATGTTAAATACCAAAAATAAACAAACATGGCTGCAAATACAAATCATGTCTCAATGATAACCTTGAATATTAATGCCAAAACTTACCAAACAAAAGACATAGACTAGCAGATTGAATTTAAAAAGACTCCAAAATACAGTGCCTCCAAGAGAAAAGACATCCACAGACTGAAGGTGAAGGGTTGTGAAAAATAATACTTGTCACATGGAGTGCAGAAGCAATAGGGGTTTCTATCTTCATAAAATATGAAGTAGACTTCAAGCTAAAGTTAATAAAAAATATAAATAGGGACACTACATATTGCTCAAGGAAACCATACTTTAACAAGACTTTACAATTATAAATATATATGCCCCAAACAATGGAAAATCTATGTTCATCAAACCAACTCTTCTCAAGTTTATGAGCCAAACAGACCATAACACATAATTTTTGGTGATTTTAACATACCTCTTTTATCAATGGATAGATGTTCCAAACAAAAGTTGAAATAAGAAACTATAGAACTCAATAATGCAATCAATAACATAGACTTAATTGACATATAGAGAATATTTTATTCTTCAAAAAGTGAGTACTCTTTTTCTCTGCAGCACATGGGTCCTTTTCTAAAATAGAAAATATATGACAAAGCAACTCTTACAAATATAAAAAAGTAAAGACACTACCCTGCATTCTATCATATCATAATGGAATGAAATTAAAAATCAATCATCAAATAACAAATAAAAGTTAATCCAACACCAGGAGAATAAATAATATGCTGCTTCCTGAACAATAAGTTGCAGAAGACATTAGAAGAAGAATACAAAAAATTTAGAGATGAATGAGAACATAGATGCAACATATTGAAATATCTGGGACACTATGAAGGCAGTTCTAAGAAGAAAGTTCATTGCATATAGTTCATTCCTTAAAAAAGATAAAGCCAAAGAATGACTTAACTCTATGTCTCAAAAAAAAGAAGAAAAAATCTATACCCAAAGCAATAGAAGACAGGAAATAATACTAAAGCTGAAATTAATGGAATTGAACAAAAGTAATGATTGAAAACTTGACAGAACAAAAAGATGGTTATTTTAAAAAATAAATAATATTGACAGACTCTTAGCCATACTAATAAGGAGAAGAAGAGAAAAAACTCTAACACACTAACATACATGATTTAAAAAAGAAATATCTCCACAGACGCAATAAAAACTCAGAAGATAATTAGAAATTATTTGAAAACTTGTACTCCAATAAAATAGAAACTATCAAAGGCATCAACAAATTTCTACAGTCATATGATTTGCCCAATTGGAATCAGGATGACACACACAATTTAAACAAATTGGTTTCAAAAAATAAAATAAAAGAAACCATTAGAAGCCTACTAACCAAGAAAGCCCAGGACTGGATGTATACCCAACTGATTTCTAGTAGGCCTTTAAAGAAGCACTAACCCCAATACTTCTCAAACTATTTTATAAAATAGAAAAAGAGATTACACTTCCAAACACATTGTATGAAGCCAATATCACCCTTATTCTAAAACCAGGCAAAGAAATATCCAAAAAAAAAAAGAAAACTTCAACCTATATGTCCAAGGAATGTAGATGCAAAAATTCTCGATAAAATATTGCAAATCAAAAAACAAACAAACAAAAATATTGAAAAGATTGTGCACTATAATCAAGTGGTATTCATCTCAGGAATGAAAAAAGGGTTCAACATAGAGAAAGCAATAGATGTAATTCATCACATTATTGACTTAAAGATAAGAATCATATTATCATCTAAATAGATGCAGAAAAAACTATTGACAAAAATGCAAGCACCTCTTCATCTTCAAAACACTAGAAAAATTAGGAATAACAGAAACATATCTCAACATCATAAAGACTAGCTATTCTTAGCCCCCAGCCAGAATCATTCTAAGTAAGTTAAATTAAAGGCATTCCCTCTAAGAACTAGAACAAGACAGGGATGCCCTCTTGTTTCTTATATTCAACATAGTTCTTGAAACACTGGCCAGAGCAATTAGACAAACAAAAAAAAATTAAAGGGAGACACATAAGAAAAGAAGAACTCACATTGACACTATTTGATGATAATTTAATTCTGTACCTAGAAGACCCAAAAAAATCCACCAGCAAACTTTTAGAACTAGTTAATGAATTCAGCTAAGTAGCAGGATATAAAATTAACACCCATAATCCAAAGGCATTTCTATATATCTGTAACATATATTGAGAAAAGGAAATAAAAAACAACTACTCAATTTACAATAGCCTAAAAATAAATAAATAAATAAGATGCTTGGGAATCAACTTAATGAGAGAGGTGAAAAATCTATACAATGAAAACTACAGAATCCTAAAGAAAGAAATTAAAGAAGACCTTATAAGATAGAAAGATCTACGTTGCTCTTGGATAGTCAGAATAAATATTATCAAAATGAAAATACTACCAAAAGCACTGTAAAGATTTAATGAAATTCTGATCAAAATACCAATTACATTACTCATAGAAATAGAAAGAGCAGTCATGAAATTCATTTGGAAAAATAAGAGATCCAGAAGAGCTAAAGCAATCCTTAACAGGAGAGTGCAAAAGATGGCATCACTATACCTGATATTAAACTATACTGCAGAGCAATTGAAATAAAAACAGAATGATATTGGCACCAAAAAAGACAGGTAGAAAAAGGGTACAGAATAGAGGACATAGAGACTAACCCACAAAATTACAATTATATTAGACAAAGGTGCCAAAACATGCATTGGAGAAAAGACAGTCTCTACAATAAATGGTGCTGGGAAAGTTGAAAATTCATATATAAAATAAAATTAAATCCCCATATCTCACCATGATCAAAACTCAACTCAAAATGAATCATGGACTTAGGAATAAAACCAGAGACCCTGTATCTAATAGAAAAATGTAGCTTGTAATTTCCATCATGTCAGATTAGGCCCTAAATTTCTTAATAAGAATCCTACACCACAAGACTCATAATAAAAAATTAATATATGGGGTGGATTCAAACCAATTTTTTTTTAGCAAAAGAAACAATCTGTGAGGTAAATAGAGAGCTTACATCTGGGGAGCAAAGTTTTACCCCTCACACATCAGATAGAACACAATCTCTTGGGTATACAAAAAAAAAAAATGAAAAAGCTAAAAAAAATAACCCAATCAATAAATGAGCCAAGGATATGAACAGACACTTCTCAAAAGATGATATACAATCAATCAACAACTATGTGAAAAAATGTTCATCAATGCTAGCAATTAGAGAAATGCAAATCAAAACTACACTAAGATTTCAACTCACTCCAGTCAGTATGGCAGCTATTATGAATACAAACAACCCTAATTGATTGCAAGAATTTGAGGAAAAAGATACACTCATACACTTGTGGTGGAACTGCAGATTGGTGCAGCCAATATGGAAAGCAGTACGGAGATTCCATTGAAAATAGGGAATGGAACCACAATTTGACCAAGCTATCCCTCTCCTCAGTCTATTCCCAAAGGACTTAAAAACAGAATACTACAGGGACACAGCCACATCAATGTTTATAGCAGCAAAATTCACACAATAGCTAAATTGAAGAAGTAACCTAGATGCCCATCACTAGATTAGTGGGTTTAAAAAAATGGAGTTGGAGGAGATAATGCTAAGTGAAGTTAGCTAATATCCCTCCCCCCAAAAAAAATGCCAAATGTTTTTTTTTTTTTTTTTCTGATATAAAGAGGCTGATGATAGTGGAGGGAGTCATGTGAGGAATATATGAACTCTACATAAAACAGTGGGGTGGGAGTGGAAGAGAGGTGGCAGGGGATGAGAAATAATGGTGGAATATGATTATCATCATTATCCAAAGTACATTTTTGAAGAAACAAATTTGTTTAGTTCTAAATGCCAAACACTGGAAACACCCAAACGGCTGTAATTGGTGAAAAGGCACATCCATACAATGGAATACTTTGAGCACTTAAAGGAATAAACTACTAATATAATCAGAAACAGAGATATATATCAAAATAATTACACTGAGAGAAAGAAGCCAAAGAAAGGTCCATGTGATATAATTTCATTTACATAAAACCCTAGAATAAGCAAATTAACCTACAGTGACAGCAGAGAGGTAGGTGGGTGGTTGCCTGGAGAAAGGGACAGAGAACCATGAGGATAGAAGTACAAAAAAATTTGGGGTGGTGATGGATCTGTTCATTCTCCTTATTGTGATGATAATTTCTTGGGTGTGCACCTGCTTCAGAACTGATGAAATCATACTCTTTAAACAGAAAGTTTATTGGGTGTCAATTAGACCTCAATAAAACTGTCTTTAAAAAAGCTACCTGAATTTTATAATATCTATTTTAAATTTCCCCTTTTCCATTCAGCATACCAACAATCTTTCACTATAGTAAACTTACTCATGTAACTTCTTAAAAAACATCTTTCCTTTGACCTTTACTCTATATAAACATGATTGTAAAAGAAAATTACTATTGGATAGAAAAGTGAACAAATTGGTATCCCTGGATTGCACAGTTGTCTGTTTACTGGCTTCAAATGAAGTCTGAATGTTTAGCTAAACTACCAGTACTGAAGGCTCAGTCACTGAATACTGAAAACATCATTTTTGCAAGCTGCCCTAAAGCAATTCACTAATTCAAATAAATATTTGCTGCACATGTGCTCTCTGTATGGCACTGTTGAAAGGGCTTGATTTCATGCAGAATAGACAATTCCACATTACAAAGTTATTTCATATCTTCTTTTGGAATAATTTGTAAGGTATAGAAACAGTTAAATCACAAGATGAAAGAATAGCCATGGAAACAGGCCACAGATAGCCTTGAACAGTGACTCTTCTAAATAAAGGTTAAAATAATAAATTTCATTGATAACATGACTGAAGAACTGTATCCTAACAGCTTAGAATTCCAAAATGACAAGTATCTCTCATATCTTAAGTAAACTCAGAAAAAACATTAAAAATTATTTCCACGCACAGCAAATATGGAGTCTGCCAGCTCTAAGAGGTCTTTCTGGCTTAGAAATATAAAAGGATGTGAAGACAGACCCCAAATGATTTTTTTTAAATACCCATAACAATAGGAAGTTTTAAGTAAATTCTCTAAAAAGAATACTCTGTAACAGCATATTCTTCATTACTGAGCTCAGCTAACTGGACCAAGAATGGAAATTATTATATTTTATGGATGATACAAGCTTAATTATTCATCACAAATAAAACCATCCATAGCACCACCACCATGTTCAAGACACTTTACAGCTTAGCAAGGACATCCATTTGAAAACCTTCCACTATCACTTACAATGATACTACCCTTTAAAGTTGTTTCTGTAAAAGAACCCAAAACCTACTCCGTTTGTGTACAATGAATTGAAGCATTTTCTATTCTCATATATAACTGATTAGAACTAATGAATAATTTTAAAAAAACAGAAAACTCATGCCAGATACACAAAAATCTATAAAAATCACTTGTCAGTGATAACTGTGGATGGTATGTGCTTCAGATTCGCTCAGAAAGTTACTCTTCTAATTTTTTTAGGTTGTCTGCCATGTTTTGTGTTTTCAAAGGTACAATTTTGCTAAACCATAAGCTTTTAGTGAATTTTGGTTGACATGATTCCTCTGCACATGTTCCAAACACATCATACCCAAATTTATATCTACATTAAACACTACTAATCCTGAGTGTTCAGTAACCATGGAACTCAAACCATGAGCTCTCCAAGCACAATATTCAAGTATTCTCATCTTCACTGAGAAGCAATATCCACTAAACAAAAGATGAAACCAACCATAGTATTCAGCTTTTGCATCTTCTATTTATTGATTTTTGGAGTTTTACAAATGAAAATGGTTTGCTTTAGGTAAATTGGTGAAAAAAAAGCACAGTCATTTAACTGCTTATAATTAAAATTATGAAACTTTACATCTCACCTCTGATACTGATTTTAATTACAATTTTGAAATAACACCTGCTACAGCTTGAGTTCCCTTGAAGCTAAGAGCCAATTTGTAGTTTCTTGTGATCCCTCCACTGTCAATTATTGCCCTCCTAATGCATTTTACTTTGAAGAAAAACACTGTTTCATGGAGTAAGATCTACTTGTAATTTGCAATGTGCTTGGCACTGTGATTACCAGTTTATATGCAGCAGCTCTGCTCATCCTAACAACAATGCTATGATGGAGAATGTTATAGACAGGTAGAGTGTCACTGACCTTAATATACTTGTCCAAGGTCACTGAGCTACTTCCCATTACTAACAGCACACAGTATATCTTGAAACTTTTATCAAGAGGGCCGCAAATGGGACCACACCTGCCAGAGAATATGGATTCATCTCACCGTGACTACTTCCCATTTAATCTAAGCACATTTATTTTTCTCTATTCACCTTAATCTGACCATCTGCCTTGGCCTTTAAAAAAAAATTGTTCTCATGTTTATGAACACTGGTCTTCTATTTGTTTTACATGAGGAGAAAGATGTCTATACGAACCTTCTGAGTAAAGATTCTGCTTTAGCGAAACTGTAGTATGAATGACAGATGGCGGGTGCCCTTGGAGCAGCCCCTGCAGCAGAGGCGTGCAGACTCGAGCTTCCCCCGCCCTCCCTGAGTCCCCGAGCTGCCTGGGACCCCCACCCTGGCCTCGATGGTGCTTTGCTGTCCAGCCCCAACCCTGCCGCCTGGCCCCAGGCCTGGCTGCAGACGCTCCCGCCTGGAGCTGCACTGTGCCAGGAGCCACCCAGCGGCCACTTGCCTTTCCCTTCCTGGAGCGCATTCCCGACCCCCCTACCCCCACTTCTGCACCACCAACTCGCTGATCACCATATTGGTGGAGCTGGAGGAGGGCCTGCTGCCCATAGGCGCTGAGCAGGCAAAGAGGGCCGTGAGTGAAGGTGGTGGCAGCGGCAGACGGGGGCAGCGACAAGGCCTCCAGTGGCCTTGAAGCGCAAGAGCAGCCGGGCAAGTCTGGCGGGCTGGTGGTGGAGACCATCAGCAAGCTAGGTGCATGGTGGCTCATGGCTGGCGCGCATCTACGTGGAGGCCAGGAAGGTGGCGGGTTTGATCAGCAGAAATGGAGCGCACCTAACTCAAGTACTGGGAGCTCATGCTGGTGCAGAACTACACACTGCTGCAGGTCAAGGGCACAGGTGCCAATAGCTCCTTCAAGTTCAACTGCGAGAAGCTGGAGGCCTGTGAGCGTCGCGCCCCACCCCTGCGCCTGACACGCACAAGTCCAAGAAGTTGGCACAAGCCCAAGAAGCTGGCGGCGCAGTGCAGCATGGACTCCTGACTCACCAAAGGTGCCATGGCTGATGAGTGCCTGCCCCCAAGGCTGCGCTTCCAAGGACAAGGGCAGTAGGTGGTGGTGGTGGGGAGTAAGAAGGTGAAGAATGCAGCCAAGTCCAGCGGCCCCAAGGTGCCCAAGCACCACAAGTGTGAGCCCCTGCCCCAGAGTGTCCGAGGTTGAGGGGGACCATCCTGGGGGGCCTGGCCTCCCTTCCCTCATGAGCCATGGGGAGATTTTTGAAACAGCCTGGGTGATTACCTGATTGGCTCTCCCCTTTGGCAAAGGCCATCACCATGTTTACGGCCCCACCTGGATGCCAATGGGCTGGGCCCCAGTTAGCAGGCTCGCAAAGGCAGCTGGCCCCCTCCTTCTTGCTGCCTCTGGACTCTCCACAATTGCTCTAGCACTCCTATCCACCCATGGGCCTCTGGGAAGCCCAATAAAAGATTGTTAACTTTGAAAAAAAAAAGAATTCTAGTTTAGACAGAAGGATTTAGAATTAGAACTTGGTGGCACATGCCTGTAATCTCAGCAGCTCTGTAGGCTGAGATAAGAGGATCTCAAATTCAAAGTCAGCCTCAGTGATGGTGAGGTGCTAAGATACTCAGTGAGACCTTGTCTCTACATAAAATATAAAATAACGCTGGGTATGTGGCTCTGTGGCTGAATGCACATGATTTCAATCCCTGGTACACAACCCCCTTCCCCCAAAAAAAGAGATGTGTATCTTCTTTTTGCAACTAACCTTTGAAAAGTTTTTGGTGTTAAAAATTAACCAATGTGCTGACATTTTTATATGTTTCCTATTTTATTACCAATGAGATGCTATCACCTATAAGACACTTAGAACATTCTTATTCTATGTACCACACAGAAGAAAAATTTCTATGTGGTTACAACATGCCAATTTTAAGATTCCATTCATCTCAGATGTGCATCTTAAAAATCAATGAAATGCCTTAATTATTTACCAGAATTGTATGGTAAATTATTTGGTTTCCTTCTAGCTAACTCTTATGTCTCTCAAATGTAAAACTCCATAAATGCATGAATGTTTTGTCCATTTGACAACATATCTTCCATGCTTAGAAATTGGAACATTTTCAATATCTATGTAATTTGTTGACATGAAGTTTAGTTCTTTTTTCAAGGTTTAGTGCTTTAAAATGAAAATTGGATGAGGAAGGATTTCTTCTACTGTGTACACTTCAGAACGCATATAATTTCTACAATAACAAAACAAGAAGTCTCATTGATCAGGTGGATAAATAAAAGGAAGAATCTTAAAAAGATGCTAAAAGCGAGTTTGGTGTCTAACCCACAGGTGAGAGGGAGATGATTTCCCATCGATTTCACTGTTGGTGTCAGTTTAAAAAGCTGTCTGGGGCATATCCTGGTTTTCAGGCATCCCTGACATAGCTCAGGTGGTGCTGGGGTGTGCACATGTGGTCCCCAAAGAGAAATACCGTGGAGTCTCCCAGCCCTATCTTAATGGCCCAGAAAGCAGTGAACAGTCACTGATCTCCAGTGAACATTAGCTTTTTCCTCCTTTTGGTGATGACAATTTCCTACTTTGAGGGGTCAATGATTACCAGTTAGATTTGCTTCACACAGCCCACTGAGGCTATGGGACAAGCCGTCACTGGGGTCTTCACTGCTGTATCTGCAGCCTTCAGGCCTCTGATCCACACCACCTGTCATCTAGCCTCAAGCTTGACTTTGGCTCTTCTGAGATTGCATATTTCTATGAACAAGTGCTTTGTGCTATCTCTTTCTTTCTCACCTCCCCTAGTCCTTCACCTACTTTATCCTCCCTCTTTCTCGCCCATCCTCACATCAATTCTGATTCTTTGGAGAACTCTAACTCATGTGTGCACCACCACACACATACACATACACAAAATCTGCATGATAAGGCCCTAAGGATTCAGGGAAATTCACTGTCTCTTGTCCTGAAACTTAATTTATGCCGAAGCTCTATGGTTTGCTGGTAGTTTTGAGTCCCTGTGAAGTCCCATACTAAAACACAGGGCATCTAATGTAATGATTTTGTTGGTAAGATAAGTCAGTTCCAGGACACATGCAAATAGATAGGGAGGAAGAAGGTGCAAGCCCCAAAGCAAGAGACATCTGGATCAACATCTGAAGCAGCATGATGGGGGCCACTGATGAAAAGATGCACTTTATGCATATAAATATAGAAAGTAAATATTAAACATATTAAGATATATTTTTGTATAAATGTGTAAATAAAATGATAAAATTACCATAAATATAAACTATATAAATGGATATGTATTTATTATATAAGTCTATATACACACATGCATACACATACATGCACATGCACATGTATGCCTGCATACATACATATATATGGTTATTAGACCAGATTTTGCTTGGTTCCAAGGAAACATAAATTTTAAAAAAACAAGCAAAACTAATAACTTACTGGAATGTTACAAGATTGGGTTGTGGAAAGACTGGAGGCAAAGAAAGGAAGGCTGTGGAACCTTAATGGTACTGATGAAAAGAGTCAACTCTGCACCTAAGCTGGGGTTCTGTGCCCTCAGTTAGTGAGAGTTCAGTGTCTCTGACTGGTCAGCTGTGGCACTGTGGATACACCCCTGAATCAGGATGCAGCCAGGAGTAGGACAGGAAAAAGACATGGAGAAGTAGGCACCATGGTTAACCCTGGCAGATCAGTACAGGGAATGTTCCACAAGCAAAATCTGTGGTTTGTCTTCTGAAAGTAGAAAAGATAATTCCTGAATAGGCCAAAGAAATAGCTATTTATTATGATACTAGCTTCCACCTGGCGATTTCCTTACATCATTTCTTGGGAAAATTATATAGGTGTATTTTTCTGAATCCCACATTCTAAGAAATTGAGCTTAGGAAGTGAGAGAAATAGGAAAAAGGATTAGAGTTTTAGACTGAGAAGAAAAGAGCACCATTCCACAGAAAGATTCTGCTCCTCAAAGGGACACAGTGGTGCAGAAAAGAGACAGCAGGGGTGCCAACATTCAGAAGTGAAGGTCAGTGTCCTGGCTCCAGCCAGGGCAGGAGAGAAGGGGCCACCAAGATCGCTCTCTTTGGGGTTCTGGGGAGCCATGACCACATGACAAACACATGTCCTTGGCCCTGTTTGCTGCTAAGGGTGACATCTTACAAAGTCAGCACTGTGCTAATCACACACCATTCTTTTCTCCACTCTATGATGTTGCTCCAAGAAATAACAGGCTCTGAAGCAAAACAAGCCCTTTTCTGGCATTTCTACATGGGGTTTTGTGCAGAGCTAGTCTTGCTAAAATATTAGACCTTATATTAGTTAAAAACCACCCAGCAAAACCTGCAGGTGTGTGTCTATGTTTGTATGTTCAACCAAGGTTACAGCTCTCTGAATAGTACCAAACATACATATATATCGTACTAATTACAAAATTTTATTGTCTCTCTCATAATATGTTAAGCACATAAAAATGTCAGAAAAATTTTAACAGCAATTCATGATTTAGGTAGTTATTTGTGTGGGGGGGTCAATTCTGGTCTTTTGTTTCTAAATCCCTAAAATCAATATCAGTCTGGAATTTGAAAACCAACAATCACAGGAAGTGGCATCATTCAGACAGCAAAGATGGAGATGCAGAGTAACCTTCCCAAGATGGGACTTGTCTTCCTCATTCAGTGCAGGAGACTCTAAGAAAGGAAGACAAGGAAGGCAGGGGAGTTTTGGCAGGGAGGAGGAAGACAGAGACACTTTGTGTTTGTGTGAGGCAGAGCTGTAAGAAAGAAAGGAAGGAGAGAAGGAAGAAAGAAAAGAGGAAAAGAAGAAAGGAAGGAAGGAAGGAAGGAAGGAAGGAAGAAGGGAAGGAATGAAAGAAGGAAGGAATGAGAAGGACATGAACTCTCTCCAGGGAACAAGGAGACCCTTTATAAATTCAACATTTGTGTCCTTTGAGTCTTGGGACTACATAACTTCCCTAACATAGCTCTCCATTTTTAATGTAAGAATTGTGTATATTAAATAAAAATAGGCCTTGGAGACTACTTTTAAAATATGCTAGAAAATTAATCTTATGGACAACATTATATTCTTAGTAGGAGATATTACCCACCATATTACTGTCCTGGATAAGACAGGAGTATTAAGAATTATTACACCATACAAGGCATTTTCCCTGAAATATGACATTGTTATGCACTGGTCCATTCAATTAGTATGTATAGTCCCAAACAGTGAGTTGTGGTTAAATGGTATGTAATAGGCAAAGTGCCTGCTTTTCATATGACTACTTTGATGTTTTACCACAGACAAAACTTAACTGAAAACATGCAGTATAGAACATAGGCTTAAAACATCAGTTTTCAATTAAGAATACATCCTAGAAGATTTTCTTAAAATATAAATCTATAAATGCTAAACTCTTATTTGGCCATTCATCTTCTCTCCTTGGGTATTTCATATAATATTCAAGGAACATACAGTCTTAAACATTGTGCTTTCATGTTGACCATCTTGAATGTCAAGATAAGATTCAACATATTTTAACTTGATGAACCATAAAAATTTATTGACCGTCAACTGTGTGAAAACTCTAAGGCTAGACTCTGGGATGAGGAGTTCGTTAAGCCACTGTGCATTTTCTAGCTTGCATGGTAATTGCTCTTAAATTTAGAAACTGTGTGATTACCAAGAATTTCTAAAAAATATTCTATAATTAGAAAGAGGCAAATAGCTGCAAATTAGTCATATAAGCATATATTACATTAATACATCTGAATAAATTAAGCATGTGTGATCACAAAACAAAAACAAGGACCTAAAACTCCTCACACAGCTATGAAAAGTGCTGTAATTACAAAGCAGAATAATTTTCTTTTAGGTCCAAAGCATGTGGTTTCAAAGTCCTGTAGCTAATAAATATCTGTATGTTCTTTATTCCAAATTTATTGCTGTGCATGCATTATTATAGTTTGTTTGAAGGATTATGCTTTGATCTAATGTTTCATTTCAAACAACTGTCTTAAAATTACTAAGAATTTTTCTTGTAACACTCATCACTAATTGTATTAGTACCATAGTTATATGGTGAATTTTGAGCCTGCAGGAGTTTATTTAAAATTTAAAAATTCTGTGTCACTGAAAAGATAGAAGATATATTAGCTGACCTCATTGTCTAGGAAATAGGAATATTTGAAAGAAATTATTTTCAGGTATTTGGTCATTTGAGGTACTGATCTGTGTATGATAAGTAAAATTTAATTGTATTTGCAGATTTATGGAACTATGCTTCAAATAAATGTGCCTTGAGAGAGAATATTAGTGTATTTAGCTTCTACATCTATGTCTAGAAAATTTACATAATATCATAAAAATTACATGATTTGTGTAGAAATACTAGTCAATGTATCTTTCTAGTATTTTGCAGAGATTCATGGATTTGGTATTTTTGCTTCAAATATATTTTGTCAAAAATAAACAGAACTTGGTCATAAAGCTTCTTCTAGACCTTTGACCAAGTCTTGCTTCATTCCTCTTAGTTTATGTACCTTCTTACCTGAGGTATCTTCTTTTCCCACGTGACATTAAAGATAAAGTGTGCTGCCAAGTATTCTGCTCTTTGGAAAGAGTTTTTTTTTTTGTTTTTTTTTTAATTTTTCAAGGCTAAGCCTGAAAGATACTGTGCAGTGGTGTCATTTTATTTCAGTTTACTTCTAAATAAAGCTAACTCATACTTATTTTTAGTAAAATTTTGATTAATGTTGGCAAATTTCCTCTTCTGATTCAAAAAAGGGACCTTTTTCCAAAGGAAAATGAATAGGTATTTTATCAATTCTTTGCTCTGAAATTGATTTGTGTTTTCTGAGAAAGAGTACAACATCAGTGACTATCTTCTTGTTTAGTTATTTGCTTAGGTATTGGTCACACTCTAAAAGTGTGACCTCAGGGGAAATGCCAAGAAAGATAGAGTAAAATAAGTAGAAGCCATCAATTGACTATACTTTTGTAACTTCAGTAAGGTTTTTGAAGTACTATATGACTTGCGTATATCTCTGGCTTCCATTTAAAATCAAAATATAAAATTCATTTTTTTATGTATCACTAATAAACTTCTAAAAATAAAATGTACACCTTTTTTCTAATCCTGTTCATGATTTCTCTATTTTCTTGATTATATGAATTTTTATAACTGATACTAACTTGATAATCTGTATCATTTCCTGGTTTACAAACCCTTATTTATTTTTGTCTCTTTTTAGTTATAGTTGGCCTCCAGTAACTAAGGGAAAGACCCCTTTCTGTCTGCTCCGCTCAGCCCTGCTCCAGGCTCTCAGCTTCTCAGACCCTCATGCAGTTGGTTGTAAATTCTTCCAGAATTTTTACTATTTTTCAAGACTTAAAAAAAAAAAAAAAAAAAACTTTAAAGTTTCTTTGCTGAGTTCAGGTGACCAAGGAATACTCACATCTTTTGAAGAAAATAAAACACACACACACAAAAAAAATGGGAAAAAAAACAGCACAGAATCATCTTTAACCTAACTTTTTATGTGATATATCAGATCTCTGTAACTTTGTACCCAAGATTCTGTGTTCAGTTGAATTTTAACGTCTTTTTGTATTTGAAAGGAGTGTGACTACTGAACTTGAAACTTTTTATTCCAAGCGTCTTGGTGGTTTCTGGTGAGGTTAAGTGGATGAGAGGGTTAAGGGAACATGGGGGATTCTTTCCTATCCTAACATGAAGTTTCCCCCACAGTCTGCTCTCAGGTGCCGGACTTCAAGTTTTTTCTTACAGTGATATACTTTGATTATTCTTACTTCCCCTTTATCCATAAGTTTTAACAGCATTTTATCAAACTGCTCTTATTAAGAACAATTTTACATATATAGTTATAATTCACTTAACCAGTCTGCACTTATTGCTTATGGTTTCACTCACCTGCTATGCCTGTTTTTGGTGTCTGAAAAACAGACATATTATTTTTCATATTTTACCCATTTTCCTACATGCATATACTGGAAAGAAAATCAGGTCTGGAAATATTCCATTTTGATTGAATACTATAATCAAGAAAATAAAATTTAAATATGCTAAATATATCTCCAGAATTGCTCAAGTAACTCTGCTTAAAACAAAGAGAAATTCCTGAAAAGAAAAAACATGGTCAGGTTCAAGAAAGAAAAAATAGAACCCAAGTATTTATCACTAATGATAGATTATAGATGATAAATACAGAATAACCTCATGATTTAATGGAAACTAGTATTCAACCTGGTATTCTAAACTGAAGCAGACTGTCCTTTAATGATACATAAAAATAGATTTTTATAAATGATAAAATTCTAAAAAGCTGTTTTCTGTGCCTCATTTCAAAGAGAGTTACTCAATATAGAAGAAAAATAAAACAAAGGAAGCAGAGTTTGTGGACAGAAACAGTGGCTCTAACTACAGTGCTCTAAAAATTTATACTGATTCTGCAGTAGATCTTGAAAATAGTTTTGTTAGCACACCTCAGTTCGACCTTTAGAATGATGGTTTAATAGAAATATTAGCTAGTGAGTAGTCAAGTGATTGAATGTAGCAAAAGTTAAAAGATTCTAGTGATCTATTTTCCTCACCACACACACAAAAAATGAGTATTAGAAAATACAGACAAAAAAAGTGATGAAAAAGAAAGAAAAAACTCACTAAACACAAATAATGGAAAGTCAAATTCTGCATATGAAACAAAATAAATTTTGCACTTTTTATAATATTTGATGTGATAGAAGAAAGTAGTATTTATTTTTCTTGATGGGAAGAACATCCCTCCATGAGCAGCATTCATGTCCTGATATTGGATGTCAGACAGGCTAATAAGTTAGAGAAATAAATCATTCTTACTTCTGGTGTGTGTTTTGTAATGAAAACTATTTTAAAAGCAAATTTGTGATAATTCTTACTTGTTTTTAAACTTCATAAATTTTGTGTAAACAAAGAATACAACACATAATTATTTTTAAAAGAGAATAATTAACTGATGAAGCATGAACACAGGGACTTGTAACTATTAAAAAAATAGAGTGGGGTGTGGTGGTCTTTACAGATGCTGATACTCAAAAATAATAAAGAGTCCAATGTAGATTAAGCAGAAAATTACAGAACACATATCGTTATGACTACATAAATGATAATCAATTAAACACCAAAGCCTTTTAATGTTTGACTCATTAGGCCTAAAGAGAAAGAAGTGGTCCTGTAAGCTAAATTGGTTTTCCTCTCTCTCTTCTTGCAATTGGAAAAAATAATGGGAACACCTAATACATTGTGAAGGGTCTTCTATGTATATATTTCAAAATTATGGTCAATATCATACAACTAGTAGTAGGTATGGCTACATTTAGTTTCCTTTTAGAACTTTTCATAGTTGGAGATAGAGTGGAGGCTGCTGATTTGGGTGTAAATTTTGGAAACTACTGTTTTATATAGCCGTGGGGATTGAACCCAGGGATGCTTTATCATTCATATATATTCAAAATTCTTTGATATTTTACTTTGAGACCTGGTCTCAGTTACCAAGGCTGGGCTTGAAGTTGGGATCCTTCTGCTTCAGACTCTATGATTTTTGAGATTTCAGGTATGTACCACCACATCAGGCCAGGACACTACCTTTTATTTTTTTACATGAATCTAATAATCAAAACTATTTTAAATATTCCTGTCTTTTCTTTGATGTAAAATATTCAATACTACCTATCCAAATTGATTTTCACCATCACATTCTTTTTTTCAAAAGGTCAATCTTTGGCGCGGCGAGAAGTGGCCGGGGACGCGACAACGAGCCTGAAGGAGGAGGAGGAGGAGGTGGTGGAGGAAAAAGAAGAGACCATAGACTTCTACCTCGGCCTAGAGCGGCCCTTAAAGTGCGTGGGAGAGGAGGGCGGGCGGGGACCACCCCAGAACTGGCCGCCGGCGGTATCATGGCGTCCCGGAATCCCCCTCCCCAAGAATAGGAAAGTGATGACGACTCTTACGAAGTATTGGATTTAACTGAGTATGCAAGAAGACACCACTGGTGGAATCGAGTGTTTGGCCACAGTTCGGGACCTATGGTAGAAAAATACTCTGTAGCTACCCAGATTGTAATGGGTGGCGTGACTGGCTGGTGTGCAGGATTTTTGTTCCAGAAGGTTGGAAAACTTGCAGCTACTGCAGTGGGAGGTGGCTTTCTTCTCCTTCAGATCGCCAGTCACAGTGGCTATGTGCAGGTCGACTGGAAGAGAGTTGAAAAAGATGTAAACAAAGCAAAAAGACAGATTTCTATGTAAGTATAAAATTGTAGTTTAAAGAGAATTGTCTCCTTTATCTAGTCTGAGATGTAAATACTAACACTTTCAGGCTTTTTGTAGCATTATGTTGGCTGAACACTAGGCCAGTTTATTTGTTTCTCAGGGCCAACATCATATTCTTTCACAGCTTTCTTAACCCAGAAAGCTTTCTGCATTGTTAGTTTTGTCTGTAGAATACTTAGTTGTAATTGGGAAAAACAACATGGAGTCGTTAGATTGAAAAGACTTTGAAGATATTGAGACTATTGTCATTTGATAGGACATCACTGTAGTATATTTTGTGTATTGTAAACATATGATGTTTTCATACTTTCAAGATTGGTTACAGAGTACTTTCCTTATCGTGAGACTCCTTAAAATTAAATGTGGAATCCATCTTTAATTTCTTCCTTTATTTTCATTAGTGCCTCAGATATAATGCTAAATAAAACTCAGACTTTCTTAAAAAAAAGGTCAATCTTTATGTTGTGTAGTTATACATTTTTTGACCCTAAAAAGATATACTCAATAGATTGTATTCTGAGTTAGCAATTCAATTTTATATGTGTTTTAGAAAAACAAATTGCCATAAATTGTTCTGGTCATGTTCTTTATAGAAGTACCTTCCCCTTAGTCATCATCAAAAGAAAATAGGATGAAATTTAGTAAAGTCAAAAGCTAAGATACAACAGTTGGCTAGTTGTTTCAACCAGATGCTTATGATTTGATTGTTTCTCTTTTAAATTTCTTATTCCGATTGCTCTGATGGCTTTTCCTATGATATTTAATAGCTCAATTTAAAAGCACTAGTTTATGTGAAAATTAGATTCTAAGAGAAACAAATATCTGAAACAAATTAATATTACTCAATGTTTCTCATGATTCCTCTTACCATCCTGGAATTGCAATTCATAGAGCTTTATGTGACTTCCATTCCTCACTATATTTCACTAATCAGCACATGCAGAAATAATTTCTCAACAAATTTATATTAAATAAGTAGCAATTTAGAGAAAATCAGATATAGTTCACACCGGTGAAATTAAAACAATATATGTGGCACTTTGCCAAAGAATACTTGGCATATTCAAATAATAAAATGAAAAATTATTGATTTCCTTTATGTGATAGGACACAGTTTATTGTCGTGTTGTTTAAAAAATATTGACAGTTTCCTTATGAAAAAATAGATGTTATTTTTTAACATGGATTTTACTTGAATTTTTTTTTTTAAATTTTACCCATTTATCTTGAACACTGAGAAGGTATTTGCTGCGGTCAAACACAGTGAGATGCTGATCAATCAATTGTATTTTCAACTAATGTTGTAAAATGCATCTCTGAAACATTTGAAATTGTTTTCATTTTATATAACAGCATCATGCACACTCAGCACAAGAAAAGGTTTGTCATTAATTTTGGTATTAATACTGGGTTAGGTACATTGAAAAGATGTTGAGAAAATTACATCTATAATGGTGGAATCTCCCAATTCTTTGTTTTCATTTTTCCTTTGGTGCTTCTTCTATTGATATTAGTATGTTAACTTTAATTTGAATTGTCCATACAGTTTCTTAAATCATAAGACCCTTAGAATTGAGGAAATCACATATAGAATGTTTATTCCACAAACTGATATAAGATTCAATGAAAGACTTCAGCATTATTAATGTACATTTTTTCAAAATTCCATTAAGTAACAATGTGAGATACAGTATTAAAATTTTAACAATGAATGATAGGCACCCTAAGCAAGTATGTAGTGTTCCAATTATTCATTTACTGAACTTCATTCATTCATATTATAATAGTTGATTAAAAACCACACATCAGAGTATCTGTTTTTGAAAAAAATTGCTTGGTGAATTTCTAACAATGCAGCATGCAATTTTTATTTATTATTGGTTCATCATACCCACATTTTACCCACATAGTAAGATTGTTATAATATTCAATAAGTTATAGCTAAAAATATGAAAAACCACATACCATAATTTACAAATTATATAAATGCTCTTATTATTTCTTCATCCTTCCCAGAAATATTTATCAGGAATTTACTATATGCTAATTAAAACTTAGTTTATCCTACTTATTTCAGATATTTCAAAAAAAACTACAAGACCTCATTTGAAAAGGGTAATATAGACCTCAAAAGTAACTACTGTTTCTCTAGTAAATAATGTGTATAGAAATCTGCTAAGGTCTTGGGGTATGCAAATATATTTGGGATGCATCAGAGAGTGCATATGAAAAAAAAACCATATTATTTATCATGTTATGTAAGTGAATGAAATATCATACCAAAAGGTTAAAAATTAACTCTGAGGAAAAAAAGCAGAAGGATACACTAGTATTTGAAATAAGGTAATAATAATTTTTACTATAATTAGTTGTTTCTGGGTCTCATTTCACTCTTTTCTTTAATTATCTATCCATTTTTTTAATTACCCCTATAGATGTTATTGGAAAATATTGGCATTCAGTGAATAATGCCACCAATTTTCTGCTCTGCAATATTAAAGAACTATTTCAGATTTATTGCAATGAATAGTTTTATTTAAAGGTAACAGTAGGTTTTCAATGTAGAAATTACTAAAATAAATTTGGGTGTTCTCAAAAAGTATATAACAACCATATTTGATGAACTTTGTGTCATAGTGTATAAGAAAAGTTGCTTCCCTACCCCAAACCAGACATCATTGGAATAACCTTGTGTAGTATCAGCATGTACAAGTTTAGATGAGGACTTTTGATTCTTTTTTATTTTACTTCCCACCTACATCATGGCTTACTTTTTATAAGCAAATTTCTATGCTTGTTAAACCTCTCACATATCTCAGAATTCACTAGGAGGGAACCATGACAATCTAGAAACAAACATATGTGAGATAGTGTATATATTAATATATGAAGAAGTTCAAGAAAATATTGATCTGCTCAAGAGATGGTGCAGAAACTATAAAGAAAGCTAAAAATTGAAATTGAAAGATAATACTCACAATAATTAATAAGAATCATGTAGTCTTTGGAAGCAGATTTTTTAAGTAGGAAGCTCTTGAGACTGATGTCCACTGCATCTTTTATATGAATATTTGCTCTCTTTTTGAGGGCCACCAGATTTTATCCAGTACACTTTTGACTTGATATAGCATATTTAGAAAGCCCACCATTCTCTTTATAAACCTACGCATGGTATATTATACATACATTGAGTTTTTGCACAGACTTTTACCTTCTTTTAATATATCTAGCCCTTAGTCTTGTCACATTCAAATTTATTCAGTCTTCATTAAGTAGTGTAATTAAATTCCCTTTTGTCCTTAAAATAAAATCTCCCCCTAAAATAATTTCTATATTCTAAATCATTTTATTGAAGTATCTAGAATATTTATAAGTACTAACAAATGACATTCTATGTCTCATTTTACTGTTGTCTTTCTCATATTACTTCCATTATTAATTGAGCATGTTCCCCAAATGTTCATGTGTTGGGAACTTACTTTCCAAAGGGAGAGAGTTGGGAAATAGTAGAATGTTTAAGAAGTGAAATCTAGTAGATTGTGGTTAGATCATTGGGGGAGATGCCCTTGGAAAGGGTTAATGAAATTTTAATGGGACAAAAGATAGTACCTATTAAAGCAGATTAATAAAAAAGAGCAAGTCTTCTTACTGGATTTCTCTAACTTCTTTCTTTTCATGTTCTCTATACCACTCAAATGAGCCCTCACCATAATGCCATCTCATGTGTAACGCAGGTGAAGGGGCTTTCACAGGAACTGAGAAGATTCTGGTACAATGCACTTAAATCTTCAGAACTATATACTCAAAAAATATTTTTAAATTAATTAATTTATATATTTATCTATTTATTAGTTGTAGTTGAAAAAATAACTTTATATATTTATATATTTTTATGTGGTGCTGAGGATTGAACCCAGCTCCTTGTATGTGCTAGGTGACCACTCTAGCACGGAGCAAAAACTCTAGCCCCTCAGAAAATAATTTTATGCATTTATATCTCTTTTTATACATTGGTCTGTTTCTGATATTTTTCTATAGCATTATAAAACAGACTAAAAAAACAAAATAAAATGATTTTGAGTCTAAGGCCTCTTACTATGAGAGTGAGTAGAACATCTAAGGCTACATTTTAAAAGTGCTGGGATAGTTTAGATGCAAATGGCTTAGCATTTATGATTCTTACTTTTTTTTTATTTTTCAAACGTGATATCTTGTATTTCTTATATTCCTCACGGTGCTTAGGTAAATGTATTGCCATTTACTTTGGGACTCAACTATGTGGAATTGATTCTGTTTAGAAAAGCAAAAGCAAAAGAGGCTCCTTAAAATATAGCAAAGACTCTATGAGAATGCTTTGATTTTTAATGGGAAGAATTGCTACTGATCATAGAGGAAATTTAAATACATGGCTACATTTTGATGATACCCATTAATCAGAAATGATCTCAAATGACTAGATCAAAATTCAGCCTCAGCAACTAAGTGTGGTTTCAAGCAACTTAGCAAAACAGTCTCAAAATTTGAAAAAGTAGAGAGAGGGCTTAGGACTGTGGCTCAGTGTTTAAAAATCCCTATATGTAAACTGAAATACAAAAAAAAAATACAGTTTGAAATGTTTCAATTCAGTGTTAATCATAAAAAAATAGATTTCATACAATTATTTTCTTCAGTATTCAAAAATGAAAATAGTAATTTTTGATTTAGAAAACAAAAATTACATGCTTTTAAAGATGAGGTTTCTGCACTATGCATGTATGATATTTATGACTGATATTTCTACCAAATAACTTGATAATGCTTAAAAAATTTAAACAAAAGTTAAAGACAACTACTTATTTTCTGTATTTAAATCAGTAATGTCTTTTACTGATCCTCATATACATCAAGGTGCAATGTATACATAATGACTTTACTATACTCTCACCTTTGTCAAAGTGTTTATTATAAATTATTCATTTTTATATAAGGCATACATTTTGGACAAAATCTGTTCAATGTTCACTACTGGTATGAGTTTTCAGATGTTCAATAAATTTAAAATTTGAATAAGTTTTCAAAATATTATTTAACTTTTTAGGGTTTCTGGGCATAATGAATTCTCAAAAAATCAGTCGTGTTTAAGAAACATTTAGTTATGACATGTAATTTTTTTCCATTTGTATTCTCTTTAACCAGTATTGAATGCTGAGTATTGGTGAATATATTTTGGGGCCATTGTCACATTGTCAATTTTCACATTTCCAAACTTTGTCTCTTCTATGATTATTGTGGTGAGTATTAGATTTCGACTCTTTCTTAGAGGAATGGTACGATGGTCTCATTTGTAAGGCTTCTCTCCAGTGTATTTTCTCTGATATCTACTAATGTATGATATATAATTTAAAAAGTTGCTACATTCTCTATATTTATGTGTTCTTTCTAGAATAAATAGCTGAGTGGTGAAAAAGAATTGATTTCTTATTAAAAGCTTTGATACATTGTTTTCATTTGTATGGGTCCTTTTCTCCATAAATTCTGTTGTTAATGAGGGTTAGTTTTTCTTTAAAAGTATTGTCACTTTATTTACATTTCACATTCACCAGGGTGTCTTCTGCTGTAGTGAATAAAGTTTTATTTTATATTAAAAGTTTTGCCACTTATGCACATTTGTAGGGCTATTCTCCAGTGTGAATTCTGCTGTGGTGAATAAGGCCTGTTTTATGGCTAAAAGCTTTGCCACATTCCTTATATTTGTAGGGATTTTCTCCAGTGTGAACTATGTTGTGGAAAATTAAGGTTTATATTTGAGTAAAACCTTTGTCACATACTTTTCATTTGTGATGCATCTCTCTAGTGTGAGTTCTTCTGTGGCAAATAAAATGTGATTTTCAACTGAAAGCTTTGCTGCATTCTTTACATTTGTAGAGCTTCTCTCCAGTGTGAGTTCTGCTGTGGCAAATAAGGTGTGATTTTAGACTGAAAGCTTTGCCACATTCTTTGCATTTGTAGGGCTTCTCTCCAGTGTGTGTTCTGGTGTGGTAAACAAGGTCTGTTTTTTGACTGAAAGCTTCTCCACATTTTTTACATTTGCAGGGCTTCTCACCAGTGTGAGTTCTTCTATGGCCAATAAGGTGTGATTTTTGACTGAAAGCTTTACCACAATCTTTACATATGTAGGGCTTCTCTCCAGTATGTGTTTGGCTGTGGCAAATAAGGTATATTTTTTGACTGAAAGCTTTGCTACATTCTTTACATTTGTGGGGCTTCTCTCCAGTGTGAGTTCTTTTGTGGCCAATAAGATGTGAATTTTTACTGAAAGCTTTGCCACATTCTTTGCATTTGTAGGGCTTCTCTCCAGTGTGGGTTCTTCTGTGGTAAATAAGACATATTATTTTACTCAAAGCTTTGCCACATTGTTTATATTTGTATGGCTTCTCTCCAGTATAAATTCTCTGGTGGTGCACAAGTTCTGAATTATTATATAATTTCTGGTGTTCATGCTCACTTGAAGTTTTCCATATTTTCTTTTGTTGTAAATAGTCAATATTACAACCTCTATATTTTCCACATATCACTTTGTAAAATATATGTTTGATGCCCTTCTCTGGTGAATATTCTTGGGTATCTTGAGAATTCAGGGCTAAAATAAACAAATTTAAAAAAAAAACACAATACCTACTAGAGTGAGATAAATATACTTTGCATACACAACATGAAATTAAGGTAAAATAAGTACATCAGGAGTGTAGCAGAGTAGTACTTTCAAAGTCATCATAAATTCAAAAATATATCAGTTCAATAAATATGTACAGACACAGGGGCTGGGGATGTGGCTCAAGTGGTAGCACGCTTTCCGGGCATGCGTGTGGCCCGGGTTTGATCCTCAGCACCACAAACAAACAAAGATGTTGTGTCTACAGAAAACTAAAAAATAAATATTAAAAAATTCTCTCTCTCTCTCTCTCTCTCTCTCTCTAAAAAATATACATAGGTAATTACCTTGAAAATATTACCAAAATTATTCTAGAGACCACAGTATCTAAGAGGAGTACATCATTAAGAAGAGAAATATAATAAAGAGAAGGAAAGTATGTTACTTTTATCATCCACAGCCTTTTGTCCTTCATAAGATAGCATTTAAGAAATATCTACCAGCTACCTTCACTCTCAGTAGAATAAGAGAAATGTAAAACATATACAAACTTTTGTGGCTTTTTCAAAGAGTGTTCAAAAACTGATTTTTGTCTACGATGACATAGAGATTTAAAAATAAGCAGTAGATTTTGAGTTATAATACCACAAATAGTGAACAAGGGTAAAGAGACTATGGACTTTTAATAAGAAATCTGAACAAAACAATTATTAAGAAATATATACATATATGTCTATTAAATTTTCCATAAAAACATTTTAAAAGACTATAAAAATCTTGTATAGCCTATGCCATAATACTTGGATGAAGTCAACACATGACAATCAAGTAAATAAATTGATTTTTATATTTTTAAAATCCTGTGATATGACAATTTATTTAATTGACAAATACAGCTTTATTTATTTACTAAATATATTATGGTATTTTATACTATATATAAAAGGTAAAATGACTAAACAGAATGAATTAACACAATAAATTATTTCTTATACTTATCAGTTTTGTTCTTACAAGGAATTGTATTCCTTCTACTAGTATTTATGAAGAACATAATACACTCACTATTTGGTAAAACAAAACTCTTGACCCTCTTATGCTCAATAAAATAAATATATGGAGACTTTGACTATAATATCAACCCTACACAAAACACAGTAACTGGTAAGCATAATTTTACTCACCAAATTTTTGACTTCCACATGTCAATCAAATAGTTCTGCAACTTAATCTCTGCCATCCACATTTCATTTAATGCAAATCCTGAATGCATTGCTTAAAACACTTTATAGGACAAAATAATTTCATTACTAATAATAATATTATACAAGCACACTATTTTTACTCATTTGATCATTGATGGGCACATACATTGAGTCCCTACCTTTAATACTGAAAAAATGTCTGCAATAAACAGAAAAGCAGAGGTATCTCTTCAATTTTTTGATTTAATTGTTTATGGATACATATTTCGTACTGGCGTTTCTGAATCTTTAGGTCATCCAACTTTTAATTTTTCATGTGTGTTTCTTGAGATTAACCCCCCAAATTTGACATCACTGAGCTACAACACAAGTCTTTTTAAAATTGTTTTAAACATGCTGTTATCACCTTTCTGTGACTTCCCTCAAACATGAAGTACTTTTGAATGGCCTCCCAATTACCAAATATTACAAGGATACAGCACTGTTCTTGCATATTTTTATTTATTTAAAAGTTTTATACTTTTTTTTCAAAATGGACTATATAATCTACTGTTGGCTCCTTTAATGAACAATTAAAAAACAGTACAGCAAATATAAACAAAGAGAAACATGGCTTACTCCAAGTAGCAAGATAAGAAAAAAAAAAAATAAAATTAAAAACTGAACATTAGGATACTGAGAGTTATGAATTACTCAAAGAACACTAAATAACTATTTAAAGAAAGTTTACAGAATAAAATTGTGACAAAAAATATTAATATATTTAGGCACAAATTGTGTATGTGAATAATTCTTTAAGAATAAATGACAGGGGGATTCCTAGTGTGCAAAGCTAAAATTCTACCAATATGAGAGAGGCTTATCAAGCATGACCAAGGTTAAGAAAAGTCTAAACAACTTGTGAAATACTGTAAAAATTAAAAACCTATAGAATATATAAAGGGCTCTCTCTCTCTCTCTCTCTCTCTCTATATATATATATATATATATATATATATATATATATATATGTAAAGGGAAGTGTGAAAAGAATCTAAGCATGCCACAATAAAAAGCTATGATCCAGAAATTAAATAATTAATCAAAATAGAAAAAATATGAAATATAGAAAACAACTTACAAAGTAGAATTATGATGAGCTATTCACTTCAAAATATTTATGATCATCAATGCATTATTGCAAGTCACAAAACAAAAGAATTGAATCTTAAAAAAAAAAAAAAACTGCCAAGTCAGTTCTAGCAGAGAGCATGAAAAGAAACCAAGCATGATCTGCTCCTAGAAGCCCTATTTACTTAAAGATGGATAATGCCCCTGCCTTTACAACTCATCATTTTGCACAATATTTAATCAATAAGATATAGATTTAAATAGTGAAATTTCTCATAATCATTTTGGACAAGTTTTGTTGATTGAGCAAATTGTATCCTAATATTTGCCTTTTAAAATAAAGACAAACAAACAAAGATCTAGCTTCTCTCATATTAATATGCATTAAATATTGCTTTATTTATACTTAATGTGCTCAATATACAACATAAAGTTAATACTCAAAATTGGTCATCTGCATTGAATAGACATTTTATTCTCAAACAGCCATTACCAAAAAATGTATGTAATATATAAGATTCCACCTGACCAGCATGACAAGATCCTATGTCTTTGATCACCTGGGGAAAAGCATGGACTGTTAAATTTATGGCAACATGTCCTGTTTGGACTCTAGCTTGATTTATGAAATATAGCAATTATAAATGTACACAAGAGACTTCACATGCTGATTTATAAGTTTCATTTAACCCTGGAAGAGAAGAGTCCCTTCAAAGAAGAGAATAATCATTCTCCTCAAATGAGGAGAAACATTAAAAGTGGAACACAAGATACTATAATTCCAGTTACAGGGGGAAATAAAACCATTAACAGCCTCAGCTCAAAAGGAGTTGGCTCAAATAGGTTAGAATGTACTCTGGAAAACTTAGTTACTGCTTTGATTGCTGCACTCACTCAAAACTCTGTAAATGTTTTGGTCTTCATAATAATGTTACTCTGTTTTTGTACGCCAGCTGTGGGAAATTCAGTACTGTCAGATCCTGGATTTCTACAACCCATTACAATACCTTGACTCACTTGAATGAAATTGTTATATACCTTCAAAAATTTCTAATGGTACTCATTGTTGTCTTAGCAGAATAACTGTGTCCTTATCATCCACATAGTATTTAAAAGGTCACCATCCTGTGCAATTTATTTATAAAAGATCTATTCTTCTTGATAAAAACTGTGATAATTGAGTGAACCTTCTCTCTAAGGCAGAATGTGATACTTTGACATTCTCCTTAGAGGGTTTCCTTGGACTAGCTCTATGGGCTTATGAAACTACTATGAAATTCACCTATCCTATCATAAAAAGTATTAGCCATGCCTCCATGGCCGTTAATATGCTTAATGAAGAACAAAAACAACATTGTCAAGCCATACTTGATATTCATGCTGCAATTGAGTGTCTGGAATTGTTACATCATAATGGATATCAGAAGTTTAATTACATGTGTTCCTTCAATGTAAGTGATAATAGTAATTTTATTTCTAAAGAGTTAGATTACCTTAAAAATATCATTAATAAGGTCCAAGAAGATAATTGATGTTTAGACTTGTTGGATTGGATAATTTCATGTTTACTCAATTTGATCCGGGTCAAAAAATATTTATAGGTGGATGTTTACTGATGTTGGCACTTGCTGTTGTGCATGGCTGCCTTATTTTTTGCCCCCACCAGCATTAACAAGATAAGTAATATTATTTTTTCAAAAGGTATTTAAAAAGGAGGAGAGGCTGTAGGTATTCTGACCATGGAAATAGACAGGAAAGTGTGGGGGTGTTGATAACTGGCACCCTGAGTTCCACAATAGTAATGCCTAGCAGTTTCTCCCTGAAGCTATTAAGACAACTCTACAGGTGCACTATCTAGTTTCTGTGGTAATGTTCTTAGAGAGAAAGGGCTCTTTGTTTGTAGTAACTGTACCTTATCTTGGTTAGCTATCACTTGGGGTTAAAATAACACTAGGTTAGAATGTAGTCATGGTAACAGAAACTATGATATTTTGGGGTATACTATGTACAGCCGGGATGAGGAGTGGCCAGTTTTTTTTTTCTTTTTTCCTTTTCACTGTGAGTGTGTCTCTCTCTTCTGTTTGCTTCTTTACAGGTTTCCTCACAAGATTTGTAACAGATCATGCTGGCCCTCAGAACAAAAGGTAAGTTTTGGTAATTAGTCTGAATAAACTGGGACATCATTAAAGAAGAAAACAGAGGACTACAAAGGATTTGAAAATGTAATAAATGTAGGGCAGTATGTGTTCAATGATTACAATCAAAAGAAATAAAGGTAAGCTTCTGAAATTTTTTTCTGCTGAATAACTACTCTGTCAACATTTTTTAGTATTGCTTTCTCCATTTGAATGTCTCAACTGTGTCCCCTGCTATATTAGGCTACAATAGTTTACATCATTAAATTATGCTAGGTAAAACTTATCTAAAGTGAAGGATGTATAACACACCAAGGAAGAGAGAGATTAAAGAGCAAAATAATATATATTAAAGAGTAAAATATCTATATTAAAAATGCCCCTTTTCTTTGAAACACAAATCTGAAACTCATTCTTATAGAGAAGTTCCCAGAAGATACAACAGAAGTAAATTAAATAATAATTATTAATTAAAAATTTTAAAATGAAATTAAACTTACCAAGGAAGGTAAAGTTTCTGTAGTTCTCTAACATCACATCTTTATATAAGTTTTTCTGAGCAGGCTGAAGGCATTCCCACTCCTCTTCAGTACAATCAATGGCTATGTTAACAGTATCTGTTAACATAGATAATGTTAATCAATGTTAACCAATGTTAATCAATTAATCAATGTTAACAGTATCTGAAATAAAAATAGATAAATAAATAACACATTGACCACATGAACATTTTCACAGTTTGCAAGGTAATTGAAGTGGAAATGAGAGTTAATAAATTATCATGTAGGTGGTGAGTTGGAACACAATGATACTTTATCTACTTCTGCAGATAAACTGATTTAAGTTCAAAAAAGTATAAATATTCTGCATTTATGAAACACAATGTAAAACTCAGGCATTACCACAAAAATATATATTTTGTAATTTTTTATATAATGATCTAAACTATACATATTGTTCAGATGAGGAAAATTATGGTAATTAAGAAAGGGAATCATCAAATTTTAATTGTACAACCACTAATCAGAGATTTACTAAAGTGTAGAATCTTATTTGTTATTTCTCTAATGGAGCTGGCTATTCTGAATATGTAGAGTGATATGTCTAGTAATTCCAATACCAATAGTATAACAGAATTTTTTGAAATGTAACAAGGTAGGTAGACCACTTAATGGAAATATTTAAGAGTGAATTTAAGTTCAAATATTTTATGGTATTTTATGTGTTATTAATATAAAAAATAGCAATAACAATCCTGTTTGGATTTCCCGTTTTATACTTTTAACAATTTATAACATACAAAATAATGTATACATTTATATAAAAACTTTGATTGATATATATAGTATGATGTTTATAATAGAATATACATATAGCTTTTCAAACAAATATAATTTTTTTATTTTATTGGTTCTTTCTAGTTTTACCTAATAGTAAAATCAATTTTATGGTATTATGCAAGAATGGGATATATCTTATCCTAATTAAAATCCTATTCTTGTTGGTAGCTATCATGCTAGGATATATATATCTTTAATATTTCCTTTTATTTATTTATTTGTTGTTTACCATTGTGCAATCTACTGATCATTGCTGTTTCCCACCAGAGTCAGTGCAGCCAGTTTCAACCAGACTCACTATCCAGTCTCAAGATTTCTCTGCACACTCATCATTTACTGTATTTGTAGGAACCAAGTGTCCTCCCTATAAATCACAAAGTACGTATACAGAAGAAAAAAATCAGGTTCACTGAACATAAGTGAGGAAGCCTAGAAATAGATACCCACACTTGCAGGCTTCACACCAGATGGTCAAAACTTGCTTCTCTTTACTGAATGTGTGTGGATTGGTCAATGCTTATATAAAGGCTCTTGATGGGACACAACTTATGTCTTCATATGTTCAATCTGAGCCTAGTGAGTTTTTTTAGTGACAGGAGATGACCTCAAATCCACAAATAAATAATGTCACAATTGTAGGGTCTTATCTGTACTTTTTATTTTTATTTCTTTTGAGGCTCTGGGAATTGAAATCCAGTTCCTCAGGCTGCAGCTATTTTAAGGCAAGGAATCATTGGAGAAGTAAAATCCAGCCAACCCAGAAAAACATTTTATTTGTAGATTATACATGTAAATATATTATTTATGGATGAAAATAATACAGTGACAATCCTGTAAAATTTCAGTTAACAACTCTTGTATGGAAACATATTGAACATTAAAATTATATAAGGTCAAAAAATAATTTTTTTAGAATTTATATAAAAATATAAAAATTGAATTTTGTAGCACAACACAAAT
Organism: Callospermophilus lateralis; assembly: GCF_048772815.1. NCBI lineage: Eukaryota > Metazoa > Chordata > Mammalia > Rodentia > Sciuridae > Callospermophilus > Callospermophilus lateralis. Next base: position 17,613,552 of record NW_027514713.1, on the reverse strand, counting down.
TATCCACTATGAGAAAATTACCATTATGTGACTAAAATATTACTAATGAAGTATATGTATTTTTGGAATAGCACCATCAAAACTATGTCAATACTTCAGAAAATCGCAGTTCACTACCATATTTGAGAGTTATGCTTGTCCTGAGTTCAGGAAGATAAAGGACATGACCATTTCTTTATATGCTACAGGTTAAAAATACATTTTTTTCACCAATATTTCTCCTAAGATATAAAAATCTAGAGAGAAACTGCCCTGAGTGAGGGCAGGGAGATTCAACAAGAAAGTGTATGATGTGTGATTTTGTGTGTGTGTGTGTGTGTGTGTGTGTGTGTGTGTGTGTATTTGTTTTTTCCCCAGATCCAAAGATTTGAGTCTATTATTTAAATTGATTAATGGAATATTCCTTATTTTGTGGCATGTCCTTAGACCCAAAGGCCTATCTCTAACATTTTCCTTTAATTCCTAGGATGAAAGCCCCTTAAGAAAGTGGAATTGAAATAAAGATGAATTGTGTTGTTATGAATGATGTCATACACCTCTAATCGCAGGTAAAGGATTCGAAATTTTGCTTCTTTAGGAATATTACTAAAGCACAAAAAATAGAAACAAGTATCACTAAATGGAATGAATTCAAACTGAAAAGATTCTTCTCAGCAAAAGAAACAATCAGTGAGGCAAAAAGTGATACCAGAGAATGGGAGCAAATTTTTACCATATGCACATCAGATAGAACCCCTAATTTCCAGGTTATATAAAGAACTTAAAAAACTTAATTCCAAAAAAAAAAATTCCCAATCACTAAATAAAATGGGCTAAGGAACTGAGAAGACACACTTCTTAGAAGATAAACAATCAATCAATCAATAAAAAATGTTCAACATGTCTAGAAATTAAAAAATTGCAAATCAAGACTACTCTAAAATTTAATTTTACTTCAATAAGAATGACAGTTATTAAAAATACAAGCAAAAAATATGTTGGTGAGGATGTGAGGAAAAGGCCCACTGTTACACAGTTGGTAGGACTCTAAATTGGTGACACCAATATGGAAAAAGAATAAAGAGTTTCCTTAGAAAACTTGGAAAGAAACCAAAATTGACCCAGCTATCCCACTCCTCAGCTTAGACCAACAAGAGCTAAAAACAGCATAATACAGTCGCATATCCACATTAATGTTTATAGCAAAACAATTCACAATAGGTAAACTATAGAACCAACCTATATGCTCTTCAATAGATGATTATATAAAATATGGTCTATATACACAGTGAAATATTACTGAGCATTAAGAGAATATAATTATGGAATTGGGAAGTAAATGGATGGAGTTGGAGAATATCATGTTAAGGCAAGTAAACCAATCCACTAAACCAAAGACTAATATTTACACTGCTAAGTGGATCCTGATCCACAATGAGGGAAGTGGGAGGGAGCATGGAAAAAATAAAGAAACTTTGAATAAGACAAAGGGGAGGAAGGTGATGGGAGAAGGTATAAAGGTAAGTAAGATGGTAGAATGAGATGGAAATATTTTGTACACAAAATAGTGTTACATGGGTTTTGTAATTATACTTTCTGTATAAGAGAAATAAAATTTTTTACTCCACTTGTGTACTATGAAGTGAAATGCATTCTTCTCTAATAGCAAGTTAAAAAAAAGTTAATTGAATTTTTAAAAAATCAGGAAAGAGACTTGCCTTCCCCTAGATCTATATATAAATATATATATGCATATATTCTATATATAACATGCATATATTTAATGTATATAATTTATAAACAATTTTTCATATTTTAATTGATTTTTTAAATACATAACAACAGAAGCATTACAATTCTTATTCCATGTATAGAGCACAATTTTTCATATCCCTGGTTGTATATAAAGTATGGTGATACCAATGTGTGTCTTCATACATGTACTTTTGATGATGAACTATATTACATTGCACCAATCTTGCTAATCCCCTTTCCCCTTTCTTTTCTTCTCACCTCTCTTCTTTATTGAGAATCCATGTATTTCTCTCATGCTCCCCCTCCCTACCCCATTATGAGTCAGCCTCTTCATATAAGACAAAACTTTTAAATTTTTTTTTGGAATTGCCTAGCATCACTTAGCATTATTTTCTCTAATTCTATCCATTTACCTGCAAATTCCAGATATGATTATACACCTAGAAAACTCAAAAAGCTCCACCAGAAAACATCTAGAACTAGTAAATAAATTTAGCAAAGTAACAGGATATAAAATCAATATCCATAAATCAATGGCATTTCTGTATATTAGTGAAAAATCTTCTGAGAAAGAAATGAAGATAACTACCCCATTTACAATAACTTCAAAAAAAAAAGATACTTGTAAAGCAAGTTAATAAAAGAGGTAAAAGATCTAAAAAGAAAAACTGCAGAACCCTAAAAAAAAAAAAAAAAAGATCTTAGAAGATGGAAAGATCTACCTTGCTCATGAATAGGCAGAATTAATATTATCAAAATGACCATGCTAACAAAAGCACTATACAAATTTACTGCAATTCTGATCAAAATTCCAATGGCATTCCTCATAGAAATAGAAAAAGCAACCATGAAATTTATCTGGAAAAATAAGAGACCAAGAATACCTAAAGCAATCCTTAGCAGAAATAGTGAAGCAGGTGGCATCACTATAACAGAACTTAAACTAGACTGCAGAGCAATGGTAAGAAAAACAGCATGGCATTGGCAAAAAAAAAAAAAGACTGGAAGATGAATGGTACAGAATAGAGGACACAGAGACTAACCTACAAAATTACAATTATAATATATTAGACAAAGGTGCCAAAAACATGCACTGGACAAAATATAGCCTCTTCAACAAACCAATATCTCTCACCATGCACAAAACTCAAAGTGTATTAAGAACCTAGGAATTAAACCAGAGACACTGCATCTAATAGAATAAAACACAGGCTCTGATTTTCATCATGTGGGATTAGGCCCCAATTTCCTTAATAAGACACCTATAGAACAAGAATTAAAACAAATAATCAATAAATGGAATGGAATCAAACTAAAAAGTTTATTCTCAGCAAAAGAAACAATTTGTGAGGTGAAGAGAGAGACATCATCCCAGAATAAATTTTTTACCCCTCACACATCAGATAGAGCTCTAATCTCTAAGGTACATAAAGAACTCACAAAGCTAAGAAAATAATAATAATAATAATAATAACAACAACAACAACCCAATCAAGAAATGGGCCAAGGATGCTAACAGAGAATTCTTAGAACAGAATGTACAGTCAATCAACATTTTTTTCTATATATCTGATTGATTATGGTGCTCCCCTTACAGGGCCAAGTATAGTTCTGGTTCAGTTTCTAAGGAAGGGAGACATGAGCAAGAAATATTCTCAACTCTTCTTTATAAATTATCAAATAAAATTTTCTATGTCATTTTCTAAACATAGCTGGACATAGGAAATACAGGCTTGAAGCAGAGAACATTTTTATTAGAAACACAGTGTAAAGGAAAGACAAAAAAATTATTTGCACCACATTGAACCATAAGAGAAATGGAACCTGGAATTCAGAAAAGATTCAAACTTTTATACTTGGGAATGTGGATGACATGGATGCCTAAAGTGAAAAGGTTATTACAAGCTTTTGAAAAAAAATTCATGTGAGTGGCAGATAATGGTTAACCACAGTGTCTTCCAGGGGCTTTGTCAGCTGTGCACTACAGAACATACAGGTGTTCATAGCCTCCATGAAGAGCATTATTCATCTGTGTCCTCTAAAATTATTCCCATAGTACAGATGAAAAAACATGGGTATCTGGATACTAAATGGCAATTCAGCAGCCCACAGAAAACTACCCAGAGACAAAACTTATGAAATTTCTTCAAAGACCATCAATGAATTGTTAGCTCCTGACACAGGGATGTCAGTCTGGGGAAATATTATTTTCTCTCCATTTTGAAGAGAGTGCATTGAGAATACATTTCAGGGACAAGATAAATACTTTTTTTTCATGTTAAGAAACTCTTCAGAAAACAAGAGCTCACAAGACAGATTTCTTAGAAAGGTAAATGCCTAGAGATTAAAAAAAAAATCTGTGGCCTTGAGTGACTCAGTAAGGAAATAAATCTAAAAGGCTTATTAGAAACTGAAAAGCACAAAAGTAACTATTTCTAAAAGTAAATATGTTCATTATTTGCTATTTCCACAACAGGTCATTGAGTAAACAACAAATTATGTATGAATATTTTTAGAATTGGCCAAATTTTATTCCATATGATATTATATAAACCACAAAATCCAGATAATAGAATTTATAATTCACTGCCAAAAATATTACAAAAAAAAGTTTTTAAGGAGTGGATGTTTACTAAATATGTCATTTAACAATTTTATTACCATATGATTTTAAAGAAATTTATTTATTTTCCTGCAGCCATAGTGTAGAAAAATTTCTTATTTATTTTTCCTGTAGTAATTAAAAAAGATAAGCCCTAAAATCCACTTTAAATAACCTACCCTTACAATCATACAAGAAACCTATAATAAATGAAGAGTAAAGAAAAGAGTCGGCTGCCGCCGCCGCTGCCGCCGTCGCTCGCCCTTCTCCGGAGCTGCCGCCACCGCCGCCATTTGCACGGGGACCCCAGTGACAGGGGCTCGGCGGAGGGGCGGAGGGGCGGAGGGAGGGGGGGAGGGCCCGCGGAGCCCCCGAGGGCGGGAGCGACGCCGCCGGCGCCGTCCCGGCTCCCTGAGCAACCCCGCGGCGGGCCCCGAGCAGCAGCAGCAGCGGCGGCAGCAGCAGCGGCAGCCGAGGCCTGGCGTGCGCCTGAGGAGGCGGCGGCGGCGGCCCTGCGGGCGACCAGGAGGGGCGGGGGCAGCGGCCGCCGCCGTTTGATGGATCCGAGGATCGCCTGGTTCCAGCCAGAGCAGCTCGGACCGTCCAACAGTCTGTGGATGCAGATCTGGGAGACGACCCAGGATCTGAGAAACCTCTACTTCAACCACCACTGTCACAGCAGCGGCGGCGCGAGCGGCAGCAGCACCGGCAGCCCCGGCGGCGTGGCCCCGGCTCCAGCCCGGCCGGCATGTACCGCTCCGGGGAGCGCCTGCTGGGCGGCCACGCGCTGCCCGCGGAGCAGCGGGACTTCCTGCCCCTAGAGACGACCAACAACAACAACCACCACCAGCCGGCGTCCTCGTCCCTAAATCCAGTATTAGCTGCCTATTTCAGACACTTAATACTTACAGAGATCCTTGTTACATTTACCACACTGAAGTCTTTTTTTTTTTTTTTTAAAGAATCACCCTCATTGTTGAAAGTAAATGTACTTGTAGGGTGCGACTATTAGTGTTCCAATAAGCATGTGATTATATCAAGGTGGTGGTAGCGGGAAGATAATCTTGATTCCATTGGGAATCTTAGGTTTTCGTAAATTTATTGGGAAATAGTTTTTCCTGTACTGCTGAAGTTTCTTTTTGGTAAACAGTATCTTTCTAAAAGAAAAAAGAATGAAGGAGAAATTGAGGTGTGTATACATTTCCTCAAATGACCAGCATTGTATTCGTGAATACTGTGTATCTTGAATGAGCAGTGTGGAAACTGTTCATTTTTCAATCTGAAGTAAAATACTTTCAAGAACAAAAAAAAAAAAAAAAAAAGAAAAGTCAATTTTAAAGAATAATTTAAACCTTTTCTTTTTCTTGAAATCAATCTCTAGCTGCATTTTGGATCCTTTTCTCATATTTCCAGCCAAAAAAGATATAAAGGACAGAAGCCTGAACTGCAAATTTATACTTGAGATATGTTTATTAACAATAAAAATTCAAAATTTTTAGAAATTTAAGAAATACAAAATAAAAACCCATCATGGGAATAATTAAGTAATATTGATGAACATTTAAAACAAATTAATAATCATTAACTCAAAAAGAGTTTAAGTTAGTATCTATTTGTGGAAACTATTTTGCTATTGAATATACATGATACTCCCCATCACAGAGATTTACTGAAATTAGAGAATTTGTGATCATGATAACATATAAGTACACAATGTCACAATGTTACTCACCCAAAAACTTGAAGCCCAAGGGCATGGCTCAATCCAATATACAACTTGGAAGAGATAAATAATAATCTGTAGGAAAAATGGTCACTAGGGCCCGTCACATTTCATAATATATCCAGTTTAAAAAAGAGCATAAATACTATATATAAACTTTACATAGTTGCCTCATACAAGTGGTATTTCACATATGTACATTTTTAGAAACAAAATATGTAGAAGTTATGAGAAAATAAGTCACAAAAAGCACATAAAAGACTGAATTATACATCCCATGTATAGATGATAAAACTCGTCATTACAAAGGTGATAATTTTCCCCAAAATTAACCCACAATATATCTCACCAAAATTGCTATGCACAAATATGAATATGCCACAGTGAAGTCTACTTTTATGTGTATTCTATAAAACAATATTTTTTTAAAAAAGTATGAATGAATATATGATAGAAGAAAGTAGGAGAATAGGGAAAAGGGAAATACTGGATACTTAAGGGGAGCAAATCATATTTCATGTTTTAAAGTTATGTCAAAATAAACCTGAATCTTAAATACAACAATAATGCAATAATTAAAAAAAACAAAAAACAAAACAAGCTTTACTTTAAAGGAAGTAAGAAACCAAAGCATAAAGTTTTAAAATTCATCTACAAAGTTATACGCAACTTGGCCAAAAACCTTTTCAATTATAAGAGCAAAAAAAGAACTTATCATGATCTACTATGTATATATACTGTGAAATTATAATATTAAAATAATCATCAAAGAATCATGATATAAATAAGATCCTCATATGAATAAATATGCATTTAAAAACAGTATGCTTTATTGCAATAGCAAATTTCAGATAAAAAAATAACAAAAATAATCTCAGCAACTTAGATAGGACCTTTCTCAAAATAAATTTAAACCTGTTAACTCCAGAGAAGTGCGCCAAGGTAAGTTTAGAGTGGAAAGTAGAAGCTTTATTAAAGGACAGTAGAAAAGACTTCTTTCTTCCCAGAGGAAAAAGGGGAACCAAGAGGTAGAATCCATGAAAGGGATTTTTTTAAAATACAGTCTTTTTAGCTTTTTTATAGCTAAGGTCTTCCTTCAGCTATCCCATATTCCTGTCACATTGCTGTCCTTAGTTCTGTTATCTTGCACTTATGGAATGTAGGTGGGAAGGCCCAAAGAGTGGAGGACAGGTGGGCTGAAGGAGTAATCTGGGCAGGAAGGGCTTTTGGATTAGCATCTCTATGTTTGCTGTGAGCTGCTTCATTAAAATTTCCTTGGGATGGTCTCAGGGCCTTGGGGACATTTTCAATTCCCCTTTTCCTGGACTCCATTCTCAATATGATGTTCATTCTTGATTTTACTGGATATTAGACCCAATTTACCTAACTACACTAACTACCTATTTGTAAATCTGGCTTCACTACCAAACATATGGCTAAGTAGTACAGTATCCCTCAGTTTATCTAACTTTAACAAAATAATAATAATGAAGAAAGTAAAAATAAAAGAATGTCAAAATGAAAATTAGCTAGCTCAAGAGGAAATTAGGTACCCCAAAATGACAGCTCCTCTCCTGCAGGAAAATGGCCCTTGGAGATTTGATTTTGATAATTATTCCACCTGTCAATCTCCAGCATCTGGGCTGCAGGAACACACCTGCCACATAGTATTTTCTGCAGAAGCTGAGGATGCCCTTTGAGCATAAGAAAGGCAGCAAAGAGTCTATGCCACTGACATATTCCCTACCTGATTGGCCAGTAGGACTGAGGACATAGTGGCCCAGTGGAGGAGTTAAGCCTGCAGACCCCAGAGACTGCCCAGAGTCCCAATCTGCTAGCTCCTGTTTTCAGCACAGCCAGTCTTGTGGTTCCAATAGTCTTTCTCCCCCAGCCTACTTTGCTAGGCCAATGCACACTCACCATTGCTTGGTTTTCAGGAGTAGGGCTACTTGGTATCCTCAGTTCCTTCAAAGCAGAACAACCTGTGACCCTGAAGTGTAAGACTACAAATGGCAAAAAAGAAGGACTCAGGAGATAAGAAGTGAAAGCCCACCCTGCTCCTCCCTGATGACACACAGGATTGGACAGTTTCCACAAAATGCTCTTGATTGAAAGGGGCTTCAGATCATGAACACTGAAACTTAGAGAAGTGAGCCCTTTTTAGGGAATATTATTTAATCAAGAAATTAATAAGGGCTAGAATCTCAGGTCGTTGAGTGCTGCTTTTTTTAATCTGAGAAATGTACCCGAGAGTCTCAGGCTGCTGTTATTTTAAGGCAAGGTTTTTTTTCCCATAAGTGGGAACTAACCCAACCAACAGAAAATTTTCATTTAAAATCAGTTATAAGAAAAAAAAATCAGTTATAAGGTCATTTCAGTTTATTGATTATATATTCTTGTATATTATTCAGGAATTAATATAAAATAATGACAATAACTATCAAATTTTATTTAATTTTTTTGATCTCTGCTGTTTTTAGGTGACAGATTGAACTTTGAACTGGGAAGAAACCCCCTAAAGTAAAAATGCCCAATAAAAACAACACAAAAGGGGCTGGGATTGTGGCTAAGTAGTAGAGTTCTCACCTACCATGTGCAAAACCCTGGGTTCAATCCTCAGTACCACATAAAAATAAATAAGTGAAATAAAGATATTGTGTCCAGCTACAGATTAAAAAAAAATACATAGAAAACATAAGATACAAGGTGAGAAACCAGCCTCTTCCTCAGAGCAAAGACTGTCCAAGGAAGAGGGCATGACCCTTGTCTTTGGAAAGGCACCCAGAGCACTCCTAGGCATATACCCAACCTGCTGAGTAGTTTATCTACAAGTAACAGGAGAGATCTGCTGTGCCTGGTATCCCTGATTCAGTCAGGCTAGGTGGAGACCAATAGCAACACCTAGCAGCCACCAATCAGCATGAGACAGGGAAAATACCTGGGATTCCAGATGGCCGTTCCAGTAGTTTATGGTGGTTGATAACAATTTGGAAAACCATTTAGTTCAGCACATACTCCCCTCAGGGCCTAAGCCAATCAGTTTAAATGAATCCCCATCTTGTACTAACCAATCACCCTTTCCAAGCTTGCTCCCACCAGTGAATGTGCTAATCATGTTTTAGAGTTGTTTATGATTTTCCCAAGGTGTGTGATGATTTTCTAAGAGATGCTGTCATGTATGTGGAGTACCTGGCTTCCCCAAAGAGATATAAAACTGCTGCAAACCCCGGGCTCAGGGCCTCTAAGCCACCAGTTGCTGTGTGTGTGGAGTACTGAGCTAGCTCACAATTAACACCTCTTTGCTGCTTACATCAATCTTGGTCTCTGGAGGTCTTTTAGTGGTCCCAAATTTGAGCATAACAGTAACTTCTGAAACCCATGGGAAAAGAAGACAGCACTCAAGTTCTCTAGGACTGCACTTTTATAGCACTAAAATTTGCAAAATGGGGGTGTCTTGAGAACTTACACAAATAACAGGATTTTGACAAGTGTAATACAAAGGCATGTAGTAGATCAATTGTCTAAATGGTTCAGCACTTAGGGAATAAGTTTATATTACAACATCAGAATTTATGATGCACCATTAATGTTTCAGAGTGAGTTGTTATTTGGTCAGGGAAAGCCAGAATTTATGAGTCATCACTAAAGTTTCAGGGAGGGTTGTTATCTCATCAGGGAAAAACCAGACATGGGTGAGTTCAAGGCAATGGCAGGTATTTCAAGCAAGTTTACAAATCACAGTAATTTATAATGAAGCAGGAATTAACTTTTCATGCCTGTGTGATGAGATGACTCCAATGTTAAAAGGAAATTAGGCTGGATTTTTCACTTGCTATAGCCATAGCTTTTAAAGTATATATTTTATACTTTAACAAGTGTGAGCTTTAAAATATTAATATTAATCAATACTAATTTTTTAAAAGACCAAGTAAAATAGAAACTAAGATATTTGTTATTAAATGCATAAAAATTTTGATTAATATATTGATAATATAAACATGGAAATTTTGACAATTATAAAAAGACTTTTAATATAATGGCTTCAATATTATAAGTCCCTCATGTTCAGTGGGTCAGTCCTTCAATGATTTTTTTAATTTTTTTAAGTCATTTTGAATTACACTTCTGCAAATGTTTGTTAAATATACAAATATAAGATTTTGTATTTTGTAAAGTATAAAAATGGCAGATTTGAGCTCCTATCAGGATTTTAAAACTTATAAGCCATGTGGGGCACTTTTTTTTTCATATTTGCACACAGTCCAAATTTAGAGAGGAATGAGTTGGAGATATAGTCTACTGTCCTGAGCAAAAGAGAAATTGCCTTAGGCTATTTCTAAAGATTTTAACTTTTCAAACATTTCAGATTTTTTGTTAATTTGAAAAAAAAATTTATTTTAAGAAATAAATTGTTTGAAATTAATTATTTATCTTTCTGCATTATTTTTCACTTTCATTGATTTTTTTAGGAGAACTAACAGAACAGAATTCCAAAAGTGTTCCATGTAAATTTAAAGATATGTTTCTAATGATCAAAATAGGAAGCAGAAGCAAAACATCATCTAGTTTGATGGTTCTGCTTCAAACTAGAGAGTTACTTATTTATTTCTGCTGTTATTCACTAGGTTCATCAGGTTTCAGAAATCACCAACCAACACAGAGAAAAGTCTTTTTAGTTTGTTTCTCATAACCGATTCAAGCTAAAATACACTACTAGAATCACTGTATTTTCAGACCAAAGTGTGTTTCTAAATAATAAAAATATGTATACATAAATATATAAATAAATAAATAATAAAATATAATATTAGATAGTTTCTTTTAGATAATCATCTTGTATATATTTCCCTCTAGACACAGTTCTGGGAACAAAGTATCACAAATAAGACATGGATCCTTCATTGCTACACAGAGTAATTAAGGCACATACTAAGAGCTTGGTATAAAACTTGGCATAGAGATATAAATAACTAGAAAACTTCATAAAAAATTATACCTAAATGCTAAGCAGCAAATTCATAGTCTTTAAGTACAGAAGAGACAAGATATCATAGCAAATTTTATCACTCATTTTCTGCTAATAAACAGAGATATAGATATATAAGAGATGGTTTTATGCATATTTTTGGTTTAAAAAGGGAAAGATCAAATAATGTAGGTGATTTAAACATGAGCAATAATATTTTTCTGCATTCAGTATCTTTTTCTCAGATATATGAATTATAATTAATTCCAACCAGTAAAATGCAGAAATAATTTAAAGATTATTCACTATGATTAAAACTACTTAATATGAGAACCAAGACTCCCATTCCAAATGTTTATTTCTGACAAAAACACTGCTTATTTTAAACCATTTCTGTAGATATTATTTTTTGTAATAAATATTTTGGTAAATTTTTGCATATTACTTAATATATTTATGCTTCACATTTTCTCTTTTGTCCTATTTTACTACCTATATTCTGAAAGAAAAAAATTTCTAACTCCTAAACTCCCTTGATATTTGAGATATCTTTTAATTTTTAAGCTTATATTATTTCTATAATGAATACTGTGCTTTCAGTAAATAATTACTATTATTATGCACCTGGCTCATTTACAAGAGTTTTGTTGTGTTCTTTGGTTTTATTTACAGTGAAGTAAAAAAAAAAAAAAGGTAAAAAAGGTAAATGTTGAACCAAAACACAAAGAAAAGACCACCAAATCCAATTTTAAATCAAATTAAATCAAGATTGTATTGTGTACACAAAAGCTGGTCAGGACTGTCTCTTACAAGATCTCATGCTTGAGATCATCCCCTGATCTTGAGGAAAAAGTTTTTACAGCACAAAAAGTTACAAAGGAGTTGGGTGTCTAGGGTACTTACATCTAACAAGATTTTGACAAGCATAATACAAAGGCAGATAGCAGGTTAAGGATCTACATGGCTCAACATTTCAAGATAGGGAATAAATTCAGCTCCAGACATTAGAATTTATGAGCTGCCACTGAGATTTAGAGAGAATTGTTATTTGGTCAGAAGGAACCAGGATTTATGAGGCACCAGTAAGGTTTTAGAGAGGGTTGTTATCTGGTAATGGGTAGGCAGGCATAGATAAATTCAGAACACACATAGAAATTCCAAGCAAGTTTAAAACATCAAAATATTGTCAGGCCAAGGAGAAATTTTATTTTTCTTACAGAAAGCAGAAGCAATCTTTTTACCTCTAAAAGCTCTAAGAGAAGATTTAATTTTTTGTATTTTCTCACATCTAATGGCTTCTGGCATTCTTTGGTTGGAAACCATAAATGCTTCTCTTCTGGGTTTATGGGGCTTCCAAAACAAACAAACAAACAAACAAACAAACAAACTATATATATATATATATATATATATATATATATATATATATATATATATATGATACAGATATAGATATAGATATAGATATAGATAAGCCCTTCTCATGGGAAAGATGTTTCTAACATAGCAAGTAACTACCCTTTAACCCCACAGGGTCTGACAACCATATTATAGGATATGAAAATCCCTCCAATATGCTTGTTCTTCCAATCATTTTTTGCAAAGATTGACAAAAGTCAATTCATTGCATAGAATGATTGAGGTAGATCTCTGCTCTGCATTCAAGAACAGGTGGTAAAAGAGGCCCCAAAGTGAGTTTAGGACAGGGCTTTACATGACATAGCTGACAAAATCCTAAAAATAGGAGAAAACATAAATTCAGAGAGAACCATACCCACATAACCTCATTTGACAGAATCAAATTCATAAGAATAACAGAGGAAAGAGGTAAATCTAAAGGGATTTAACTATATTTTCTTTTTTAAAATTGCTATTAATATCTCCCACAATTATAGAGTTCTGGATCTCCTCAGTCACTACTTTATCATTACCTTTAACCTACAATGCATGAGGCATAATGAATTTACCCTCATACTCTTGTACTTATCACTTATTTTTTTCTATAAAAATGTATATGTATACAAATATATTTTTTCCACATTTCAAAGATCCTACCCTGAAAATTTCTGTGATTTCACTTCCCTGAAATGCATTTTCATTATTTCATGTCAGTTCATCTAAGTATTCCATATCATCTGTTGGAAAAGATGAGACAACTCTAAGGCCCTTCTTATTTGACTATTTATAAACTATAATTAAAGGTCAACCTCAGTACCTCCACAGAACTTAAGTCTCATTCACCTTTCTCATTCATACTGCTTTATTTTTTAAGTAGGTAGCAGAAATTTTATTTTGAAGAAGAGTAAGTGATTTAAAGCCATTCAGTGTACTTTAGAGGATCCCAAAAATATACAGTTGTGGTTCTTAAACAACCTTATCACTGAAAGATCTGGATTATACTCCAGGTTGGACACTGATACTATGCTTCCATGGAAAATGTTTTTTTGGTTGTGAATATTGTCCTTTCACTTTCCCCTATTGTCTTGGAAATTGAGGATTGTGTGAATTTTTAGAATCATTATTTTGAACATAATTAGCATAGACCCATTTGATAATAGGAGACATCCATACTCTGAAAAAATTAGAAGACCCTTCACCAAGCCCTAAAAATGTGATGAAATAATCTCTGGAAAAAAACAGTCATCCATTAGATTATTTGTAAAAAATACTAAGAATAAGTTTAGTTAGTAATACATTACTGTACTAAAAAAAGTGATATAAATTCAATTTTAATTTTTAAAGTTGTTTCTGATTACTATAAAGAGAGTATAAAAAGCTGGGTACATGGGCTGGAGTTGTGTCTCCGTGGTAGACTACTTTGCTAGCATGTGCAAACCACTGAGTTTGAAACTCAACAATAGATATAAAAAAATTTCTTATTTTTTTGGTTTTGTTGTTTATATACATGACAGCAGAATGCATCGCAATTCTTATTACACATGTAGAACAATTTTCATACCTCTGTTTGTATATAAAGTATGTTCACATCAATTCCTGTCTTCATATATGTACTTTAGATAATAATGTCTATCACATTCCACAATTCTTGCTAATCTTTACACAACACTCCTACACTGGCTACTTCACATAAGCTTGCCTCAGGGATTTAATGCATTAATCAAATAGATTTTCTGCAGCCTATTCAGTGCTGTTGGAATGGCTAGTATAAAAATCTAAAACTGTCTTGTATGGTGGCATATGCCTGAAATTCTAGAATCTATGAAAAATGATGCAGGAGAATTGTAAGTTCAAAGACAGCCTCATTAACATTGCAAGGCTACATTCAACTTAGTGAGAACCTGTCTCAAAATATAACATAAAAAGGAATGTGGATGTGTCTCAGTGGTATGCACACCTGGGTTCAATACTCAGCACCAAACCATACAAAACCAAGCAAATATTTCATAATGAATAGGGATTTCAGGGTACACAAATACGTAAAAATGTTGGTGACAATTATATTTAATAAATATATTTTTATAAAAGTGTTAAGGTTCTTTAAAAGCCCAAAATAAAAATGCCACATAATCCACTAGTAATAATTTGGCTAGGAGTGCAATGTTATATATTCCTGTACTCCCAGTAGCTTTGGAGGAAAGAGATAGAAAACTAGGGGTTAATTCTCAAGTTAAAGACCAGCCTTGGGGCTGGGGATGTGGCTCAAGAGGTAGCGCGCTCGCCTGGCATGCGTGCGGCCCGGGTTCGATTCTCAGCACCACGTACAAACAAAGATGTTGTGTCTGCCGAAAATTAAAACATAAATATTAAAAAAAATTCTCTCTCTCTCTCTCTCTCTCTCTCTCTCTCTCTCTCTCTCTCTCCTCTCTCACTTTAAAAAAAAAAAAAAAAGACCAGCCTCAAGAACTTGGCAAGGTCCTAAGAAACTCAGTAAATTTCTCTCTCAAAAATAAATAAATAAATAAATAAAAGTGTTGGAGACTGGGTATGTAGCAAACTGGTAAAGTGCCCTTGGGTTGATCTCTAGTATTTAAATAAATAAAAAGATATAAATAATAATTCTTGGTAAAAAAATGTCATAGAATCCACTAATAATAACTCTGGATATATATGTAAAGGAATTGGAATTCTTTAGCTAAATATATTGCCACAAGTCTATTTTTATTGCATCTTTATTCACAGTATCTAATAAAAGGAAACAAATGAAGTACCTTTTAGATAGAAAGTATATCAGAAAATGCCTTCCACCTACAAAGCATCCAATTAGTCCATCCCTTCAGATGCTACACACTTAAAATTCAAACTTGTCACTAGAAGGAAAGACTCAGATAGTGGTGTTTTCTAAATACTCCAACAAATTGGAATCTCTGGGAACCTTGTTTCAGATATTCTAAAACTCAGAACTAGGTCATATGGAGGTCAGAATGAGAACACAACACACAATAAATTCTTCAATGGGAAATCTTAACTCAGACACTGTCATAACAGAAAGCAGTGTTGGAGACAAAAAATAGATTTTGTTTCATTGATTTCTGGGCTATGAATTCAAGTAAAAGATATATTAGAAAAAAGTTAAGGCTACTGGTTAAAATCTATGTAAAATAGGTATTAAAAATTCAACAGGAGCTGGGTGTGTTGGTGCAAGCCTGTAATCCCAGTTGCTGAAGAGGCTGAGGAAGAAGTATCAAAAGTTAAAAGCCACCCTTAGCAAAAGTGTGGTGCTACGAAACTTATTGAGATCTTGTCTATAAATAAAGTAAAAAAAACAAAACAAAACAAAACAAAAAACCCTGGGGATGGGTCTTAGCAACCAAGTATTCCAAAGTTAAATCTTCAATATCCCCCATAAAAAAAAGTACCAGGGGACTGGGGCTAGGGCACAGTGGTAGCACACTTGTCTGGCACATGTGAGGTACTAGGTTCAATTCTCAGCACCCCATATAAACAAATAAAATATAGGCCTATCAACATCTAAGAATATATATATAATGTACCAAGTTATTGAAATGGACTTTAATCTAATTAATTTGCTGTGTACTTTAGCCCTTAAGATTTAAGTTGGCCAGACATGGTGGTGCATGCCTGTAATATCAGCTGTTTCCAAGACTGAGACATAAAGATCATGAATTCAAAACCAGTCTCAGCAATGGTGAGGCATTAAGCAACTCAGTGAAACCCTATCTCTAATTAAATACAAAATAAGGGTAGGAATGTGGCTCAGTGGTAGAGTGCCTCTAACTTCAATCCCTGGTCTCCCCCCAAAAAGTAATGGAGCTGAGTAAATAGCTCAGCTTGTAGAGTGCTTGCCCGCTAAGCATGAGGCCCTGGGGTCAATCCCCAGGACAGAGAGAGAGAGAGAGAGAGAGAGAGAGAGAGAGAGAAAGATTGAACTTGCATGTAATTTAAATTCAAGTTACTTGCACTTTTATTTTTTCCTGCCACACAAGAAGAAAGAGTTTCCTGAAATGTTTGGAAAGTTTCTGTGGATTATTTATTTATTTACTTATTTTTATGTGCTGCTGAGGATCCAACCCAGGACCTTTCATGTGCTAGGTGAGTGCTCTATCGCTGAGCCACAACCCCAGTCCCTTCTGTGGGTTTTTTTTTTTTTTAATAAAATAGTCTGACCATAAATAAGGGAAAAAAACACAAATTAATTAATAAGTAAATAAACCCTTAATTGATAACTCATTACAGTTTTAAAATTTCTTAATTGGGACACATAAACCTCATTTAGGAGAGATTCATTCTTTTTAAAGTCACCTAATTTTATTCTGCTTTCTTCTCATGTAAAAATCTCAGAATGATAAATTAAAATCTTTAAAAAATACCCTTCAGTTCCTGTAGAAATACATAAATGATGCATCCATTTGAAATAAAACATCAGAAAATAATGATTGATAATGCTGAAAGTGGAGTTTTGAGATGAGCCAAAATTTCTCAGCTTTCCAATTGCATCTGGGTGATTGTCTCATAAATGTTGAAAAAAAAAATCTAAAAAATGGAACTCCCACCATGTGGTAAGAGAAATGATACCAGAAAAAAAAACTCATTTTTTTTGTACCATCTTAGAAGTTTACTAATGTTTTTGGGCATAACATGGAGCATAATGCATTTAGAATAGGCTTTGGAAAAGGCATCCTGACTACCATATGCTTGTTTTGTTATTCCTTTGGTGACCAATTCTTTTTTCTTCAAATTCAATCAGGAATCACCCCGGGACAAAGGACTTTGTTAAAGGTGTTCCCACAAATGGGCTACCAGGTCTTCAACATTTGAAATAGGCTTTAATGGTGCTCATTAATATATCTTTCAGTTAGCTTCCAGGTGTGGTTGAGTGAGGCCCATTATCCTGATTACATGGTCATTATATCTATTCTATTTTATACTTATTCACTGTGAACAGAAAATTCTAGTTTAGGATATGTGAACAGAGAGCTAGAAAACTAGGGATTTATTCTGAGACCTATGGAGAGCTACACTGAAGTTCTGGGTTTCAGATTTTTGTTCTGGATTTGAGATACTGCTTCCTCTACATTCAAAAATCTCAGGACTCATGAAAAGAATGAGTTAAAAGCCAGCATCATCAAATTCCTTAGGCCCTAAGAAATTCAAAGGGACCCTGTATCTAAATAAAAATATAAAAAAAAGGGGTGGGAATGTGAATCAGTGGATGAATGCCTCTGGGTTGAATTTCTGGTACCAAAAAGAAAACAACACACAAACACACACACACACACACACACACACACACATAAATAAATAAATAAATAAATAAATAAATAAAATAAACAAACAAACTCTCATAAGTAACAAACCCTAAAATCAACAGCTTCTCTCATGCATAAGTACAACAAATGCATTTGGGGTTCTCTCCTGATAATTATCTCAGTGTTCACTATGCAATCTGGAGATATGCTGGACTCATGGCATATGGAAGCCCACAAAGGGCTTTAGAAAGAAGCTGAAAACACCATGCAATTATGGAACAAAATGCCCAGGTTTTCAACTGCCGATCTAAGCCTCACTAGACTAGTCAGAGGCAAGTGAAGGCTAAGCTGCCCAACAGTGATCCTCTGGCCACAAGACACTGGAGAGGACCATGAGGAGTCCCTAGCCATGACTGCCAGTTTCCACCATTGCCACTTCTGTCAGCTTTAAGCCACCTTGCTACCCAGTCTCAAAATAGCAAGGCACACTTACCATTTTCTGGCTTTCAGGGTTCTCAGTGTTCTCCCTGTGATTTGTTTTCAGATTCTGCATAACACAGACACCTGGGCTCTGGATCCAGGACAGAAAGCCTACAAAAAAATTGAAAAAACGGCGGGCTTCAGACAGGAAGGGAACTGAAGATTATGGAAGCACGCTCCCTCATCACCAGCTGTGTGAGGATTGGACAGTTCTCACCTAAGAGACTGATTGGTCAAGGCTTCAGGCACTGCCTCCAACCTGAGCCAAGTGGGCACAGAATGAAAGTCTGAATGACAGGCTGTTCCATTGTCATTGTTAAAAGACTACAGATAAGGTCTGAGAATATAGCTTAATCAGTAGAGTGCTTGTTTTGCTTATATAAAGCCATGAATTCAATCCCATGCACTACACACATACACTCCTGCCAAAAAAAAAAAATAAAATAAAGGACTTTGAGGACTAGGGTTATGGATCAGTGGTAGAGTGCTTCCCAAGCATGCATGAGGTACTAAATTGAACACAGAGCACCACATTAAAAAGCCAAAAAACAAACAAACTTCTAATGGTATTGTGCACGTCTATAACAAAAAATATTCAGGAAAAAAATAAAGACTGTGTATTGGACTTGTGCACCCTCACTACAGAACTCATAAACACTTTTAATATAACTTATACATATGTGTCTTCAGACAGTGTCTAAAATTCTCTGTTATGGCTTTTCAAGTAACTTATATTACAGGTATGTTTCACAAACCTGAAATTCTCCCCACATCACTCATTACTATTATTATTATTATTATTATTATTATTATTATTATTATTATTTGAGGGTCTGTGAATGTGGTTATTTTAAGGCAAAGTTTTCTTCCAATACTAGGACCTATCCCAGAGGGAAGTGCATTGACATTTATAACTGTTAATAAGGTTAAAGCAATTTGTGTATAAATATGTCTATATTTTTATTTATGAAATTGATGTCACAATTTCTTTAATTTTTTTAACTTCTCTGTTCTTTGTCTCATAAAAAAACAGTTTGAGCTTTAAACTCATTATCAATGTCCCCATATCCCTTCTCCCCAAAAAGAGACTCAAATTATTGAGTCTCATAAATTTTGGATCCTTTATTTTAACTAGAGAAGTCTATAGATTTTCTTTTTATTTTCACCCTTAAATGAATCCCAATTTTCATAGCTTTCTTGTTGTGTAACTGATTTCTAATATTCTGTATACTTTACCCCCAAATCTGATCACTTTGGACTATTGATGTTTTGATGGAGGGGATCTCAAAGTGGTCATGCACAAGGCAGAAAATGGATATAGTAAGATGTAAGACTGAAGATTACTGAGAATGTAGATTTTTGCATTACAAAAGTATTGGTGGAGTATATGGAAGTGGGGAGAAAAAGAGCAATGAAAAAAAAATAGAAAAACTTGAGCAGTAGACAGATTCATATGATACAAGTCTACAATGATGGTATGAATGGAGAGGAGTAGTGTTCTTGGAAGCAGCAATAAAATTTGGGGAGAAAGAAAAAAGTAATTTACTGCCCAGTTCCCAATTGAGAGAGCCAGGTGAATGGGTTCTGTGTTCAACTCTTCCCACCTAGGAGTGGAAGCTATAGTTCATAGGGTATGTCTCAGTAAGCAGTAAAACACCATTTCCATGAACCTTTACACTTTTCATGGCTACAAGCTGAGTTTGACAATTCCAGTCACATTACATCTTCGAACTTGTTAGTTATTCATTAATTAAATAATCCATTCTATTATTTATTTGTTCCTTTATTAATTCACTTTTTCTTTAGTTGTCATTGTTTTCACATTACTGGTGATTATATAATTGCATAAATATTCTGAATTTTAACTTTTTCTTAAATATTGTTTTATGTGTTTATTCATATATTTACTTTTCATTTGAATGTTTTTTTCCTTGGCCAAGCCTGATTTATATTAGAACTTAATCTTTGTTTTTGAAGACTAGATGAAATCACATTATTCCAAATAACTCAAGGATCTATCATCTTGGCAGAATCCTAATCACCCACTAAAGTTGAGACTGGGTCAACTAAAGCTGTGTCAAAACTCCTTTTTTCTTATACAAACCTTAATAAAGAATTCATCTCTCACTTTTATATGTTGGAGAGCAGACTAACTTTCCAAAGCAGCAGTAAATTACCTAGATGTGTCTTCCCACTAGCTCACTATTATTTTTAAATTATTTACATCCTTGACACTAAGAGTGTCACTGATTACTTTTTTTTAATTTTGCAATCTCTCTCTCTCTCTTTCTCTCTTTCACTCTCTCTCTCTCATATTACAAATTGAAATCAGATATTCTTTTTTAATGCTAGTAAACACTCTCAGCCTTTAATAAAATATTGTATAAAGAAAAAGGGTTTGCTGATTTTCTTACAGCCTCACTAAGTTGCTGAGGCTGGCTGACTTTAATGTTTTAGAATATAAAATCATACATGTTAGCATTATATATATATACCATTGTGTGTGTGTGTGTGTGTGTGTGTGTATCGTTGAATACTCACCAGTTGTATATAAACAATAACAGTAAAGCAAAAGTGAATGAAAAAAAGTGGAATGAATGAATGAATGAATAAATAAATAAATAAATGAAACAGATGAAAAGTACAAAGATTTTATGTGACTGAAATTGTCAAATGTTGATGGTGGCCACACAAATTTAAAGCCACTTGGAAATGGTTTTATACTACCTACTTAAAAATACTCTGTGAATTATGAATTCCACTCCAAAATGGGAAGTAATAAACACATAATCCATTCATCTGACTCTTTCTTTTAAACAGAGTTACCTTCTTCCTTTGCTTGTACCTTATTTCTGCTTCCAAAGAAACTACCATTTACCCTCATGCTACTATTAAACCACAACTAGACTTCTTAAATCTGAACTATTGAGCTTGTCATTTTTTCCCTCTTTCCTTCACAGCACTTTTTTTTCTCTACCCCTATATACTTCACCAATACTTTTTTATGAATACTCACTACTACATACTCAGCATCCACCAATCTCACATCCTGACCCATCCCAATTCTGCCTTTTCCATGGATCACTTGAGATCCCCTCCACTCAGATATCAATATTCCAGAGTAAGGTCAGTTTAGGGTGTTATATATGCAGGATTTAGAAGTCATTTACATAACAATAAGCCTATAAAAAGTGGGGTGTATTTTAGCTGAGGTTAAAAAGAAAATCTACAGACTGCACTGTTAAACTGAAGTGTCTAAAATTCACTAATCTCAATAATTTGGAAAAAGAAATTCTATAAAAAGAAGTGTAAAGAAAAGAACATAATACATAAAGTGACAAATTTGATGACACACCAAGTATATATATCCAAAAAGTGTCATATATTGGTGCTTTCAAAAGACTAATTAATTTGAAATAAATGTGGTTAATGTGAGATGTAGTAATCATTTATTAATTATATATAATGGTAGTATATATGTATATGTATAAAATGCATTGCATATAATTATGAGTATATGTTGCAAGAAATGAACTCTACAGTGTTTTATTTTAAAATTTTGCTCAAACATTAGAAATACCTAAATCTGGGTTTATGTATTACCAATTATTCAGAATACATTTTATACTTTATAAAGTTTATCACTGACCAACAGACAATTTTTTTTTCAATTTTTAAAAGGAGTAGTATTTATTTCCAATTAGAAAATAATGCCATCATTTATTTTTAATTTTTAATTACTTTTTAATTATATAACAGCAAAATTTATTACAATTCTTATTAAACATATAGAGCACAATTTCTTATTTCTCTGGTTTTATACAAAGTATATTTACACGAATTCACTTCTTTATACATGTACTTTATATAATAATATATATCATATTCCACCATCATTTTTTAATAAAGTTTTTTTTTTTTGAGAGAGAGAGAGAGAGAGAGAGAGAGAGAATCTTTTTTTGTAGACAGACACAACACAATGTCTTTATTTTTATGTGGTGCTGAGAATTGAATGCAAGTCCCACCCATGCTAAGTGAGCATTCTACCACTAAGCCAGAATCCCAGCCCTCCACCATCATTTCTAACCCCAATAACCCTCCCCTCCCAACCCCCAACAGGTCATTTTGATACACACTGAAGTATGCTATGAAGTTATAGAAAAGAGTATATACCTTATAATAATATGAACAGATAAGCTTTTGTAACTAATACATAGATTAATAATAATAATAATAATAATAATAATAATAATAATAAACTTTCCATTTACAAAAAAATAAAGTATACATCTGGTACTACTGACATCTTTTCCAAAAGAAAAAAAGGGGTTATTTGTGGGAAAATGATATTCAATGCTTTCTGAATATCAAGAATAAATTATTTTCAGAAATAATATATATATTTCAATATAAAAATAAAATAGAACAAGTTTCCATGACACACACCTCTAATCCCATTGGATTGGGAGGCTAAGGCAAGATAATCCTGAGTGCAAAACCAGTCTCAGAAACTTAGCAAAGCCCTAAGCAACTATGTGTGACCCAGTATCTGTGTGCCCCTGATTTAAATTTTCAGTAAGAAACAACAACAACCAAAAGAATACAGAGTATTGATGAGGACACAAAACAAACTCTCATGAAGTAAAGATGGAATAGAAATTGCTGTTTTTTCTTCATGAAAACTGTTTATGTATATATGAAGTACTCTTCACCAAGCAGCATAAACCTTTAGAAATTATAATATGTGTGTACCATGACAGTGTACAGTTACATGAGAGCATAAGACTGGAGCTGTACTTGTCAACACAGTGGAAATATGAGGCCTTGGAGGAAAGAGGAGGTACATTCAAAAAAAATAAATAAAAATAATAAAGCTTGAGAAAAATTGATAAATAGAGCCCAGAAAATTTTTTTATTTAGTTAGAGTACAAACTACCACATAAAAGTATTATACTGAAGTTACATCTGTTAAATACATTACATGTATAATGGCTTTCAAGGAAAATATGTAGAATTTATCACAAACTAAATAAAATACTGCCGCAGTCTCTGGCTGGGCACAAATCACGAGTCTCCACACAGCTTATAGATTCAAACAGCAATTCTTTATTCCCGAACTCACACCGGCCGTCTACAAACACGTTCTGGGGGAATCCACGTTCTCTGCCCAAATCCACTTCTCCCAAATCCACTACTCTGCCCAAATCCACTCTCTCCCAAATCCACTACTCTGCCCAAATCCACTCCGCATGGGCTTCTATCTCCCAAAATATACTGTCTGACCCTAAGCACTCAAGAGGAACTCAGCAGCAGGATACGCCCTATTCTAAAGGGGGAACACCCTAATCTCCTATTATGCTAAACTGCCCTATTCTAAAGGGGGAACACCCTAATCTCCTATTATGCTAAACCGCCCTATTCTAAAGGGGGAACACCCTAAACACGGATCCTGCCCTGGTCCTTGAGCAAGGTCACCTTTCAGAAGTCCTTCCACTAGACAGCATGGGAGTAAGCTGGCAAGGAATTTGTCATACCTACTTGGCTGATGGCTCCCAGCAAAATACCATGTGTGTAAATAAAACTAATCATCACAAAGACAATTATGTTAACTCAATTTAATATATAATATTTTCCCATCAAAATTTTAGCCTGTTTTTTTTTTAATAAAATAAGAGAGCTGGATGTGGTGGTGCATAATTGTAATCCCAGCATGTTGGGAGGCTGAGACAGGTGTATTGTGAGCTCAAAGCCAGCATCAGCAAAAGTGAGACCCTAAGCAACTAAGTGAGACACCATCTCTAAATGTCATACAAAATAGATCTGGGGATGTTGCTCAATGGCTAAGTTCCCCTGAGCTGAATTCCCAGTACCAAATAAAAGAAAAGAAAAGTCCAAACAAAAAAAATCATCTTGGAAATAAAATATGTAAAATGCCTCAAAACCTTTAATAAAAAACAAATAATATTGTTATTTTTATGTGATTCATTTAATTATATTGCAATAATACAGAACAATAAATCATAACATGAATCAAATCTGAAACCATATGTATATGAATAGTATTGTTAAGGGCAATAGAAAGGCATATGTAAAACCAACCATATGAAAAATAACATTAGATTGAATGAATGAATCTATCCAACCTAAAGTTAGAATTGGGACCTAGTCGCAAAGTTCACTGTAAGAGTGTGTGTGCAGAATGCGCAAGGTAGTCAGTTCCAACCTTAACAACACTAAAAAAGGCAAATGTTAAGAGAGAATGATGTAGAAAATAAAGCAGAATATTTAAATGAAACACACTCTCTCTCCATCTATAGATACATTTAAGAAAAAAACTGCTATGCGTGTCTCTTTGGCAAAATTATAATGAGTAGAGAGATTTATATACACTGGATATTAGACCTGTCTTGAGCAATGTACTACATTTGAGACAAAATTACCAATTACCATCATCACTTATAGTAAACAGAAATTTGAGAGAGGGGCTGAGGATGTAGCTCAGTTTTTTGAGTGCTTGCTTTTTATACACAAGGCCCTGGATTCAATATCTAGCACCACAAAAAAAAGAAATAAAAGAAAGAAAGAAAGAGACAGAAAGAAAGAAAGAAAGAAAGAAAGAAAGAAAGAAAGAAAGAAAGAAAGAAAGAAAGAAAGAAAGAAAGAAAGAAAAAAGGAAAGAAATATGAGAGAACTAATACAAAAAAATGTGGTGATAGCTAGGAGCCACAAAAGCTTTTTTAAGTGTTTCATCAGCTGTGATCAAGACACAGAAATACCCAAATATCAAAGCTGTCAATTTATCTCAAAAAAAAAAATATCTGCCAGAATATTTTCCCAACTGCTGTTGCTGACAGATGAAGTTTACTCCAGCTTGTATTTTAGGGAAAATAGGGAGGAATCCAGTAATCTACTCTTAGTTTGAGTGAGATTTTAGCACTTCCTGAATCCTGCCCCAACCCTGACACATTAGTAATAATGCCAGAACTACCAATTGCTCCTAGAAAAAGTTGTGTGTATGTATGTGTGTACTGAATGTCTCAACTTTAACATATTGTTTACATTACTATGTTCCTGATACACTAGTAATAATTCCAGAATTACCAATTGTTCCTAGAAAAAGATTTTGTTTGGTGTGTGTGTGTGTGTGTACTAAATGTCTCAAGTTTCACATATTTTATGTTACTATGTCTTGAAGTTCTAAGCCCTGGAACAAAAGGTGACTGAACTTATGTAAATCTCTGTAGATTTCAAACAAATGAATTTAAATCCTTTCCCAGCACTTTTATAAACTATGATACCAAACAGTAATTCAGAAAAGAGGTTAAAAACCAATTATCCCTGTTTATTCCAACAAATCTTTACAGAATAGTCCTACATTGGCTACTTCATATAAACTTTCCACAGGGATTAATTGCATCAGTCCAAGAGATTTTTTTGGAGCCTGAGCAGTGTTGTTGAAAATGTTATTATAATAATCTGAAAGAGCTAGGTGTGGTGGCAAATATACTAGTGGCTGAAGAGGCTCAGTCAGGAGGATTGTAATTTGAAAAACAGTCTTAACAACATAGCAAAGCTGTAAGCAACTTAGTGAAATATTAGTGATATATCACCTGTCTAAAAAAAAGGATTAGGGAGATAACTCAGTGGCTACCACCCCCGGATTTTAATTCCTAGCACCAAACCACACCAAACCAAACAAATATTTGAAAAATAGTAGGGACTCCAGAGTATATGTATAAATAAAAATTTTGGTTGAAATGTAAAATTAATAAAGATACTTTTGAAAAAAGTATCATGGTTCCTAAAAGCTCAAAATACAAATGCCAAATAATCCACTAATAGTCATATTTTGAAGCAGAGTATTATTGTGAATGTCTGTACTTCCAGTGGCTTTGGTGTACTTATTTGTTGACAGCCTTTGACCTCATTTGCTGTGTACTTTAGTCTTTGAGATTGAAGTTGGCCATGCATGGTGTTGCATGCCTGTAATCTCAGCTGCTTCAGAGACTGAGATAGGAGGATCCTGAGTTCGAAGTCAGTCTCAGCAATGGTGAGGCACTAAGCAACTCAGTGAAAACTTTTCTCTAAGTAAAAATTAAATATAAGTGTAGGGATATGGCTCAGTGGTAGAGTGTCCATGACTTCAATTCCTGGTTTTGCCCCCCCAAAATATGGGACTGGGGATATAGCTCAACTGGCAGAGTGCTTGCCTTCCAAGAATGAGGCCCTGGATTTAATTACCAGTACCACAAAAAACAAAAACATAAACAAAAAATGAAAGAAAGAGAGAGATTGATCTTTCATGTAGTTTAAATTCAAGTTAGTCCCACTTTTATTTTCCTGCCACACCAGAGAAAGGTGTTTACTGAAATGTTTGGAATGTTTCTATGGGTCAGGGCCATTTTAATAAAATGATCTTACATATTAAAAAAAAAATAAATTGAGGACCCATTCCAGTTTTGGAAAAATCCTTTTTTTTGGAACACATAAACTATACTATCTCATTTAGGATAGATTAATTCTTTTTAATGTCACCTAATTTTATTCTGCTTTTTTCATATGTGAAAAGCTCAGATTGTTGTTAAAGATGGAACCTGGATTATTTCTCTTCCAGGAGCTTAGGTCCATGATGCACTGAATGTTGCAAACTTTGAATGGCATCCAAACAATCACCTCCAATACCCATGAATGGTGTGAACTTTGAATATGACAAGCTAACACAGTAATGCTAATAAAATATCAGCTTGTTGAGTTCATGGAGTTTTTCCAACATTTCTACAAAGATGATAAATCAAAATCTTTTTTAAATGCCCTCCAGTTCATGAAGAAAAATAAAATAAAATATGGGAAAATAATCATTGATAATATTGAAAGTGGAGTTTTGAGATGAAACAAAATTTCTCACTTTGCCAATTGCATCTGAGTGCTCATCTCACTAATTTTGAAGACTAAAATCTGTTATCTATTCCCCATCCCATGTGGGATGCAGAATGATAACAGGTATACTCACTTTTGTGTGCCATCTTAGAAGTTTACAGATGGTTTTCTGCAGATATCTAGCTAAATTTATTTAAAATAGGCTTTGGAGAAAGCATCCTGACTACTATATGTGTTCACTTTCACCTTCTCCATGACCCATCTTTCCTCTTGCAAGTTTACCATGGGACAAAGAACTTTGTTGAAGGTCTTCCCAAAAGTGGGATTTAAGATATTTTACATTTGAAATAGGCCTTAATGGTGCTCCTTAACATATCTTCCAGTTAGCCTCCAGGTGTGGTAGAATGAGGTGCATTATCTGATTACACAGTCATTTTACTATCTATTCTATTTTATACTTATTCACTATAAACATAGAAACCTAAATTTGAATATTTGAACAGACAGCTAGAAAACTAGGGGTTTATTCGCAGACCTAGGTAGAGCTAAGTGGAAATTCTGGAAATGAAATTTTTCTTCTTAATTTGTGATACCGCTTCCCCTCCATTTAAAAAGCTCAGGATCATGAGGAGCATGAGTTATAATCTAGCATCATCAACTTAATGAGGCCCTAAGAAACTCAAAGGGACCCTATCTCCATATAAAAATATTACAAAAGGGCTGGGGATGTGATTCAGTGGCTTAATGCCCCTGTGTTGAATTCCTGATACCAAAAAGAAAACAAAACATAAAACAAAAAACCTCTAAAAGTATAACCTCTCTTGTGCATAGAAACAACAATGGAGTTGGGGTTCTCTCCAGATAATTATCCCAGTCTTCACCACACAATATGGGGTCATGCTGGACTCATGGCACATGGATGCCCACAAAGGGCTTTAGAGACAAGCAACTATGGAACAAAATGCCCAGGTTTTTAATTGCTGATGTAATCTTCACTAGACTAGTAAGGGGTGTGGAGGTTGAGCTGCCACAGAGACCCTCTGAGGACCTTAGGCCTGAGCGTACACAACTCTATTTTAAAAACTCCAGTTTCAAACCTGCAGTCTCACCAGGACACACACAGAGCACTGCAGTATGGCCTCAAACAAGTTACTTCCCCTCAACCTGATAAACACAGTGAAGCCCCTGGCAGTCTGTCTTAGCCTGATAAGAGAGAAAGGCAAAAAGTTCAGGGTGGAGACCACCAGACCAGATGTTTCTGACCCCAGGGTAAATGATGTCACGGAGAAATCTAGTGGTAGCTGAAGAAGATTGCAAGGGGGGTCAAAAAGCCCAAAATGTAATATTAATAATATAACTAATTAACAGGGATTCAGCCAGCCAAATCAAGGATTCACTCGAGATGGAGAACCTGAAGAAGACCTGACATCCCATCACTTGTCTTCATTTCCTCATCCTCTGCATGATTCTCACCACTCTCAAACTGTACTCTCTTGTATAGACCCTGGTGAGAGCTGCAACTTCTCCCTGTCATCCTCTCCTCAACCAGTCATCTGCTCCACACTAGGAAAGCCCTGCCTTGGTGTTTGTTCTGATTACCCTGGTCTGAGTGAGTGTGCATATGCTGGATATAAAGCCTAAGGCTTGCGACTTTTGAATTTAGCATGCAGAGGGAATGTCTGTAATTAGCCTTTGTCATAATTAAGTGTGCTTTGCAGTGCTTAGAATTAATTAATAATTGTTTCTCTGAATTGATTATGTCTATTGCACTACCCAGATTTAAGAATTATTGTTTTCTTTATTAAGAACATATAGAGTAAAATTGTATTGAGTAATTAAGTGAATAAAGCATTGAAAGGTGCAGAAGTGTATGGACATTCTTTATTTCTCTCCTGTAATACATTTGTCAAAATTGTTGCCCCCTCCCAACAAGTCCCTAGCCACAATTTCCAGTTTTCGCCATTGCCACACTTGCCAGTTTCAAGCAACCTACTTATCCAGTCTCAAGATAACAAGGCACACTTACCATTTCCTTGCTTTCAGGGTTTTGAGTGTTCTCCCTGTGATTTGTTTTCAGCTTCTTCTTAATACAGAAACTCAGGCTCCTGATCCAGGACAGAAAGCCTACAAAATGATTAAAAGAATGGTGGCTCCAGACAAAAAGGGAACGGAAGATGGTAGAAGCCCTCCCCCTTATCACTGACTGTGTGAAAATTGGACAGTTCTCACCTAAGAGACTGATTGGACAAGTCTACAAGCACTGCCTTCAACCTAAGCCAAGTGGGCCCAGAATCACGCCCAAAAGGCAGGCTGTTCCATTTTCATTATTAAAAGAGTAAGGATCAGGGCTGGGGATATAAACTTAAATAAGAGAAATTAAAATACTACTTATATGGTATTTGCTGACATTTTTCTACAGTGGGTATATTGCTGTCTATAACTGTATAAGAAGTCGCTCTAAAATTTACTAGTTCACATTTGGATTGAACTGCATTCATCTGCAATATTTTTGCAGCATGTTTTTAGCTGTTAAGATTACTGAACTTCAGAGGGTGATCTGGCAGCCAAAAAAAAGCACTGTGAATCTTCTTCACATGATATCTCAGAATCAAATCAATTAAGGTGGGCTTGTTCTCATGAAGGAGATATTGTTCTAAAAGCAAAAGCAAAATTATTAAAAATATTTCCTGACTAGGTACCTGACAAGAACCACAGCCACAAATTTATATAAGCCATAAAAAATAAGAAGAGCCCTGACCCAAAGTTTGGAGAAAACATTCTGCATTTGGCTAGAGTAGGAGATTTGACTAGAGTAGGAATCAAATTTCATTATCAAATTTCTGTGCACAGATAAAGCTAAAGGACTACTGATATTATGGCACTAATTCTGCCTTTTATAATAGATGAGGTTTTTACAGCTGTTCAGTGTCAAAAAATATTTTTAAAATCCCACAAGTACTGTGTGTATGTGTGTGTGTGTGTGTGTGTGTGTGTGTGTGTGTTTGCATGTGTGTGTGTGTGTTTATATGGGTATAGCACTTGTGGTTAAACTGAGGGAATTATTATTTCTGAGCTATATCTTCAATTTTTTATTTTCTTTTTTTTTATTTTGAGACAGGATCTTACAAAGATGCTTTCTTGTGTGCCCACAATTTTTAAGTACATATCAACATCAAATATGCCTGACCCAAAGGCAAAACATACATCATTTAGGAGCCATGGTTCATTATTATTTTTCAATTCTCTTAAAAGTTAAGTAGTGACATTTATTCAAAAAGGAGAATTACACACTTATGGTAGCTCATGTCAGCAATATTAATAATTTGGGAGATTTAAGCAGAAGAATCACAATTTTTAATTCAGCCTAAATAAGGCCCTAAGCAACTAAGCAACATTTTGTCTGAAAACTGAAAATTCAATAAATAAAATACAATTAAAAGGGGCTAGTGATATAGGGGTTGAGGAAAACTATCCTGGGTTAAGTACTCATTTCTCTCCCCTTAAAAAAAAAAGAAAAGAAAAGAATAAGAATAAGAAAAACAAATTTTTTACATTCTGGTGAACATTTTATTCAATGGGGATAATATGTTTGAAAAAATTAAGAAGCTTATAGCAAGGATTTAAAATTAACTTGGGAAACAGCTGAGAACTGAATTGAAAAATCAAGGACAATTAATATTTTTAAAATTTCTTATGAGGAGAAATTTAAAAACTGGTATATTTTATTATAGTTATAATAAAAATGCAGCATGCTATGGAAACAGCAACAAAAAGACTGTATTTGTATCACAAAAGTTTTATAAATGGAGAATATAAAACATGAAACACTACGTAAAAAATTGGAGGAGAGGCAACATTAAGGTAATATATGTAATCTAAAATAAAAAATACACTAAATATACACTATATGAATATTATCTGGGAGTATGTCTACAAAACAACACAATACTCCTTGCATAAAGCAGAAGATTTGTGATAGTCTCAAATTTAAAATAGTCTCACATCTGTGGCTGCTGTGCAGGGGCTCATATCAAAAAGCAAGTTTGGGGGCTCATCTCAACTTTTGGGATGGAAGCCTGCTACTTTTGAAGGCAGCAATAGCCCATAAACAGCCTCTAAATTCTATCCCTCATCCCCCCAAGTTATTACATAGAACTTTTTTTATGCAGGTCAGACAAAGATTGCACAGGGACAACATTTTACTGATGTAAGAGGATGCTCACAAACAAATGTTTTTGACCTTCAGTACATACATTGAATGAGAGTGTTGATAACCTTGGCTACTTGCTAAAAACCTAGCCCTCTAGAAGCCTGGCCAGGTATTAACACACTTGGTATTTTTTGGTCTCTAAATGCCTCATGGC
Organism: Callospermophilus lateralis; assembly: GCF_048772815.1. Classification (NCBI taxonomy): domain Eukaryota; kingdom Metazoa; phylum Chordata; class Mammalia; order Rodentia; family Sciuridae; genus Callospermophilus; species Callospermophilus lateralis. Next base: position 17,582,138 of record NW_027514713.1, on the reverse strand, counting down.
ATTGAGCATTTTAAAACTTCTACTGTAAATAGTAATGCAAACCTATCCATTTTTAGGGTACAGCACAGAATGCTTTTTATCTCTAATTCTTACAAAAAAAATCATGCTCTCTTGCCACCTGGGTAAATAATTGTTTTTAAGTCCACCAGTTCTGCTTAACAGGTAAAATGGGGTAAACTTGGATACCTGGGCTGGCCATGCCTGTTGTTCACTGGAGTCAATGGCTTCTGTTGTTTCATTTTATGCATCATCCATTGACTAGACTTGAAGGCCATTTCCCTTCTTCTTCTCTCCAGATTCAATCATCACAATGGGAAAGGTTGATGGGTATTTTCAAAATAAAGAGATTTTACTCTACTGGATGTACTTTGGATTCCTAGACTTCTTGATTATCTTGCAATTCCTCATTCTGGTAGTCTCTCATACACTTGCATCAGTTTTTGCTCTCAGATCTATTGAACTCATTCATCCCATGGCCAGAGCAGCTGCACATGACTCATTTGACTACTTCTCCAAATCATCTATGCCACTGCTGTTACTTTTTTCTTTGGCCAGGAGCTGGGGCCTGGGCTTCAACACTTCAATGACCCTTCAATTTTCAGGGTTCATTTTTGCCCACAGTGCATTCAGAATCCTTATTTCTGCTTACAAGAAACTAATCCAAATAAATCACAACTCTCCATAGGAGTCCACTGTAATAGGACTGAGGCAACTAAGTATTGTATGCTTCTTGGTGTCCATAGGTGCCACCACACCCATAACAACCTCTATTAATCTATTAGGAGGAGATATCTTTCACTTGCAAATATCCTAAAGACTATACCAGTTGCTGTGTAGGTATTGAGACCCAGGATGTAAAATTTGGATCTCTAGCAATTGAGATATGTGAGGCAGAGTTGGCAGTGCAGTCATGTTTTGCAAAAAATAAAAATATTAAAAAATTTTTAAAAAGTAGCTCCCAAACAGCCCAGAGCCTTCAGCCCTTAGATTCCAGTATCATTCCATAGGCCTTTTCATATATAGGCCAGAAAACAAAGGTGAATGATCAATATTTTACATAGTGAGCACATGCTCAATAGAAAATGTTTATGAAATGAATGCATACACTAAATCAGGGTATTTATTACTTGAATTAATAATAATAATAATAATAATAATAATAATAATAATAATAACAACTACGATCTGTTGGAAGCATCCACAAAAGAGTAGATATAGCCATGTTTGTCCTTTCCAATGATCCACCCTTTTAGGATTTATCATCAAAAAATCTACACACCTGAGGTCTTCTGCAATCATCTATTAGCAAGGAAGTAAGAGCTCTGCATCCACAGGCCACGCAAAAATATGCTGTATTGTGATATGACTAGAACACAATTCCCCTGCCTAGGATTACTAAAAGCCATCTCCAGATGGTATTAAGACAAGCTCATCATCCTTTCAACTTATCATTGATCAACTGCTATGTGGCTTAAACTAAAGATGTAATATGTATTCAAGTAATAATGATATTATTTTGGTGATCAAGAATATACATACGGGCTGGGGATGTGGCTCAAGTGGTAGTGCACTCGCTTGGCATGCATGCGGCCTGGGTTTGATCCTCAGCACCACATACAAACAAAGATGTTGTGTCCAATGAAAACTAAAAAATAAATATTAAAATTCTCTCTCTCTCTCTCTCTCTCTCTCTCTCTCTCTCTCTCTCTCTCTAAAAAAAAAAGAATATACATACAACTGAATATGGCAGAAATCCATTCCTGTGCTGCTGCTAACAAACCAAGTGCCATGTGATTTCGCAGCACAACTTTTTGTATTTGATATTTTTCTTTATTAACTAGAGATAGAGCCTGCTTTGTATGATTTAATATTTGAATGTGTACTTTGTATCTTATTTAACAAGGATACATAAAAGAAAATACCTCATCCTCGTGAGTTTAAAATTTTATTTATCATATAGTCTTCTCTTTAGCTATAACCACACCATAATTTTCCAAAGGCTGTAAGGCCAGCAGAAAAACTAGAAGTTCAAACATATTGAGTAACATTTTCAAATTAAATCAAAGTTTAAGCAGTAAAAAATTGTCTGGATAAAATGGAGATCAACAAAAAGACTGTATTTGTATCACAAAAGTTTTATAAATGGAGAATATAAAACATGAAACACTACGTAAAAAAGTGGAGGAGAGGCAACATTAAGGTAATATATGTTGTTGACTATAATTATGTTGACTATAATAGATAATGTTATTTCAATATACATTGAAATATTGGTTTTAATATTTAAGCCTTAGGAAATAAACCAGAATTAACAAAGTGGTGATTATAACAGCTGTTTCTCTGCTTAGCATTTCAATTTTTCCTGTTCATAAACCTGAAAGCAAGAGTCAATATTGTAATGCATGTCTGTAATTTCTGTGACTCAAGAGGCTGAGAAAGGAAGATTTTAAGTTCAAGGATAGACTCAACAACTCAGTGGGGCCTTAAGCATCTTAGTGAGAACTTGGCTTGTCTTAAAAAAAAAGTGGGCAGGAGATGGGATTTGTGATAATGTGCACTGAGTCTAGTCCTTGGTACAAAAAAAATCCTGCTTTTTTGTGCCACCATCTAACTTGTAAGACAATAATGACAGATTGATAATTCATGTAGTCTAGAGGATGTGAGTTGTGGCTTTGGGGTCACATAGAGTTGACACTGAATTCCAGTAAAGTTGCTTAATATTTGTGAGACCTTTCAAATATTCTTTCACACTGAACAGCTAGGTTAACCTCATCTATTACAGAAGGCAAAATGATACTGAGTGTCAAAATATTAGCAACTTTTTAGCCTTATCTGTACACATAAATTTGACAATGTGTTCTTACTCCTCTTTTAGCCAAAGTGCAGAGTATGTTTCCCAAACTTTGGATCTGAGCTCTTATTTTTTGTATGTGACTTATGTAAAGCTATGACTATGAACATGTATTAGTCAGGAAACATTTTGAATACTTTGTTTTTGCTTTCACAACACTGTCACCTCCATGAGAATGAGCCCACCTTAATTTATTTGCTTCTGAGAAGAAGGATGCTTATTTTGGCAACCATATCTCCGTCTGAAGTTCAGTTACCTTATCAACTATCACCTAATTGCATGCAGTAAAAAGATCCCATATGAAACCAGCCTTAATTGATGATAATCCCACACATGATACAATAATTTTTATATAGTTTCTTCTTATTCAGTGATAGAAAACTAATCCACTAACCATAGGCTGAATGCCAGGATTCAATCACACACGGAACTGAAATTATGTGAAAAACATCGTGCCTTATAGGTTGTGGTTGAATTTTTATTAATTTAAATTTAAACTTTAATCTCTTGACAGGCTTTATTGAACTATATAGAAATGTATGTAGACTTCTAAGCCTTTAATGTTTGATGATATTCTCACAGAGCCCCATACCAAAGAAGAAAATTAAAATCACTACCCTACATTAGGCTAAAGACAAAACTGCAAAATAAGTTTTTCTTTAAAATGTTTAGACTCTAGTTTCTGGGTGACTGATGATCTGATGACCTAGAGTCTTCTCTCCAGTGATACCCATGTCTTTTGGTTACAGTATTATATCTAAAATGGAAACAGATCTGTGCCCAGAATCCTGTGAGAAACAGTGTCCACTTTTGTACACTTCTGAGTTGTAGATGGCATCTCTTTCAAAGTGCACAGCCTCTCCTGTTCTTTGGCACTGAAAGAATGTTGATTGGTAAGTTTATTTTATAACCTATGACACAGAACTAAGTTGTCCAGTTTTTTCACCTTGCTGAGTTCAGGGTATTCATAGATCTCAAACATGGAATATAGCTGTGGTGAACATAGATATCCCTGAGAGGTCAAGAGTGAATTTTAGGATGAAGCTTGAAAAATACATTTATTTATTAGTCAATTTATATTGTCAAAATAATAATATCTTAGATAGAGTGGTTTAAGTTATTGCAATTGATTTAAGCTGTCCATCTTAATATTTAATAAAAATTTTTAAATTATACTCATGCGTTATATTGTTTTTCCCTCTGGGGAAATATTACTGCCTTAGGTTATTGTTTAGATGTTTAAAATACAATTTTATTTCTCATAAGACCAGACAGCAGTAAAGTTAAATAAAATTTTAAAGTAATTGTGATAAAATTTTAATCATTAAAATATATATATTTTTTCTGTGTGGGAGACGTTGCCTCTTGGTTTTATTTTCCCCATTGGGTTTCTCCCGACTGAAGTTAAGTTTCCATCACAAGAGAAGAATATCACATAATCTTTTACCCTTCCCACTCTCACTAAGGTCATTATGTGGCTGCAGAATTTAAGAGTGGTGAGAATAATGAAAATGATGAGACGTGATGAGAAGTCATTGCAAGTCCTCATCAGCCTCTCCATGTCAAGTGCATTTTTGTTTCAGCTGGATGTACATCTGTTCATTTGCTCTATTATTTATACTAAATTTTGAGGCTTTTTTACCCCCTTTTCAATCTTTATTAGCTACCACCAGATTCTTCCATGACATCATTTACTCTAGGACCAGATTTAATTTAAATCTGGTCTGGTGGTCTGTTCCCTGGAACTGGCCTTTAATTTAAATCTGGTCTGGTGGTCTGTACCCTGGTCTTCTCAGTCTTTCTTCTTATTAGGTGAGGACAACCGGCCACAGATCTCACTCTGTTTATCAGGGTGAGGGGAAGTGATTTGTTTATGTCTGAGGGCAATATTGCAAGGTTTTTTAGGCATGCCTGGTGAGACTGCATGTTTCAAACTGAAGTTTTTAAAATAAAGTTGTTTAGGCCAGGCCTAAGACCATCCTCATAATGTTGTAATTAAATTTGTCCAATTTTTTTTTTTATATTTATTTTTTAGTTTTTGACAGACACAACATCTTTGTTTGTATGTGGTGCTGAGGATCGAACCCGGGCTGCACGCAAGCCAGGCAAGCACACTACCGCTTGAGCCACATCCCCAGCCCAAATTTGTCCAAAATTAAGTTTTGTTTTGCTTTGTTTTGTTTGTTTAATGTATTTGTCCTCAATTGAGTTTTTTTTTCTTTTTTTTTTTGTACCAGGTATTTAACTCAGAGGCACTAAGACACATCTCCAGCTCTTTTTTTGTATTTATTTAGAGAGAGGGTCTCACTTAGTTGCTTAGTGCCTTGCTTTTGCTGAGGGTGGCTTTGAACTCACGATACTCATGTATAATTCTCCTGAGCCACAGGGGTTATGGCCTGTTCCATCAAGTTTGCTTTAACTGAGTTTTTAAATATGTAAGACAACTTTATTAAAATGATATTTCCAAGCATTCCTAATATTCAAGCAAACTCCTTTGTCCTGGTGTGGCAGGGAATAAAAGTGGAACTGGCCTTTAATTTAAATTACAAGCAAGTTCACTTGCAAGGGCTTAATTAGAACACAGTTAATTAGAAAGTCACAGGCCATGGCAATATTGTACTTTCTTAAAATATTATTTTTCTTATTTGTAGATGAACACAGTATCTTTATTATTATTATTATTATTATTATTATTATTATTATTATTATTAATGTGGATCCAGTATCAAACACACTGCCTCATGCATACTAGACAAGCACTCTACCACTGAGCCACAACCCCAGACCATTACCTGGTATTATTCTTTAATATTCACTTATATTTTATTAATTTATATGTGGTGCTGAGAATTAAGCTCAAGGCATCATATATGCTAGGTGAGCACTGTACCACTAAGCCACACCTTCAGCTCTTTCCTGGTACTTTTCAAATACCTGTTTTACATAAATTGTAATTAGTAGCCTTAACCCTTTTCCAATATCAGTTTGGATTAAATCAATAATCTAGAAATCAGTGAAGCAGAGAGTTTCATCTCAAACTCTGATTTTACTTACTCTTCCTTCCCCAGATTCAGTCACCTTATCAAAGTGTCTGAGTAAAGATTCCCCCTTGAGAAATTTACTGTGTGTTATCCAGATTCCAAACTCCAAAATTTACCTACTCCTTAGGTTTAGAAAAATTTACACAATTTGCCCATAGGTACCAAAATCTCTTGGATTACTCAGAAAAATCCATATCTGAGTCTTGCCTTTTAGGGAGCAGTTTGAATTATAAGTATGCAGCTTTTAAGGCAAGTAGATGGATGGTCTGGAGCTGGAATAAACCTTTTCATCAATACCTTGCATCTAAAAGCACTTCATTTGATTCCTATTATTAGATACTGTGAATAAACCTACAATAAAAATGGAAGTGAAATACTTTCTTTAACAAAAATCTTCCAATTTCTTTAGACATACATCCAGAATTATAATTACTGTATTATAGGGCATTTTTTAATCGAGAATTGTTATTTATTTTTATTTATTTAGGCACTTTTCCACTGTGTTACATATATATATATATATATATATATATATATATATATATATATATATATATATATATATATGTGTGTGTGTGTTTTTAATAAGACAGGGTATCACTGAGTCACTTAAGCTATTACCAAGTTTCTGAGGCTGGTCTTGCACTTAAATTCCTCTTGTTTCATTTTCCTGAGCCACTGGGAGTACAGACATTCACAATAACACCCTGCTTCAAAAAATTAATATTAGTGAATTATGTGACATTTTTATTTTGAGCTTTTAATAACCCATAATAATTTTTTCAAGAGTATCTTTATTAAATTTATATTGTAACCAAAGTTTTTATTTATACATATACACATATACCCTGGAGTCCCTACTATCTTTAAGATATTTGTTTGGTTTTGTGTGGTTTGGTTCTAGGAATTGAACTCTGGGGGTGCTTTCCACTGAGTTATGTCCCCAGTCCTTTTTTTGAGACAGATAATATATCACTAAAATCTCACTAAGATGCTTATAGCCTTGTTATGTTGTTAAGGCTGTCTTTCAAATCACAATCCTCCTGACTAAGCCTCTCCAGCCTCTAGAATAATTGCCAACACACCTAGATCTTTCAGATTATTATAATAACCTTTTCAACAACACAGCCCAGGCTACAGAAAATCTCTTTGACTGATGCATTTTATACCTATGGAAAGTTTATATAAAGTAGCCAATATAGGACTATTCTGTAAAGATTTGTTGGAATAAACAGGGATCATTGTTTTTAACCTCCTTTCTGAACTACTGTTGGGTATCATTGTTCATAAAAGTGCTGGGAAAAGAATGTAAATTCATTTTTTTGTAATCTACAAAGATTTACATAAGCTCAGTCATCTTGTGTTCCAGAGCTTGAAACTTCAGGACATAGTAATGTAATCAAAATATTTTAAAGTTGACAAATTCAGTACACACATACACACACACACACACACACACACAGAAAAAAACTTTTTCCAGGAGAAATTGCTAGTTCTGGCATTATTACTAGTTTTTCAGGGTTGGGGCAGGATTCAGTAAGTGCTAAAATCTCACTCAAGCGAAGAGTAGTTTACTGGATTCCTCCCTATTTCACTTAAAATACAATCTAGAGTGAACTTCATCTGTCAGAAACAGCATTTGGAAAAATATGCTGGCAGATGTTTTTTGAGATAAATTGACACCTTTGATATTTTGGTATTTCTGTGTCTTGATCACAGCTGATGAAACACTTGCAAAGGCTTTTATGGCTCCTATATATTACCACATTTATTTTTTGTATCAATTTCCCCATATTTCTTTCTTTTTTTTATGGTGCTAGAGATTGAACCAAGGGCCTTGTGCATACAAGGCAAGTGCTCTTAAAACTGAGCTACATCCTCAGCCCCTCTCTCACATTTCTGTTTACTATAGGTGATGATGGTAATTGAGGAACTTTGTTCAAGACAAGACTAATATCCAGTATATCTAAATCTCTCTACTTATTTATGATTTTTCCAAAGGGACACTCATAGTAGTTTTTTATTTAATATATCTATAGATAGAGGGAGAGTGTCTTATTTGAATATTCTGCTTTATTTTCAACATAATTCCCTCTTAACATTTGTCTTTTATAGTTCTATTTCTTAGATTTTTTCTTCAACATTTATGAGACAAGCACCCAGATGCAATTGGCAAACTGAGAAATTTTGGCTCATCTCAAAACTCCACTATCAGCATTATTAATCATTATTTTCCAATGTTTTATTTCAAATGATGCATCACTTATGTTTTTCTACAAGAACTGACGGGAGTTTCTAAAAGATTTTAACTTATCATTCTGAGATTTTCACACGAGAAGAAAGCAGAATAAAATTAGGTGACATTAAAAAGAATGAATCTCACCTATATGAGGTTTATGTATCCCAATTAAGAAATTTTAAAAACTGTAATGGGTCATCAATTGAGGGTTTATATTTTATTAATTGATTTGTTTATTTATTTATTTATGGTCAGATCATTTTATTAAAATAACCCACAGAAGGGGCTGGGGTTGTGGTTCAGTGATAGAGCACTCACCTAGCACGTGAAAGATCCAGGAATGGATTCTCAGTACCACATAAAAATAAATAAATAAACAAACAAATATATAAATAAATAAATAAAACCCACAAAAACATTTCAAACATTTCAGGAAACCCTTTTCTTCTGGTGTCGCAGGAAAAAATAAAAGTGGGACTAACTTGAAGTTCAATCTCTCTCTCTCTCTCTCTCTCTCTCTCTTTCTCTCTTTCTCTACTGGGGATTGACCCCAGGGCCTCATGCTTAGAAGTCAAGCACTCTATAAGCTGAGCTATTTACTCAGCCTCATTTTTTTGTGGGGGGAGGCCAGGGATTGAAGTCAGGGGCACTGTACCACTGAGCCACATTCCTACCCTTATTTTGTATTTAACTTAGAGAAAGGGTTTCACTGAGTTGCTTAGTGCCTCACCATTGCTGAGACTGGTTTTGAATTCATGATCTTTATGTCTCAGTCTAGTAAACAGATGACATTACAGGCATGCACCACCATGCCTGGCCAACTTCAATCTTTTACTTACTTATATGTGAAGGTGAGAATTGAACCCAGTGCTGCACATGTGCCAGACAAGTGAGCTACCACTGAGTCCCAGCCCCAGCCTGGTACATTTTTTATGGGGGTTATTGGAGATTGAACTCAGGAACATTGATTATGAAGACACATCCCAGGGTTATTTTTCTTTACTTTATTTAGAGACAGGATCTCAATGAGTTTCTTAGCACCTCACTTTTGCTAAGGGTGGCTTTGAACTTTTGATACTTCTTTCTCAGTCTCTTCAGCAACTGGAATTACAGGCTTGCACCAACACACCCAGCCCCTGGTACATTTTTAATACCTGTTTTACATAGATTTTAACCAGTAGCCTTAACTTTTTTCTAATATATGTTTGACTTGAATCCATAACCCAGAAATCAGTGAAACAAAATCTATTTTTTATCTCCAACACTGCTTTTGGTTATGACAATGTCTGAGTAAAGATTCCACATTAAAGAATTTACTATGTCTTGTGTTCTCATTCTGACCTCCCATATGACCTAGTTCTCAGTTTTAGAATATCTGAAACAAGTTTCCAAGAGATTCCGTGTTTTTTTGGAGTATTTAGAACACACCACTTTCTGAGTCTTGTCTTCTAGGGACCAGTTTGAATTTTAAGTGTGTAGCTTCTGAAGGGATGGACTAATTGGATGCTTTGCAGCTGGAAGGCATTTTCTGAAATACATTCTATCTAGAAGGCACTTCATTTGTTTCCTTTTATTAGTTACCGTGAATAAAGATACAATAAAAATAGATGTGTAGCAATATATTTAGCAAAAAGGATTCCAACTCCTTTACATATATATCCACAGTTATTATTAGTGGATTGTATAACATTTTTTAACAAGAATTATTATGTATATCTTTTTATTTATTTAAATACTAGAGATTAACCCTGGAGCACTTTACCAGTATGCTGCATACCCAGTCTCCAACACTTTTATTTATTTATTTATTTATTTATTTATTTATTTATTTTAGAGAAAGGGTTTTACCAAGATCTTGAGGCTGGTTTTTAACTTGAGAATAAACCCCTAGTTTTCTACCTCTTATCCTCTTAAGCTACTGGGAATACAGGCATGTACAACCTTGCACTGCTATCCCAAATTATTACTAGAGGATTAGGTGGCATTTTTATTTTGGGCTTTTAAAGAACCTTAACACTTTTATTAAAAATATACTTATTAAATTTATATTGTCACCAACATTTTTACATATTTGTGTACCCTGGCATCCCTATTAATTATGAGATATTTACTTGGTTTTGTTTGGTTTGGTGCTGAGTATTGAACCCAGGGATGCACACCACTGAGACACATCCACATTACTTTTTATGTTACAATTTGAGACAGGCTCTCACTAAGTTTATTGTAGCCTTGTTATGTTAATGAGGCTGTCTTTGAATTAACAATTCTCTTGCATCATTTTTCATAGTTTCTAGAATTTCAGGCATATGCCACCATACATGACAATTTTTGATTTTTATAATAGCCATTCCAACAGCACTGCATAGGCTGCAGAAAATCTATTTGATTTATGAATTAAATTCCTGAGGCAAGTTTATGTGAAGTAGTCAGTGTAGGAGTGTTGTGCAAAGATTAGCAAAGATTGTGGAATGTGATGGACATTATTGTCTAAAGTACATATATGAAGACACAAATTGATATGAACATACTTTATATACAAACAGAGGTATGAAAAATTTTTCTAGATGTGTTAGGTGCTGGACAGGCTGAGTAAGCTGTCTGCAGGACATGCCAAAAAAAGTTAGCTGCAGGATGACCTGGTCACTCAAACCTCCTGTCTGGCTCTTTATCACCTGTTTGCTTCAAGCCCAAATGCCCAAGCCCCCACTCAAGGCTGAACACTCAACCCCCGGCTCAAGGCCAAACACATAATCCCCCTTATGCCAACAAGGCAGCTTGCAGACCCAGAGACCTCATTAGATTTGGGCTCTAAAAACTCCCTCCTGCTGGGCCCCTCTCTCTCTCTTGCTATCTCTCTTGCTTTCTCTTTCTCTCTCTCTCTGTCTCTCTCTCTCTCTCTCTTCTCTCTCTCTTTTCTCCTCTGTTGCACTGCTGCAATAAAGATCTCTTGGTTGTTCTGAGTGTTGTGGTAAATTTTCTTTCAATACGTGTAATAAGAATTTTGAGGCATTCCACTTTCATGTATTTAAAAATAAAACAAAAAAGATTTCTTTTTATGTATTGCTGAGAATTAAACTCAGTGCTTTGAACATGCTAGCAAAGTAATCTTCCACTGAAACACAACTCCAGCCCATGTACACAGCTTTTTATACTCTCTTTGTAGTAATCAGAAACAACTTTAAAAATTAAAATTGCATTTATATCACTTTTCCTAGTACAGTAATGTATTACTAATTAAACTTATTCTTAGTATCTTTAAAAAATAATCAAATGAATGACTGTTATTTTTTTCCAGAGATTATTTTATTACTTCTTCAGGGCTTGGTGAAGGGTCTTCTTTTTTTTCAGAATATGAGTGTCTCCTATTATGAAATGGGTTGTGCTAAGTGTGTTGAAAATAATGATTCTAAAATTCACACAATCTACAGATTTCCAAAACTATAGGGGAAAGGGAAAGAACAATATTCAAAACCAAGGAACCATTTCCCATGGAAGCATAGTATCAGTCAGTGTCCAACCTGGAGTGTAATCCAGATCTTTCAGTGATAAGGTTGTTTAAGAACCACAACCATAGGTTTTTGTGATCCTCTACAGTACCCTGAATGGCTTTTAATCATTTATTCTTCTTCAGAATAAAATTTCTGCTACCTACTTAAAAAATAAAGCACTATGAATGAGAAAGATGAATGAGACTTAAATTCTGTGGAGGTACTGAGGTTGACCTTTAATAATAGTTTATAAATAGTCAAACAAGAAGGGTCTTAGAGTTGTCTCCTCTTTTCCAACACATAATATGGAATACTTAGATGAACTGAAATAAAATAATGAAAATGCATTTCAGGGAAGTGATATCACAGAAAATTTTAGGGTAGAATCTTGGAAATGTGGGGAAAATATATTCATATACATATGCATTTCTATAGAAAAAAATAAGTGATAAGAACGTGAGTATGAGGATAAATTCAGTGTGCCCCATGCATTGTAGGTTGAAGGTAATGATTAAGGAGTAACTGAGGAGATTTAGAACTCTATAATTGTGGGAGACATTAATAGCAATTTAGAAAAAGAAAATATAGTTAAATTCCTTTAGATTTGCCTCTGTCCTCTGTTCTTCTTATGAATTTGATTCTGTCAAATGAGAATATGTGGGTATGGTTCTCTCTGAATTAATGTTTTCTTTTGTTTTAAGGATTTTGTCAGCTATGTCATGTAAAACCCTGTCCTAAACTCACTTTGTGGGCTCTTTTACCACCTGTTCTGGACTGCAGAGCAGAGACCCACCTCATGCATTCTGTGCAATAATTTGACTTTTGTCAATTTTTGCAAATAATGGTTGGAAGAACAAGCATAATGAAGGGTCTTCCATATCCTATAATATGGTTGTCAAACCCTGTGGAGTTAAAGGGTAGTTACTTGCTATGTTAGAAACATCTTCTGTATGAGAAGGGCTTATATATATTTTGTTTGTTTGTTTTGGAAGCCCCATAAAGACGGAAGAGAAGCATTTAGGGTCACAAACAAAGGAATGCAAGAAGCCATCAGATGTGAAAAAAATACAAAAAAATAAAATCTTCTCTTAGAGCTTTTAGAGGTAAAAAGTTTATTTCTGTTTTCTGTAAGAAAACTAAAATTTCTCTTTGGCCTGACAATATTTTGATGTTTTAAACTTGCTTGGAATTTCTATCTGTGTTTTGAATTCACCTATGCCTGGCTATCCCTTACCAGAAAACAACCCTCTCTAAAACCTTACTGGTGCCTCATAAATTCTGGCTCCCACAGATCAAATAACAATTCTCTCTAAATCTCAGTGGCAGCTCATAAATTCTAATGTCTGGAGCTGAATTTATTCCCTACCTTGTAATGTTAGCCATGTAGATCCTTAACCTGCTATCTGTCTTTGTATTATGTTTGTCAAAATCTTGTTAGCTGTAACTACCCTAGACACCCACCTTGTTTTTAACTTTTTGCGCTCTAAAAACTTTTTCCTGAAGATCAGGGTGATGATCTCTAGCATGGGATTTTGTAAGAGACAGTCCTGGCCAGCTTTTGTGTACACAATACAATCTTGATTTAATTTAATTTAAAATTGGAGTTGGTGGTCTTTTCTTTGTGTTTTGGTTCAACATTAACCTTTTTTTTTAACTTCACTTTAAATAAAACCTAAAGAAAAACTCCTGTAAATGAGCCAGGTGCATAATAATAGCCATTCTTTACTGAAAGCACTATATTCATTATAGAAGTGATATAAGCTTATCATTAAATTAAAAGATAGCTCAAATATCAAGGAGGTATCAAGGGAGTTTAGGTGTTAGAAATTTTTTCTTTCAGAATATAGGTGGTAAAATAAGTTGATGGCACATGTGCTGGAAGGAAGACAAGAGTCTTTGAAGAGGAGGCAACAGAGATTTTAGTCTTTCTTAGGTATATATTTTGCACAAAAGAGACAATTTGAAGAATCAATATATCAAGTAATGTGCAAAAAAATTACAAAAATATTTATTACAAAAAAATAATATCTATAGAAATGGCTCAAAAGTAGCAGTCTTTTTTGTCAGGAATAAACATTTGGACAGGAATGGAAGTTTTTATACTATTTTTAAGTACTTTTACACATGGTGAATAATATTTACACTGTTTCTCCATTTTACTGGTTAGAATTAATTAAAATTCATATATCTGTGAAAAAGATACTGAATGCAGAAAAATATTATTGCTCAGGTTTAAATTACCTGCATTATTTGATCTTTCCCTTTTTAAACCAAAAATCTGCATAAAACCATCTCTTAATAAATATCTCTATGTCTGTATATTGGCAGCAACTGTGTTATAAAATATGCTATGATAACTTGTCTCTTCATGTACTAAAAGACTATAAATTTGCTGCTGAGTATTTAGGTATAATGTTGTATGGTGTTCTCTACTTATTTAAGTCTCTATGCCAAGTTTTATATCAAGCTCTTAGTATGTGCATTAATTACTCTGTGTAGCAATGTAGGATCCATGTCTTTTTTTTTAAAGAATTTTTAATATTTATTATTTAGTTTTCAGTGGACACAACATCTTTGTTTGTATGTGGTGGTGAGGATCGAAGCCGGGCTGCACGCATGCCAGGCGAGCGCACTACCGCTTGAGCCACATCACCAGCCCGGATCTGTGTCTTATTTGTGAAACTTTGTTCTCAGAACTGTGTCTAAAAGGAAATATGTACAAGATAATTATCCAGGAAAAAAACTATCTAATATTATATTTTTATTTTATATTTATTTGTTTATGTATACATATTGTTTTTATTATTTAGAAACATATTTTGTTTTGAAACTACAGTGATACTAGTGTATTTTAGCTTGAATTGGTTGTGAGAAACAAACAAACTAAAAACCAAGGACTGCTTCTTTAACCTTAGGTGAGAGTAGAATTGATGCATGTAACCTTCTGATGAGGTGGCCCTTTACTTGCTCCTTTCAATGGGGACTGCAGGGGAGTGTGAGAGCTGTGAGACCTGAAGAACCAGAAGGCATCCAGAACTCAGGCTTCCATGACAGGGCTTGCAGCTTATTAGGTGTTGTGCTGGCCAGGTCTACAGGTTACAGAAGGGAAGAGTTTCACCCATGTCCCACCCAGTGCTGGCTCACATGAAGCATCCAGAGATGGAGTGAATCAACAGTCTGAAGAGTGAGCCAGGATGTGGGCCTGGAAGGAATGTGAATTCTGGGGTAAGGGTAGAGCTCTGCAATGGTTGTGTCTTTTCCCAAAGATAGGTTGACATGCTGCCCCTGAGGACAGGATATGAGCTGATTTGGAATCAGGTTGCTGCAGAGTTAGTCAAGGTGAGGTCACAGTAAAGAAGGGAGTGGCCCTACAGTGGCTTTTCTGTGTGTCCAAACCCTCAAAAATCCCAGTTTTCAGGCGTAAGTTGTGACCACAACCCTTGTCTAGAGGCTCGGTCTCTGTGGCTGGAAAGTCCCCCATGGTGGGGCAAGCAGCCCTCTTTCCTGGAAAACAGGTGAGGCCTAAGGCATGGAATCTCAGGCATGTTAGGTTCTTAGAAAGGGGTTTCCAGCATTTTGAACAGCCTGATTTATCCAACACCACTGGTCCATGTCATTTCCCATCTAAATTAAATTACTTAAAGTACTTTCTTTCAAAATACTAAGATTTTTAAAGGTGGTTATTTAATTAGAAGTGCCATGGGAGAGACAGATGATCCTAATAGCCCACTTTATCTCATGAGTTATCCCACTCAGAGTGCAGGTGGCCATTCTTTGTGGCGATGGTAAGATCATCTATGTCTGCCCTTTCATTCTCAGGTTGACTGCTCAGCTAGAATCTTCTATCAAATACTAACTCTCCTTTCTTCTTCCTTCCTTCTTCTGGGAGAGAAATGCTAGTCTACATAGTAGAAAAACAAAAAAATTACAATAAAGATTGTCCTGAGTTTATGAAATGTATCAGTTTATTGTCTTCCATTTACAAATCACAGAAAATCCAATTAAACAGGTTCAAACAAACAATAAGGAGTAATATTTTGTGTAACTGAAGTATTCAGGGGAAGAGTGGACTGCAGACCCAGTAGCATCTAGGGGTTCATCAGGGTATAATTTATCTTTACTTTCATTTTTGCCTTCTACTGTGTGCATCCCATAGTCAGACAGGCTCTTCCCTCGGGAAGAAACTCCAGGCTCACATCCTTCTGGGTTTAAAGCCAGAAGAAAAGAACTTTTCTCAGGGAGTCATCAAGCCCTGGGTGTGTTCTAATCACATCCTGGGTGAAAGTGGAGGGGCCTATGTCTTCTGGACTCAGTCCCTTTTTGGCATTGATCTGCAGAAATGGCAGCGCATACAGCTGCAAGGTGGTCAGCAGGTCCACTGCAGTCCTCATGGGTCTGCCCATCCACATGGGGGTGGGGGGGGACTGTCACTGCCAGCCTGGCAAGTAGCAGGCAAGTAGCAGGTGGGAGGAGGAAGTACTGTGTCCAGCTGATGGCAGGTTTTTCAGATGTCACCGGGAAACCATTTCAGGGCTTTAGACTGATAGCACTGGGGAGAAAAGAAACTTGGTGAAGCCTCTCTTACAGACCCTCATGTGGATGGGCAGACCCCCCCCCCCAAAAAAAAAAAAAAACCTCTAGCCTGATGTCTTCCAAAGCACATGTGCTGTGTACTTCTGCTATGAACTTCATCTTCCATAAGATTTGTACATGGAGGTGCCACTCTCCAAGGCCACTGAGCTTATATTCTGTAGGATCCAAGGTAGCATGGCCATTCCCCTAACAATTCCTCTGGTTGGAAGTGTATGGATGACTCACTTACTTCCCCCTCCTCATTTTTCCTGAAGCATTACTCACAGAGGATTTGC
Organism: Callospermophilus lateralis; assembly: GCF_048772815.1. Classification (NCBI taxonomy): domain Eukaryota; kingdom Metazoa; phylum Chordata; class Mammalia; order Rodentia; family Sciuridae; genus Callospermophilus; species Callospermophilus lateralis. The sequence goes on along the minus strand of NW_027514713.1, from coordinate 17,565,651 downwards.
AAATGTGCAAATATGTGCAGATGTTAAGCTCGAATTTGGGACCCCCAAAAGACCACCAGAGACCCAAGATCCATGTAAGCAGCAAAGAAGTGTTTATTGTGAGCTAGCTGGGTCCTCCACACATACACACAGCAACTGGTGACACTGAGAGGCCCCGAAACCAGGGTTTACAGCATTTTTATACATTTTTTTTGGAGAGAACAGGGACTTCACATACATCATAGCCTTTTTAAGCAAATCATCACACACCGCGGGAAAATCAAATAACAACTCTAAAACATGATTAGCACATTTCCTGGTGGGAACAAGTTGTCCAGGGGTGATTGGTCAGTACAAAGGGGGTATTCCTTTGAACAGATTGGTTTAAGCCAAGAGGGGTGTACGTGCTGAACTACATGGTTTCCCAACATCATTAACTACTGGGAGGGTCATCTGGCATCCCAGGTATTTCCTTGTCTCATGCTGATTGGTGGCTGCTAGGGGGCTGCTATGGGTCCCCACCTAGTCTGACTGAGTCAGGGGCACCTGGAGCAGCAGATCTCTCCTGTAGGTAAACAACTTAGCAGGGTGGGAATTTGCCTAGGAGCGCTCTGTGGGTTTTTCCAAGGACAAAGGTCATGTCCCTTCCTTGGACAGGCTTTGCTCTGAGGTAGAGGCTGGTTTTTCACAGACACTATGGAGAACAGTGTGGAGGTTCTTTGGAAGAATAAAAATAGAATAACCATATGGCTCAGCAAGCCCTCTTCTGTGTATATTAAAAAAAGAGAGAGAGAAATAAAATTAGCACGTGGAAGAAACATCTGTACTCATGTTTGCTGCAACATCCTTCACAATAGGAAGGGACAGAATCCATCTTAATGTCCTGTGGATGGATGGATGGAAAAGCAAATTGTCAGGTATACTGTGAAATATTATTCAATCCCCAAAAGGAAGGAGATGCCTGCACTTTCAGGACTTGGGTGGACCTAGAGGACATTGTGCTGAATTACATAAGCCAGGCACAGAGAAATCTGGCACAACCTCACTTACGTGTGCAACCTAATAATGTGAATTCACAGAGGCTGAGAATAAATGGTGGTCACCAGGGGTGACGGCAAGAAATAGGTGTTGGTCAAAGCTACATAGGCACATGTATGCCAGGTGAGTGAGACCTAGAGATCTTCACCCCAGCTGCTCAGAGTTAAGAATGTGGTATTTTGCCTTTTAAAAGCTGTTAAGAGGACAGCTCTCTGGTTAAGTTTTTTATTTTTGCATAACAAAACAAAGCACACAGGGCAGCCTGAGGGAATGGCTGGAAGCCTTGTGGCCCCAGGGTTTTTCAGGTGTGTCCAGTGGCCAGCCCACTGAGCTGTGCCATCAGATATGAGGAATTATTTGTTTCTATTGTGCCTCCTACTAAGGTAGGGGTCATGAAGTGGCAGTGCAGGTGGCTTCTCCAGGGGCCAGGAGACATCTTATCCGCCTGAGCTCTTAAGTGGATGCAGCTGCTCAGGCCAAGCACTTTACACTTTCCCAGGCCCCCCTCACTGCCTGCAGCTGGGGGAGATGTGCTGCACATGTGCAGAGACCTCTGGCCAAGGGGCAAGAACTGGGAATGCAGCCCACCCTGCTCCTCAGTGCACAATGTAAGGTGCAGGAGATCCCAGGACTGGCTGCCTGCCCTCCTCTTCCACTGTGCTCACTGCCCTGTTTAACTTGTTTTTATGGTAAGTAGATTAGTAAAAAATTCCCTGTTTTTTTTTTTTTTTTTCTTGGAGACGGGGTGGTAGGATGGCCCTAGGCCTGAGTCTAAGCAACTCTATTTTTAAAAATCTGCATTTTCACCAGGCACACCCGCAGATCCTTCCAGTATGGCCTCAAACAAGTTCCTTTCCCTCTCCTGGATAAAGAGAGGGAAGCCCCTGGCAGGCTGGACTCAGCTGATAAGAGGGAAAGGGGAGAAGATAAGGGTGGAGACCACAAAAACAGATGTTTCTGAACCTAGGGTGAATGATGTCACTGAGAAATCTGGTGGTAGCTGATAACAATTGAAAGGGGGGTAAAAAAAAACCCAAAATTTAGTATAAATGATAGAGCAAATGAACTGGGATTCAGCCAGTCAAAAAAAGGATGCACTCGAGCTGGAGAGCCTGATGAGGACCTGTCATCCCATCACTTGTCATCATTTCCTGAGCCTCTGCATGATCCTCATCAGTCTCAAACTATACCACCTCATATGAGCCTTGGTAAAAGCTGCAACTTCTCCCTAGGATCCTCAACCCCCTCCTCAACCAGTCGTTCACTTCATGCCAGGAAAAGCCTGCCTTGGTTCCAGACCTGATCACCATGGTCTGAGTGTGCATCTGCTGGACTCAAAGCCTAAGACTTAAGACCTTTGAACATAGCATGCAGAGGGAATGTCTGCCATTAGCCTATAACGATTAAGTGTGTTTTGCAGTGCTTAGAATTAATCTAGAATTGTTTGCTGTGAGTTGATTGTGTCTACTGCTGTGCCTAGCATTAAGGATTGTCATTTTCTTGATGAAGAACCTATAGAGTAAAATTTCATTGAGTAATTTGAGTGAATAAAGCATTGAAAAGGGCAGAAGTGTGTGGACATTCTTTATTTCTCCCCTCGACTGACTGTATATGTTACAATTTTGCCCCTTCATTACATAGGGTTACTGGGGATTGATCCCAGGGGTGCTTTACCCCTGAGCCACATCCTGGCCCTTTTTATTTTTTTATTTTAAGATAAGGTCTTGCTAAGTTGCTTAGGACCTCACTAAATTTCTGAGGCTGGCTTTGATATTGTGATCCTGCCTAAGCCTCCTGAGTCTCTGTGAATATAGGCATAACTCTTTTTTTCATAGAGGGGTAGAAAATTAATTTTGGTGGTTTTTCTTTTTATTTGTAACTTCAATATGGAGATCTCTCTCTCTCTTTACCAAAAACTGTTTTCTCCAAGACAATCCCACTGGGCATAGTCATGCATCAGAGCCTCAAATACTTTAAGGATGGTGGGGTCAGCCCAGGGGGTGTTTCTGCAGAGCTGTGCTGTGAGCACAATCTTCTCCACATAAGGAGAAAGTGGAGGATAGGACCTGACAGAGCCACCAACAGAGCTCCAGGTGAATCTGCCCATTAGGTGGGCATGGCCACAGGTGCCTGGCCTTGATTCACCTTGCAGACAGCAAGGTCTTGGTGGCCACACAGTGGTCAGCTGCACTCGAGGGACAGTGAAATAAGGCATCCAACCACTGCACCCACAGGGGACATATTGGCCTGGATGGGGAGCTAACTGTTACTGCTGTTGACTGGTGACAAGTCCTTGCTTCCCCAGTGTTGAAGAATAACACCAAAGAAGCATGCCGAGGCAAGGTCAGAGCAGAAATTAGAAGTTTATTAAAGGACAGCAGAAAACACTTCTCCCGGAGGAAGAAGGGGACCCAAGAGGTGGAATCATGGAAGTGTGGTTGTCTCTCCATTTTATAGTTTCTTTCAGTGATGGAATGTAGGTGGGAAGGCCTGAGGGGTGGGACACAGGTGGGCCAAAGAAGTAGTCTGAGCAGGAAGGACTTCATTAACACTTCTTTGGGATGGACTTTGGCCTAATGCCTTTTCAGGACTTCATTAACATTCCATGAGTAGTCCTGTGTTTCCTGAAATCATTCTCAGCATGGCCTCCATTTTAGATTTCACTCGGTATTAGACCCGATTTACCTAACTACACTGACTACCTAACTTTAAATCTGGCTTCATAACCAGGCAAAATGACCCAGGTATTTTGAGGTCTTGCTCTTCTGCAGGGAGAGATGCCAAGGGAATTGGAGCAGGAAGCGGGAGAGGTAGCCTTCTATGAGCAAGGCTGTGCTGTTTGGATGGTCACTGAAATGCCTACTAGACAGCCCCCTTTGCATACCCATCAGGCCCTTGGAAAGCGAGCCATGAGCCATCCGAGCATCAGTGCCAATCAGGTGAGACCCACGGCCTCCCTGACTACCATGGGCTCAGGACCCTGTGGAGGGAGGAACACTGCTCGGGGTGGTGAAGGGAGGATTTAGACTCTTACCCCTTGCTGTGTTTAATCCATGAATATGGCCAGCCCCAACAGGTCCACATGCTGCGCAAGGTGGGACATTGCATCAAATCAATGTAAATATTAAGAATGTTGGCAGTTGTTTAAATTTATTTTTAAAAGCAGCTGTACTGAGATAAAATTGATATACAAAGAGCTGCACATGTTGAATACACACAATTTTGGGAGTTTGGGTGTGCCAAACCCCTGTTGATGCCATCACCACCTCCAAGTAACAGACGCATCTCCAGCACTTGTGTGGGCAGGGGCAGGTGTCTCTGTGTCTTGGTGTGTGCACCTGTGCAGGTGTGGGTGTTGGAAGAGTACTCAACAGGAGAGCAATGCTCCTGAAAATTTCTAAGTGAATGATTCCTTGTTGTTAACTACAGGCACAATCCTTTAGAGTGGATCTCTAGAACTCATCCATCTAAATTACCTGAAACTTTGTACATTAATAGGCTTTATTTTTAAAGCAGTTTTGGATTTATGAAAAAAGTGAGCAGACTCAACCATTCCTGTAGAGTAACTTCCCCTGCAATTGCCCCTGTTATTAACATTTTGTTTGACTGTGCTGCATATGATACAAATAACGGATCAATTTTGACACTTTATTACTACCCGAATTACATAATTTATTCAGGTTTCCTTAGATTTTAACCTAATGCCCTTTTTCTATTCTGGGATCCCACCTAAGAGACTGCCTTACATTGATTTGTCATGTCTAGTCATTGTAATTTTTAATTCCAACTTGAGACTGTGATTATCTTGAAGATATCATAAGGTTATAAATTATCTCGCTATTAAGAAAACAGCAGAAGAAATCTGTCAGGGGCTAGAAGGAAATTCTCCTTCAAAGAATAGCCAGACATGCAAGAAACAGCTCCCTGAGAGACATCCTGCCTGGGAGACATCCTGCAGCTACCTATATTCCTGAAACATCCTGCGGTTATCAGGATCATCAGACATCCTGCAGCTGGCAGTTTTACCACCCACATTCAGCAACTGCTGATTAGAGAGCTTCCCCATCCCTAGAATATAAATACCACTGTGTGAACAATAAAAGTTTGCAGCTTGATCAGAACTCCTGTCTTGCTGTCATCCCTGTCTCTTGTTCCTTTATTCTTCCCCACCTAGGTTCACCACCCACGTTGATGTGTCCTGTCGGTCGGGACAGAAATCCAAGATCTCAAGAGAGTAGCACAAGGTAATTTGTGTCAACAGACTTATTTCCTTGTGTTGCCAGGGTCTGGCTCTGTTTCCTGGTACCTGGGGGCCATTGGCATGCAGCCAACAGAGCATGAAGCACAGGAAGGCACCTTGAGCCCAAGGCACCCAGGCCAGGGCTCAATAGCCGTCCACTCCTCCACTCACACGAATGTGTGAGAGAACCAGTGCATAGTGGAGCCTGGCGGTGGGGAGCCATGGCCCCAGGGGAGGGAAAGAACCTGTGAGAAGTCCTCCCTGTCACATAGTGTGGGTTAAAATTCCAAGAAGCTGGCTGAGCTTTTACCCAGAGAAAAGCATGCGGAAGGGGTTAGGGAAATCTAGGCAGGCATACTGGAAATTTTGGAAGGGGGAGAGTGCAGTACATTATGGGCACAGTGAGAGGATAGGCAGTGGGTTTGGGCAGGGTTGTGGTGGCACCTGGTAGGATTGGAAGATTAGCCAGATTTCAGATCATGTTGTCTTGTTTTCTTATAGTTTCCAATTTAACCTCAGGGCAATAAGGTGACGTTGGAGTATTTTAACCTGTGATTGATGTTATTAGCTTCATAATTAAGAATATACTGACTAGGTATAAGATAAACATGTACTAGAGACCTTGTGACCAGCAATGTGACTGCAGCATTGATATTGTCCCTGTTTTTGTGAAATAAACTGAGTAGTTCCCAAGTACTCTTGCCACCCCACAGAAAAGAAGAAGCGATGGTGTGTTAATTAGTTTGATCATAGTAATCATTCAACAATGAAATCTTCTATCAAAATTTAAAAAAGATATAATTTCTATTTGTCCTTCATACTCAATAAATATAGACAAACTGCAGAATATGAGGGTCACAGGGTAGAGAGTAGACTGGGAAGAAAGGACTGAATGAGCTCTACCCAGGCAGGACAGGGCATCTGGGAGGGAAAAGATGGAAGAGAACAGATTAGATACATGACTATGGTTGGAAGTGGGGTAAATGTCCTCTTCTGTCCCAGCACAAGGGAGTCACTGGCCCAAGTCCTACACTTTAAGAAGCCTCTCCCTTTGTGCTCTCATGGATCAGGATGGAATAATTTAGCCTTCCATCCCCATCTTCCATGGAAGCTAAAATCAACTCAATTAACAATGCACCACTGTTTCCTGGTACCACTGAGAAAAAATGATGCTAGTTGCAATGTTGATACTCTGTCAAATGCATGATGTATCCCATTCTCAATAACATTAGAAAGTGAAAGAATTTTTTCTAGGTAATTTACTAGAATGCAGAATGGAATTCCATGGTCTTCTGTGTCATTGGCTGGTGTCTCTGTAGCTAGTCTGTGAGTTCTGCCAGGGTGTGGACCACAGTTAACATTTCTGTAAAGATCTTGGGGCAGCTTTAAACCAGGAACATGGTAGTTGTTGCATAAAGATAGACTGAGCTACAAGGAGATGGTGTGGTGGGGAGGAGCTACTGCTTCACTGTTAGGAGAGCATTTAATAATTTGGAAGTGAGAACTCTGTATATTGTTGAGAAAAGATGCAAAATATCAGTACGAACATGTGTTTAAAATAAAATTGAGATGACTTTAGAATTCTGGAATAGTTGCCTTGTTCTCATACATTTTACACACAGCTTGCTATGTTAGCATCTTATAAAATTAGAAAACAATAGCCAAAATATTCATCATCATGTGCTAATAGTGACTGAATGACATGATTTTTTTGGAATTTGCTTTTCCCACTCTGTGCCTTTATGTTCCAGTACGAGCTGAGTCTCCTTAGGCTCCTGTGATATAGTATGCCATAATTCTGCCATTCTCACTCTGAGAGGTACTGAGTGCAAAGCTTTCCTGGGCCTTTGATGGTTCCTGATTTTGCAGCTGGGTGGCTGATGAATCACCATTCTTGTTCTACTGCAACACTGCATCAAGAAGTTTCTGTTCTCCATGGGTCTCCTGAGTGCTGAATGTATTTGTACTTCATTAGTGCACTCTTAGGAAGGAGTTGAAGTATCTTCTCCCTTCCTGTGTTCTGGGGGTTTGGGGAGGCCTCCTCCAGAGGCATCCCAAGTCAGATCCTTCCCTGAGTTCTGCTGTGTGGCCAAGTCAGGGGCCACAGGTTCTGAAGAAAGTCATAGCTGCTATTCTCTGGGTTTCTGTTTGCTTGACCTTCTTAATCCCATGTCTTAAATTCTTTGAGCACTGTTTTGACATGTGGTGAAATCATGCAAATCTCTCCAAATCTGCAGCCAAATTGCAGCTCCTGGGTAGTTGGAAGATGCAGATGTTCTCACATGTGGGATTTGCTTTAAGAACCAATGTAGCACTTTTTTCTCTTTTGTATTTTGAGAAGGGAGTTGATGGGTAAACTTTCTAATTCTGCTCATTTTAGTTTTAAAAAACAAGCCCACATTTTATGTTCTTAATATTATGATGGGAATATTCACGTAATCCCCAACTTGACTTTAATGATACAAAGTACATTATTTCCATTGCTAATGAGATGGCCATAGAGAAAATATTTTTGCTTAATACATCCAATTATTTCTCTGGTTGAATGGGAATTTTGCTGTTTTAGAAACCTTTTAAGACTAATAAGAGCCTGTTCCTCAGAGGTTCCCTTGCCTTCCACAACAACCTAGCATGAGCACCTCATGTGCTTCCTCATTAAATGCTTCTGGTTATAAATTTCCACAAAAGGGGTCTCCCTTTTGTCTTTCTTTATCAGCATTTAATTTCTTAAGAATGAAATTATCAAACCCTACATATGATTACTAGGTTTTTAAAAAATGTTTTCCCTCCTCCTAAATTATATTTTTCAGTCCTGGCCTTCATTAAGGGCCACACATGTGGTTTTGCCATGGAATTTGGACTATGTACTTACTTTATTATTTGAGGGTTTTTCTTTGTGACATGAGGAGCTGTGATCAATGCAAAAGTGAATCATTTAACATATTGCCCTGCATTACAATCATTGTCAGTTGAGACTCCCTGAGCTGATGGGAACAAAGTGAGATGGAGACAGCTCTGCACACACTGTACATTCACTTCAAAGAAGAAGGACGGGATGGAATGCTATAGTAGGGCCATCAGATTTGCCAAATAGAAATGCAGTACTCCAGTTACATTTGGAGCTCAGATAGATAATGAAAAGTACTAGTGCAGCTCTCTCCTATGGGATATCTGGGGTGAACTTATAGAAACATTCATGCTTTATCTGAAATTCAAATTTAGTCAGATGCTCAGGATGTCAGCTTGAAACCCTATTTATGGTGAAGAAAGTCTTTGAAAAAAATAAGAGCTTAATAAATATATTTTGCATCTACAGGGTCTTGGCAGATAGTTCAGGAACATGAGTCTGTAGCCCTGAGAAGAAGGAGCAGGAATAAAACCAGAATACATAAGACACAGAGCTAACGTCTGGGCTGATGTCATGTTTGTCATTCCTAACTCCCTCCCTCAAGGTGGGAGGTTCTGGACTCTGTGGGATGTGCAGCACCTCTTGAAAAACCAGCCTCTACCTCAGAGCAAAGCCTGTCCAAAGAAGGTGAAGCCAGATTTAAAGTTAGGTAGTCAGTGTAGTTAGGTAAATCGGGTCTAAAATATCGAGTGAAATCTAAAATGGAGGCCATGCTGGGAATGACTCAGGGAAAACGCAGGACAACTCATGGAATGTTAATGAAGTCCTGAAAAGGCCCTAGGCCAAAGTCCACCTCAAAGAAATGTTAATGGAGCCCAGGAAAACAGCCCCAACAGACTTGGAGATAGCCCATCCCAAAAGGTGATAATTAAGCCCACCTGTAGGCCTCCAACCTACATTCCATCACTGAAAGAACTATAAAAAGGGGAAAGAACAGCCCTTCCACGGATTCCCACCTCTTGGGTCCCCTTCTTCCTCCAGGAGAAGTCTTTTCTGCTGTCCTTTAATAAATTTCTAATTTCTACTCTGACCTTGCCTCGGTGTGTGCTTTCTGGTGTTATTCTTCAACATTGGGGAAGCAAGAACTCGTCACCGGTCAACAGCGGTTTCAAAGGGACATGACCTTTGTCTTTGGAAAGACCCACAGAGCACTGCTAGGCACATTCCCACCCTGCTATGTTGTTTATCTACAAATAACAGGAGATATCTGCTGTGCCAGGTGTCCCTGACTCAGTCAAGCTGGGTGGGGACCCATAGCAAACTCCCCAGCAGCCACCAATCAGCATGAGACAGAAAAATACCTGGGATGTCAGATGACTCTTCCAGTAGTTTATGGTGTTTGATAATATGTTGGGAAAGCATGAAGTTCAGCATGTACTTCCCTCATGGTTTAAACCAATCAGTTCATAGAAATCCCCCTCTTATACTAACCAATCACCCCTACCCAACTTGTTCCTGCCAGTGAATGTGCTAATCATGTTTTAGAGTTGTTTTATGATTTTCCCGTGGTGTGTGATGATTTTCTAAAAGATGCTACAATGTATGTGAAGTCCCTGACTTCCCTGAAGAGTGTATAAATCTGCTGCAAACCCTGGGCTCAGGGTCTCTCAGCATCACCAGTTACTGGTGTGTGTGCATGGAGGATTGAGCTAGCTCACAATAAACACCACTTTGCTGCTTACATTGATCTTGGGGGTTCCAAATTCAAGCATTACACTCCTGTGCTGTGTGGCATGTGGGTGGCCAGTGGAGGCAGTGGTTGGGACTGTCCCTGCAGATTCTTGAGAGACCTTGGAGATGGGAGCTCAGCTGTGCCTGGATTCCTGAGCCAAGCACCTCAAAATAAGTGTTTGTTGTTTGACATCACAGAGTTTCAGAAACTCTGTGGGGTAGAAATAGATGGGGATGTTATACTCGAATTTGGGACCCCCAAAAGACCACCAGAGACCAAGATCGATGTAAACACTAAAGAGGTGTTTATTGTGAGCTAGCTAGGTCCTCTGCATGCACACACAGCAACTGGTGACACTGAGAGGCCCCAAGCCCAGGGTTTGCAGCAGTTTTATACATTCTTTGGAGAAGGCAGGAATTTCACATACATCATAGCATCTCTTAGCAAATCATCACACACTATAGGAAAATCAAATAACAACTCTAAAACATGATTAGCACATTCACTGGTGGGAACAAGTTGGGTAAGTGTGATTGCTCAGTACAAAAGGGGTATTCATTTGAACTGATTGGTTTAAGCCAAGAGGGGTGTATATGCTGAACTACATGGTTTCCCAACATATTATCAACCACCATAAACTACTGGGAGGGTCATCTGTCATCCCAGGTATTTCCCTGTCTCATGATGATTGGTGGTGGCTAGGGGGTTCCTATGGATCCCCACCTAGCCTGACTGAGTCAGAGACAACTGGTGCAGCAAATCTCTTCTGTTATTTGTATATAATCAACTTAGCAGGGTGGGAATGTGCCTAGGAGTGCTCTGTGGGTTTTTCCAAGGACAAAGGTAATGTCCCTTCCTGGGACAGACTTTGCTCTGAGGTAGAGGCTGGTTTTTCAGGGACACACAGGGACTCTTAGCAGCCCTACATTCTAGGAAAATAGGACCTGTGAATCTCCACCACAGGCAGCACAAAGGACTTGTAGGATGATGTGGGACTTAAACAGTTATAATTTCTACAAGACGGTGTATCTCCTTGGTCTACCTAGGGTCTGGTGACCAGCTCAAACAAGCAACAGGACATTCTTAAAATCCCCCAGACTTGCTTTAATATCCTCTCATTTACCTGTTGTGAGAGAGGTTATGAGGAGAACTCAGCACTGGGTATCACACAAAAGAGCCCACAGCAGCTTATGATCTCCTCTCCTCAAGCCAGAGAGGTACATAGGATGCTGACAGGCCACACAGGCTGTTTCCAGCTGCAGGAGACTCATTATGGGGATGATTCACAGGAGAGAATTCAGCCCCTCCAGCAGGGGCCCTGAGAGGCAGCTTTCTAGTGTGAAGAGGGCCAGGTGACCCTGTTCCCACTGGAAGATACAGCGAGTTTGCTGGAATCTTTATGCAGCTGCTGCCAGAGGGTAACAGGAGTTGGTTTGTGCTAGGGAGGTGCCTGGCCAGGAGACTGTCTCTGCAGGGACAGGTTGAAAGAGGGACTTAGGTTTAAGTAATTTGAGTTTTTTAAAAATTTCCCCAGATGTCAAGGTCACATATAATATTGGGCCTTAATTTTAGGGCCAATATTTTGTTCAATGAATAAAAAGTAATTTTTGTGAGGGAACTAGGGTGATATTAGAAGAAAAAACTGAAAAGGTACATAGAAAATGAGTCACATGGGAATGTCCACCTCATTTGGTGGCTTTTGTGTTATTCCTTTTCCTCTCTTCCTGGTGAGCACTATTTGCATAACAAGTCTCCAATCAACCATCATTCTTGCACATTTGCCCGCCTTTCTCCCCACCCTAGTTGATTATTCACACTGGAATTCCTTGTGTACAGGTAAACATTCCTTCATCTCAATTTAGTTCAAAGCATGAAAATTACTGATGTGTAATTAATAACTGTTCTTCACAGGATGGTATGGAACCCAGTGTGATTGGGACAGTTGTTACCAGGAGCTGAAGGTCTTTTCCATTTTATAAGGAAGTGTAGAGAAACCCAGTGAAAGCCTGCAGACCCAGATGGAGGCTTCACTTTCCATTCTTCTAGCACATTCTGATTGAGTGTTCTCTGTTGCCAACAAGGATCTGGAGACCGAGGGAGAAGCATAGAAGCAACACTGCCTCCCCCGCTGGGATTTCTCTAAAACTCTATCCAGAAAACATAGTCAGCAATCCCTTGGTGACTGTGGAGGATGGGGCCTGGGCAGCACCCTGGGGATAGTCAGCTGAGCTATGGAGGACAGGGTCCAGGGAGGACCCCTGGGGATGTGCCCACCCACGGCTGTTCAAGCCCCTTATGTAACTACATTTGCATAACCCAAATGTCATCCTGTACTTAACTGATAGCTAGCTTGCTTCTCACCCCTAAGGCAGTGGGGATGCTGGGTAAATGCCTGCTATGCAGTATTGCTTGGGGGAGAATGGTGAAAAAAAATGTCTGAACACAAGTTTGTTTGTTTTTCAGAATACTTTTGATCTATGGTGGACATCATACAGATGCACATAAAACCTACAGATAAGGAGAGTCAACTGTTTATTTTTGCCTCATAGCCTTATAATAAAGAAGAAAGACCAGAGTACTGTGGTTTAGACAAGAGGTGACCCCCAAGCTTGAACAGCCATGGCTTGTACAGCCCTGGATGGACACACCCTGGGGGCCTTTCCTGGACCCTGTCTTCCATAGACACTGAAGGTCAGCTTATTATCCCCAGGGTTGTAAAGGTCTGTCCTCAATTTACACCATAATACAGGAAAGCTTAGCAGTGACAAGATTGGGTTATGAACCTGAACAGTGAATTAATCCTCTGATAGGGATTAACTGGGTGGTCACTGGAGGCAGACAGGGTGGGGCTAGAGAAGGCAGGTCCCTGGGGACATGCCGTTGGGGTTTATATCTTTTCTTCCTTGTGCCATGTCCCCAGCTGCTTCCCTCTGCCACAATCTTGTACCATGATTTCTGCCTGACCTCAGGCCCAGAGCAATGGAGTCTAAGGTCTGAGACCTCTGAACCTTGAGGCCCCAAGCACACTTTTCTTCTCTAATTGTTCTTGTCAGGTTCTGGAGTCACAGCAGTGAAGAAGCTGACTACAACAATCTGCTGGCCTTTTCCTCCCTGCACCAGGATGACCTTCCTGTGCATTGCATTCTAGCCCATGACAAACAAAACACAGAAAGATTCCAGTTCACTCACTTTTGAAAAGTGTCCATAACCCTCACAAGGTGAGCCCACTATGTCACTCTAGGCTATGTTTATCTCTGTTTTTTCCTCTATCTCTCCTGTGCCCATTTCGTGCCAGGGGTGGTTGGTGTGAAATGCCTGCTGTGCCAGGTTCTCATCCAGCATAGCTTCTCAGGCTCCTGTGGGGGTTTGTTGTCGTCTGCATGTCCTCATGTGAGAGCACAAGGCATGGTCGCTGTGGTGAGGCTGCCTCAGACACATATCTAGCAACATTCCTGTCCTTTGCATTATCTCCCGTGACATTGGTTGCTTTTTGTGTTTTCTGTGATTTGAAGTTCATTGTCTGCCTTCCCCACTGAGGACCCACCCATTATCCCCACCTCCCCTCCTTCAGCTCCAATCTCCTCCCCTAATCAACTGTCACTGGCTCCACATGCCCTGCCAGGGTGGCCCATCTGAAGGCAGAAAGGACTGGAATATAGTTCTATTTTTCCCTTGACATCCAAGAGCCATCAGACCTAGACAGAGCCCCATTTCACATCTTATTACTTGTGTACCTCCTTTCTGAGAGGGTCCTTAGTTTTTACTCTATATCCTCAAACTTTATATCAGCTAAAAGAGGGCAAAGCTTATGACATGGACCTTGTTCCTGCACCTGAATCTTAGTGCATTCATCATGGAGTGTGGCCTGTGGTTTTTTTGTTGACACACTTGGACTCAAAGAAAAATCTGCCTGCATTTTGTGTGACCACAAAAGTCTAGACTAACATATGTGAGATAAAGGGGAGTTACTGTTTGGGTGTCAGCTCCATCTTCTGAATTGACCCCTAGGTACCACCACCAAATGACAAACTGGTTTTAAAATCTTGCCAAAGAGAAGCACAGTGGGGTTCTAGATGTGTTTCATGCTGGCCTTTCAGGGCAGGATTTGTGCTTCTCCTTGTGTTTTGCAGTGGAAGGTACCCATAATTGGCTGTTGTGAGTGCATTTACACCAAGCACAGTAGGAACACCATAAGTTGGGGCTCTTCTCTGCAGTTGCTAAATCTGACTGGAAAATCACAAACCAAGACACTCAAAGGGAAAACTGTTGTTGATCCAGAGAAAACAAATGTAGGGTTTTCTAAACAAATTTGAGAGACCTGTAAATCTGCAGAAAAGCATAGAGGAGACACTTGAGCTCCCAATACTGGGCATTTTCAAATCTTTGTTTTGCCACTTGGTTTGAGAAGAGACAGAGAGACAGTGGAGGGAGGAGAGAAAGCAAGTGAGAGAATATAAACATTATGTTTTGATAATGAAAACATCAATTTTCTAATTCTGCAGTAGTCCAAGTGTCACATTAGGTTAGTTTGGGGTCAGACTACACTTAAAATTTTGCATATATATTTATTAGATAATTACATGCACTCTCTGTGCCAGCTCACTGGTTTTAAAGGCTTTATGTAAAGTATATATATAAAATATATATATTGTGTGTGTGTGTGTGTGTGTGTGTGTGTGTGTGTGTGAGTGTGTAATTTGTGCTAATGTTTCCAGTACTCTTTAAACCCCATTTCCTTGAACAGCACTGAGTTAAAAGAAGAACCCGAAATAGTGTTTTTCATGAGGGCATTAAAACTAGGGATTTATAATTTAGAGATAAATAAATGAAATTTATAAAATTTTATTTTATTTTGTGATTTTTAAGTATTTCTAAAATAAGTACTCTGTTTGCTACTTTATTTTTTATACACTTAGCAGAATACTGACTAGGGATTGTTTCCAATTCTATAAATGTAAATCTTTTTCTTATACTTTGTCATATTTTATATATTTCTATTATATTCGATATTTTTAACAGTGAAAATTAATTCTTAAGTCATAATAGGAAAGATTATAATGGCATATTTGTCACATAGATACACCAGTGTCTCAATAGATTTTTTGTAAAAAATATCATTTTTTTGTGATGTATTGCAATGAAGTTTTTTATCTTTTTTCATTGTCCAAATGGCTAGTTTTGTTTTCTTTCTTTCTTTC
This sequence comes from Callospermophilus lateralis, assembly GCF_048772815.1. NCBI lineage: Eukaryota > Metazoa > Chordata > Mammalia > Rodentia > Sciuridae > Callospermophilus > Callospermophilus lateralis. The sequence continues at coordinate 17,550,616 of NW_027514713.1, read as the reverse complement.
TTTCTTTCTTTCTTTCTTTCTTTCTTTCTTTCTTTCTTTCTTTCTTTCTTTCTTTCTTTTTCAAGTATTCTGTATTTATTTCCAAATTTTTCATGTAACTATGAGGTCTCTATGGATTTCTATAATGTTAAATCCTCTAGTTATATGTGGAAAAATATGTGTATATGAGTACTGAACATTCTTACACTAATATAGCCTAGCTATTTAGTGGTCTATACCATCTAGTAATATGTCAATAACCTCTATATTTTTTGTTAAATGGCAGAACAAACATATGATGCATTTTTTAGAATGTATGTCCATCAATAATTTAAGAATCCTTATATATAGCCATACATGATAAAATCACAAATTATAAATAGTATGCAATGTTTACTTTTGAAATTTACCTGAAGTATTTCAAGTTATTTGTTTTCTAAATGCAACATCTTGCTTTCCTGTTACTTCCAATGGTATGTTCACTCTTATTATTTTAAATGTGGCTCATTTATGTGTATTTTTCCTCTACTTTCCTTTGTATAAATTTTTTCTTTGAAAATATTGAGACTGATATTTAGTGAAAGAATTCTCAGTATTTTCTTTTAAATTTATTATTTATGTGTGTGATTTATTTTTTACCACAACCTAGACATATAACATATTTTTAAGAGTTATTGATGTGATAATGAAACATATTTAAGATTTATATATTATCTTTTGATACTCTATGGATATTTTTATATATATTATCTTTTGACATCTATAAAACCACCTAAATAATCAAAATAATTAATATGGCCAATTACTACAAGTTTTTTCTGATATTTTTTCTAAATCTTTTCTTTTCTGCTGTTCCTCATTACCTTTTATTTAATGAATTTAATATTATTAACCAAGTCAAATACTGAGCCAGAATAAAAATTATACAGATCAATAAATTCTTTCAAAGGTAAAATACAATGTAACTAATATATATATATATATATATATATATATATATATATATATATATATATATATCACTAATTATGCTACACATAATATGTACATGTACTCTTGCTTTCACTATACCCTCCAGTCTCTCTAAAGGCAATACATTTGTTTTGTTGCAACTAGTTTTTTTAGAGTACTATTCTTTTATAAAATAGAAAACAAACAAACAAAAAGGAATTGTGAGCATTTATTTATTTAATTATAAAAAAGAGTAGCTCATTGTGTAGGAAACCAAACCTAATATTAATCACAACTGATGCTTTGTTACTAAAGAAAATCTGTTTGATCTAGAAATCAGAATAAAGATGGGTAGCTCATAATATTGGGGCTGGGCCATTAGTAGTGCTGTTATGAGAGGTTACAAGAGGGTAAGAATTGATGGGATGGGTTGAAGGAAAAATATAATGGGTATTTGTTACTACGGGCAAGATGGGGAAGATCAGGTGGAACAGGTAAAAGTGGAGCAATAGCAGATATGAGTTGGATAAGAAGTGACTGGAGAAGAAAAAAAATTAAAAACTTGAGAGGGAAAAAAATGTGGAATTTCTTGTACAGCTGTAAGAGCAGGGAGCCAGGTGTGTGGCTCACTTCTTTGATTATACCATTAACTTCCAGTTTATAAGAATTTCCAAATATGAGACAATTGGCATAAGTATTATGCTATCACAATATTTCCTGTCTTTTTCCAACTGAGAGCCACCTTTTTTATCCCTGCATCTTTTATGTCCTCAGCAGTTTCTTCTTCTTTCTCAAATTGATTCTCCTATACATGTAAAAATTTCATATTATTTATATTTTATATAATTGTAACATTTTTGATATGTATAATGATGCCTCACTTAATGATGTGGTTACATTCTGGAAAATGCACCATAAGGTGCTAATGATGCAAGGTACTAACACAATTTTAGATGATATAGAAAACTACATACCTAAAATATAATTTAGCCATTACTGTACATGAAGTCCATCATTAATGAAAATGTTGTGCCACATATGATTATAGGACTTAACATTATAGCAATCAGTATAGACATTATAATGAGATGAAAAATTAGCTCTGTGGAATTAAAGACACAAAATTTAAAATAATTAGCCCTGTCGAATTAAAGACATAAAACTGGCCATTTATACAATGATAAAAGACAGAAACTGCATGAAGGAGAAGAAATGATATTCTTTTCAAAGAAAGCTGTGGAGTATCTGCATTACAAAAAAGTCATTGTATCATTTCCTAGGATGACATAATAAAGTATTTATTGAGAATAAAATACTTTAGTATAAAAAATAAGATATGCCAAAATTTTTACAAGAAAGGGGTTTATACAGTGTATGTAGTGATGAATGACCTTAATACAAGCTACTTGGAAAGAAAAGTAAGAAGAATTGGAAAATGAATTTCAGCCTAAGGGTTAGTGCTGTAGCTCAGTTGGTAGAGCATTTGTCTAGCATGTGTGAGGAAGTGGATTTGATCTCCAGCATCACATAAAAAAATAGTAAAAAAAAGTTATTGTGTCTGTCTGTAACTAAAAAATATTTAAGAAAAAAGACTAGTTTTAGTATTTTAGTGAGATTCTTATTCAAATTAACTTTAGAAAGGACTGTGAATATGGCTGAGGAGTTTGGAACACCTTTTCTCAATTATCCAAAATAATAATAATAATAACAACAACAATAATAATAATAATATTGAAAGACAAATATAATTGTAAGTTTCCAAAGTTAAATAATGCCTTTATAAAAGGGAAATATTAAAATGTAATTTATATTTACTGTATGATGCCATTAAAGGGTACAAACTGAAGTAACAATTAGGAAAAATTGACTGTCTCACATATAACAAAATGTATGTCTTACATATGAAAAAAGAGAGAAGAAAGATTAGGCAAGAGGATCCCAAGTTTAAACTAGTCTTGGAAACTTATCCACACCATAAGCAAATTAGAGACCCTGTCTCAAACTTAAAAACAATAAAATAAAAATTCGGGTGTGATTGTGAATTTGCTCTATCAATTTGAATATGTCATGTATCTGAGATATGTGTTCCAATTATATTTAAAATGTTTTAATGAAAGTGAGATTAATGTTTTACATAAGATTAACATTGAAATCTGTAGATTTTAAAGCAGATTACCCACCATAGTTGTGGGGCTCATTCTATCAGTTGAAGGACTATATGAAAAGCCAATTTTATTTCTTTGGAAAACTCTGGCTAACTGACACAGATAACTTTCATATATAAAAAGAACACTTGGGGCTTGGTTCATGTTCAGGGTTGGAGCATTTGTCTAGCATGTTTGAGGCATTGGGTTTGATTCTCAGCATCAAATATAAATACATTTTTTAAAAAAAAATCCATCAAACATTATAAAAATAAAATTTAAAAAGAAAACATTTGTAGTTTTAGTTGACTTAGGTTTTTCTTTTTTTCATGTAAAAAGAAATAAGAGATTTATTCTTTCATAATGGATTGTATTTCCTCCCAGAAGCTTCTCCACACTTAACTTGGCTCTGCTACTTAAGTTTACCTTTGTCACTACATGAAGGATTTTGATTATTATTGTTATTGTTATTACCACAAAAAGTCAACTATCCTGTGAGAAAAAAAAATTCACGACTTCCACAGATGGAAACCATATTTCATTGCTTTTTTTTTTCAAGTGGTTATGATTTTAAAGGTTATCCTCTCACCTCCTACTTATTTGCCAGGCTTCTGTAGGGTAAAGATCTTAAGCAATGGCAGCAAGTTTGAAAGTGAGTCATGGAATTGTAATTTTTTCTTCTCAGTGCTAAGAGCTCTGCACTTGCCCATTCTTTTACTAAATGACAATTTCTGAAAACACATCTGGCCAAGTTCATTTTTATTATTTGTGAAAAGAAACATACCCCAATTCTATACTAAGAAAAAGACATTTATGGAATTAGTTTCTAAATTACTTTCTAAAGTAAATGTATCCCCGGTGGTCTGTACAGGCCACACACACACACACACACACACACACACACATACACACATACACACACACACATACACACAAACAACACAATGCATATTAATGAATAGTTTTAACATATCTGCTTTTGTGTTTGTGTGTGTATAACAAAAACCAGGGATGCATATCAAAAAAAAAACAGTATAAATATTTATTATATTACATATATAAATATTCTATATATTAAATATATCCATATGTATGTTAATAATATTTATTATCAATTTGTCTTACCATAAAGTAGAAATATTCTAAATAGTTTTCATTAATAATGCTATTTTCTTTCAATTGTGGTTGTACCAGCCTGTAATCCCAGTGACTCAGGAGGCTAAGGCAGGAGAAGAGTTCAAAAGCAGTGAGGCATTTAGCACCTCAGTTACACCCTGTCTGCAAATAAAACCTGAAATAGGACTGGGGATATGGTTTAGTGGTTTAATGCTCCTAAATTCAATATCAAGTACCCTCCCACAAATTGAACTTTTATATCTGTAAAATATAGTAGTATGCAATCATATCTAAAAATGAGGTGATATCTTTAGGGTACTTATTATTTTACAAATAAAATATCTTTAAATTACTTAGTTGATAACATATCTTAATTTAATTACTTTTTAATATTTCTAACATCTGATAAGTTGCAAAAGAAAGCAGCCGGCCACACTGGCATTCTACCTGGATACAGGAAAATTACTAATAATTAGATTTTAATTTTTATTGCTCATGCATAAATTCTCTAACATTTCACTCTCAAATTAATCTGAAAACTGTTAGTGGATTGCACATAGGGAATCAGGTTCCACTAACCTCTCAATATATTTGGTGGCACTAAGATTATATCAAGGGTATTTACAAAATTTTTACTTAGAGGGCCAAATTATGTAGGATTTAGGCTTTGGGAACCAGAAGTTATCTGTGGTCATAGGCTAAAATCTGTAATATATAATAACTGAATGCCTGATGGCATTTATTAAAACTATATTTTCATTTGATGGGGTGAAACTCAGTGGTAGTGTTCTTGTCTAGCATTTATAAAGTGTGGGGTCAATAAAAACATTTCATTTGCCAAAACAGGGTAGGTGCTGGATTTGGCCTATATGCCCTAATTTATTTGTCTTTGTCTTAAACCCATTATGCTTCTAGTGCACTAAATCTTCAGTGGGGCTCTGCATGCAAGTCATTTTTATTTCTATAAACAATACATTTTATTATGCACTACACCATTTTTCTACAAGGACATTCTATAAATTTCTGTTTATAAAAACAACAACATTTTCTGAATTTACCTTCATTTATTTTGTTATTGGTATTGAATTCACCTTTTAAATATAAATAATTAGTTTACATATACTTAGTATGATAAAATATCCTAGAATTAGAGAATTTTTATGCATCATGAAGTAATTTCCCTTGAAAGTTATTCTCTTTGTTATTTTTAGTATGAGAAAACTGGTAATCAGGAAGAAATAATAAAGGAGCATTTTTTAAAATATTAGATTAAAATTTTATATATTTATTACTTTATTTTTTAGGTTCTTTTGCTGCTATGTATGCAAGTATATAATGTTAAAGATTTTCACAAATATAAACAATATTAAAAATTTAAAAATTAATTAAAAAAAATAAAGTCATATCATCCTACATTTTATCACTTATATATGGCATCCTTCAAAAAAATTCTGTTTTCTTACTGACTTAACATCACTTTTTTGGTGATATTCTGGATCTAAGAGAGAGCATGCTTTATTATTAAGGCCCTACATTTAGTTCTGAATCTCACTCATGGTTTTCTCTTCCTTCACACCTCTAGAATTTTTTCCCAAAAGTTACCAGTAATATTCACATAAGCAAATCTAGACATAATTTTATGCAATAAATTATACAATTGCTCATTGAACAATAAAACATTTCCACTTCTGAAATCAAGAATTCCCAACCTACTAAAGGGAATGTATACCCCACACAAAGAGTAATGCAAAATTACTTCTCTTTTCCACAACCACAAATTATTATATATACAGCTCCCAAACCCATCCAAGTAGTTGTAGTATAACAAAATCCAGGGATGCATATCAAAAAAAAAAAAAAAAACAAAAACAAAACAAAAAAAAAAAAAAAAAAACAGCCTCACTGAATGAGAAAGGAAAGATTTTGCCTTTCCTGCAGATGATATTTTCTTTCAAGTTGACACATTTTGGTATGATCAGAAGAAACTGCCCAATTCCCAGTTATACCCTTTTAGGGTCAGATAAAAAGAGGGTAAGGTAGCTCCAATATTCTGGCTTTTACTTTAAATAATTAGGCACACTGAAAAAGAGAACAAGCCTTTAAACACCAGAGAGCCTAGAGTACAGACGCCAGGTGAAGGAAGAAGTTATGCATTGCTTAATCTGCTTAAAAAATCTGCAAAACACACACACACACACACACACACACACACACACACACACACACATCCACCTCTTCATGGAAAGTTAAATGTCTAGAGAGAATGAATCCCCAGAAAAAGATGCAGAAGCCATTAAATACTTATCTGGGTTCACTGGTGAAGTTTTCCCCCTGTATAAATCCACTCAGGAGAAAGAAGATTTAAACTAAAATTTTCAGCCACAGAAAAATTAGTCTAAGAAGACTTCAAGAAAAGAAAGAAGGAAAAGCCATGCTATATTGTAGAAACTAAAGAATCTTAAAAAATAAGAATACTTAGTGTTTTTGTTAAGAAATAAAAAAAAATGACAAAAACACTGAAGTTTAAAAGTATTATGAATCACATCGGTTACACATCCACGTTTTTACATACTGCCATACTAGTGTCTGTTGTATTCTCTTGCCTTTCCTATCCTCTACTATTCCCCCTCCCCTCGCCTCCCCTCAAATCACTGATGTGATTCTTCAATCTGTATATCAGGTAAAAATGGGAGTTCATAACCCACTTGAATCAAATGTATGAAATATGATATGTCAAAAGCTATGTAATGTTTTGAATAACTAATAATATAAATTAAAAAATAAAAATAAAAGTATTATGAAGTACTAATAACAATAAAAACTAAATGACTTAATAAATATAATTTTCAGGGATAAATCTATCAAGCATATAATTTTAAATAAAAGTGATTATTAAATTTATGGTTCTCAGTCACCCACACCTCTAGTACTGGTTTAGAACTCAGGAGTACTTCACCTCTGAGCTGTACACACTGTTCTTTTTAAATGAAATTTTTAATTTTGAAAAACTAAATTTCCCAGGCTGGCTTTAAATTAGAATTTTCTTTCTTCCATTAACCTCCAATGTTCTGGAGTTATGGCATGAGACACTGTGTGCAGCTTTTCAATCTTAAAAGTAAAATACAAAGATGCATGTTTGATATCTCTCATTAATAGAACATTATTTAGTAACACAACTCTAGAGAAAAATCAGGATATTCAACTCAAAAACTACTTTAAATTTAAGGCTGCAATATGGAAACCTGTGGAATTAAATTTTGTCTGAAGAAGATTTTTTTGTTGTTGTTAGCATTTGCTGGTCAGTATTTTAAAAATTCAAGCTCTGAGTAGCTCCAGTAAAAATCTGAAACAGAATGTACAGGTTAGTGGCTGAAAGGCATGACAAGAAGTCCTGTCTGAGTGACTGTGGAAGAATCAATGGGAAGCCTGCAAAAATGCGGAAGGCGGGACCAGAAAGCCCACCACTCCATCCAGGCATCTTGTGGTTACCATGGTGACTCAAACAACATGGAGTCCGCTGCCCATTGTTGGGGTAAAAGTTCCCTGATAATTTTCCTAGCTGATTGCATTTCATTTGATTTTGTCTGCATTTCCCCTTGCCTGGCCAAGATCCTACAGCAGTAGCAGCTTGCTTTGTCTCTGTGACCTGTGGTGGCAATTTGTGTACTCCCACACCCTGCACTTTTTGTGACACAAGGGTGCTCCAAAATTTTTTTAGCGGCAGATGCCAGAATTACCATCAGATATTATGTTAGTCTGTGTTTGGCATTCAGGTCAAGTCATTTAAGGGTTAAAAACACTGCTGGCCACAGAGGCTAAGACCTTATAGCACAGTGAGCAGCAGCAACTAAAGTCTTTTGTCCCCAGTGGCTGAGATACAGCCATTCTGATTTATAGTACAATCATGTAGCTAAGAGGTCAGTACATATTTTCTGAGTGTTCACAAAAACAATAGAAAATTGAAATTTGCTTCCCTCCAGGTAAACGTCGCATCATTTTCTCTTCCTTTTTGTCACTCTCCTAGCACAAACTTGTAGGAAGATAATAAAGGCCAAAAAAACCTTTTGTCCCCTTTTTTTTAGGTGTACATGGACACAACACAATGCCTTTATTTTGATGTGTTTTTTTTTATTGATTGTTCAAAACATTACAAAGCTCATGATATATCATCTTTCATACATTTGACTCGATAGGGTTATGAATTCCCATTTTTTCCCCAAATACAAATTGCAGAATCACATTGGTTACACACTCACATTCTTACATAATGGTATATTAGTAACTGTTTTGTTCTGCTACCATTCCTATCCCCTATTATCCCCCCTCCCCTCCCCTCCCCTCCCATCTTCCCTCTCTACCTCCTCTGCTGTTGTTTAATTTTCTCCCTTTTTTTCCTCCTCCTTTCCCCTCACAACCTCTTATAATTTTGTGTAACATTGAAGGTCTCCTACTTTTTCCATATGCTTTCCCTTCTCTCTCCCTTTCTCTCCCCCCTCTCGTCTTTGTTTAATGTTAGTCTTTTCCTCATGCTCATCCTTCCTGTTCTGTTCTTAGTTGCTCTCTTTATATCAAAGAAGACATTTGGCATTTGTTTTTTAAGGATTGGCTAGCTTCGCTTAGCATAATCTGCTCTAATGCCATCCATTTCCCTGCAAATTCTATGATTTTGTCATTTTTTAGTGTTGCATAATATTCCATTGTGTATAGATGCCACATTTTTTTATCCATTCATCTATTGAAGGGCATCTAGGTTGGTTCCACAGTCTAGCTATTGTGAATTGTGCCACTATAATCATTGATGTGGCAGTATCCCTATAGTATGCTCTTTTAAGATCCTCAGGGAATAGTCTGAGAAGGGTGATAGCTGGGTCAAATGGTGGTTCCATTCTCAGCTTTCCCAGGAATCTCCATACTGCTTTCCAAATTGGCCTCACCAATTTGCAGTCCCACCATCAGTGTACAAGTGTACCCTTTTACCCACATCCTCGCCAACACTTATTGTTGTTTGACTTCATAATAGCTGCCAATCTTACTGGAGTGAAATGGTATCTTAGGGTGGTTTTGATTTGCATTTCTCTGACTGCTAGAAATGGTGAGCATTTTTTCATGTACTTGTTGATTGATTGTATGTCCTCTTCTGAGAAGTGTCTGTTCAGGTCCTTGGCCCATTTGTTGATTGGGTTATTTGTTATCTTATTGTTTAATTTTTTGAGGACTGAACCAAGGTCCCACATGCACTAGGCAAGCATTCTATCATTGAGCCACAATCCCAGCCCTCCCAAATTTTTTTATAAAGATTTACAATTTTTTTTTTTTAATTTACAAAAGCACTCTTTCTATGGAAAGGACTCAACTCAACAACATAACCCATTAGCCATTTAAATATCTATATTTATTTAGAGTCTCTAGAATTATACCCAAATATTAAAAATTTAAATGTCACAAATTTTCTTTCTATCTAGTTTACTTACTTTCTACAATCCAGCCCACAATACTCTGCAATCCTAAACTTGCTTAATTTCTGGAGAGAAATACTGAATTCACTAAACTTTCTTTAATATTTAAATTGGAGTTCCCGTGCAAGCCAGCATTTGTTGCTTTTGTTCAGGGTGGCTTGAAGAGTCAGCAGAATAAAATAGACACTAGTATTTCTGTATGTATACACCTGTCTTTATAACCAATGTGATTCTGCAACCTGTACACTCAGAAAAATGAGAAATTATACCCCAATTGATTCAAATGTATGATATGTAAAGATCATTGTATTGTTATGTCTAATTAAAAAAATTTAAAAAAGAGTCAGACCTTTCTGCCCACCCAGGGATGCCAATTGCCGGGTTTCTTTTCTCGTGACTAAAGGGCTCAGAGATCACTACAACTAAATTGGGCTAATTGGGATGTGCAAAATAACCACACAAGAGACACAAATACTTTTTTGTTTGGGGTCCCTGTGATGACTCTTCTGATCTTAAGGGTATGCAGGAAGAGAGAACAAGAGAATGAGAGCATGTGCTGACCCCTTTTATTGATGAGAAGATATTCAAATGAGGCAAAGGGTCAGATTTCAGGGGGCTGAGACTATCTTCATGATGTTCACTGTAAGCAGGTTGATTGGCACCTGAGTAGGCCACACCCAAGGGTACAGTAAGAGAAAGGGACACACACAAGGCATTTCCATAGAAGATTCTATTCTAAAAAGGGCAAGGGGTCATATTAAAAAGGAACAGGTGAGCATAGCTTCACCCATGGGGCTGTAAAAAGACACACTCCAACCCTCCAACCCTCCAACCCAAGAAAGGTGGGGAAAGCTCTGCCACATTTCTGTGACTGAGCGCCTAAGCACCCAGCCTGGGAGTGTGACCCAGTCATGTACAAGATTGATCTCCCACACTTATACAATGTTTGTGGGAATATAAAATATTTAACCAGTATGGGGAACACTATACCTATATGTGCAGAAGAATACATACTCCTCTGTAAGAATTTTTGGAATAGAAAATCAGCATACAGATAAGATACTTTTGTAAACATGTTTATTGTGGTACTATTCACAATAAGATATGAAATCAACATATATGTCTGTCAAAAGATGAATGTGGAAAAAATTGTGACATACACACACAATGGGCTTATAGTTTGTCATAAGAAAGAAAGAAACATATCATTTGCAGGACAATGAATAGAACTGGATTTTACATGTCACATAAATTAGTCAGCTAGGGAAAAATATGTATTATCCAATCTTGTATAAAGTAAAACAAGGGTAATGAGGAGTAGAAAGAAAAGACAGATTATTTGTAAAACATAATGGGATTTGAGAGAGGAAGAGAGAAAAAGAGGACATAAGAAGAGGTGGATTAAATCAATTCAAGTATGCAAATAGAATAGTCAAACCCATTAATTCTAGAATTGATGTAATACAAGCACTAATCTAGAAATATAAATAAAATGCAAGTTCATTAACTTAAAAAACTGATGTGCAAAGTCTAAAACTAAAATCAGTAGAAAAACCATAGTGGAATATTTTAATAGCAATGATATTGATAATAATTTTTGGAAAATGACATAAATTAGTTTCACATTCTACCATAAAATACCTGAAGAAACCAATTTATAAAAAAAACCTGATATATCTCAGTTTTTGGTGTTGAAGGCACATTGTTTTTCTTTCTCAGTTCTGAATAGGGCCCTGAATTGTGGCACACGCTAGCAGGACCATGTGTGCAAGAACATGGTTACACCTCAAACAGGAAACCAAATACAGAGCATTTGGGGTTACACTATCTAATGGGCATGCCCACTGACATAGGGATCCACCCCTGAAAACTTTTCAGGGTTCCACAACATTCTAGTGGCACCACTGGGAGACCAGATTTTTAATATGTAGGCATTTGGGGGACATTTAAAATCTGGTCCTTAATATGATACCAAAACTATGAGCAACAGTGCAGAAATAGACAAGCAGAACAATGTCATAACTCAAATATCCTGCTTGGCAAAGAATACAACAGTAAAAAAGCAAGAGAGTTGGAGAATAGATTCTCAAACAAGATATATGACATGGATTAATATACAAAGTACATAATAGGCAGTTACAATTCAAGAATAAATAATAAATAAAAACCCAGTTGAAAATGATCAAAAAAATGAGAATATATATTTTCCCCAAAAAGCATAGAAATGAAAAAATATATAAAAAGATGTTCAGTGTTAAGGATCATCATGGAAATTACTGGATATCATTGTATAATATGTGGTCCAGGCTTTGGGGAAGTTTCTAAACTTTTTTAGTGAACTTTCAGTGTTGGACAGGCAGTTATTTACATTTTTATGTCATATATATTTGTTAAGATCACAGATTTTATTAAAATATTGTTAACATGATAAAAATTGCAATCAACAATGTAAAGTTAAGGGTACATCTTCAGGTAATTGATCGGATTGTGATGGTTGCACTATTTTTAATATTAACTAACTAACTAACTGACTAAGTAATCTTTTTGATTGTCTGAATATTTGGATGTGGAAATTTCCACCCTAAAAATCAGTTTTAAAATATTTAATATAACAGAATCAGCATTTCTTCTTCTGTTGGAAATAAAAATATGTTTGTAAAAGAACATATAAATATACAACTATTCATAAATTTTTAAATAATTTAATTGACACATGTACATCTTTTTCTTAATTTTTTTCAGTTATTGATAAATGAAATAACTATTTATTTTATGTGGTCCTGAGGATCACACCTAGTGCCTCACACATGCAAGGCAAGTGCTCCACCACTACAACTACCCCAGTCTGACACATGTACATCTTTGTAGCACAATATTAATAATTTGATACATACATTGTTAAAAATGGTATAATTAGCATTTTGCATTCTCAAATACTTATCATTTCTAATTACTTTCTTCTAGTTAATTTGAATCATATCATAAAGTATAGTAGATGTACAATGGAACACCTGAACTCATTACTTTTACAAATGTTTGTCAAGTTTTAAATTTGCCTACAACTGAAGTTTCCAAAATTTCAGCATGTTTGCTGGCCAATTGTCCGTGAAGTGACCAATTGAGGAGTGGGCCATGGAACAACCACAGGGAGTGCCACAAGTGACCTCATTCCCAGGGCTGTGCTTACAGGGTAAGTGGTTCGCCACTCACACACCTAGCACGGTGAAGTGTTTTGCCACTCAGATGACCTTAATGTATGCAGTACTTCATGCACTTGTCTCCAAAATTCGCCTCTTTGACTATGCTGCAAAGACTTAACCCAACCTGTTTGTCTCGCATTCATTGGCCTTTACATGGTTACATAATCATATCACAACACATAAAAATATTATCACTATTATAAAGAGTAAGGCCAGGGTAATATCATTAAAAGGGCTAGTTAATTTGGCTATCAGGTTTTCCCAATGTTAAGTCAATTCCTGGAAAAAGGAAGAGGTGTTCAAGATAGACACATTCATCTAATTGATTTTGACAGTTGACAGTAAGGTTATGCATAGTCATAATACAGTTAGCATCCCAAGTGCCCTTAATAAACTGAGATAAATCAGAGAAGTGTAAGGTTACACTTGCAGATACAGCATGTTGGGTGACACAAATAGTATAGAATTCAGGATCACAAGTGAGCCTTGCAACATAAAAAGAATATCTATTTGTTCTTGGTGGAGGTCTACTTTTTGCTGAATGACTAAAATAGCAGCTCAGGACAGTTTATTTAAAGGTTTCTGCCATGGCAGAAATTTTTTTTTTTGATACAGTTCGAGCAGTCTGGATACTCTGAGTGAGTGAAGCAGCAACAGTGGCTGTGGTGGTGATGATGACCACAAATAATTCCAGAGATGATGAGGCAAATTGCATGCCCTGTCTGGTGTAGGATCTCGTTCAGGAAATTCTTCATCTCCATTTCCCATGGACTCCTCAACTCTCTGGATAGGTGTACAGGAAGCCAGATTGCTAGGGATACTCTGAGAATAAAATATAAGTTTTGCTTTCATAGTAGGGGTTAGAAAATTTGTGAGTTAGCAGGATATTTTGATTGCACAAGTTATCTCTATATTAGTAATATTTATACCATCAATATCATTCATTATTAGTATGGCAAAGGGTGGCATAACACAAACTTGGTGGGTATGAGAATAATTTGGCACAAAATCAAATTTATGGTAAGGATATAATCTGCTTCCCGTTTGGTGAATCTAGCAGCTAGAAATATTGGCATGATATCCATCATTCCAAACTGTTTTTCTGTATACCAGTTGATAAAGTCTTGTCCTGCATAGCAGTTACTGCAGGATCCCATATGGTTTTGGGGCAAGTCAGTTACATTCCAGGTTGCTGCACCTGCCCAGGTGCTTAGATGTTGTTCTTCCCCAGAGAAATTCCTCTTATCAAGGAGATAAGATATGACACTGAAACATCAATTCCATGGAATGCTATCATTATCTGAGGGGGGTTTCCCAATAAGGATTGTTGGGCATGTTGGCATAAAGAATTTCTTGCATTTGCCATGGGGAAGCCTATTGCTCTAGGTAGCATTAACTATAAATCTAAGGTCAGTGAGAGATAGCACAACATATGACTTATTGTAGTTATCCATAATAGTTTCATTGGCAAGAGAAAAACTGAGGGAACTTCCTGGATTATAGGTCTTGTAATCTACTACAGAAGGGAAAAAAAAAAAAAAACGGGCAGAGTGGGTTTGGAAATGCTGGTATGCTAGGATACAGTTAATTTAATGCATGGATACAGTTAATTTCTGGATAGATAAGTCAGGATTAATAAGGTTGGTATTATTTGAAAAGAACTTAGGTAAAGCTTCTTCCAAATTAGCAATAGCCAGAGGGGTGGTCTAGTGACCAGGTCCCAATTTACTTGGGCCATAGTACTGTTGATATTTAGAGGTGTGCATAAAAGTAGAAATAAGAAAGATTAGGACCATGACCCTGGCTTTCTCCATATTATTTGCCTGCTGTATTAGCTTCTTTACATTACTCCCTGAGATCTTGTGATAGAGTTTTCTCTGGTGTCCTTGTGTCCATTTACATTTTTGCTGTCTCTTGCCTTGGAATTTACAGCAGACCAGCATGGCTGGTAGGAATCCAGGGTTAGACATGGTGAGCTGTAATTTTGTTTCCTGGGAAGATATAAGCAAAACCTTTACCCAACACCAGAAGTGGTGAAGGCTTTGGTTAAGTGGTCTTTATTGCACTAAGTGTAAGTTTGATGGCTCCATTAGGGTGGCCCAATGCTTAAAGCAGGTGTACAATCATCACCTTTAAGTACTGATAAAAAAATTAAAGAGAATAATATTAAGAATATCATAAGGAGACCATGGGAGGCACTTTCTATCCCCTATTGTTTTAAAATGATTGCTTTTAACCCCTTTTGGTATGTTTCCATTTTCCCTTACCCCTGGGGTTTTAAGGAATACCCATGATATGTTTGATGTCTCACTTGAAACAGAATTCTTTAAAGGCTATCCTGGTATTTGTTAAGCCATTGTCTTTTTTTTTTTAATTTGATATGATACTCCCATAGTTCTAAAACAGTTCAAAAGGTAATAACAGACAAGTTTGGATTTTTCTCCTGGGGCCTCCATTGCCAGGGGGAGCCTCAAGTAGGTGTCTATGCATACATGAGCATATTTTAAATGCTCAAAGTATGGCACATGAGTAATATCCATTTGCCTTAGGGCCTTGAAATTTAGACCTTGAGGATTAACAATTTGTGGTTTTAAAGGTCCTATAGACAACAAGAAGGGGATTTAGCATGTTGTCTAGTAAATAGGTTGAAATTTTTCTTTGTCAATTGAGGAAGCAGTTTGTGCAAACTATGGGCTGATTAATTAAACTTGCTATGAAGCCTGATTGTCTGCTCAGGTAAGAAGGAATTGTAGTCTCCAAAGATCAGATTATAATCCTCCTTATATAGTTGTTACAAAGGCTCAGGCAACTCAGAATTGATTTCTATATTTTGAATGTAAAAAAGATTAGTCATTCTTTCTAGGAGTATCTGAATAGATTCCAGGCACAATGTAATCATATTAGTATCATTTTTTATGAAAGCAAAAGGCAATCTAGAAATGGCCATGGCACAATGCTGGCTATCCACATTAATAGGCTCAGGGAATTGTTGCAAGACCAAGATTATAGATGATAATTCTAGTGCTTGGGAGAATTCAGGGAATATTTATATTAGAAGGACCTTTTCAACCCAGTGCTGCGCCCCTCCCCTGACTCAGGCAATGGCAAGGCCCTACTGAGGTGGATGGTGTAAGGCGTCCATCCTCTGGAGGAGCACAGTATGTTTCTGGGAATGGGCTGATTTGTTTTTGTATTCTTTTAATAAGTATAGTTGTGACTTCTCAAATGACCATTAAGTATGAAGGAAAAAATATGACTTTCCCAATTAATGCAACTACTTCTAAAGAATAGATCTGTTTGCTCTGAATGCAATGATTCAGCTGTAGATCATAAATTGTTAATGTCTAATGAAAAACTCCCTGTATTCTTGTCAAGGAAGTTTTTGAGAAATTAAATTAAATCTAGAGAGGAAAAATTACTGTTAATAAGACATATTAGTGCTTAGTACTGGGAAACTTTTTCTTATTCCTATGCACAATGGTTTGTGCTCTTACTCTTGTTTGATTAAAATTAATAACAAGTCAACCATTTGCCGTATCCATGCCACCGGTTTCAGTCAGTAAGTCAAGAAAGAATAGTCAAGGTATAGGCCAATAGTTTGGGACATTTCTAACTATTATTAAAAGTTAACTAAGCAGAAACAGCTCAAAGCAAAACGCGAACTGAAAGTACAAATGCTTGCTTATGCATAAGCCAAGATACATTCTTCTATTCTAATTGTAGCTATGTAATATTTTGTTTCTTTGAATAATGATTCCTGTTTTGTAACCACAAAGTACTATGAGCCTGCAAAAATGAAAAGTATATATGATCAACTTCACAAGTAAAGATTGGGATCAGCACCTTCACTTTGGTGTCTGTGTTGTTTCTCCACCCCCATTTCGCTGACTCCTCACCATCCATTCCTCTCCTGAGACCCCCTGTTGGAGCTGGACACCAACAACCCCAGTATCAGGGTGGAAATAAATTATGCTAATTTTCCCTGTAGACCTGGCATCAGTAAACACCAAGGGTGCACTCAGAATAGGCTGGCCCAAATTAACTTTTGTTGCCTTAGAGGCACAAGGGAAATAATTCACAGAATTATTGATGGAAACATATGACAGTAAAGGATGCCGGTAAAATTACTAATGGCTGCTTGAAAATTATGGTTAAGCATCATAAGATTATTCACTTCTGAGGTTGTGAAGGAGTTATGAGCTTATCTGGTTCCTTCCCATGCACTCACAGTAGAAACCTTCTCAATGAGGTGATCATCTATGGGATGCCTTCAATTTGACTTTGGACTTTCCTTTATGTGTCGGAAGAAGAGTGCACCTATGATATGATATTGTCCGGGTCTTGCCAGATGACTACAGTAGGGATACCATAAGTTAGGCATACTATTGCACAGGCATACTTGTTAGAGTGATAGCATTTTACCTTCATGTTGTTTAGAAAGAATAGTCAAGGTTTATAATGTATTAACCAATTCTAAAGCCTAAAGGGCTTCTGTGGTAACCTGCCAGGGGGAGTCTAAATGTGGATCTCCCTTTAGAAAATCAAATTTGTTGAGTAGTGATCTTTACAGAAGGTCTAAGCCAATTTAAATGCAACAGGATACTCTAAAATTGGTTGAAGATATACTTTTCAGAGAGAGCAACACAAGGAGTGGCTTGCATAACTGCTTCTGGCAGGAAACAATGTCCTAAAAAACCTAAAAGGGGGTTCCTTTTGGATTTTTTTTTCAGAGAAATAGTCAATCTCAATTCATTTAAGTTGTCAATCAAATATGTGAAAGCCTGTTGCAGTATAGCCTCTATCTCATGTGCTAAGAGTAAGTCATTCATATAGTCTACCACAACAAGGCTTTTATATTGCTCAAGGCCCCTTAGGGCTTGAACAACAAACAACTGACAAATAGTGGGGCTATTTTTCATGCCTGTGGTAACATTTTCCACTGGAAACATTGTGTAGGAACCGATTTGTAAATGAACAGTACCATAAACACAAAGCATTGTCTATCAGCTAGATGCAGTGGAATGGAGAAAAAAGAGGCCTTTATGTCAGCTGTGCAATTTTTGTAGCCTTTGGAATACATCGGGTAAATGGAAGCTCAGGCTGAGTGGTGCACATCTTTTGCATAATCTCATTTATGGCTCTCAAATCCTGAAGTAATTTCTACTTGCCTTTTGCCCTTTACTGAATACAAAAAAATGGGTTATTCAATGGACTATGAGAGGCTCAATATGCCCCAACCCCAATTGCTTCTTTACCAATTCCTGGATATGCTTTAACTTTTCTTGGGAAAGTGACCACTCTTCCACCAATAATGATTCATCAGAGAACCATTGCAAACATTTGAGAAAAGGTGCTGTATTATGAACAGTGGTCTTTAATATTACAGCGACATCTGAATCTCCCTCTTAAGTTTGGGAATTTTAAATTTGTGTCTATTATGTCATCATAACAGGCATGGTCATCAGTAGTGAGCACTGCTCCCATGGAGCCCAAGATATCTCTGTCAAATAGATATTTCTTCCACCACAAAGGGGCAGATGGTCTCTTGGTTACTATTCATGTCCTAAAGTGTCCAGCCCTGTTCTGTCTGCCAAGAGGGGATTAGTTTTCTGACTCCTGTAACATTGGGCCCTAGTTTAGTGGACCATGACTCAGTTTGTCCTTTAACTTTGGCAAAATTAAGTCAGCCCCTGTGTTCATCACCTTCTTGACATTTTCTCATTTATATTTATCATTTCCCTGGGTTTATTGTCCACCATATTCCTGGACCCCTTATATAATCTGATTAGTTGTTTGGCTGTGTTTCTGTTTTTCTTTGTTTGGACCCTTTCTTTGATGTAGAGCTAGGGGGTGCCTGGGAGCACTTTAAAGGCTTTTCTTCATAGTCTCAGCTTTACCAAAAGTCACTAGTGCAGTGTCATCTCTTTTGACACTGTAGGCAGAGCCCTTGTTTGCCCCCTCCTCTTCTAGAAGAGCAATCTTGAGAGAAATGTCCTTTTCATCCATAGAAACAACACTCATCTTCTTTATTTTGATGATTCATGGAAAGAGTTAAGAATGCCAAGGCCATCAACATGGGCTATTGGCTTGGTGTTTCTGTATCTTGAGTGGCCAAAATTCAGTCATCCCTTGTGCATTTATGTTTCTTATTTAGTTTATTCAATATAAACTTATTTGGCTAAAACTGTCCTAGCTTTTTCATGACACAACTTTCTTTCTACTCTTTACTCTGTCAATAAACTGTGGCAAGTCCTCAGCGGCTTTCTGCTTTAAGAACTGTATAAGAACTGTACCTTCATGAGCTGGCAACTTTCTCTAGGCTCTTAGAGCACAGAGCCCCACCTGATAAAAATAATTTGGTGGATCTGTGGCTTGTACAGCAGGGGAACGGTAGATTCTTACTCCCTCCAAGCATTCAGCTGGAAGGTTAACATTTGGGGTGTGGTTAGAATCCCCCTGCTGTTTACATTCATCATGGAAGTATGCCTTCCACTGAAAACTAAAATTTTCAAGCTCAAGAGCCAATCTAGCTAGGTTTTTCCAGTCTTGAGGGCAACTGAGTTCAAGACTGAGTTATTTGAGCATTTGATCTGCAAATGACCCCCGGGTCCCATCCTCTTTTGCTGCCATCTTTAACTCTTTCAGGGTACCCAATGCATGTGTATATCAAGTGGCAGAATGCTGTGGCATAGGTGATGTGTTGATTGGGAAGGCTTGCACTCATTTACCCCACTTTTCATCTCTTGTCTTACATTTATCTTCAAAAGGACCTCTGGCCTCCTGAAATGGGTTTCTAAAAGAAAATGACTTGGACCTGTCTGGTGGCCTGGTCATTTCTAAACTTCTTAATTTCTTGCTGGCTTTGGCATTGCCTCATAAAGAGGCAGTTGTCATTGACTCAGACAATGATGTAACCTTTGTCTGTCGGTAGAGGGCGCACTTGCACCATTTGTGGTTGTTTCTTCCTGAATCAGTTGTGCTAGAAGTACCATTTTCTGCCCCTCTCCTTCCTGTACCTGTTGTGGTTGCTTTATTTGAAATAGATTCTCACCCTTAATTTTCTATGCCTGCTGGAGTTGCTTGATTTGACATAGATTATCACCCCCATCTTTTTCAACTTGTCTTTTGTGCACAGCCTCATCTTCCCTCAGGGCCATCATTATATGCAAGGGTCTATTGCAGGGCCTTCTACACTTTGATGAATGGCTGTCACAATAGAAAAAATATATATAGTGGTAAAGTATACTCCTGTTTAACTTCAGCTTCCCATGCATTTGCCATTATCTTGTTCAATATACTAGGATCAAAAATATAAGCAGCTCTTATCCATGGAATGGCATGAATCACAACATCCCAGAACTTCTGGGGTTCTCTCTCATTGAGATTAAATCTTCTATTATCTAAGAGAGTGTCCAGAACTTGCAGCTGCAAGTTTTTGGTTGTACTCAGTAGGTTCCCTATTTCCCCTTCCTCACCACTCTGTGAGGGGCCACACACTGTCTCATAGCCTTACATCAGATCCTTGCTCAGGAACCAGAGGTGTGGGCTTTCTTTCATCCAGCAAAGTGGTCCATGCAACAGGGTAGAGGACATTGTGGCTGCAGAGTCAATAATCAAGACCTCTGAAGGAGAAGCAAGAAGAGGGCCTGATATTTTTTTTCACTTATCATGTATGTATACTCAGGAAGTAGCTAAGCAGATTACAGGCAACCACCAACACAATTTCTGGCCAACTGCCCCTGCAGCAACCAATTGAGGAGTGGGCCATGGAGCGAGCACTAGAACTGCAACATGTGGTCTTAAGATCATGGCTCTACCTACTGGGTAAGCAGTTTGCCACTCACACACCTAGTTTGGGGGAATAGTTAGCCAATCAGACATCCTTAATGTATTCCATGTATTCAGTGTTCCATGCACATGTCCCCACAGATGGTCTCTAAGACACCATTGTGGCCTGCCCTCTAAAAGGTTTCTTGAGGTACCAGGGTATTCTCATCCCTCTGGTCTCTTTTAAATAAGATAATTGTGATCAGGTGGTGCAGGGGTGACACATGTACCTCATAGAGAGAAGTTTTGTTACCTTCACATGGGAACACAGCAGCAAGTCTGCTTATAAGTAATTAATGCTCTAATTCTGTTTGGACTTGAATTCTTTATCAGAGAGTATTGATTTATTACTCTCAGGCAGGAAAATCTCATTTTTCTGGCAATAAAATAAATATGGTAGATTAAAGAGTAAAAATTTTTCATTCAAAATCAAATTTAATCAAACTGTGTTCAATACAGCATTTTGTAATTATTATATGTATTAGATGTATAAATCAGTAATTTATGGTATTTGTTATCCCTGTGAAAACAGTTGGTTCATTTACCTCCTGGGCCTTGTTTGTCTCAGGAGAATTCAAGTTGAGTGCAGATCTTACTTGAGAAAATGTTCAGCAGGAGAAAATCTTCTGCTGTCCTTGTAGTCTGTGGAGAGTCTTTGCTACAGCTTCATTAGAAGTTTATCTTAACTATTTAGCTAAAAAGTGCTAACAATGTAGACTGTTCCCAAAAATGTTGCTCTTTACTTCCTCACAAAACATTTCAGAAAATTTTCTTTTACAAAAGTGTTTATCCTTGAGGGGTTATATTGAGTAGAAGCCATAAGGTTATATGACAATTTCTACAAATTTAGGGTCATTTTCAGGAAGAAATCTTCACAGAGATGTAGAGGGTAAAATACATATAGTATGGAACAACATACTAATATCAAGATTGTTAAGCTGATGAACTGAGAATAGGCCAGTGCCATGTGAGCCATGTTAGAGCTTAATGTGAATAAAAAAATAGAAATATTTTGTAAATATTCTGTTATTAATTTTTAAGAGAATAATTTATAATTTAAGGCAGTACTTTCTGATAATAATATATGATTTTAGAAAAGGAGGGCAATAGATGTTCTTTAAAATGCAGTTTAATATTGCTTAGAGACAGCCATTTCTATCTTAATATAATAGTAGATAATATTAAGATATAACAGTGGGCTGGGGATGTGGCTCAAGAGGTAGCACACTCGCCTGGAATGCGTGTGGGCCAGGTTCGATTCTCAGCACCATGGAAGATGTTGTGTCTGCCGAAAAACTAAAAAAAAAAAAATGTTAAAAATTCTTTCTCTCTCTCTCTCCCCCTCTCTCTCTCACATACAAGAGTATGGGCATTCATTAGTGGTGGATTTCTTTTATCACATGGTCACTGAAGAGAGAAATTTCTGGCCAAAGGAATCTGTGGAACATTCAAATCACTGTGTTTTGTTTCACTGTCTCAGAACCTGACACCTCTCACTGTTAGTGAATGATCTTGAAAAAGTTTTTCTTACAAACTCATTATGTTTTCCCAGAATGACATGTTTAGGCATGAATAGTGTCTCCTATTTGAGAAATGAGCACACAGTGGCCATTAGCATTGTGAAAAGACACAGAAGGTGTGAATGTCTAGATGACAGATGGCTCAGTGATAGCAGAGACTTATATTTGAATGGGAAAGTTGAATGCATTTTAGGGGAGGAGACATGAGAGAGCAACCCTTTGACTGGAGTTTAGACACCAAGAGCTGTGGTGGTCATAAAGTTCTGCAGTTGAGAACAAAAGCTTTAGCTATAAATGGGATGTGTGTTCCAGGGGTAAGTTTACTTCCACAAAGCTTTCCAGAAAGTTAATTTTATAGAAAAATCCACTGGGCTCAATATGGGGAAGGGTACTCAAGATTTTGTCTCAACCATACCAAAAAAAAAAATTTTTCCCTGCTGACATACCTAATTCTTTCTCAACACATTTGGACTTTAGTTTTCAGAATCACCATGTCACTGTTTTTATAAACTTGAACAAGAATATCTCAAATGGCTCCTTACAGAGCTGAAGGGTTTGATTGAATTTCCTCAGTGTCACAATGCAGAATGAGGGTTCCTCTTCTTGACTCTGGAAAGATTATTTCAGCTTCTATTAGACCTGAAAACTGGAACTGCAATTGAATATTTAAATCTGCAGTCTGTTCCCAGGTATCTTATGCCATTCACTATCAGATCACCTGGAGACAATTAAATATCTCATTAAATCAAAGGCTTCTGAGGTTCTGTCTCACAGTTATCATCTTATGAACCACTGAGTCCATTACATTCAATGTCCAGTGTTTAAAAAATTTAGTGTATATTGGCTATAAGATCCAAAGTATATGCAAATAGAATACTGTTTTGAAATTATTTAGAATCTGTTTAACCTCACCATGAATAATTTTCAAAACTATTTTTTATTTTGTTCTCCTGTAGATCATGCAAAATCATATCTATTATAATTCTTTATCATAGATGTAAAGATTTGGTTTCAAAAATTACCCATTCTGAACATACAATTTTTGAGTGCAAGGGCCATTACTTAATTGACTGTCCAATAAAGATATGTTATGACTTGCAACCCCATGGGTCCCTTTGAAGATGGTGAACCAGTGAAACTTCTAAACACAAGAAACTAAAAAGTAGTGGAAACAGGGGAGTAATATTTGTGTAGTTAAAACATTAATTCCAGTGATAATATAAGCCACTCAACTTTGTTTAGAAAATTATGCTTACTTCAAAATTTCTAATGAGGGAGGAGTGAAAGTATCCTTTTCAAAGAGAAACTAACAGACTTCAAAAAACAAATACTTACAAATTAGAAAATGAAATGAAATTTTTATTATATGCAGTGTAAATAATAGTTTAATTTGTAGCAGTAATAATTTATCACACAAAAATACTTCATGACACATTTGAATCTCTGAGACACCCAACTCCAACGTGGCACTTAGGGATCTTTTACATATTGCTAATTTTTTATTGATTCATTACAACACATGTTTCTTGTTCCAGGTACTGCTTTATAGGCTTTAGATCCAACAGAGAACTAAAATGGACAAAAATTTATTCTGTCGGGAAGCTTACAATTATCTGAGATACAAAAAATATTTTCAATATAATAAGTTGCATAAAGTGTTTTTTAAAAAGTATTATTAAATTAAAAGCATACAGCAAAAGAAATTTGGAATGTCCCTTCATGGTAATAATCAAATGAGGCTAACAAATAAAAAGCAATAATTTCAACAAGAAATGAAAGAAACTTAAATGTTCTCTGCAGTGCAAAATTATGAGAAAGTCTATGGGTGAATACAAAGTTCCACTGCAACACACTGTTTTCAACTGAAAGAAATGTTACTCTCAAAACATTTTAGATTATTCATAAATTTGTGTGTGTGTGTGTGTGTGTGAGAGAGAGAGAGAGAGAGAGAGAGAGAGATAGAGAGAGAGAAAGAGAGAGAGAGAGAGAGAGAAAGAGAGAGTGTTTCATAAAGGCCTAGGTAAAAAAAAAATAAAAGTGTGATGTCAATAGTTAAATTTAACTAGAATACTCTTTCCTCATTATTTTCTAATAAACCGTTCTAGAGCTTTATGTTATTATTGGTGGTGGTGGTAGTGGTGGTGGTGGTGGTGGTAAGTGTCTGATTTCAACAGCATCTACTTCTTGTAACATAGTTGCTTGAGTCATTTCTTCTACATTGTAATAATACCCTGACCTCGTAAATGATAGAGTCTGCTGGAGAAATGGTTCTCCAGATGTGGTCCCCAGGCCAGTAGCTTTAAACTTATAGAATAGCTATGAAGTCCCATGCCCAGGACTTATCTGAAGAGGCAATAGTAATAGTTCTCTGCCTGGCCAGTTTACTTAATAGCATAGAAGGTAATAGGGATTCTGACAAAGTACACCTTAGGAGTCACTGGCATTTAACCAGAATATTTGGGGCCCCTCAGGAAGGTTGTTAGAATCCCATGATTGAAAGAGTTCAGGTTCAATCTGGACTCTGGAACAGAATTCATAGAAGTAGTGCATGAGGACTGTATCCACACCATTCTATTTTATTGATTGATTTATTTTTTGGGGGGGGGCAAAAACTTGATTTGGAATTCAGTTAACATCATGTATTTGTGGCAAGTTACTAGTTTTGAACTACAAATAGGTCATATGGTTCACAATATTTGAACCTAGTGATTTATAGAACATCACCATTCAATATTTTTTGCTATTATGGAAATGTCCTATGTCTATCCTGTATAATCCAGTAATTTCAAGAACATAAAACTTTGGCATTTTGATCCTACAACAAAAGAACTGAGTTTGTCACTTTGATGGATTACATGGCCAATGGCCACAACATTGGCTAGCATCATTCTAGGACACAAAAGGAGAAAATGGAAACATTTCCTTTAAAAACTGAAAAAGACAGGGATGCCCTCTTTCACCATTTTTATTTAATCTAGTTCTTTAAACACTGGCCAGAGCAAGTAAACAGATGAAAGAAATTAAAGGAATATAAATAGGAAAAAACAAAAACAAAACAAAACCCTCAAACTAGCACTATTTGCTGTCAATATGATTCTATACCTAGAAAGCCCCCAAAATTCCACCAGAAAATTGCTAGAACTAGTAAATGAAGTCAGCAAAGTAGGAGCATAAAAAATCAACACCCATAAGTCAAAGGAATTTTTGTATATCAGTGAAAAATTAAAATTAGAAAAACTATCTTATTTAGAAGAGTATAAAAAATAATAAAATTCTTGAAATCAACTTAATGAGAAAGGTGAAAGACCTCTACAATGAAAACTACAGAACCTCTAAGGAGAAAAACACACACAAAAAAAGAAAAAGAAAAAGAAATAAAGGAAATCTGAGAAAATGAAAAGATCTCCCATGTTCTTGAAAGAGGCAGAATTAATATTATCAAAATGACCACACTATCAAAAGCACTATACATATTTAATGCAATTTTAATCAAAATCTCAATGATATTCTTCATAGAAATTGAAAAGTCAATCATGAAATTTATCTGACAGAATAAGAGACCCAAGATAGATAAGGTAATTCTTAGGAAGAAGAGTAAAGCAGGTGGCATTACTATAGCAGATTTAAAATGTGCTAAAGATTAATAATAAAGAGAATGGTATGGTGTTTGCACCAAAATAGACTTGTAGACCAATGGTACAGAATAGAGAACATAGAGGAAGATCCTCATTGTTACAGTTATCTTATAGTTGACAAAGACATAAAAATACATATTGGAGAAAAGATAGCCTCTCAAGAAATGATGCTGGAAAAATTGCAAATCTATATGAGACAAAATGAAATTAAGTCCCTATCTCTAACATGCACAAAACTCAACTCATGAGCAGGGAGGAAGAGCATGAGGAAAAGATTAACATTAAACAGAGGCAAGTGGTGGAAGGGAAAGGGAGAGAGAAGGAAAATTGCATGGAAACAGAAGGAAACCCTCAACATTATATGAAATCACATATAAGAGGTTGTGAGGATAAAGGCAGGGAAAACAAAAGAGAGAACTGAACAACAACAGATGAGGTAGAGAGGGAAGATGGGAGGGGAGGGGAAGGGGGATAGTAGAGGATAGGAAAGGCAGCAGAATACAACAATCACTAATATGGCATTATGTAAAAATGTGAATGTGTAACTGATGTGATTCTGCAATTTGTATTTGGGGTAAAAATGGGAGTTCATAACTCACTTGAATCAAATGTATGAAAGATGATATGTCATGAGCTTTGTAACATTTTGAACAACCAATTAAAAAAAAGCCTCAACTTAAATTTAATCAAGGACCTAGAAATTAAACCAAAGACAATGTGTCTGTTAGATGAAAATGTAACCCAAATCTCCATCATACCTAATTAACCTCTAAGTTTATTAATAAGACTCCAATAGCACAACAATAAGTATTAAGGATCAATAAATAAGATGAATTCAAATTAAAAAGGTTCTTCTCATCAAAAGAGACAATCATGAAGTCAATAGAGAGCCTACTAATTGGGAACAAATTCTTACTACATGCACATCAGATATAGCACAAATATCTAGAATACATAAAGAACTCAAAAATATTAAAACCAAAAAAAAAAAAAAAAACAAATAACCCAATCAATAAAGGGGCCAAAGAACTGAACAGACTCTCCTCACAAGATGATATTCAATCAACCAACAAATATTTGAAAAATTGTTCAATGTTCCTAGCAATTAGAGAAATGCAAATCAAAACAACTCTATGATTTCATCTTACTCCAGTCATTTCAAATTTAAAAACAATAAGTTTTAGCAAAAATGTGGGGGAAAGGCACATTCATACAATGCTGGTGGGACTGCAAATTTGAAATATTGAAAGCAGTATGAAAAATCCTTGGAAAACTGGAAAGGGAACCACAATTGGTGAAAGTTATCCTACCCCTTGTTCTGTACACAGACTTAAAAAAGAGCATACTACAGGGACACAACCACATAAATGTTTATGGTAGCACAATTTACAGTAACTAAACTGTAGAATGAACCTATATCCCCTTTAGTAGATAAATGTATAAAGAATATGTGGTATATATATACACAATAGAATATTATTATATTTACTATGTATATTATTATATTTATTATGTATATGTATTATGTATTATTATATGTAATATGCATTATACTATATACATAATAGAATATTATTAAAATAATAAAATATAATAAAAGTTTTACAAGATAATAAAATCATGGTATTTGCAAGTATATGGATGGACTGGAGAATATAAGTAAGTGAAATTATCCAATCCTCCCAAAAAGTATGCTGAATAATTTCTCTGACTTAAGGATGCTAATTCATATCATGATGTAAGAGAAGAAAGAAGGGGAACATTAAATTGAACTCCAGATAAGGCAAAAGAGAAAAGGGGATGGAGGGTAAAGAAGGGGGCATACAGGTAAGAAAGGGAGTGGAATGTAATTTTTATCATTACCCTAAGTACATTTATGAAGCTGTAAAGGATGTGACTGTACTTTGTGTACAACCAGAAGTATGAAAAATTATGCTATATGCATAATATGAATTGTAATGCACTCTGTTCTCATATATAACAAATTAAAATTTAAAAAATAAAAAAATGCATACTAGAAAATTTAAAATTGTTATTAGGTTATTAAGTGTTGTTCTAATTTAAGCCACCCAGAATGTCTTATTCATACATAAAGATTGGCTTAAAATTTAATAATTAATTTTAGGAAAATTAAAACACTACCTTAAAAGAAAATAAAAATTGACACTAGTGGATTTGGGCTGTTGTATTGTTTGTTTGTTGTATTGTTAATGAGTGACTTTGAACATGCAAGTGTTGTCTAGAGAAAGCACTGAACCTGTACAGGTACTTTCTGTTTGCTAAAAAGTTTTTGATAGTGAGTGGGAGATGGTCATATACTATTGGTTGGGAGAGTTTGTAGTAAGCTGGCCTAGAGGGATGGCACGCTTTTCACTCCAGGGCCAACTGTAATTCAACAATGATAGTAGAGTCAAAAAGTAGGTGTGTATAGGGTAGAAATGTACACTGGAATCCATAGTTAAACACAGAGAAAATGTATTATGTGTTTGCAGATGGATTCGAGAGAGTGTCAGGAGACTAATAGTAACAGGGAAAAGTACAGCTATAGAGGTTGGCAATTTTTAGGTGAGCTTGCTTCTATACAGAAAAGCCCCCCCACACACTCCACACACACACACACACACAAACAGGAGGTTTGGCCAATTCTCTCGGCCTAGTCCCCTACACGAAGGTCTGATTTGCTTCCTGCTCTGAGAACCGTCACACATGTTGTTGCTTTGTGCTGTATATAAGTTCTTTATTCTCATTTCACCAGACTAAAAACACATATTCTCAGAGTGATACTGTGCCAGTTTCTCAACACCCATACATGCTGATTTTAAAAAGGTGAACTCTACAGCCAATCTTAAACACTACCAAATCTGCCACCCAGTCAACCTGGACCTAAGCACCTCTCATTATGCCCTTTATTTTATTCATCTTCTAAATTTTAGCAAAGTAGAACATCAAATCAACTTCATGATGACACCCAGGAATTTGATTTTTTCACCTAGAGCACATCTCTGAGAATATGGGGTGTTGGGACGCTTTCCATCCCCCCCCCGTCTGCTTCAAAGAGCAGTATATTAGCTCTATACCTCCATCCCCTCCAAATAAAAACAAGGCCTAGAAAAATGACAATTCCACAATCTTAACACATGCAGGACACTAAATAGAATTTCTGTCAAAAAATAATGAGAAAATAAATAAATAAATAAGAAAAACAAGTATGACATGCTACCAGTTTAGATTAAAAAAAAAAAAACCTCTAAATTTTTTAGGTAGTTGTGAAGATGGCATTCATACCTTCTGCATAGAGTTCAGGTCCCTGAGATGTCCAGTGTGGCCACTGCTTTCTCATAAACAAAAGATTTGGAGCATCTAATTTTTTTTAGCAGTGTTTTTCTTCTTTCTCTTTAGTCAAGTCTAATGTGGCATTCTGGCAATTTGAGGAAATGTTAAAGGTTAGCTCTTAGGTTTGTAAGGTAGTAGTTTTCAATTAAGTGAAAGATTGTTCAAATAGTTGAAATATTTTAATAGCTTCATTGAGGTATTCCTAAATTTATATGCACACATTTATCTTATGTAGGGGTATGTTTTGATTGAAGTATATCCCATAGATTAATTTCCACATTCTCAGGAATCCATGCTTCTTCTCCTGCTTTCCTTGTATATTAAATTCAGACCATAAAAGACTTATATAAATCAAACTATTCAATATGTTTTTTGGTGTCTGATTTTCTTCATTGAGTATAATTATTTTGATACTTTTTCATATTCTGAGTGTTTCAGTAGTGTAATTCTGTCCTCACTTTCATGGATTCAATACTTTACATTCAAAATGCTTCAAATGAGAATATGCAAAAATATTTGGATATTGTAACTTTATTTCAAGTAAGAGAGAGAAATGTGTTAAGCATGACATTCTAATTTTCAAAAATTTGTATTTTGCATAGGGCTTTTAGATATTTTGTGAATGTAATTTTATGAAATATTTTAGTACACCTGTGTTTTGACTGTGGTGTGTCACATGAGGACTGGTGTGGAATTTTCCACATGCAGCATCATGTAACTTCTCATAATCGTTCACATTTCTGATTTTTTTTTAATTTTTAGATTTACAATGCTTCTCTTTTAGAATCTGGTTTATCATTAAAATTTCAGTGAGCATTTGCATCATTTCCAATTGGTGTCTGATAGTGCAACCTGTTGTGTAATTTTCATACAACTCTTAGCAGAATTATGATCTTATATTTTTACTTATAAACTTTTTGTGTGAAATATATGAGTCTTATTTTATGTGTTCATTTAAATTGTAAAGTACATGTTCACTTGTTTTACTTTAAAATTCTCTAAAATGTTCTCCATAATTTTTTTACCAAGGCCTGATATCTCTGTTCATATTTTAGCCTTGTTTGATGTTGTAAAACTTGACATGTTCTCCCAATAATGTTATAGATCTATATTGAAGGTAATGTGACCATTGCCAAGTGTGCTTCAATTAAATCTGTTGTGAAAAATTGCCTGTGGTAAATCCACTTGAAATTTTCAATTTAGTTTTTTTTTTAATTAAAGCTTTTCTTAAAAAAAAAAAAAAACTCTTTCAACCACAGTTATTCATAGTTAAAATTTGAATGAATTCATGTATTTTAACTTGGTGAATGTATTAACATTTTAAGACAATAAAATTTATATATTAGTGCATATAAAATTATAATTCTTAATAAAAGTTAAGAATACTCTTTATTTTGATGGATTTGTCTAAAAAGTAACTATTAATTTTGAATGTTGAGTCTTCTACATTAAAACAATTAAAATTCATATGGTAAAAATTCACAAGTCACAGAAATTTGAATGGTGCTTTCATTGTATGGTTTTGAAATGGAGATTTCTAGATAGTAGTTTATCACTCCCTGAGACTTAAGGATTGTCCCATGTCTTCATCTGATTAAATGTCTGCCCAAAAAAATTGGGACAGGTTTAGTTGATTGATGAGAAGTGAGAAAACATGGTAACAACAACAACATAAGCAACAAAAATAATTGTCTTCAGTGAATCATTTAGATGTCCTAATTCTTTAGTTCTGATTCATTTGTCCAGGGAGTGATGGCCCTTAATTTTAACAGAGAGACATCTTGTTTCTTGCAGGACCACGTACAGCTCACAAATAACATATGATTATAAAATATTTTTTTCTTTCAATTTAAATTGTCCATAACATGTTTATAATTTCATGAAATGTCACAAAGAGGTATATAATATCAAGACTAAATATGTGTATGCATATCTATGAGGCTTGCAGGAAGCCTAGACCTGTTCATTTTATAATTCTGTTGCAGTTCTCTTTTTTCATTTTTGGACAGGTTGAGATAAGAAACATCCAAATGACAGCACAAGCACCTCAATTATAAATGTCTAATAATGGTATGATGAGTAGTTTTGTCAGACATTTGCAAGTGGCATAACTTTAATAAAAAACCTGTTTTTAGATATCTGGATGTTTTTGTGTGACATCTGAATATGCAATGTTTGTATCAACATAACAATTTACAAAATATAAATTGAGTTGGTTATTTTCATTTGCATGATATTTAGTTTAGCATTGGGGGGACTTAACCCATGAACACTTAACCACTGGGTCACATCTACAAATTTATTTATTTATTTATTTATTATTAATTTTCAGAAAGGGATCTCACAAAGTTGCTTATGGTTTTGCTAAGTTGCTAAGCCTGGTTTTAAACTTATGATCATCTTCCATTGACCTCCTAATTCAGTGATATGACAGGTATGCACCTGGAACTTTACCAAATTTTGGTTTTGTGTACTAGAAATTGAAGTCTGGGACACTAAACCACTGAGGCACATCCCCAGTCCTATATTGTATTTTATTTAGGACAGGGTTTTACTGAGTTGCTTGAGAGGTAATGAGAAAAACAAATTCCCCCAAAACAAATGTGGAATGTTTTCTTTGATATAAGGAGGGTGTGTCATAGTGGGATAGGGAGGGGGAGCATGGAAAAAAACAGACAAACTCTAGATAAGGCAAAGGGGTATAAGGGGAAGAAGGAGGCATGGTTGAATGTGTTGAACATTATTATTCAAAGTACATGTATTAAGACAAAAACTGATTTGAATATATTTGTATACTCAAGAGATATAAAAATATTTTGCTCTATATGTTGAATAAGAATTTTAATTCATTCTGCTCTCACATTAATAATAATAATAATAATAATAATAATAATAAAGTTTTCAAAGTGAGGATGAACAACTTACTGAGACTTTGTCTCATATAACATTAAGACTGGGGTCTAGTTTTAAATAGAAGAGCACCATTGGTTTCAATCATAAGAATGACACAGCAATTTATTTTCAAATTTGCACAAAACAAAATGTTACCAAATTAATAAATTGGACATTAAAATAATCAAATAATAAAGTAGTACCTCTAAAAGGAAAAAAGTGACAGTTAAGATTACCTACCTGATACATGACTAAATACATTTAATAAGAAAAGGAGAAGACACCAAAAGTAGAACAGCCAAGTGAATTGAATAGCCTATTTTTACAGGTGATATCTAAGTGCTCAGTACAAATAAAAACTTCAGGATCTTAAAAAAATTAGAAAAAGATAAAATAAAACCAAATATATAAAAATAAACAGTATTGATCAAGATGTGAAGTGAAAAGTTCTTAGGAACTACAGATGAATTATAAATTACTGTATTTTTGTAAAAACTGTGTGCCTATTGAAGGACATAATCCTTCTCTACCAGTAGCATTAAAACATAAAAATGATTGCCTTTATAAACCATAATAACATATAAAAGTAGAGCTGAATTTTTCATACAGTTGAAATCTGCAGGGTGGAGGAAAAGATAATGTACACATAAGAAGATACAAATAATAAAGTGTGATTAAAATGGTATCTAAGGTCCAGACACATTTTGGCCACAGTACATTCAGCCTAATGAACAGTATAAAACACTACATCAGTATTATATAAATGTCACATTTGTATTCTACTTCAAACAGTACATATATATTTTAAAGGAAAATATGTAGAATTTATCAGAAAATAAAAACTTGAACAAGGACGTAGAACACCCAATTACACACATGTGTTTAGATACTACTCATCATTACAAAGACAACAATTTTCCCTGAATGTAATATGTAATTTTTTAATCAAAACTTTAGTATGTGTGGCTTGGCTTGTCATTAAGTAATAGAGTTCTCATCTAGCACATGTGTGGCACTGGGTTCAATCATCAGCACCAAATAAAAATAAACAAATAAAATAAAGAATATTTTAAAGAGAGAGAGTGAATTTTTTAATATTTATTTCTCAGTTTTTGATGGATAAAAAATCTTAATTTTTATGTGGTGCTAAGGTTCAAACTCAGTGCCCCATGCATGCCAGGCAAGCGTGTTACTGCTTGAGCCACATCCCCAGCCCAAGGATTTTTGTATAACTAAAACAAAGAATTTATTTTTTAATTTCAGCATGCTTCTCTTTTTTAAAAAAAGCCAAGACTAAAGAAAAAATTACTTTGGAAGAAAAATATATATGAAATACTTTCAAAACCTCTGCTTCATAGAAGCAAATGAACTAGTAGTATCATTAAGTGACACTGATGTATATAATAAAAGTATAATACAATAATGAAAGTCAAGGAGTAATAGAATGAATCATACACATAGATGAATCCATATGCATGTAATTATTTCTATTGTTAAGAGCAATAGAATGATCTAAGCCTATTCATATTAAAATAATATTGAAAGTAAATGGATAGTACACTATAATGTAAAATTAGATGTTTGAGCTAGGGTCACAGTTCCCTGAGAGATTGTGTGCAGCATATGTAAAGTACTGGGCTCAAACTCATCAAAAAAAAAAAAAAAAAAAAAAAAAAAAAAAAAAGCAGATGTTCAGGTGAGATGAAGTTAGAAGTTGTTTTAGTCAGCTTTTCTTACCACCATGACTAAAGAAATTGACCAATGAAACCATAGAGATTTTCAAAGCAAGATTTATTTCCTAGACGCAGGTCTAATTCAGGGATCTTGCATAGTGAGCCTCATCCCTTACCCCATGCAGTTTTGCACTGTTTCAAACTGCTAGACCAAAAGAGCACATATAATAACACTAGCCAAATTCAATTTGTGTAAACTGGCACACTGGAATGTCTTTTTGTTCTACTATTTGACCATTGCTCTTATAAAGTCCTGAACTAACATTGATTGCTGAAGGGTAAAAAAAAAAAAAAATGAAAATTCTGAAATTGGATGTCTACCTAATCAGGAACATTTTGGGAATGGCTAAGGACCTGGTCTTCCTCCTGTAGCGTTACCGAGATGGTTCTTTGCCAGAACTGTTCTTTAATGGAACCTACAGATGGACTAGGAGGAAAGCACACACTGCTGTTTGGAGGAGTGAACACGAATCAAAAAGTGGTGTGAAGGGCATAAAAACACTGAACCCAAATGAGGACCTATGCTTCCAAGTGCTGCAGCAGAGTGGTCTCTACTGCAGGCATGGCCGGTTTGTAGTAGTCAAAATCACTTTGTCATTTCAGACGCTCCTTCTGAAAAAGGGCTCTGGGACGTGGAACTGCCTTGTGGAAGAGATCTCACAGGCGACCCGAACCGAACCCCTTCCTGGCTTCCTGCACAAAGCTCCCGGTTTCCCTCCTGCAGCTCTCACGCATGCGCATGCACTTCGCTAGAAGCCACGCTTGCAGGCTGCCATCCAACTACTCCAGCTTAGGATGCTGTTCCAGCGAGGCAAGATGCAGGCGCTAGCAGGGACAGCGGGCATTCATGGTCAGCCATGGTTCCCATGGTGGCATCCAGAGCCATCCCCGTAAGGCCCCGAGGTACTGGGCCCGCGACCCTCTCCCTTCCTGAGTTGTCCCTGCCCAGTCTTCCGTCTATGGGGCGGTGGTCTCCTTCTGAGTGTGTGTCTGCGACGGTGGTGACTGGGGACCCTGCGCCTTACTGGGCAGCCTGGGGTGCAGACCTTTCCTCACCTCCAAAGGTTGTGGGCCGCCCCGACCAGGCCTATGCTGTGCAGCAGCCTGCCCACCTGGAATGAGGGGCATGTTGGCCAGTGCGGTGCCAAGGTCAAGATGTCACCCATGTCCCTTGCATCCTGAGTGGCGCCCGTGCTCCAGGGAACCTCTGCAGTGCTTGAGAAATGTGTCCCAGTCAGCAATCAGCATCGCCATAAGATGAAGTGGTGATAGTCATCTTGTTCCCCGGTGAAAGCTGTGTTAGAAACACTGTCAGCTGGCATCCAGGTTGTCAAAAGGACGCTCATTTTTCATAACGTTAGTGACTTTGCCAAACGGAATACTGAGAGCTTTTGCTGAGTCTGATGTGGTCACATCACGATTGACGTGCCCCCCTAGATTGGCTGTTGGTGGAAGAGTCTGAACAAAGCAGCTAAATGACTACAGGAGAAACATTTGACCACAAGTTTTTTTACAATAAAGATATTCATATTTTATTATTAAATTTTGCACAGTGAAATTGATTATATGCTGTCATGTGTGTTAATGAGCATTAGGGAGTCAGTCCTTGTATGTATTTCTGGACACCAGAAAAATTTCCTTTCATTTTGATGGGCATGAAAATCATGGGGTGGTTATTTGAATGAGAAAATGAGATGCTGTGCTGCTCCTGGAGGGATGGTAAGAATCCAGAGGTCTCCAGATGTTTTCACTGTTCCTTTGGTGGGGTGGTGGTGTCCCTAATGTGTTGATATTTCATTTCGAATTTGGAGCTTGCTGAGTTTTCTATGG